>NC_057763.1:35429376-36102298 GCF_010389155.1 Erigeron canadensis | reverse complement strand
AAGGTACACTTTTGTTGTGGTCGATGAATACACCAGATTTTGTTGGGTGATATTATCAGATCAAAGAGTGATGCAACTGGTGAATTATCTCTCTCATCAAGCGAATTGACTCAATTTTACCAAGAAAGTTTGTCAGTTGCGAAGTGATAACGGTACAGATTCATGAATAAAGAATTGGAGACATTTTGCACTGACACTGGCGTTTCTCAAAACTTTCTCGTCAGCTCGTTCTCCAGAACAAAATGGTGTGGTTGAAAGAAGAATCGCACATTGATTGAAGCTGCCAGAAGTATGTTTCTGAATCTGGTCTTCCCACCTTTTTTGGGCTGAGCTGTGGCAACTGCATGTCACACCACCCAAACCGGTCATTTATTCAAGAGACATAGGAAGACTGCCTATGAAGTCCTCAGGAATCGTAAGCCAATGTTGGATATTTCCATGTATTTGGCTGTCCAGTTTACATTTTAAACGATTCCAGTCATTGGGAAAATTTGATGCAAAAGCTGACGAAGGTGTCTTTTGTGGGGTATCAAATATTAGAAAGGCCTATAGAGTTTATAATTATAGACTCCAAAAGGTACTGAGACAATTCATGTCACGTTCATTAATCAAATGAAGCAATCAACAAAAGACCAACCTTGATTTATCTTCAGTTGTCCCAGTTGATTTGGTGTATCTGATCATGTTCATCATCATTAGTACACCAGAAAATGTTTCCAAACACCAAGTCTTGGAACCATTAAGGTAAAGAAGAACTTCTGTGACACCTCATTCTATCCTTCTATCAGTTTTAACCTACCTGAAACTGTATTGGATATCTGATGTGCTTGCCACAACAACATCAGAACCAGTTCAAGCTTCTCCATTTCTCAAGATATACCTTTGTTTGAAGATAATCATGTTAACTCTTCAGTTGACAATAATGATGATTGAAGTAGTTTGGACTGATTCCTCCTCCTGTTGCTGCAACAGTTGGAGATCGTCAGGTGTCTTGCACTGATTTGTATTACACCAACCTAGTCAATACACTAAATGGACTGCTGCTCATCCCATTGAGCAGATTATTGCAATCCCGATAGTGGGTTTCAGACTAGAAGAGCCACAAGTGATCAATGCTTGAACGTCACCTTCTTATCACTAATTGAACCGAAGAAGATTGACGAGGCTATGGCAGATCCAAGCTGGTTGAGCTATGCAAGAAGAACTCAACCAGTTCGAAAGGAACAGTTTGTGAGCTTGTTCCTTGTCCTCCAGTGGTTAAAGAGAGAACCCATTGGAACGAGGTGGGTCTACCGGAACAGATGGATGAAGATGGCACACGTTGTCAGAACAAAGCTAGATTAGTTGCCAAGGGTTATTGTCACAGAAGTGTTGATTTCGATGAAACTTTTGCTCCAGTTGCAAGACTTGAAGCCATCAAATTTTTTGGCTTATGCTGCTCACTTACAATTCAAGGTTTTCCCAGATGATGTAAAAGTGCGTTCTGAATGCACATTGGAAGAAGCGTGTATGTTACGCAACTCCGGCTTCATAAATGAAAAGCATCCACATGGGTATATAGACTGAACAAAGCTTTATATGGTCTTCGACAAGCCCCAGAGCCTGGTATGATACTCTAACTAACATCTTCTCAAAAATGTTTTCAAGAGGTGCAATAGATAATACCTTGTTCATCTTGAAAGAAAAAGGTGATATCTTGCTGGTACAAATTTATGTTGATGATATTTAATTTGGGTCAACTGATGATGGAAGTGTAAAAGGTTTTCAAAATTATGTCTCAAGAATATGAGATGAGTTTAATGGTGAATTAACATTTTTCTTAGGTTTACAAATTAACAAACCATGGATGGTATTTTTATTAACCAAGAAAAATATTCAGAGATTGTTGAGAAAATACAAATTTGATTCAATCCCATCAAAAACCACCACCTATTTCAGCTCCATTAAATTTGGACTCTGACCCAATGGAAACCAGTGGACCAAAAAGAATATCGTGGAATGGTTGTGTTCACTGATGTATCTAACTGCCAGTCGACAGATATAATGTTTGCAACATGTTTATGTGCCAGATTTCGGCAAATCCAAAAGAATCACACTTGCATGCTGTTAAACGCATTTTCAGGTACCTGAAAGGGTGCCCTAGCCTTGGTCTTTGGTATCCCAAAGGCTCAGGTTAGATCTAATGGTTATTCAGATTCAGATCATGCAGGTTGTAAGATTGATAGAAATCCACAACTGGTGTGTCCATTTCCTAGGGGGAAAACTGGTGAGTTGGACAAGTAAGAGCAGACTTCAGTCTCAATGTCTACTGCTGAGGCAGAATACATTTCTGCGGCCAGTGCTGTGCCCAGATTCTCTGGATCAAAACCAGTTACTTGATTATGGCATGAAATTTACAAGAACCCCCATCTTTTGTGACAACACCAGTGCTATTGCTATATCTCACAACCCAGTGATGCACTCAAAACAAAGCATATTGATATCAGGTATCACTTCATTCGTGATCATGTTATGAAAGGAGTATTGAAATACATTTCATCCCCTGATAACAGTTAGCTGATTTTTTACAAACCTCTTGATGAAAAGACTTTTAAACATCTCATCAGTGAACTGGGTATGTTAATCCTCATTAAACTGAAGAGGCCCTTCAGTTGAGGATGGTCCAGGTGATCCTTGATTGGTTGGAGATTGAACGCCTTGTGTACTCAAGACTAGTCATTGATCAAATGGATCACATTTTTAGGGAAAAAGACTCAAATATTTTTCAAATAAATATGAAAAAATGCAACTGAAGGTCATCATTTGAAACTGGCATCTAAATTTTCTTTTGGTTGCTAGTTTGGTCTTGTCTCAAAATGGTGGTCAGCCAGATTTCATAACGTTTGTTTTACTTGGTGGATACTTGTGACACGTGATGTTACTCGAGTACTAACCTCGCACTCACGAACGTCACCTGACATGTCTTACGTGTCAAGACTTTTGCGAAATGTACTGCACTTTTTATGGGTATTGGTGAAGTTAGTGGGTAATGTGAATACCAGCCGTCGTAGCATTAAATTCTTGTGGAAGTATTAAATATTTTTGAATTCTCAATTTTGGAAAATAACTTTTACAAATTATTTCAAACTTTGGAGACTAAATATCTTTTCGTATATATTTTGGCAATATTTTACTGCCTATATACCCCCCCACCAATATCCCGCTCATTTACTTCTCTCAAAATTCCTTCATTTACTCTTTCAATCATTCACAATTCGAGATCCTTTTCTCTCTTTCTCTTTAAGTCCAAAACCCTAATCTAAATTCACAAATGGCTCCTAAATCTTCTTCTTCTTCATCTCGTTTCCGTGATGTGAATCTACTCACTGCTGAGTACATCCATCACAAAATTTATTCGTGCCACTGGTGCTCCCATAAGCTCTAGCTTATTAACAAATCCAATAATCCATGGCATCTCTTCAAGGGCTCCAGGCCGCTGACTCTCTTATCGGAGAATCCATCCTTTCTTCGATTTCTCCCCTCAGCGATGCCTTCTCTTTGAATCCACACAAGCTATTCCATGATTACTTGTGTGAGTTCTGGTACACTGCCTCTCTTTCTGAGGACTGCTCATCCATCTCCTTTTCTCTAAAGGATGGGTCATTCCCGTGTACCATCACCACTGGAACGTTGAGGAAGCCCTTAACCTCAACTACTGGAGACATAATGAAACTCCAGTGGTGATTTCCTCCAATCCATTTCCGCCAGGTCTTCCTTGATATGGGAAATAGAGATGGTGGAGGGGATGTGTTGAAGACCCACGGGTCCATTACATGAAGGGCTTTCACCATCCTGGAAGTTCTTTATGGTCCACTTGGTGGAAAGTTTGGGAGGGAGTTCTGGTGGATTGGACCAGATAAACTCCTTCCAGCAGAAATGGCGTACTGCCTTTGGAATGGGCTGAGGGTGGATTTTGCAGGCATTTTGTTCAGAAGCCTGGTATTCAAGTTGAAGGTAACAGGGTCCTTGTGTTCCCTTTTCAAGGTTTCTGTCCCTTTGTTTTATTCAGATTCTGGCAGAGACGAGTACAACACACGCAATCCTCGTTCTCTGTGCCAGAACTGTTGAGGAATCTGGACAACCTGGTGTCCACTTCTGATGAAGTCCAGATGTCCCCGAGAATGATTTTTGCATTCTCTAAAACTGATGCACCACAATCTGGTGAATCAGAAAGGCAACTGGGCGGGCCTCAAATAATGAGGGACCCACCGTTCGTCTACTGAAGTTGTAACTGTGGCAGAAGCAGGAGTCCAGGCAGTTCCTAAAGCAAGAAGATCCTCTAAAAGCAGGAGATCAAGATCTGGACTTGCTGCACCTGACCAGTCACAATCTGTGATAGTGGTCTCTGAAGCCGTTGCCGATGATATTGCAACTGAGGATAGAGCAGTTGTGGTTGAGGCACCAGTCACCTCTGTCCAGGGAGAAGATGCTTCGGCAACGGATCCTCAAACTGATGATACCATTGAGGCAACTCAAACTGGTCATCAGGAGTCTGAACAACTTGTTCAGCCACCCCCAACATTTATGGATCTTGGCATAAATGAGGGTGTGTTTCAGCTTGAGTCTTCGGACTCATCTGAGACAGAATCTGACCAGGAAATGGCTGATGCGACTATACTTGATCAGCTCCCTTCTCTCCTTGGTCAACCCCAAGAACCACATGTTTCAGTTTCCCCAACTCATGTACAAAGCTCAGAAATACCTCCAATATTCACCTCTCGCCATCACCTTCTTCTATGGGTGTGCCTAGAAATAGACACATCCTAACCCCACCGTCGCCGTCGTTCACACCTGAGCATTCTCAGCATGAACGACACATTGAATCTCTTCCTTTCATTTCTACAACCCCTCCTCTTCTATCTACTGATGCTACTGCAACTGGAGAACCAGATATTGTCATACCTCGTCCAGTTGCACCTGTAGCTTTTTCAGCTGGTCCAGTGACACCTTCTCCTCCGTCATTGGACAGCCAGTTCGTGTCTTTTCAAACCGATCTCTCGAACCTTCTTGCGAGGGTGGAAGAGATTCAAAAGACACTGGAGAAGAACACCAAGTCCCTCTCCAGGTACCACAAGGATCATCTGCAAAATATTAAAGTGGTTGACCTGGGGATTAACAAGTTCTCTGCTAATGAGGACTTGGTGTTTGGCAAGCTGAACGAGTTAGTGGAATCCTCCAATCAATTAGCAATATCTTTAAGGGAGGCATTCGCACTGACTCAATCTGGAGTCACATCCTCAATATCCAACCTGCTGAACAATACTGTCAGATCTTCAGAGGTTGATATTAAGAATCTGGAAAGGCAGGTGCAAGAGCTGTGTAGCAAACCTGGCCTAGATGTGACAGAGCTTGGGAGTCGGTTGGCCTCTTCAGTGGGTCTCAAGATCGAAGAAACTTTGGCTGCCAGTGAGAGTAACTTGATAGAAAAGGTGATATCTGAGATCACCAAGATTGCAGTGCCCCAGGTCGATCTCACTCCAATTACATCTGAGATTGATCGGTTGAGGTGCAGTCTGGATACGCTGGCTAGCAAAGTGTCTGAACATTCAACTGCCATATCTGATCTGACCACTGAAGTTGGCAAAGGAAGGGCGGTTGAGCCTGACAGTGCTCAGGAAGTCCCTGCAACTGGGCTCTCTTCAGATGATCTCTCCATTCTCAAACAAATTTAAAGAGTCAAGAGCAGACAAGTGGAAATGTAATGACTCATCTCAAGAGATAAATCATCTTTGGAGGACAGTTCGCATGCTTTGTGGAGTCTTCAAAGAGTGTAAGACAATGCAATCATGGCAGCCTCTAGATCGCCTGCCCTCTAGTCATGCTGATTTTGAAGCCATCAGGCAGGGACTAGATGCTGCCAAGGGGAAAGGTCGGTACATGCCCCTCACACTCTTGTGAAGACTTCAAGTAAAGGGAAGGAGATTGTGATGGCTACCAGTACTGAGGCTGGTGAGCAAGGGTTTGAGGTGTTTGATGATGTGGTGGTAGGGAGTGTTGACAAGGGAAAGGCCATTGCTGATGAATCTTTGGAACCAGCCACCGATGCACCAATGTTGGAAACTGGCAATGTCGATTTGTTGCCTCCAGTTACTGAAAGCGAGAGCCAGAAATTAGCAAGAGTGGGATACCTGGTCAAGGAAAGGAAGAAACAAATGAAGGCAAACCAGTTTGAATCAAGAAAAAATCTTCCAACCCCTCTTGTTGATATCACTGATGCTCAACTCCTTGGCTTGACACTTGTTGAATACAAGAAGATCAAAGAAGATCCAAGAATAGTCAATGCACTGAAGGAGATGCTTGAAGTGGAACTGGACAAACACTACCAGGATGATGAGGCTGAACTGGATGCAAAGTGTTTGAATGTATCGGTGGAAAAGGCCAGAGAGATCAGATCTGAAGGGATTCTCAAGAGAACTGAGCAGGTCAAGAAGGCGGTCACCAAAGTGTTGAATCCACCCAAGTCCAAAGGAAGAAAACAAAAGGCCTTACCAAGAGATGCAAATCTGAGGACTTGGGTAGAACCATGTGAACCCACAACAGATGATATTCGAGCTGCTACACAAAAGCTGAGCACGAGCAAAATCAAACTGACAAATGAATCTGAAGCTCGCACATATTTGTCAGATGTACAGCGTCGAAGGCACAATAGAGGCAGGATTACTGATGTTAAGGTTTCAATTAAGCCTGGTGCCAAGCATTTTGTTGTTGAGGTACAATACTTTGGTGGACCTAAAAGGACTACTGAGAACCCGGATGTCAATCAGTATGGTCATTCCGAGCATGTTGAGATGTTGAGGCTGTTGGAGGGGAGGCAGAGGAAGAATAAAGTTGAAAGAGGCTGGGAGTATGTATTGCAAAATCTCATCAAGTTCAAGGAAAACATTGAAGAAAGATTAGGCCTTGATCCTGAGGATACTCAGCCGATTTCATCAGTCTCAAAGAGAAGGAAAACTGGCGAAGGGCCATCTGTTTAAGTTTTCCTTCTAACTATTATCTGCTTGTAATTTTGTGTACTCTCTTGTAATTTATTTGAAATTGTATGTATATACAAATTGCCAGATTGTAACCTACAAGTAAGATATCTGATAAGATCTACAAACACTTAAAACAAATCCAAGACATTTGATGATCTATAAAAATGTCTTGGAAACTTAATAGGTCTTATCAAATTCAAGTATTTCAAACTTAAACTTGTATAGAAACAAGTTTGAAAATACTTGACAATATTTCAGGACAATTAGGGGGAATTTGTTAGGTCCAGTTTTAACTAAACTGGAGCGCTCCAGTGACATCTGGAGAGCATGAGGAATTGTCCGAAATATTAGAAGTCCAGTTGCATTGTACAGGTTTAGCAACTGATGACTTCCTCCAGTTGAGATCAGACGACTAGAATCTGAAGACCTTCCAGTTGAAGTCAAAGACAACAAATGGAAAATAGAGATTGGCAATGGCAGCGAAGCCCAGTTGACAATCTACCAGATCAATCAACTGGAGAATCCTCCAGTGTAAATGCTCTTACAAAGCTTTACACTGATTACGAGGAGGACCTTTTACTCTACATCCTTTTAACCGGACAATGATATTGTCTTTGGATAAAGATACAAAGATGTAGAGTGGTTGAATAAAGTAACCTTTTGTCTTACTTTATTTAACACACACAAAGGATTATTTAAACAATACTTTTGTGTGCTGTCAACCATATTTGTACATCGAAGTTGAGATCCCCATGCTCAATCTTCGACTATAAATAGAGGTCCTTGCACAAGCTGTTTCAATAACTTTGCAAATACATATATTCTGCAATATTGGTGAACTTGTGCAATATTCTCTCAATCGCAAAAAGAAACATTTCACAACTCTAAGTGTTTCGATTGTTTAGGAGAATTTCCAAGTTTAGATCAATTGTAATTCATGGGTTGTTAGGATATTTACATTCTTGTATTGTCTTGGTTCCGCAACAACCTTGTATTTTATTTAAACAGTAATAAATAAAATACACTTGAAAATTACATATTGTCTCACCAGTTTATATGCTCGTCATTTATATTATTGCATGTATTAATATTCTGTCACTTTAATACCTAATTCCAGTTAACCTGGTACACGATCAAACTAAACTGGTCACATCCAGATTAATTGATCGTGTTGCAAAGTTCACTCACCATCGACATAGAGGTGTCTTCAGCACCCATCTAGTAATAGTTGGGACTAATACATTGCACAAACAATTAGCGCCATCCTCAGGACAATCGCTACTCATCACCACAACCTGCATCAAAAAAGGTTAAAATCCAGAAAATTTTGCACCAAAAAAGGTCAAAATCCGGAAAATTTTTCTCATAAAAATCACAAAACGGTCAGATTCCCTGTTTCGATACTCAGATCTCGATAATGTATGCCGGCAAAGATCCTAATAAAGCAAGCATGAAACGAAAAGATCCAGAAGACTCGCAAATCCAGTCAAGAGTTCTATGTTTTCCAGCTTTGGGAGACAAAAAAGCCAGCAAAGATCCGTTAATAATACAAGCACAAATATTCGATATCTCAGTACAAAGAGTATATATCGATAATGGAAGCGAATGCGACATTATTTATGAACATTGCTTCCTGCAATTACCAGAAGCAATAAAGGCAAGAATGACAAACCCTACAGGCCCACTCGCAGGATTCGCCGGAAACCGCGTATGGCCCCTAGGGAAATAGATATCGATGTTACCCTGGGGAACCCTCCGTTTGCACGGACGGAAACCCTAGATTTCACTGTAGTACGAGCACCCTCACCATACAACCTTCTCCTGGGAAGACCAGCAATACAACGAATGGAGATGATACCTTCCACAGTCCACACCATGGTACTATTCCAAACAAAATCAGGCGTTGGAATGATAAAATCAAGTTATGACCATACAAAACAAATTAGTGAGGTCAAAAAATCAAAGGAGGAACCAGAAGAAGTGAAGACACCCAGCCAGAGCGATCAGGCTCAGGATAATGACAAGGTACTCGTGAACCCAGCCTTTCCTGATCAATTAATTACCATAGGGAATGGGCTGCCAGAAGATCTCAAAAAGAAGTTACTCAAATTATTACAACAAAACATCGATATATTCGCATGGGAATACGCGGATATGACAGGGGTCCCCAGGGTGCTCACCCTAGGGGAACAGACCTTTGTTACGGAACACATGTTGAATGAACGAAAAAGCATGGAACCTGTAAAGCAAAATAAAAGAAGTTTATCAAATGACAGAGATGAGGCAACATGCAAGGAAGTAGATGAGCTTGTAAAAGCCGGAATCATAAGAGAAGCCACGTACCCTACGTGGATCACAAACCCAGTAATGGTAAAGAAAGGAGACGGAGGCTGGAGAATGTGTGTAGACTTCACAGATATAAATAAGGCATGTCCAAAAGACTGTTATCCACTACCAGAAATAGACTGGAAAGTTGAATCTTTAGCAGAACATAAATGGAAGGGAAAATGATTAATCAACCTAATTGGCGTGCCTAAGATATGCCTAAGACCTTAAGAATTTGACATGTGGATTCCACTAATTTTCTTTCTTAATCTTGCCCCCTGATTTTTCCACATGTCACCATCTTACAATTAGGCACATCTTTAGGTACACCAATTAGGTTGATTTATCATTATCCAAATGGAAGTGCTTCCTAGATGCCTATAAAGGATACCATCAAATACAAATGGCTAAAGAAGATGAAGCAAAGGAACATTTTGCTACACAAAGATGCCATTTGGGCTAAAAAATGCAGGAGAAACCTATCAACGACTCGTAGACAAAGCTTTCCACAAGCAAATCGGGAGAAACCTAGAGGTCTACGTAGATGACATGGTCATCAAAAGCAGAACGGAGGAAGAACTACTTGCAAACATTCAAGAAACCTTCGAAACACTGCGAAAGATAAAAATGAAGCTCAACCCCAAAAAATGCTCTTTTGGAATGGAGGCTAGGAAGTTCCTAGGGTACTATATCTCGGATAGGGGAATCCAAGCAAACCCATCTAAGGTAAACAAGATACTCGAACTACCAGCTCCAAAGACAGTAAAAGAGGTACAAAGCCTAAACGGCAAACTCGCAGCACTAAGTCGCTTTTTCTCAAAAGGAGCGGATAGGCAATTGCCATTTTTCAAAACACTAAAGAACTGCGGGGCCAAAAAAGGATTCGAATGGACAAAGGAGGCTGACGAAGCATTTGAACAAATGAAAAAGCACATAGCAGAACTCCCCTCCTTGATATCCCCAAGGAAAGGAGAGACCCTTTACATATATCTCGCAGCCTCCGCCGAATGCGTAAGCACAGTCCTATTAACAGAAAGGGACAGGAAACAAATGCCAATCTACTTCGTAAGCAGGATACTGCAAGGAGCAGAAGCAAACTACCCAGAGATGGAGAAGCTTGTGTTAGCACTTGTTCACGCAGCAAGAAGACTACGCAGGTACTTCCAAGGGCATCCAATTGTGGTACTCTCAGACAAACCGCTGAGACAAATTTTAACAAAACCAAAAAAATCTGGAAGAGTGGCAAAATGGGCAATCGAGCTTGGAGCATATGATATCGAGTATAGGGCAAGGCACGCAGTCAAAGGACAGATCCTAGCAGACTTCATTACCGAAATAAGGGAAACAGGAAATTCAGTAACTCACTCCACGACACTCACAGTGACTGGGGAAGCAGACTTTGAAACCTGGGAATTATACACTGACGGAGCATCAAGTTCAGAAGGCTGCGGGGCTGGAATACGCCTAGTAAGCCCAGATAAGCAAGAATACACATATGCCCTAAGATTCGAGTTCGAAACAACAAACAATGAAGCAGAATACGAGGCATTGATAGCAGGATTGGACCTGGCCAAAGACATGAAAATCAGAAGTATCAAAGCTTTCGTGGACTCCCAGCTCGTAGCCAACCAAGTAAAAGGTGAATACGAAGCCAAGGGAGAGATCATAAGGCTATATTTGGGAAAAACAAAGGAATTAATTGAGCAATTTGAAAGCTTCGACATCGAGCACATACGAAGAAATCAAAACAAAAAAGCCGATGCTCTAAGCAAGCTAGCCTCGTTAACATTTGAACACCTGGGGAAGAAAGTACTAATAAAGGTCCTGAAAGAAAGATCCATATACGAAAAGCGAGTGCATGATTTAGTTAGAGAAAAAGGAAAAAACTGGATGACACCGATAATTGAATATTTGGTGAGCGGAATATTCCCAGAAGATGAAAGCGAAGCAAGAAAAATAAGAATCAAAGCTCCACAATACAAGTTGATGGAGGGGAACCTTTACAAAAAGGCATTTGTGACCCCATGGTTACGCTGTGTGGGACCCAAACAGGCAGAAACAATAATTTTTGAAATTCATGAAGGAATCTGCGGACTACACGCAGGACCCAGGTCAGTGGCGACAAAAGCGCTACGCCTAGGGTATTTTTGGCCATCAATGCACAGAGATGCAGCCAAGCTTTTGCACAATTGTGAAGCATGTCAACTGCACGCAAACGTTCCCAGGCTACCAAAGCAAGATATGACATCGGTAACATCTGCATGGCCATTTACAAAGTGGGGAATTGACATAGTGGGGCCACTACCAAAAGCACCAGGAAAGGTAAAGTTTCTAATTGTGGCTATTGATTATTTCACAAAATGGGTAGAAGCAAAACCTGTGGCAACAATAAATGGAAAAACAATTGAGAATTTCGTCTGGGAATATAGAATATACCGATTCGGGTTACCACAAATGATAGTCTCGGATAATGGAAAACAATTTGCGGAGGGTACATTCACAGAAATGTGTCAAAGGCGAAACATAAAGCAATCCTTCACATCAGTATATCACCCATAAGGGAATGGACAAGTAGAAGCAATCAACAAACAGATTGTGAAAGGCATGGAAAAAAGGTTGGGACGTAGCCATAGTGGCTGGGTGGATGAATTACCATTGGTACTCTGGGCACATCGTATAACACCCAAGCAAAGCAATGGGGAAACCCCATTCTCCCTAGCCTTTGGATCAGAAGCAGTCTTACCTGCGGAAATACAAGTCTCCACATGTCGAACGACAAACGTCAATGAAGAAGACAATAACACAGAAATACGTATAAACCTCGACCTCTTAGAGGAAAGAAGGGAAATTGCTTCAATAAGAGAGGCTGCGTATAAGCAAAGAATTGAGAAATATTACAACAAAAAAGTTCACCCAGACAGCTTCAAAGTCGGTGATTACGTCCTCAGGCTCAACAGCGCAAGCCAGGTAGAATACCTGGGGAAAATGGGGCCAACGTGGGAAGGACCATACAAAGTCGATAAAGTCATTGGAAATGGTGCGTACAAGCTTTCAACGACAGATGGCAACCCCGTCGACAGGACATGGAACGCAACAAATCTGCGTAAGTTTTATTGTTAAACAAATATATATATATATATATATATATATATATATATCTAATATATATGTATATGCATAAATAAAAAGAGAAAAGGAGAGAAGATCTTCAACTCTTATGTGCAAATAAATACTTTATTGTTGAACAAGAGAAAAGGAGAGAAGATCTCTAACTCTTACAAAATATCCTATTAAAGTACACTATTAAAGAATGGTGGGGACGCCTACCGGACTAATACAAGGACGGGTTACAAACCCTCCAGTGTACAAAAATTATGATTCATGGTGAAGAAGGATCGCAACCTCACACACATAATTTCGAAAAGCCAAAAAAGGCAAAGCATATTATAATAAAGTCATGACTATAACAGAATGCATGCCCAAAAACGCCAAACAAGGCAATGGCATTTCAAAATCATACTCTTATGATTTTATCAAAGCATATGCCTGACTGCTAAAAAAGCAAGTGCATACAACAAAATCCTGAAAAAAGGTACATATGAGTGAAAGAGGAAAAAGGCAAATATTGTAACTCCCACAATGATATAGGGTACGATACAACATGAGTACGATTGGGCAACGTGTTGTTTTGTGATGCGTACTAGATGAACAATGTGTTATATTGTGACAAGTACAATGTGATGAATCTATGATGAGCATAATGTGATTAATGTGTACATTGATGTGGAGTTGATTGTTGATTGTGACTTGGATTGTTGTTGTTAATTGGTGTTAATTGATGATTTAGGGCAAAATGAAGTTATGGCGTTAACTTGATGTAATATTGTGGCAATCCTAAAAGAGCTTGATCAACTATTTTATGGTTACCCGGTGTTATAACAAGTTAATGACATCATGGATTGCACATGTTGGTTTAGAGTACAATAAGGAACCGATATGCTTAATGGGAGTTTGATGGGTGGAGGGTTAACCGCTGGTACACCCTGTATACATACCCGGACAATAACTAGAGAGCACATCAATTTCGGATTATACTTTAAACCACTTGTTTAGTTGCTTGCTTGCTTGTGTTGAACATGGGTTTTGGTTTTGATAATGGGTAACTATTATGAAATGGGCATGAGAAATTGGTAGACAATTGTCGTAAACTTGGTAGGATGGCATGATAGATAATGATCCCCTTAGAACACTAGTACTCTTGCCTTAGCGTAATGATAAGTATTTTGTATATTATGCCGACATGGAAGCGTTAACTACTTGTGTGACTAACATGTGAACATTTTGAGGCTAACTATCGGGTCAACGTGTTGCTTGCCTTATAGATAATGGTGGGACCAAGAAGGAGTACGACTAACCATAGAGATGAGCCGGATTTGGCAACCGTGATAGCCCAAGCGGTGGCAAATGCCATACCTACTATCGTGGCACAAGTCACGTCAAGCCTTCAAGGAAACAACGAAGTAAGTGAGGCTAGGGTAAGTATGGGTGATGAAGGTATGCTAAGTGGGTCGTCAACTAAAAGAAAGTATGTCGGGGAACCTAGCGGGAAGAAGAAAATTGGTAGGTTTGACTCTAGATGTGCTAGTAAGGGAAAGACGTTTACGGCATCTGAGCCGGCAAGAAAGGAGTATTTGGGTCCTTTTCCTAAGTGCGGAAGGTGATCCCGACACCATGCTTTGATATCTCCTTGTGGGGTATGCTTTAATTGTAATAAGAAGGGGCACTTTGCCAGGGAGTGTAGGAAACTGAGGACGGCTCTCTTGAACGCAATTCCTCTCCAAGCCGTCCCTCCTCAAGCAAATCACTCTCGGGGTAATTGTTTTATGTGTGGTAGCCCTGATCACTATAAAAATGCTTGTCCTAGATGGGCCCCTCGTAATCAACTCCAAGTTGCCACCCCTATCCAAGACCACGACCAACAAAGCCGCCAAGTGCAACCTCGAGGACAAGCCTTGGCGAGAGATGCAAATGAAGCCCACGATGAGTTAAAGGCGGCGCCAGGTACATTCCTTCTTTCTGACCACCACGACGCGATGTTAGTCGATTCTAGGGTCGGTTATGGCCATACTTCTTTTACTTGACTCTGTTGATTTACAAATTCCTTTTCGTATGCCTGGATTTGAATATTGATCTTTAAATGATTGGTGATGTGGGAGATAGGTTTAGTTGAATTGCTTGATGATGGTAGTTAACTTTAAACGATATCAACTTCTCTTCGGTAGTTATGTCTCTCGACATTGGAAACTTTGACATTATTTCAAGAATGGATGTATGATGGTGAGTAGTGTGATTAGTGATTGCGACAAAGAGTTGATTGGTAGTATCCTCGTCAGACGATAAGATTCTTAGGGTCCAACGCGAAATATCCGATATATCTAACTCCGAGCCTTTAGTATTGTCGTCCCAAAGGTAAACAAATTAAGAACGTTACTAATATTGGTGATTCTTCCGATATCTTCAGCATGACTTACCGGGATTTCTTCCATCTCAGCAATTAGACCTCTGTATTTCTTGAATCCCTTAACGTCGCACCTGTAACTAGAGCTCTTATAGGTTTGTCGTAATCAAAAAGCCAGAAGTGGAAACATAACTCAATTTGCTCCAAGGAAAAAGGGGTTATATTCGTCGTAACTAACCGCCGTGGGGAAACTTCTATTTTATGGTAAAAGAGAAAGACGGGCCGATTAGAATGTGTATAGATTACTGAGAGTTGAATGAGCTTATGGCAAAGGGACGGTGCCCACTTTCCAGCATAGATGACTCGTTCGATCAAATCCAAGGTGCCAAGTATTCTCGAACATTGATCTTCACTCGAGTTATCATCGATTCCGAGCACATGAGGAAGACATTCCAAGAACGGTGTTCCATACTATGTAGGGACATTTTGAATCCCCCATTTCGCCTTGTGGGTTGATTAATGCACCAGCGGTATTCATAGATTTGAGGAACCAGGCGTGTCGACCATAAGTGAATAAGTTCTCCCAGATTTTATTGATGACAGCCTCGTTCACTCGAAAATGAAAGAAGAATATATTAAGCATGTGCACAAAGTGCTAGAACTAACTAGAAAGATAAAGTTGTATGCGAAATTCTCCAATTACAAATTGTGGCAGAAGGAAGTCCACTCTCTTGGTGACGTGATGACAAGGATAACATTCATGTGGGTCCACGCAAGATAGAGGGGGTCAAGAATTGGCAAGTTAAGTATGAGAAAAAGAGGCGATAGTTTAAACTTTTTTGGTGACTATGATAAGAAAAAGATCAAGCCGAGGCGATCAAGAGTAAGGTGCCTCACAGTAGGACAATACATTGTGACGGGCCCAATTGAAACTTAAATGCAACTACATCACTGGAAAACTTTGGTAGTGAAGAGGTAGACGATGTGGGGCAACAATTTGATTCTAAGGAAGAAAATGGACCATGATTAGTTGAGAGGCTCTAGGTTCCCATTTCAATATAATCTAAGAAAATCCCTTATGGATGAAGGCCACAAACCAGCTTATCTGGTCGATCCCGGGTCAGATAAGGCAAACTTCAATTTAAAGAAATCTGCTAGAAGCCAGGCAAGAAGCATGATGTAGCTAAAATAAGTGAGGGAGTGTCTCGCTTGATTACAAATTTAGGTCGACCGTAAGTAGCCACCCGGATTGATGGTGCAACATGTGAAACGAGAATGAAAATGGGAACGAATTGCAATGAACTTCAACAAGAAATTACCGAAAGAATGAAATGGTCGAGATATGAACTGGGTGATTGTAAATTGATTAGCGAAGTCGGACTACTTTTGACCATCCATGAAACCGATTAGCCTGACGCCTCGACGTTGTTATACTTAAAAGGGATGGTGTCTAAGCATGGAGTTCCGGTTTCTATCACCTTCGATAGAGATGCCGGGATAACTCAAAATTCTTGGAGGGCCTTTCAACAAGCATTGGGTACTCAAAGTACAATACTCCATCCCCAAACTGATGAGCAAGAGAATTCGCAAACCCAATGAGTTGTGATTAAACCGCAAATGGACAAGAGAAGGAACGACACGAACGCTAGTAGAGTAGGCGGGAGCATACGCTATTGAAATCAGTGGAAGTTAGGGAAAGCTCATTTACCGATGATTGGACTCTTGTACAATATTAAATATCATGTGAGTGATAAAGTTACACCGTTATAGCACCTTATGATCGAAGGTGTTGTTTTCCCTATTTTGAGCCGTTAATAGCAAAGTAAATAACCGGAGCCAATTTCCTCAAATCAAAAAAGGCACACTGAGCTGAAGTGAGTCCCTCAAAGGCGTAGGGTATGTTATACTTGTAAGAAGGGCATAAGTGTTTGACGGACCCCACCCTTCACATGTCGATGAAAAAGAAAGATGACCATAACCGAACCTAGTTGAAGAACCGATAGCACTTTAGTTAGTAAGGCCAAGAAATTTAAGAACAAGCGATACACGATCTTAAATATTGTTGAAAAGAAAACTTCTTCCTTGCTAAAACTGGCAGTCTTTTATTACCAGCGCTCGTAATTTTTGGGCACCCTTTCGGTAAATTAAATCTGTTCTATCTCTTCAAGTATATTGTGAACAAATAACATAATCTCACTAATTTCATATACAGGGAAAGCTATAGATTTGTGCACCACTGCAACTAATTTTGTGCTTGTGGATAGACCTATATATTATACCTTATGTTGGTTACCCAAAGGTTTACAATGCGCTAACTTTTTGAAGCGATAACCTTTCTCAGATACAGGCGTACGTTGGACTCTATAAATGAAGCTTTGTCCGATTTAGCAAGAGTGAAGGATGAAGCCAAGACAGTTTTTTAGCTTTTTCAGAAAAGGATGCAAGACACTTGAAACTTGAATTAATTAATTGTTTCCACCATTCTTTTGTTCTTATTCTTGTCCGTTAAATGCTTTTGTATATTGAAGACTTGACACGACGGAAGTTTACCATATCTGCTGAAGATATATGCAAAGTGAACAACGAGGAAAGCCAAGGACACTCACTCTAATTACTACTCCGGTTGGTTTAAAAAGTTAATTAGAATGAGATCTTCCAGATAACGCGTCTTAACAACTCTGGTATCTCCAACACCGGCTTTAGGTTACGTATCTTCGTGTTTGAATTACAAAGATGATTCTTGATATTATTTACTATACGGTATAGTCTATACCATTTATGCCACACACAAAAGACCAATAAGAATACAGAGGATTTGGAATTGGAGAAAAAGAAATTTATCAAAATCACATAGTATGTATATTTTCACTAATATTGATGTATATATATGTAGATCCCAGATGTTTGCAAGGATTGGGTTTAATTAACAACAAGATTAAACTACTTAGACATTATAAAGTAAAGAACACAATTGTTTAATCGGCTGTATATTAATTAAACCGTGAATACATGATTGGTTTTACAACAAAATAAAAGAGAAAATCTTGTTAAGTTTTTCGACACACCAAAAACTTAACAATTACAAAGAGAGAAAAACTAATACACACTAAGTGTTTTGTGGACACACCAACAAGAATGCGGCTAGGTCAAATGATTCTTTATATAGGCAAAGGAAAGAATCACATGACAACTCAATAGATGTTGACACCTCAAGGTTGTCAACCATCTATTGGTGGATCTCCCAGATCTGCAGGGTTCTCTGTCTTCATCTTGTTTGTTTCCAAATCCGGTATGAAAGAGAAACACCCAAGTACTGTTTTGGTACATGATCACATGTCTTCAATCTTCTTGATCAACACGTGTCTTGGGACCAATATTCTTATCTTCATTTTCTCGCTAATTTCTGACTTACAAAAACTAGACCATGAGTCATCGAACTTATCTTTAACTTGAAGATAATATTGATCGCTGAGAGATCGCTGACGAAGCCGCTCGCTGATAAAGAGACTCGTTGAGTCTCTCAGCGAATCCATGACTCAACAATATACATCTTTGACAAATTGTTTGACTCGCTATTCAAAATATTAACACAAATATCCCTTGACTTATTAGTATATTACATATCAACCCAAACTAAAAAATAAAACTAGTATAATGTAACACCCACTATTCCCATTTATTTACAAGTAAAGACGACGTGTACATTATTAGTATCGGTTACAGGTTCCATCTGGTATACCGTTCAATTATCAGGAGATTAATAAAAATGATTATATTTCGCGAGTGAATAAAGTACCATTTATCTTTATTTTTTTGACATTTTTTTTTCTGTGTTGAAAATTAAAACTCTCGAAAAATTCTTTATTAACCACTTAACAAATGTGAAAAGTGGGGCTTAAAATCAAACTCATGTGATTTTTTCAAAAGTCAAAAACCTTACCGTTATACTACCAACTTCATATGGCTTATAGTTTTATAAATAATACTTTAAAAGTTTTCAAAGTTAAAAGTTTTATTCGATGATTTGATTTTTGAGAAATAGTCTATTAAATTAACATTGTTTGTTTGTGTGTAAATTTCCCATATATTGAACTTAAACTGGAAGCTAATTAATAAAAGCATCTATACGAGTAATTTTTATGAATATCCGAATATTAAAGAATTAATGAAGATGGTTGTTCAAAAATAAAAATGAGGATGAGCACCCGGCGGCCTAGAATCATTGACTTCAACTTTTAGCCCATGATAACAAGTCTAATATCTTAGCACTGAGCTAGCATGCCAAATCGAACGGGATGTGCTGTTCTAAAAAATGGAAAGAGTTACTATATGATATCTAAATTTTACTTTATATAATATACTAATTAAATTAGACGGTACTAATTTAAAAAAAAATGCAACCTACATTATTAAAAAAACTGAAAAACCTATATTGAAGTTAAGTACATATTACATACCACATACATTACTGATTTAGACGGTCATAATGGTCAATTATATCAACTAAAATAAGGAGACTATACTCCACGTTCTCGGTTATTCTAACTCACCTCCACATCATTTTTCACAGTTTCTCAAACATTTGTTCTCTCCAACGTTACACACCAAACCTTACTAGTAAACTCGACCAGCAACCTAACTCAGCTCACAATCGCAATTTGACATAACATAACATGGATAAAGTAATAAAAAAAAAATTGATGCCCCACAAATTTCAAGAACTCATATATTCTTTGATTTTTAGTTTGGAAAAAGTTGAAGAACGAGTGATTTAAGGGAGAATCCAAAAGAATTTGAAGACCGGTGACCATAACACTGGATATAATGGAAAAAGTTCAACTGATGTTCTAAATACCAGACTTAAGTCCAACATCCAACTAGCAGAAAAGGTGGAAGCCACATAAGCTAAAGCCGATGTTGGGGATATCGGATTTGTGTGAGTTGGATAAGTCCGGTGTCTCCAACACCATTCTTTCCATGTTTGCAAATTTTATTTAACAAAATATCATAAACACGAAACCCATAAAATATGTTACTTCCCATACAAACTTTTCACATTCAACGGACATATGCTTTCTTTTCTCTCCATTCATTTTTAGTCGTCGGATAATATTACTCTTCAAATCTAACTATCTATTAAAGGAACATACCCTATTTTTTCAATCAGCTTATTTGGCAAATTATTAGCCCATATCCACCTTTTTAATTTCCCCTTATTTATATAATAATCTTCTGTTTATACTTATTTTACATATTATTCCCCTAATTTACATACAAGTCTCCAGCGTATACTTATTTTACATATACATATTAAAAGATTAAAAACTAGAAGTTACAAAAACAAACCTACCACACTATCTCCCCAAAATCGCTGGCATCGTGTTTTATTTTTTATTTTATGACCAAAGTTTGAATCTTCTTCAAATCTTTTTTATCATTTTCTTTTTCAAATCTTTTAATTAACTATCGAGAATATATAATGATTGTCAAAAAAAACCCCTACTATTGTTTAAAAAAAGATGGAATCAAGAGGTATTGTTTTCCTTTTTTTTCTCAGTTTTTTTAGTACACATTTTGTATATTAATTTTGCTTTAAATATATATTTTTAATGTTATATAAAGTTTGATGAAAGTTATAACAATAAAAACACTTTTAAAACTTTCATAAGTATCACTTCTAACTTAAGCAAAATTATTTAAAGTTAAAGTTAAAAGATTATATTTTGAAAATATAAAATATGACATTTTTAATGAAACGAAAGAAGTATTATCTATCCTCTAATTAATATCGGTGGGGTTTGTACTTTAGAATACAAACCAGTGGATCAACTTTTGAAAACATCCTATTTTACTTTGCAAATATTTGAAACCAAAAGTGATGCAGCGAGGAAAAAAGGATAAATAATTGAACCTGTTGATTCTAAGAATATTCAGGAACAACCCTTCCAAACTATCGTTGATTCAAGAAAGAATACCGATAATCATGGAAAATTCACACACACTCGTGTATAGGGAGGAAAATATGAAATTTCATATATAAAAAACTCAAAAATTGATTTTACAAAACATCTCGCACCCTATTTATATTAATCCTAACATCATTTAAATAGGAAATAAATCAATATATAATTATTCTAATAAATTAAAAAGATAACTTAATAAAATCATAAAAATAGAAGATTACGTTACACATCAAAAAGTTAACATTTAGCTGGTTCAAAGGTCATCTAAACCCATGTTAATACGATGAAGCCCGTGTAAACACGGGACATAATCTAGTAAAAAGTAGAAAAAAAGTTTTGATATTCGAGATATTGAGTTAGGTTTGGGCCTTGGGGTGATAGTCTAATAGAACTCAAGTTTACTTATCAATTATCATACCTTATTACCTTGGGCCCAAAACTCTACCAAAAACCCCTAATCCTCATTTTCATTCAATCATTTCACATCTATCCCTCTCTCAACCGGACCTCCTTGGCGATTCGCAGATACACTCCATCAACTACTCCTAATCTTTATTAATATTCCTTTTATCTTAAATTAGTTTGGTATATGGTATTATTTAATCCTTGAAAAAATTATATAATCTTCTTGTTTTGTTTTTTACCCATCCATATAAATCATAAAAAAAATACCCAAATTAGGTTACATAACGTACAAATTAAACATTATCTCATCTTAATAAAAGAGTTTAAAACGAGGGCTTATTGTTAATTAATACTAGTAGATCCAAGATTGGAAAGTGTAAACAGTTTTAAATTGTTTGATTTTAGGTGTAGCCAGCAGCAACTCAACAAGTCATAGATTATTATTATTATTATTGTGACCTTAAGGCTTAAACTTTTGAATATTCGTTATATTGATTTTGTTTAGCTAGAGCATTGAAGAAGGCTTGAAATAAAAAAAAAAACTTAAGAATTGTATAATACTGTTAGAGGGTTGAAGAAGGCTTTGTAAATAGAATTGCAAGCCCCGAAAATAGGGGAGATTTCTGTCTGCGTCACTGTGTGTTATATACTCCATGTATAAATAATTTGAGTTTTCCTTTTTTTTTCTTTTTTTTTTTTTTGTAGCAGATGGATTTAATGAGGACGCTACCCCTTCTTCGTCTTGCTAACTCCCGTAACTTGTATTCTCCCTCTCCTCTCTCTTTTCTTTCTCTTGTTTTTATTTTACTATTTTCATGCATATAAACATATATGTACATATTTAAACATTACCTACTTCAGTGTGCGTGTCAGCGGCGTAAGTATATATATATATATATATATTCATTCAAATTCCACAAATCACACACAAGACACAACACCATATTCCAACTCCTCTAGCTACTTGGCTTTTTTGTCCAGGCCAAGCTTTAATAGCAACAAAGGCTTGGTTGGGCCTAGTCCGCTTGGTTGGTCTTGCATTAAAGAATAAATTTGAAAAGTATCGTAGTTTTAATGCTTTGTGCTCTGTGAAGTTATGCTGTTTTGGGTAGCTTTGCCAAGGACCTCAATTTTCTATGAAGTTATGTTGTTTTGCTCTCTAGCTATTTAGCCGCTTGTTAATAATGCAATCTTCAACCATCTTCAAGGTTGCCTAATGGTTAACATCTTCAAGGAAATGGTCACGAGATATTCCCGTTAGAACTCATACGTATGACTGTAAGAGTCAATACTCTTATTCCCTAGGTAACCTGAATTAGGAAGCCTCACCCTTAAACTGGGTTAATAGCAGCTAGATTTTTATCCAAATTTGAAAATATGTTGATCTTATCTTAGGGCCTGTTTGGCTTAGCTTACTAAGGCAACTTGTTGGCTTTATAACAAGTTTTTCCTTTCATCCAAACAGTGTATCATATTAAGTTGATTTTTAAAAGCCAAAGATGTGAAGCTTTTAAAATTGGCTTATATGCCTTAGTAATTAACTAAGCTAAAGCCAAACAGGCCCTTGAAGTTAAATATATATGCTGCAGCCCGATGCAGTTGCAGGTAAACTTGCTGCTAAATACAGAGTAAGTTTATAGCCCTATTGAAATTGCATATTTCAGAATAATCTAATTTGAATCTCGACGACATATGTATAGCCTCCCTTCCACAACTCTCGAACAGGTTGGGGAAGGAATTGTAGTTTTTTACACTGTTTCCTCATATCACAAAAATTGAGTTGCCCAACATACCCCAACAATATATGAATCAATTGATAATGTATATATTTTTTGTTCATTTGTTATTTGAAATTTTTGGTATTGCCTTAGTGGTTCTTACTACTCTTGCAAATGTGTAGTGCTCTTTCCAGATTTTCAAAACACCTTCCACGATACAAGGTCAAAGTTCGCCCCCCTTGTGGCATGAGTCCAGATAAACGAGAATGCCGTGAAAGGTGGTTCAATGCTGTTTTAGATTTTTGTGACATTGATCGTTCAAAGTTGGAGATGCATACGGTTAACGATGAATTTATGGTGTTTTCTGCGCCTATGGGTGGACTTACTGCAAAAGAACTAGGAAAGCTGGATGCATGTGTATCTGCAAGAAAAATAAAACCAACGATGTTTTAAAGAATAAGTTTGATAAGCTTTGTAGCTTAATCGGCTCTCTATCTTCAACCAAGATCTTGCTGTAATGGAAGTCATGATGATTTATGCCCTATGATGTTATGGCTATTATTAGTAGAGCTTTAAGGATTGTGCTTTGATTTGTTGTTTAAATAATACTTCAGTAGTTTCATTTTCATCCTAGTCTTAATGCTTTGCGCTCATTAAGCTATGTTGTTTTGGGTAGCTTAGGGACCTTAATTTTCTCAATATTGTGGTTTATTTTATGTAAGGTTAGTTATTTAGCTGCTTGTTTATAATGCAATTTTGAACCATCTTCAAGGTTGCCTAATGGTTTACATCTTCAAGGAAATGGTTAAGAGTCAATACTCTTATCCTCTAGGTAATCTGAATTAGGGAAGCCTCAAACTTGGTTAATAGCAGCAATTTTTATCCAAATTTGAAAATATGTTGATCTAGCCTTAGGGCCTGTTTGACTTAGCTTAATGGGGCAATTTGTTGGCTTTATAATAAGTTTTTCCTTTCATCCAAATGGCGTTTCATATTAAGCTGATTTTTAAAAGCCAAAGATGCGGAGCTTATTAAGATTGGCTTTATTAGCCTTAGTAACTACTAGCATGGTGTCCGCGCGTTGCAGTAGAATCATCAAAAAGCGGTTGTTAAATGTGGCGGTTCGTGGATATGACCGATTACGAAAGCGGCGACTGGGTTATCTGTTTTTTAGGATGTGTGTGTTTTTGTTTGTGAATATGTGTGATGTGTGGGTTTTTTGTTTGTGTGGAAGGATAATTTTGAAATTTCAAGGATAAGGTAAGGGTATTTTGGAAGAAAAAAAAGCTTAAGCCAAACACACCAGTTAAATATATATGCTGTAGATGCAGTATATATGTTGCAATAAACTTGGTAGATATATATATATATATATATATATATATATATATATATATATATATATATATATATATATATATATGGAAAAGTGAAGGTGTGAGACAGCACCACCTAACTTGGGTGAAATCCCTCTCACATGCTAATTTTTTAATCTATAATTTTATAATGAATAAATGATGGGCCCCCATGCTTTTCATAGATTAAAAAATTAGCATGTGAGTGAGATTTCACCCAACTTAGGTGCCTAACAGCACCACCTTCACTTCCCCTATATATATATATATATATATATATATATATATATATATATATATATATATATATATATTATATATGTTGTAGCAGTTAACTTGATGCAGTGCAAGGGAACTAGCAAGAGAAATAAAGCCATATGTGGTCACGCATCAACAAATAAACTTGAATAGGAGAAGAGTCTTGATTGAACTCATGATCAAATGCTCTATGATGTTACTTGTTAGGGCTATTATCAGTATAGCTTGAAAGATTGTGCTTTGGTTTGTTGTTTAAATATTGAGTAGTTTGATTTGGGTTATTTATTTAAACATTTCAGATTTATATATGCATATTCAATATATAATTGAATTTTGATAACCCGCATTGCATTTTGATAGTTGGGTTTTGTTTGAAGTGCTAGAAATAGTGATCAAATCACAAGTATAACTTTGAATCTCAGTTTTCAAATTTATATTCGTTATAATGTAGATTGATGTCACTGATTACTGTGTATTATTTGTTGGATATGAGAATTTATTTTATTTGATGTTCTACTTTAAATGTTCTTTCATTGGTTTATATAAATTCACATCCTTTTCTTTATATATTTATATTGGTTATAATTGAAGTTTTAAAGTCTAATGATTTAGTTTAGGAGTTTTGAAAAGATATAGATTCATATCCTTTTTCTCTATATATTTATATAGCTTATAGTTAAATTTTTGAAGTCTAATTGTTTTGCTTAGGAGATGGATAAGGACAGCAAGATTATTGAAGGACTTTGACAAAATAATCAAATTTTTAAGGGCTCGATACAGATAGAAGCCAAGGTACTTGTTTATCACTGATAACAACTATTTAATGTCTATGCCTTCATAATGCCAAGTTCAAGAAATTGAAAATTGAACTAAAAAACTGGATTCGTGAAACAACTTCCACAGCAAACCAAGAAACTGCTCGACTTCAAGAAAAACTCAGTGATCTCGATTCCATTATTGATCATAGAGACTATTCTCATGACGAGCTAGCTTTATGGATTGAGACTAAGGTGCAGTTACTTAAATTAGAACACGCCAAAACTCAAGACCTCCATCAAAAATCGAGAGCCAAATGGATCAAAAGCTTGGATGAGAACTCTTCTTTCTTTCACATTTATATCAAGAGTAGATCATCCAAAAACCGAATTGTTGGGCTGAATATTGATGGTCAATGGCATGTCGATCTATTAAAGAAGCTGCATATGATTTTTTCAAGTCGAAGTTCACCGAGTCCATTAATTCCAGGCCCAAACTTCACTGTTCTGGACTTAAAACACTCACCTAGAAGATTCTGAATCCTTGGTGACACCGTTCACTTTGAATGAAATGCAGCAAGCAGTATGGAATTGTGGTGAAGATAAGGCCCCTGGCCCAAATGATTTCAATCTAGGTTTCATAAAAAGATTGTGGGAGCATTTGAAATTCGATTTTTTGGCCATAATGATGGATTTTCATGCCAATGGTACTATAAGCCAAGGCTGTGATCCACTTTTATCACTCTCATCCCCAAGAAGGCATTGGTTCAATCTCTAAACGACTTCCGCCCTATCACCTTGGTTGTATTAAGAAGGTTATCTCAAAAGTACTAGCAAACCGACTCAAGAAGAAGATTGCCAAGTTAATCTCTCATTCACAATCGACTAATTCCCTTTCTGAGAGAAATATCCTAAAATGGTTCTTTAATGTTTAATGAGATAATTAATTGGCTGAAGAAGAATAAGCAAGATGCTTATTTTCTTAAAATTGACATCAAAAAAGCCTTTGAGTCCATCAATTGGGATTTCTTAATTTCAATTATGGAACAAATGGGCTTTCCATCATGGTGGTTATGTTGGATCAAGGGTATTCTCTTATCCTCCTGACCTTCGGTTCTTATTGATGGGTGCCCAACCTAGGAATTTAGTTGTCATAGAGGGGTCCCCCCTCCTATGAACCACATAAAGAACTAGGCTCCTGTCATAAAAACTTTCGAAAACCGACTTGCCTTATGGAAAGGCTCGACACTCTCAATTGGTGGTCGTCTTACCCTTATTTGATCGGTACTTAACAGCCTCCCTTCTTACTTCTTCTCACTATATAAGGCCCCGGTGAGTGTCCTTCGAAACTTGAATCGATTCGGTGACTTTTCTTTTGGGGGGTTCTGCTACGAGCATGAAGATTCCGTGGGTATATTGGGATCGTGTCATTGCTCTGATTGACTCGGTGGGCTTGGGTTGTGAGATTTACATTCAGAAAATATTTCTCTTTGAAAATCTTTGGAGTCAAGAAAATACATTTGTTGATGAAGGATTATGTCACATATGTTCTCAAGAACCCCTTAATTCTATTTTAGCATATTGATAAATTATTGTAAAAAATGAATATAGTTTTTATAATACCTAAAAATAAGTCCTCACATAGGTTCCATGTTTTTTTATTAATTACAATAATAAGATGTAAGTGGTTATATATCCAAGTTTAGTTATCTAACAACCATATAATCTCTATTCTCATATATATTTAATTAATTAATTAATTGATGCAGGCCCAAGCCCAACCATTGAAGACCAGGCCCTTTTATTTTTAGAAAATCAAGACAAAAAGAGGCCACCACAAAAATAGGCATAACTTTTGCTACAAGGCTCTGTTTTGGGCGTGTGACCAGTCAAAACGACCGCAGAAACGAGACGCATCAAGTTGCAAACAGCAAAAGGCGGTTTGGTTGACCTTCAAGCCCCGAAATGGCCTTTTTCTATGAGTTTTGGACCATTTTGTATGTTTTTTCGGTTTTTTTGGACTTTCTTTTGGTTATAACTTTCGGCCCACTTGTATTTTAGGGCCCATTCGAATTTTGTAGCTTTATTTATATGTATCTGGACATGGGGAAATGATCAGTTTATGATAAATCAAAAATTCATTTTTCCCCTATTCACAATGTGTGTCTAGTGTGAGAATCCAGATTATCGGTATTTAATCCGAGTCAACGATAATTTGAAGAATTGTTTTCCGAGTATTATTTGAATCAACGGAATCAATTAGTTATCTTAAATTTCCGTCTGCGTCATTAATTAATTAATATAAATACATGCATGATGCATGTTTTTTAATTACAAATTTGGATAATGTTTTTATATTTAGAAGTAAACATGAACATGATGGTGTGGTGTCGTATTGTTTTTAAAAGTAAAACGGGTATCTACGGCAACGTGCAGTGGAACCACCTAGTTTTGTTATATAAAAACAAAGACTTAACTACATAATTATATGATTTTCAATAGAACTTTTCGAACGGATGAAAGAGCTACAACACTCTATCAGCTCCGCCGTTAAAGAGGTTGATTGGGACTTGTATTTTTAAACCAATAATTAATGTAAAATAATATCCAACATCGTCTTTCATAGGTTATGAAACTTAATATCGTCTTCGACTCTCTATGCAAGAGGTGAACACTGTCACCACGTAGAGAGACTGCTTCCAAAATACAAAGACTATGTTAACAAATTTGTTGGCGAAGCTGGAAAAGAACTTGACAAGACTACCACGACCATCATTTGTCTGGCGAACATTGGGCCGACCATAAGATCAGATGCCATCTCCGAAATGGATACCGCTTTTGATGCATTAGCATCAAATTTGAGCAAGATGTACAATGGAAGGGCGTGTAGAGGTACACGCACATATATATAATATCATTCGTTTAGTAGGTTCCTTAACATCTTCAATTTCAAGATCAGGTTGTTTCTGGTCACTATTAAATTTCTCTTTTTTGAATTTATTTGTATAGGAATGCTAACCATATTATGGTACAAGTTGGAACTAAGGGTGTCAAAAACGAGTTGCATAAAGTGGCTGGTGTTTCTGTTTTAGACCCCAAACTGTAACTCCACATGATACGATTGTAATGCTTCTATCCCTGCCTGCTTTCGATGCCTAATTCGAGCATTTAATGTGTCAAATTACGTCTAGTCCTTCAACACTTGGCCTACATGACATTTTCGTATAACTTAGCGAATACCTCATTTTTATTCTCACATAATCGTAAACAAAGCGATTGTTTGATCACCTCACAAGGTTTGAAGGCACACACTGATTCTAACTATCCCTCCATAAGAAGACAATCTGAACTCATTTTTTTTAACATTTGATCAATAAACTGATCCATCTTTTTTTCGTTTTGTTTTTTTTTTATGGTTGTTTTGGTTCTTTATGGGTTTTTTTTTTTGTTAGCGGCTTTACCACGGGGCATAAGCCGAACGGTATCTCCTTGCTCCAGTTGGATTTATGGGGTCCTTGCCATAAGAGTTCCCTGCTGCCAGCTTCCATGCTAGTATCACTTATCACTTCTATGATAATATATGTAAATGGATTTACAATAATTAAATAATCACCTAAAAACGCATATCCAAACACTATCACTCATTATTAACAATCAGGTACGATCACAATCTTTTAATAATCTAAAGCTATTCCAAATAGCATTACATCACAAAGAGCGAATCATGATAAGTTCTCAATTCTAATGAAGTAAGACATTCCTAAAGTTTTGCTCAAAGATACAGGTTAAAGTAGGATTACAAGTCTTACGAAAACTCTTAATGAGGGCCCTCGGGTATTTCTTTTGCAGATTTGCATCCCGCTAATTTTCGTAGTTGTTTCAATTGAGATTCACCCAGAGGGGCCTGAAACCACATACCCTCGTCGTTGTTTGGATGCCTAATCACTGTTGAGGGATCAATATTACAAAGCACCAAAAGAGCGTTGAACCACTTTTCATTTTTTTCAAATCTACTTCGATGCATGGACATATCAGGGAAAAGATGGACCTTGTAGACTTTTACATCTCCACCCTTAGCCAAAGTGTTGCTGCACATTATATGGAGCCGTAAAAAGTAAGTCGTTATGTTGGTTTAACAAGAGTGATTGAAAAAAGGGCATGTTTCGTTACAAGGATTAGAAAGATTGCTAAAAGTCAAGTGGCTACCTAGTTGATGTCAGATTATAGAATTTGAACAGATGATGTTAGAAATAAAGATAACTAATAATTCATGTTTAGATAACACGAAGAACCTAAAACATTTCCATCCTTACAGTTACAAATAATTCAAATTTTTAACTTGCTAATAAAAAGTAAGATAATACAACTGTAAATGTGTTTTTGTTTGAGTCACCGGGGTTGTATCATGAGGATAGCTTCGAAAACCATGGTTTAACCCCTGACTTTCATAAGTTCTCATATTTATGCTCATGTGTATGTACGAGAGCCTAATAAAAGTCAAAATTCATTTTTGCGGGTCTCTTTATAACTTTGAAGCAAGATGTAAGCAATCAAGCTAAAAGTGTTATATGTGTGTGTAATCAAGTACTAGCTTAATACCCGCACGGTAATGAGACTTTATGTTTTGGTCTAACGTTGCTACATACTTTATGTTTATAAAAATGAACAATAGTAAAATAAGAAACGAGAGAGAGAGAGAGAGTGTGTACAAGTTACGGGAGTTAGCAAGACGAAGAAGGGGTAGCGTCCTCTTTAAATCCATCTGCTACAAAAAAACAACTCAACACAGTGACACAGACAGAAATGTTCCCCATTTTCGGGGCTTACAACTCTATTTACAAGCCTTCTTCAATCCTCTAACAGTATTATACAATTCTTAAGTGTATTTTTTTTCAAGCCTTCTTCGATCCTCTAACTAAAACTAAATCAATAAAACGGATATATCTGATCTATACAAAACTATAATCAAATTCGGATATATATATATATATATATATATATATATATATATATATATATATATAGTGGGCTTGGTTATCCCAAAAGTTTTTTTTTCTAACTTAACAAAAAAAATAAAATAAAAAAATAAAAATAGCAACTTCAGGTCACAATAATAATAGTTGCTGCTGGCTACACCTAAAATCAAACAATTTAAAACTGTTTACACTTTCCAATCTTGGATCTACAAGTATTAATTAACAATATACCATCGTTTTAAACTCTTTTATTAAGATGAGACAATGTTTAATCTGTATGTTATGTAACCTAATTTGGGTATTATCAAGATTCCAGTTATGATTTATATGGATAGGTGAAAAACAAAACAAGAAGATTATATAATTGTTTCAAGGATTAAATAATACCATATACCAAACTAATTTAAGATAAAAGGAATATTAATAAAGATTAGGAGTAGTTGATGGAGTGTATCTGCGAATCGCCAAGGAGGTCCGGTTGAGAGAGGGATAGATGTGAAATGATTGAATGAAAATGAGGATTAGGGGTTTTTGGTAGAGTTTTGGGCCCAAGGTAATAAGGTATGATAATTGATAAGTAAACTCGAGTTCTATTAGACTATCACCCCAAGGCCCAAACCCAACTCAATATCTCGAATATCAAAACCTTTTTTTCTATTTTTTACTAGATTATGTCCCGTGTTAATACACGGGCTTCATCGTATTAACATGGGTTTAGGTGACCTTTGAACCGGCTAAATGTTAACTTTTTGATGTGTAACGTGATCTTTTATTTTTATGGTTTTATTAAGTTATCTTTTTAATTTATTAGAATAATTATATATTGATTTATTTCCTATTTTAATGGTGTTAGGATTAATATAAATAGGGTGCTAGATGTTTTGTAAAATCAACTTTTGAGTTTTTTTGATATAAATTCCCTATACACGAGTGTGTGTGTTAGTGTGTGTGAATTTCCTCTGATTATCGGTATTCTTTCTTGAATCAATGATAGTTTTGAAGGGTTGTTCCTGGATATTCTTATAATCAACTGGTCCAATTATTTATCATTTTTTCTTGTTGCATCAATTTGGTAATCAGAGCCAAAATTCCTGATCATAATGTCTCGTTGTGACTATTTAATCTATGATTCACAACCCGTGTATGATGAATACAAGGATGATGAATGGTATCTTTGGTTCAGATCTAATGATGGTTCATATGGTCAGAAGATCGATGATGAAGATTACATGCCAATTCGAAAAATAACCAAAAATCCGTCTATGTTCGTCCACATCTGCGCAGTTGCAGAAAAACAGCCGGCACGGATTCCTTCATCGTTGGATATGTTGTTCAAGACTCATTGAAGCACGATCTGACCGTTCGGATTTTCAATTGGAATTTTCTACAAGGAGTTATGAATTTTCGAAGTTGCTGCAGTTATTTAATTTTGTTCCTGGTGTTCAAAAAAAGATTTCTCGAGGTGAAAAGTCTAAGATTGATAGTATTAATGATATGCTTCCGTTTGATCCCGGTGGTTTCGAGTCAAACTCGAGGACGAGTTTTTCGAAGAGGGAGAGAATGATGCGTAGCGTGATCTTTTATTTTTGTAAGTTATCTTTTTATTTTATTAAAATAATTATATATTGATTTATTTCCTATTTTAATGGTGTTAGGATTAATATAAATAGGGTGCTAGATGTTTTGTAAAATCAATTTTTGAGTTTTTTTGATATATGAAATTTCATATTTTCCTCCCTATACACGAGTGTGCATGTTAGAGTGTGTGAATTTCCCCTGACTATCGGTATTTTTTCTTGAATCAACGATAGTCTAGAAGGGTTGTTCCTGGATATTCTTAAAAACAACAGGTTCAATTATTTATCCTTTTTTCTCGCTGCGTCACTTTTGGTTCAATTAGTACTGTCTAATTTAATTAGAATTTTATATAAAGTAGAATTTAGATATCATATAGTAACTCTTTCTATTTTTTAGAACAGCACATCCCGTTCGATTTGGCATGCTAGCTCAGTGCTAAGATATTAGACTTGTTATCATGGGCTAAAAGTTGAAGTCAATGATTCTAGGCCGTCGGGTGCTCATCCTCATTTTTATTTTTATTTTTGAACAGCCATCTTCATTAATTCTTTAATATTCAGATATTCATAAAAATTACTCGTATAGATGCTTTTATTAATTAGCTTCCGGTTTACGTTCAATATATGGGAAATTTACACACAAACAAACAATGTTAATTTAATAAACTAATTCTCAAAAATCAAATCATCGAATAAAAGTTTTAACTTTGAAAACTTTTAAAGTATTATTTATAAAACTATAAGCCATATGAAGTTGGTAGTATAACGGTAAGGTTTTTGACTTTTGAAAAAATCACATGAGTTTGATTTTAAGCCCCACTTTTCACATTTGTTAAGTGGTTAATAAAGAATTTTTCGATAGTTTTAATTTTAAACTCGGAAAAAAAAATGTCAAAAAAATAAAGATAAATGGTACATTATTCACTAGCGAAATATAATCATTTTTATTAATCACCTCATAATTGAACGGTATACCATATGGAACCTGTAACCGATACTAATAATGTACACGTCGTCTTTACTTGTAAATAAATGGGAATAGTGGGTGTTACATTATACTAGTTTTATTTTTTAGTTTGGGTTGATATGTAATATACCAATAAGTCAGGGGATATTTGAGTTAATATTTTGAATACCGAGTTAATATACCAATAAGGTGGTCTTGCGGGAAGACCATATCAGACAGGATCCCCACAGGAGTTTTTAGAGCCGAACTTGAAGTAGGGACCATCATTAACAAGCTAAGAGAAGGGCGCTTGAGATGGTTTGACCATGTTAGGAGAAGGGATTGAACAACATCACAAAGGAGAGCGGAGTCTATTCACGTCGAAGGCACACGAAAAAGAGGAAGGCCTAAGATGAGGTGGGAGGACCGATTAGCGAAGGACCTAATAGAACTTGGTTTGTCGGAGGACTTGACGTCGGATTGGACGACCTGGAGAACTAGGATTAGAGTAGAGGATTAGGGTAGGGTTTGTCTTTTGCGGGACTTTGATCGACATCCTTTTCCCATATTGTCTTGCCTAAGGTGGTTTGTGTTGGTTTGACCAGGTGAAGTAGGCCCAACTTTGGTGACTCGTTGTCAAAGAAAGCTTTGACCTGACAGGAGGAGAGGTAGGTCGACGGAGGTGGAAGGACAGAATACCGAAGGTTACGATGGAGTTTCCTGATGGAAGACGTGGTCAGTGAGTGTAAGGCATATGGGAAAAGGTTTTTGTAGACTTTTTTTTCGTAGACTTTGGTTCTCAGTAACCTCCGTAGTGGTTTTGGCCTGAGTAGAGGGAGGCCAAAATCGAGGGGGGAGGTCACTCTTGGCTGCCCCAAAATGCTCTGCTTGTTGGAGGACATGACCAATGAGGGTTTATTAGAGGACTAGGACTAGTTTTAGGGGTTTTGGGAGCTTGGGAGAGGACTATGATTAATCTAGCTAAGCGGCTAAATTAGTGTGTTTCATAGGTTGCGCACCACCCGTTATTTTTCCTTCGATCCATCGGGCTCTAGGATTTCTTAGTTAATTCCTTATATGTAGGTAGGTTTGGGCTTTATTCTGAAACACTTTTAAATTTTTCTACGCTTTATTTGGTTGTTATCATATGTATTTTGTTTAACCTCTGCTTTTAGTTATCTAGGTTGCTTGTTACTACTTTTCCTTTTTCTTTTGTTGTCGGGTGTACTCATCAGACAGTTCTAGAGGACTAGGTGTGTGGGTTACCTTTGTCGTTTTGTGAGCGTTTTGTGTGTAGACTAAGATTTAGTTTACCGTAGCGGCCTAAGGTACTTTGCTCCGTAGGTTGTTTAGAAATAGTTTAATCCCCTTAGTTTTTAGTCAATTCTTATGTATAAGTAGGCTTTGTTTATTATGCTCCTACATTTTATGTTGTTATTTGCGTACTATGATTGCTTTGGTTTATGTAATGTGCTAAGGTTCTGTTGCCGTACGTTTGCTACCCTTCCCTACTCGTAAGGTGGCATACCCGGCGGACCCAGCTGACAGGTATATCGTCCTTATCATGTTCTCGACAGACAGGTATAAACACTTTACCATTTTACGGCTTTTACATCTTCCTGGCCGGAGGTCCTTATGGAAGCAGTCTCTCTACCTTTGGTTAGAGGTAAGACTGTCTACAGCTCACCTTCCTCATACCCCGCGCAGGGATTGGGTACAGTTGTTCTTCTTGTTGTTGTTGTATTAGTGAAAATATACATACTATGTGATTTTGATAAATTTCTTTTTCTCCAATTCCAAATTCTCTGTATTCTTATTGGTCTTTTGTGTGTGGCATAAATGGTATAGACTATACCGTATAGTAAATAATATCAAGAATCATCTTTGTAATTCAAACACGAAGGCACGTAACCTAAAGCCGGTGTTGGAGATACCAGAGTTGTTAAGACGCGTTATCTGGAAGATCTCATTCTAATTAACTTTTTAAACCAACTGGAGTAGTAATTGAGTGAGTGTCCCTGGCTTTCCTCGTTGTTCACTTTGCATATATCTTCAACAGATTTGGTAAACTTCCGTCGTGTCAAGTCTTCAATATACAAAAGCATTTAATGGACAAGAATAAGAACAAAAGAATGGTGGAAACAATTAATTAATTCAAGTTTCAAGTGTCTTGCATCCTTTTCTGAAAAAGCTAAAAAACTGTCTTGGCTTCATCCTTCACTCTTGCTAAATCGGACAAAGCTTCATTTATAGAGTCCAACGTACGCCTGTATCTGAGAAAGGTTATCGCTTCAAAAAGTTAGCTTGGGTAACCAACATAAGGTATAATATATAGGTCTATCCACAAGCACAAAATTAGTTGCAGCGGTGCACAAATCTATAGCTTTCCCTGTATATGAAATTAGTGAGATTATGTTATTTGTTCACAATATACTTGAAGAGATAGAACAGATTTAATTTACCGAAAGGGTGCCCAAAAATTACGAGCGCTGGTAATAAAGGACTGCCAGTTTTAGCAAGGAAGAAGTTTTCTTTTCAACAATATAAATTTTCTAAGGTACATTGTTGGATAGAACTTTTTAAATAATCAGAACGGGTCCAACAATTATAACATATCACACATTCAATTTGCTGATCACTTTGAAGTTGAAACTCCAACAAACTTGCCAAACCTTTGAGTTACCACGAATTTGAGTCTTGATGAAATCTTGATGACATTTGAGTCTTCTGATCTCTATGAGTTAAAATTAGGAAAAGAAAAACATGCAAACTTTTTGAACCATATATACTGGACTCTGGTACCGTAGGTATTTATAGACAGTTAGGCAATTGTTCTTTCGGGCTTAGCCAACTTTACTCAAAGCAAGGAATACCCGTTTCACACATGAATCTGTTTGTCCTGCTAAGCAGCCCTCGCGCTTTGTTGGGGTATACTTTTGATATAAAAAAAAATAAAAAAATTCACTATGTTTCCAAAAAGTCAGATTGTAGTGGCTTACTCGTTTTCTGTTGTATGGTGAACACCATTCATTTTTTTTTTTAGCTTTTATTTTATCCCTTTTGGTCCAAAAAAGACCCCAACTAACTCATTGTTGAGCTTCAACAATGTTGAAGAAAAAGAACAGTGTTGTTGTAGGATTTTAATCCAATTAACTTTATAAAGTAGCAATTCAATCTAGATATCTAAAACTAAGATATATAGATCAAAGTTGTTGGAATACCATTCATATTATTTGTTTCTTGTGAGGTATCAGTTTGTATAAAAGAGTATAATAGTGGGTCGCGTGACGAGCCAAGATGTGTTTGGGTCCAAGTGAGCAACATTTTATCATGGATTGAAACGGGCTGGTTGACCAGCAAACATGGACAGATCTTTTTCATGGTAGACAAGTTACTTCCGACTCAAACACTACTAAATTGTACTCCTAATATATTGGTTAGTTTAAATGACCCTCATACTTGTTTGGTAGTAATATGTTGGAGAGTATAATACATGGAATGGTTATATTTCTTCATGTAAAGAAGCAAGTCAGCAACAAAAGTTTCTGTGAATACCTTAATAATAAAATTTTGAACGGCCAAACATATCTCGTTCAATTAATATAAACACCTAACAAGGTGGGTAGATTACAACGCCATACACGAACAAACTACAAGCTAACACCATGAGGAATTAACAAAAGGCAACAGAGTCAAAAGAGACACCCAATTGACTTAATTAAAGAAAACTGAGCACCCCCATTATTCCTCCATTATTGAGCTTGTATCCATAAATAGTAAGGAGAAGACTATGGCAAGGAGCCCATAAACCCAACTGGAGCAATTAGGAGAGAGCGTCCCTGGCTTTCCTCGTTCTTCACTTTGCATATATCTTCAACAGATTTGGTGAACTTCTGTGTCAAGTCTTCAATCTATAAAAACATTTAATAATGGACAAGGATAAGAACAAAAGAATATAATGGTGCAAACAATTACTACTATGATGTGAAGATTTTAGGTTATAATGGTGGGAACAATTACTTCTTCTTTCAAACGTCTTGCATCCTCTATTGAAAAAGCTGAAACGGCATTGGCTTCATGCTTCACTCTTGATAATTCAGACAGCGCTTCATTTATAGAGTCCAAAGCCTGTATCAGAAAGAAAAAAAATGATCGATCACTTCAAAATTTTAGACACATTATTGTTGCCATTTTAAAATGTGACCAACATAAGGTATAATATACTATATAGTCTGTTGATTCATTCACAACATAATGACATATGCAAGTAGTTTTTTTCCTTTTGACCGATGCAAAAACTTTATGTGACGGTAAACCTTCATAAACATTCAAGATCATAGCACCAATCAAAACCATATTGAGCCAAAAAATAAATAAATATATAAATTTAACCATACAACTAAGAGGAATCACGATGGCTATACCTTTTTTCGAGCACTTCCAATTTGTTCCTTGGCATCCTTGGAAAACTTACTTACCTCTTTGCAAACAGCCTGGAGTAAATAGCATAAATCGTCATGATAATTGAAGTAGTGCTAATATAAACTAGAAAGATTACTGATGAAGATGATCTAATGTAACCTCCTTATGCCCTTTGGTCAAGCTGCTTATTACAAACAAAAAAAAAAACATGGATCAGCTTATCGATCAAATGTTTACAAAAAAAAAAAAAAAGTAAAAAGAAAAAAAAAAGAAAAAGAGATGTTCAGTTCAGATTATATCGTCTTACGGAAGTGACAATCAAGTGTGTGCCTTCAAACCTTGTAGTGAAATGCAAAGGTGATGAAATGATCGCTCTGTTTAGGCTTTTCAAGTCCCTGTTAGGGCCCTGTGAGAACAAAAATGAGTGTATTCACTAATATAAGTTATACGAATATATCTCATGTAGGCCAGTCGTACAAGGACTAGACATAATTTGGCACACTACACGCTCGAGTTAAGAAGCATTACGATTGTATCATGTGGAGTTACTGTGAGGGTTTTGGGGTCTAAAACAGAAACACTAGCCATTGTATGCAACTCCTTTTTCACACCCTTATTTCCAACTTGCACCATAAGATGGTCTATCATTCCTACAAAAATTAATTTAACTAAACGAAGTCAAGGAGCCAACTAACTAAACGAATAATAAGTATATGTATGTGTGTGTACCTCTAGATGCCCTTCCATTGTACAACTTGCTCAAATTTAATGCTAATGCATCAATAGCGGCATCCATTTCGGAGATGGCATCTGACCTTATGGTCGGCCCAACATTCGCCAGATGAATGATAGTTGCGGTAGTCTTGTCAAGTTCATTTTTAGCTTCGCCAACAAATTTGTTAACATAATCACCTGAAACCTTTATTATGTGAGTTGAATAGTACCCCATAATTAAACATGGCCACACGGATATATAGTTTTAATGGATCGATCGAAATTACATCGTCCATATGTCTTTATATATTACGAGTAGAAATTACACAGAATATCATCACAGAATATCACTAAACCTTGCATACCCAATACAGGGCCGGCCCAATAATCAAATTGGGTTAGGCGGCTGCTTTAGGCCTCCAAAAACTAAGGGCCCTAATTTTATAGAAGTCTTGGGCTATTTTATCTTAATTAATGGGCTTTTTATAGAATCTGGGCTTTTGCTTTTAATTTCTAACATACGGTACCTTTGTATATGTGTGCCACCGTGCATGTGTGTTGTACGTGAACTGGAAAGTCAAAAGTAGAAACAAACACTCTCTCTGACATTACACATAGTGACGTACACACAAATTTATACATAAACACTTTATATTTATCTCTTTAAACACACATTTGTTTCCTTACACAAATATATACATACAATTTTATGATTTTGTATTACAGGTAAATTAACATAGCATTTTATTACTTATTTATTTATTAAAAAAGGCCTCCAAATCTTGATCTCGCTTAAGGCCACAAAAATTGTTAAGCCGGCACTGACCCAATATAATGCTTATTCCGTTAAAATGTTCGTGTAAAAAGTTCTTTTGAAAAACTCTTTTTTCTTTTTTTTTTTTTCCTGTAGTGCAAGTTTTTATTTTTTATAAGATAACTTGCAAGTTGCAAACCTTTCATACAGTATATTTGATCAATTAAGTTAAAATTAACTCCTACAGAATATATACGACTATATTATATTATCATCTTACCAACACCCCGATGCAATGACACAATATTTCTGGATGTCTTCTCCTACATATTGAATATTGATCAACATATTCTTTTTTATGACACCTAAAAATTTTCTTTTTTTATACCGAGTATAGAAGATGTAATAATAATAATATTGTATCGTTATTTTGAAAGTGTCTCAAAAAATGTAAGGTTTCTAGTCATTAAATATATATATATTTGGCATTTCGAATTAAATGCACACTTTGTGTTGAACCCGTCACTAACCAGGACCACGGGTGGTAAAAAAAGTTTTAAACGTTACATCAAATCCAGAAAGTATGAGTTTAGCTAGGCTTGGAAGTTGCAAATGTAAAACAATGTTGTGTAATAACAATATATTTATTATGTGGGAACGTACAGTAAAAAAACCAAATTAGAGGGAAATTACTTTTTTTGGGTGGTGTAAAAAAGCGTTTGCGATGTGGAGAAACAGATGAAGCATGCCTAAATATTGTTGTCTTGAAATTCGATAATGGAGATGTACTACTAGTAGCAAATGGCGGATTCACGAGCTCTTTAGAAGACTTGTAAGCTCGTCGGCTAATCACAGCAAACCTTTTCATCATGTTTTCAATTAAAAAACAATACGCAACAAATCGTTTCGGCACGCAATTGAATTAACCAAAAACTTAAGGTTGTAATACGTATAAACGTATGTTAAAATAACATGATTAACATGATATTTTGGAGGGATTTAAAATTGTAAGAAAGGAAAGTCAATATTTATAGAGGGAATTCCACCCCATTGCTTTGCAACAACCGATGTGGGATGGGATAAAATTTCAAGAGCTTTAATTTTAGCCGGAGAAGTGTGACACCGTATTTTCCCATTTCTTTATATTACATAAATCGTCATGATAATTGAAGTAGTGCTAATATAAACTAGAATGATTACTGATGAAGATAATCTAATCTAATTTGCTTATGCCGTTTGGTCAAGCTTCTCATTACAAAAAAAAAACCACCCATAGATCAGCTTATCGATCAAATGTTTTTTTTTTAAAGGAGTTTATAAACTTGTAGTGAAACGCAAAGGTGATGAAATAATCTCTTTGTTTAGGCTTTTCAAGTCCCTGTTAGGGTCCTGTGAGAACAAAAATGAGTGTATATTCACTAAGCTAAGTTATACAAATATATCTCATGTAGGCCAGGCGTTCAAGAACTAGACGTAATTTGGCACACTAAGAGCTCGAGTTAAGAAGCATTACGATTGTATCATGTGGAGTTACTGTGAGGGTTTTGGGTCTAAAACAGAAACACCAGCCATTGTATGCAACTCCTTTTTCATACCCTTATTTCCAGCTTGCACCATAAGATGGTCTATCATTCCTACAAAAAATAAATTTAACTAAACGAAGTCAAGGAACCAACTTGTACATCTATCAATGTCATGTCAAAACAACCAAATGTAAATGTTTTTCTTAAAAATATGATTAAAGAAAGTTCTTGTACTTTTTGTTATGATTTTTGTTTTTTATAAAATTTTTGGATTTTATGGTGGTTATTAGTTACATATATTATCTTTTTTATAAAATAAGTTATAATTATAAATAACTTGAATAAGTTGTTATTATTATAGTTGGATGAATACTAATTGTAAACAAACTTGGTTTTCTTTATTTATTAAAAAGTTGTTTTTTCAATTGTATAATTAGTTTTATACTAGATTTAAACCCGTGTCCAACACTGGACACGGAATTTACGATATTATTAATATTAGATGTTCATATATTTAGTTCATAAAAGCTTATAATTTTGAACGTATACACTTCTAAGTGTTATACTTTGCAAGTTGTAGTACAATAATCATATGTTCGTCACTGTCATTATTAGCTAAGACATATTGATGGAATTGTTTGTCGTAGTCATTCCACAAGGCACATGCTACAATAATTTTTCTATTATAGAATTTTTGAAACCAGTTGTACTCATAATTTGATGTTATTATTAAAGATAATTAGGAATTAAAATATAAATATATTTGTGATCTTGTACTTGACATTCAAATATATGTATTTGATCATGATGCGGATTTATAACACGAATAGGTTTACTTTCAATCACATGTCCTATGATAATTAGATAATAATTAGGATTGTTTTCATACTCTTTGATAACAATTAGGATTCATGATTTGAGTGACAATTGAAACTTTAAAAATATTAAATATATATCTTTGTAATGTTTTTAAAAAATCTCCTCAAGTTGATGTTAAAAATAAATATAAATTAAGTATTGAGGGCTAAAAAGTGTAAGTTATTGATGGAAAATAAAAAAGTGTAAATTAATGAAATTTTTTCTACAAATTAATATAATAACTAATACTAATATAATAATGTATTTGGATAATGATTATCAGAGTTTTAATTTATAGCTAATCTAAATGATGACATAAGCGAGAGTCAATTTGATGAAATTGAGCGTTTTGATTGGTTAATAAGTCATTAGTTCAACTGTCTTATAGTATATATTAAGATAAGATTAAGATTTGGGATAATATTTGTAAAGAGATTTAGAAATCAATTGTAAATTTGTAATTTTAAGCTTATAATTAACGTGACATATTAACTTTGTCTTATAATTTTTTTAAAGATTTAAATTGGTAACTATTTTATTTTGTTTCTAACTTACTATCTTAGTAACCACTCGGGTTTTTTTTTCACATTAAATCTAGTGACTACTTTCTGGTTTCTAATTTATTTATCTTTAGCGACGACTATCTTTGTGGACACTAATTATACTTAACGACAAAAACTAGTGAAGACATTAATTAATGGTGACAAAATGGTTTTTTTAGTAACCAAATAAAATTTTATCACTAAAAAAGTGGTCACTAATAGAATTTTTTCTTGTAGTGAATTAAGATATTTTATCATTTTATATAAACTCAAATGTTTTGCATCAAGGATAGGATTATAAAAGTACCATTTATGCTTTTATTTCAATATTTCATTTTTTTGTCGGTTTAATATAATATATAGACTACTTGAATAGTTTAATCGTTTAATACCTCGTAATTTATAATATATGATATATTATTAAGACTTTAGATATTTTATTTAAATATTAAAATTTAAAGATGGAGAAATTTTAATATACTGTTAAACCTTAATATTTTTTTTTAACATTTAAACAAATATCACTTAGTTTTGAAAAAATATGGAGTAACTATAACAAACTCATATCGTAAGTGCAACATCCGTACAAACAAATCAGACTACAAGAAAATTGGTATTTAATGACCCAAGCTATATAGGTCCGTATATACTTTGGTATATAAAGAAATTGTGATTGATCTATAGTAATGAAAAATAACCATTCAAAATTTGGTCTTTTGACATCATTAGTAACCAAATTTAGCTTCTTATAATCACTTCACAAAATTGACCAAATGTGTTTTTTTTTTCACCATTCAAACATTTCCTTGTATTGTAATGATAATTAGTGCCCGAAAAAACAATGTGAATGCATAACATTTTCTTGTTTAAATCCCACTGTTGGCCTGTCAAGGATTTTCCAACCAAAATTTGCCCCACATTTTAACCCACGAAAAACGGCCCAAGCTTTCCTGACCATGAGATTAAACCCAAGATCGTCATATTATTATCTCTTGGAAACTACATTTCTCAAGAGCTACTTGTGAGTTGATATTGGCTATCAGCATTTTTTTTATCCTTCCTTTTTTATGTAGTTAGATTTTTCACACAAAGTGGTTACATGGAAAGTGTAAAGTTGTGGTTTACAAGTGATAATCTATTTATATAATCAAGAGAGGAAATGAGTTATCTTATGTGACACCTTTATTTAAATGACAACTATGATTTCTACTTGGTAAATTAAAAAAAAAAAATTGAAACTACATTTTGATAATACAAGATGATTTAATATTTTTCAGGGTGTATGTTTACGTTAGATCATACTTTAAAGTTATAACTTTAAATAATGAATACTTTGTGAAGTCAGCTCATTTTAAAAGTTTATTGATAATAATATAACTTAGAATGCAAAAAATGATTTTTACTTGGTAAATTAAAAAAAAGTTGAAACTCCATTTTGATAATACAAGATGATTTAATATTTTTCAGGGTGTATGTTTACGTAAGATCATACTTTAAAGTTATAACTTTAAATAATGAATACTTGTCAAGTATCACTTTAATAGTTTGTTAATAATAATAATAATAATAATAATAATAATAATAATAATAATAATAATAATAATAATAATAATAATAATAATATGGGTACTAATTTATCATGATAGAGTCTGGATACAGAACCACGATCAACTAGTTGGATGATGTTGTGAATATTCGATATACCGATGTTAACATTGACCAGAATCACAACTCATTAGTAAATTAAAAAGTCAAACACAAAATACGTCTACTAATTAAATAGAAGGTTGCACTGAATAAAAGAAATACAATCAAATTAAAAGCTAATTATCAATAAACAGAACAAAAGAAAGTAGTAGCAAACATTTAACACGTGTCGTTTCACTTTCAAATATCAAAGGATTCGATTTCTCAAAGAGCCGTTCACCATCAATCAAACTCGATAAGAAAAGGAGTTCTAACAGAATGTTTGCTAGACATCCATGTTATCGATCCTTCTCCGGCCTTCACGCCTTCTTCAACTTCGTCTTGTCGTGTGAAAGACATATTGTAGGATGTCTTCTCGTTCAACCGTGAGAATTGTAATTTGTTTGGTTGAACATTCAGCATAACCCCTTGTGGCAACGAGTTGACTATCAAGACGTATGTTGAGTTTGCCTCCCCTACGTTTGTTACTACTCTTTTAAAAGTTCGTTTTTCACCCACTTGTAACTTAAACATGAGGGATGGAAGGTTCAACTCGGCGGCATCAATTTCTTGGGATTGTGTTATATGATTCATACCCACTATTTTGGATACTCGTTTACGCCCGTATCCTAAACCAAAGAAGTATCCAATGTAGTCATCGGGGTGAATATCATACACTAATCCGGGATTGAACATCTTCAACGGGTTAACATGACCACAACCTAGGGACAAAATCTGTGCATTTTCTTTTTGTTGGTCTAGAATGGGCTCACCGCTCGAATTAAGCATGTCAGATGTCGTCATTAGTGCTGATTTGATCATGGCCGGTGACCATTCGGGGTGAGCTTCTTTAAGTAGCGCAGCTAATCCCGTTACCATCGGGCATGCCATCGAAGTCCCCGACATCACAACAAACTTTGAGGCGTCTAAAGACGCTCCAACAATGTTAACCCCCGGGGCGATGATGTCCGGCTTAATTAGGTTTGGGCTAAACTTGCTGATAGGTCCCCTAGATGAGAAAGAAGCAACACAAGGGGGTGCATCAACACCAACTAAAGTATGAATCTCCGTGATGGTGACAACAGGTGATTTAGTTGACTTCAAGTACTTTTTTATTTTCCTAGCGTCTTGGTAGCTTATCGAAGTTGTAGGAAGCACCTCTGAACATAAAACAGTGGTAGTGAAACCCTCCTCCTCTAAGTTCATCGAAATCATTGCAACCCCACCAAAAGACTTTATAATTTCTTGTTGCCAAATTTCTATAGCTTCGTATTGTTCACACAAGACAACTTTTCCATGAAAGTGATACCTTTTGTTACGTAGCACACAGGCATATACGATGGGCCGACAAAGGTCGATATCGATTCCCCGTATATGAATTGGCCATCTCCAAAATGAATGGACGTTCTAATTTTGCGGTCAATGGTACCCGCCCCGACAGTGAGCACCCATGGATACCCATTTGAGCATGTGGAATCTCCCGGGCCTTCATTGCCCGCAGCAGTAACAACCAAAACTCCATTTTGACAAGCCCTGTATGAGCTTATCGCAATAGGATCATTGTAGAAATCCATTTGTTTATCGGGCATAAACCCATTGGAGAGATTGATGATCTGAACGCCATCATTAACGGCATCATCAATGGCTTTTGCGATTTGCCTGGGGGAATTCTTATTATGAGCATCAACTTCCACCTTGTAAATAGCAAGATGTGAGAGGGGAGCCGTTCCCGCAGCAATGCCACCAGCTTGTTTGGCCAAATGTACACCGTTAAAGGAGTTATTCATTGCCATCACATGCGCATCGTGAACAAAGTTTCCGGATGCCAAAGATGCCACGTGTGTCCCATGGCCCTCCAAATCTTCTCCATTGTTTACTCCTCTAGTAGGAGTGTAGTCTCTTATACCAATTATCTTATTGTTGCAACCAGAAACGCCTTTCCAGTGTGAAGGGGGAGGAGGTACTCCGTCATCACGAAAGGAGACATGATTGCGTTTAATTCCAGAGTCGACAGTACCAATTATCACTCCCATGCCTAGGTTGGTTTCATCCCAAACACCAAACCGAGGATGTAAACCTAGACACCTCCATGATCGAGTCTTATGTAGCTTTAGGCCAAGTTGATAAAAATTTTTCATGATATAGCTTGTGAGTAAAAAAGATATTACAAAGCTAGTGTAAATACGGTAAGCTTTTACCCGAAAGGAAAAACGAATTACCGTACGAAAAAGCAATTTGATTAACAAATTACTTTTTAAGCTAGAAAGGAATACGAATTAATCGTATGAATAGGTAGCTTGATTAACAAACTACTTTATAAGGAGATGTAAGTTAACAGCGAAACTAAAGTGAATATTTATTAAAGGAAATGTATCACATGGTTTTGTGTTCTTCCGATGTGGGACACCATACATGTAACGCACTGTTTTCAAGTGTATGTGTGTTGGAATCTTAATATTAATAAGTTTGCTGGGTTTGTATATTTGTATAATATTAGACATGTATATGTACTTGTGGTCATAGATTTATCTCACAAAGAAAAAGTTTTTCCTAAATTTGGCGTCTAAATAAAAAGTACAAATTGAATCAAAGTATTGGGTATGTTGATTTGATTTTGCTTTTGATATTTTGCATTTCTTTAATGAAATAAAATATATTTTCAAGGCTAATAATGAGGGAGTGTCGCTCGAATTTTATCTTGCTATTAGCAAAGGTTGGTTTCGTTAATCTTAAATGTTGAATTAATTTAATACTATATGTCTATCATTTTGTAGCGGATTTGAAACTGCAAGAGGTAATAACTATTGTTTAATAAAGGTCATTAATTTACTCATTTTAATACTTGAACCTCCTAATTAAACCATTGACCTGGGACAACTTAACCATGTAAAACATTACCTGTTTGAGCGAGTGTTTAATCCGCCGATAAAGCTACCTTTGGTCTTATCGATTACTTAAGCCATAAAGTATGAAACATGGAAATATATTTGTAGTTTGTGAAAAAGTTTACTGATAGGAATTATTTTGAGGATCAATTCATTTAGGATAATTTAAAAAACAATATAATATACAAGTATATCATTAGCAGTATGATTATATTTGGTGTTGAATATACATGTATATTGCTAATAAGTTTTCTACATCATCTTAATTTATTAGACATTTAGACGATCAAACGATAGGGATACAGTTATATTGTCCTGAGTCAATAATGTGCATCAATACATTCTTGATTTAAAGTTAAAGAAATACGAGTAGTTCAAAATTGTAATTTTAATGTAGGCATAATCTTCCAAAGTTTATGGTTAAACGGTTTATGTATAAACTACTCTATAACTTGATGACACAGTCATATCGTATGTTGTTAATCATATAGCCATTCCCATTTATATTTTTGAATAGATCTGTATCCCGCCTGATAGGCGTTGTCAGATATAATTCAATTTATATGTTTTTGAGAACAAAGAAAATAGAGTAAACCGAAAATTTGTATTTTTGAGAATGTAAAAAAAGCAGAAGGTATTCATGTACCTATATGCGAATCAATGCAAGCACTGGAACCATTGTATAGACAAAATCGCATGCCGTAGGCTTTTATAAATACTAAAGACACAACCAATACAATTGTTTGGCTAAAACAGATGTCAAAGTCCAGATCTTTTATTTGAGCATGTATAGCTATCTATCCTATTAAATACTAGCCTGGTGTCCGCGCGTTGCGGCGGTTTTGCGAAGGTGTTAATTCCGGAGGTGGCGCCTAGTGGATATGGATACGATACCGGTGCTGATTCCGGCGGCGGTGGATATGACCAATTACGGCGGCGGCTGGGTTATGTCTTTTTATGATGTGTGTGTTTTTGTTTGTAAATATGTGTTTCTAGGATGTGTGGGTTTTTTTTTTTAATGTTAATTCTGGAACTTCAAGGATAAGGTGAGGGTATTTTGAGGGAAAAATACGCTTAATGTATTAATGTTATCCTCTTTATAAGGAGTATAGAAGAGTACCAGCGCGTTGCAGCAACGCAATTTGTAGCGTACGTGATACCATAATAGTAACACTTTAATAACATCCTAGTCATATAAATTCTTATATCAAATATCTTGAATAAAATAATTGATTTCAACTACTAACAAAACCCAAAAAATATTGGATACAAAAAGTAACCATAAAAATATGCAAATTGTCTTATCATATAACCAAACTTATAACCTTTCCAGAAAATGATCCATATGAATGAGTATCTTCTAACACTTTTCATATAACTTTTCAATGATTTTCAATGAAAATATGAAAACTTGTTTCTTGTCATAACATACAAATACACATTTTAGACCAAAACAAAACACCTAAACATGAGCATATTAGAAACCAAAAAATTTGAAAGTTCACATTTATACATCAGTTCATTAGATGTTTCCCTCCAATGTCCCTTTCCTCATATCAGCTGCAAATCAAAACCATAAAACCAATTAAAAAAAAAGTAAACACTGTCCTAATCACCATGATTTAAAATAAATTCATTTCCTCTTTGACCTAAACCCATCTTGAAAGGTTACACAATGAGCATGACACCAATTTGGCCACCTCTAGTTGTGTTGACCTTGACTACATAAATTAGAGATTTACAAACCTCCTTAAGATCATTTCGTAATGCAAGGCAAAAAGAGTCTCCCCTTTGAGCAATTCTACTTCCTTTTGAAAAACCCGAAACCTTTCTTGAGATAGAACGGTATTATGAGCCTTGCATATCAGAGATTGAGTAACTTATAAGACCCATTTCAGATTACAACATAAGTAGAGATTAAGCTCTACTAACCAACAAAGTTTCAATCTTTTTATGGGGAAAAATTCTGCTTGCAATTTGGTATTTTCTAACGCAATAACAAAACATTAAGTTGTGAAGATTGTATCCGATACATGCTTAATACTTACCATAAGAAACATAATGTAACTAAATAAATAGACACCGATGACAATTTACCTGCAAAAGCTCTGTCGTTCTATTATTGTGCCGCACATCCTTCCTGAGTTACTAGATTTTTCTGTAAAAAAAAAAGGCAAAATTTATTATTATCAAACCCTTAATACATGTCACAAGATTAAAAAATTCCACGGATAATTTAGTAAAAAAAACAGCGGTGAGCATTACTTTCTTTTGGGTAAACCAAGTAGCTAGGCATTTCTTTAGTACAAAAAAAACAGCGGTAAATATATTCTCTTTGTAATCCCAAATGGATTACAAGGATAAAAAAAAAGCTCAGCAAATTATTTGACTCGAACCAAAATCAACTAATTAAATAACCATTCTACCTCAACTTCTCAAGTAGCAGTGAGCATCCCTTTCTTTTGCAAAACCAAAGTCGATAAGTATAGCCTGCATCCCTTTCTTTTGCAAAACCAAAGTCGATAAGTATAGCCTGTACATCAAATACAAAATAAAAGCAAAATCTATGCCCTTCACTACACATTAAAAATAACAATTTAATGACTTGAAGATCTTAATTTAAGATTAAAAAGTAAAACTTAACTTAACATAACATGTTTATTAGTGGTCCAGTTTAGAATTGAACAGGTTCTAACCCGTTTGATTTAAATAGGTTCATATTGGTTGCAGTACTTTTTAATTCTTCAGTTCCAGTAAGAGAGTCGAACTGGTTGTCGTCTTAACTGTGTTCATCATGTATCGGAGATCCTTTTGTATCTGCAATGAAGAGCATAAAGAATCAACATTTCAAAAATGATATGATAACTAAAAAAAGTACCGTTCGTAAACTAAAATGGAGCTCATTTAGCTTTTCAAGCTTTTACCGCCTTAAGCAATCCAAAAATATGCATATTGCAGAGTGAAAAGTTACTTAATGTCTTCACAAGGACTACGGGAAGTTATACTTTCATTCACAAATAATAGTAATATAAAATCATAAACATTACTAAAGTAGCATTAATAATTTCAGCCCAAACACCACATCGAATGCAACTCGTACTTCATAATACCAAAGAAAACATATCAAAATAAACGCTTTAATATCAAATATGAAAGTTTTTTGATGACTTGGATTTTGAGTATAAAAATAAACGCTTTAATATCAAATGAACGCTTCACAAATTCCTATCTGGGTATGACTTAATTAATGAAAAGCTATCAAATTTCTCTATAATAATGAGATTTCTTGAACACCCCTTAATAGTTGTACTTAGATTTCTATGTAAAGATAGGGACTTTATTGAAGAATATGAAGAATTGCTTACTGGCATTATTGAATATATGTTTTTCCACATTATTTTGGCGGGGAGGAGGGTTCGAGATGGATCCCAAATCTGAAAAAAAGGGGGAAAAAATACAACATTAAGAACAAAGATCCGATTTGCAATTCTAGAATAGAAAAAATACAGCATCAACAGATAATAAAGAAAATAAAAAAAGATTCACAAAGATCTAATCATTGCAATTATAATCAAAAGAAGACTCCGATTTGCACATAAAAATCTGCAAAAGATCTGCAGAAGATATTATCTATAAATCTGCAGAAGATGGTGTTGACAGCGGCGGTGGAGATGGAAAGCGGTGGTGGTATAGGGTAGTGGGTGGAAAGTGTGAGATATGTGTGTTTGTTGTGTGTGTTATGGTTTGGCAGAAGTGGTGGTGATAGAGGTCGTGTAGGTCGGTTTTAAGTAGGGGTAGTTTTGGAATGAAAAAAGTGGTGAATGTCTTAAACCCCAATTTGCTTTATAAGGAGGTATAGATTAACTCGTGAGGATGACCATTACTTCTTGCCAATTAGCATGCAATCTAAAATGCTTGTATTGGATCCATATCACCACCACTAACTCGCTGCGGTTCTTGACATGTAATCAAAGAATGAACACTCGGCGCTTCATGTAGCCTTCTCTTGAACTGTCTTAAACCCCAATTTGCTTTATAAGGAGGTATAGATTAACTCGTGAGGATGACCATCACTTCTTGCCAGTTAGCATGCAATCTAAAATGCTTGTATTGGATCCAGTTGCGGTTCTTGACATGTAATCAAAGAATGAACACTCGGCGCTTCATGTAGCCTTCTCTTGAACTTCATCTAGCAGCCTTCCACTGGTAGAAAAACATACCAACCTATCCTATTTGCAATTTTAAATTTAACATTAATGTGGTATTCTATATATAGTAATAGGTAGGACATTTATACATCTAATACATAGTACTGCAACCACTTGTAATTGTTATTTACATAATAAAATATGTTTGTAAATCTAATTTTTTTTCTTACTTATGGGCTATCAGCCTATGGTCTCTGCTTGATGCCTGCGTTGGTTCGGTTGTTTTTATAAATGGAGCATTTTAACCCTAACCCATAACTTGACCCATCAATATGCCAGATCTTGTGAATGTTAGCAGTCCATAGAATGTAGTAATGTGACAGATAATTTATACTCAGTGACTCAGATATAAATCTTTTTTCTAGTCCAGCCTATTTAGACCCATTACCCAATCCACCAATTAATACGTAGCAAAACTTTTGGTATAATTGACTGTATATAATTTGAATAAACAAAGCTACCATATAGGCATATAGTACTTAAATTTGTACTCCTGGCTTTGTGGCCCAGATTTTCCATGCCTCTTACTCAGCCATCAGCCCATCATGTAGAAAGATAACAAATTCTTCGTCTTCTTATTTGGTAAGTAATGAACTCCAGCACAACGTTTGGGACTCTTAGTAAAGACGACCAGAATGAGTGAAGATAGTTAATCAATAGTCCTATGATGTGTCAACCATCATGATCCTACAAAACAACACATTATGTTTCGTCAGCAGAACGACATGGCATAATAAACTCAATCATGCTTGTCGCATAATAAACTCAATGCAAAAACATATAATTGTTCAAAACGCCCATCAGCCATACTGAATACTACTACATACTAAACCCTGAGGATGATAGGCTAATAAGTTTAGCTTGGATTTTTCATTACTGCAATAATGGAATAATGGATTTTTCGGAGGGTCACTTTTGACCAGCAAATCGTACACATTCTTTTGCTTATTCAAGTACATAAACTCAAGTTGATAGGCACATATGCTAGAAGAAGTGAGCTTATTTGTTTTTTGAAAATTCAATATGTAACACCCCAACAAGGCGGAATAATAGGATATCACAAAAAAAGCACAGCATGACATGGAAATTAAGTAGAGACAAATCTAGATGCATTAAAAGGATTGGTAATCCATACAATTTAGTCAAATACAAGTCCATGACCATTCAAAATGCATAAGGAGCACGACCATCAAACGTTTACAAAAGAGGGTATATGATCCTTAGCATAACCCATAAGCGGGAACAATGAATCACGGATTCACAGTAAAGTCCAAGTCCAATCCTAGCATGCAAACAATCAATCATCATCCAACATGTCTTTGATTCACCTGTTCACCTGAAAAGTGTACTAAAACGGGTCAACATAAAGTTGGTGAGTTCGTAGGTTTAGATAAAGAGATCAAATGTGTCGGGATAGCAACCGTTAACGTTACACGAGGATTAGTATACCTAATCATGTCCACATAAATCAACACAAGTCAACGTTTAACAATATTGATAACTGGCACGACTTACATGATGAACAATGCATAAAATACGTTTCTTGACACGACTTACATAATGAATAATGCGTAGTAACCGGCACGACTTACATGATAAACAATGCGTAAAAATAAGTTCATGGCACGACTTACATAATAAATAATGCGTAATAAACCGGCACGACTTACATGATGAACAATGCGTAATCATAACACATGCAATCACGTGAACAAGCAAAACAAGTAAGTAATCATCATCTCGTTCAATATCATAATCAATCATATCAAATAACAAGCATTTAACAAACGAGTACACTTTCCACCCCAAATAATGTAAACGTAGGGGCTACGAAACTCACCTTGGCCTTGAACGTTGGTAGAAGGTGACTAAGCTGGTAAGCGGGGAGCACAACGGTCACAACCCTATTATAACAACATTTCATCATCACATTATAGCTTACGTTACCCTAGGCCATTCCAAGACACCCCAATGTCGGACGATGAATACACGATTGGAGAAACGAGGGACTCGGTAAGAATGGTGATAGATTCTCATAAAAAGGATGTTACTAAGAGAAACTAGACTCTCATACGATTCTAACGATAGGTCATACACCTAAAACGGACTTACGGATCAAAAGTTATGAGCGTTTGAAGTTGACAAAAGAAATCGTTCGAGCAGCAAGTCTTCACTGCGCCGCAGTGAGGACCAAACAGTCCCACTGTGCCGCAGTGAGACCCAAAACACCAAAAATGATCAGGAGAATGCCACTGCACCGCAGTGGTGGCTATCCCACTCCACTGCGTCGCAGTGACCAATATCTGAAGCCAAATAGCAGCAGAACAACAACAAGAACGAACCCAAACCCAATTTTTGACATCCAAATCGACTTGTGGTGTTTCAAGACTCGTTTTTAGGCTCAAATAAACATCATTAAGTATAACTAAACATGTTTCATCAATCAAATCCAAACCCATAACACAATTACATGTCCAAATCCTTCTTGACCCAAATCAACTCTAATGAAACCCTAATTTGACCCAATTCAAGTTTTAACCTGATTTCGAACAAGGGTTTCTTAGACATGACTAGTAATGAAGTTCTAAACATAAAAATGGAGATTTAAGATGAATTTAACTTACCAAAAGAGTCGAAATCTTCCAAATTCGGTTTTAGGGCAAAGACTTGGATGAACACCTTTAAATCCTTAATTTTTCTTGGAAGATGATTATTATTATTATTAAGGTTACTAGATTGTGTTAATTCACCACTACTAACACAAGATTTAGGGGCAATTTATGGAGAATTTATGATGGATTTGGGTGGTAGTTGAAAGAAAGAAAGGAAGAGTAATGAGATGAAGGAAAAGAGGGTAAGAAGAAATGAATGTGGTGGGTGGGTGTGAAGGATGGGGGCAGGCCTAGGGAGTCCATTATTGGGCTCCCGCTCCGCTAATTCCGACAAATAGCTAAACCTTAACCATTTAAATGCTAAAACGAGACCGTTAACACAATTAGACTTCACGTTACGTTACTATACAACAAAACGTTCGGTAATCCATATAAGTCAACAAATTCGTTCATTTTCGATTACATTAAATTACAAGTCAACTAAGTCAAAAATCACAAATGTTACACAATAAGCTCATAAGCCATAAAATAAGCTAACCCAAACACACCCTAAGTAGAAATAATCACTTCCAAAATATATTCATAATTTGCAGTTATATGTGTTGGGAGTAAGTATGCATATAATACCTGCTGGAACACGCAAACTGATTGTTCATAGTTGGCTCTTGATTTTGAAGCTCCTTGACTTGTGCTAATGACGAAGTAATGAATTTAGAAGCCTGCACATATGGGGATCTAGAATAAACTATATGTGTGTTTTTATTCAAACAATATTAATATCAATCAGATCCTACCTCTTCATAGCCCCTTGAGATACACAATGCATAATTAGCAGCCACCTGTTACCTTTTGCGCATTGGCCAGGGCATCTGTATTAGGTCCAGAACTGTTTGTGCCCTTGTACAATTCTAACTCCCTTGCTGCCTATATTTGTAGCATGGTGAGAACTCAATAGGGGCAGCAGAACCAACAAAATTTAAGAGGACTTACCAAATAGTAAGCACTCATTGACCTAACATACGAAGTATATTAAATTTTTGAAGAGAAGACTTGACAAATCTTAAATTTTTGAAGAGAAGACTAAAAACTTGGTGTACAATTATTACGAAGTATATTATAACAATAACCATATATATAAGAAAAAGAAAGTGTAAAAGAAGCATTAGAGTTTTTAAAAAAAGCTAACATTCACCTACGAACCCAGTGGACCTTGAATAATTGGAAGCATATTAATAGCTAAATTAATATGCTTCAGGATATAAAATAGTTAAATTAAAAACACTAAAAGTTTTTTAAAAAAGCAACAAATTTAACATTCACTTTACTGTTACAGATTAGACAATGAATGTAAATAACAACACTAAAAGTTAAAAAGAAGCAACACCCAAAATACGACAATGTTAGCTGGTGGTACAACACCCGTTACTATTTATGCTAAGTAGTAAGTACTACCCTACGGTTGCTCCAGACAACAGATTAGACAAACGAAAACGGATCTCTATTGAAGGTGAGTGTAGTGAAACAAATCCTCGATCACTTTGGTATGTTGTTTAGCTTCTCTAAATTAACAACGCATCTAAATTTAGATTTATTTTATGTATTAAAACTCAAATATACAATAGAATTCCCACTAGAGTTTACCTTTCTATACAACACGGTCCCAAAATTCTACCTATGAGGCTATGACACCAGTCACCTAAACATCGCATTGACACTAAAAGTTACAAAGGAAACAACAAATATTAGAGTCCCTTTACTATTACAAACATAAAAATGATATCAATAATGAAGTCAGGTCGGTTTGAACTTTGAAAAATAAAATAGTATACAATTCTGAACGTAAAAAAAAAAAAAAACAGTTTCTTTATCGAAATATCTATGTAATAAAGATTTAAAACATGATAATATGCAAACCACATAATAATCATGAATATATACAGAGAGTCAAACCAACACAAAATTCTGGATTTTGGAATTCAATTAAAAAAAATTCAAATTCTTTACACATACATCGATCCTTTAGCCGTTTTATAAAAGAGCACATACATCGATCCTGCAAGTCGGTCAATATTCATTATTTATATCTCCAAAACACTATTTTTATTCAAAAACATACAAAATATAGATTGATTAAACTAAATACATTAAAAGGATCGAAAAATCTAACCTGGATGAAAGGATCGAATATCATGAATTTGACAGTGGATATACAAAAATTAGAATGTAGTAAGGATCTAATATAGATATATAGATATAGATAATGAGATTGATATTGATTTAACCATTTAGTTTAAAACCCTAAATCATTAATGTTTAAGGATTTGAGGTCATCTTTAGGAAAAAATAGAGAAGTATTTGAGGAAGTCTATGGTTACATTGATGGGACGATCTACGATAATTATCTCCTTAATTTGTGTAGTGTGAAGTGTTGATTTATCAATTGTGGTTTTTCCTATAATTAACAAAACTAATCATACGTAGCAAAACTTTTGGTATAATTGACTGGATATAATTTGAATAAACAAAGCTACCATATACTTCATTTTGTACTCCTTGCTTTGTGGCCGGATTTTCCATGCCTTTTACTTAGCCATCAGCCCATCATGTAGAAAGATAACAAACTCTTCGTCTTCTTATTGGTAAGTAATGAACTCCAGCACAATGTTTGGGACTCTTAGTAAAGATGGCCAGAATGAGTGAAGAAAGTTGATCAATAGTCCTATGATCCGTCAACCATCATGATCCTACAAAACAACACATTATGTTTCCTCAGCAGAACGACATGGCATAATAAACTCAAACATGCTTGTCGCATAATAAACTCAATGCAAAAACATATAATTGTTCAAAACGCCCATCAGCCATACTGAATACTACTACATACTAAACCCTGAGGATGATAGGCTAATAAGTTTAGCTTGGATTTTTCATTACTGCAATAATGGGATAATGGATTTTTCGGAGGGTCACTTTTGACCAGCAAATCGGACACCTTCTTTTTCTTATTCAAGTACATAAACTCAAGTTACATATGCTAGAAGAAGTGAGCTTATTTGTTTTTTGAAAATTCAATAAGCTCAAAAGCCATAAAATAAGCTAACCCAAACACACCCTAAGTAGACATAATCACTTCCAAAATATATTCATAATTTGCAGTTATATGTGTTGGGAGTAAATATGCATATAATACCCGCTGGAACACGCCAACTGATTGTTCATAGTTGGCTCTTGATTTTGAAGCTCCTTGACTTGTGCTAATGACGAAGTAATGAATTTAGAAGCCTGCACATGTGGGGATTTAGAATAAACTATATGTGTGCTTTTATTCAAACAATATTAATATCAATCAGATCCTACCTCTTCATAGCCCCTTGAGATACACAATGCATAATTAGCAGCCACATGTTACCATTTGCGCATTGGCCAGGGCATCTGTATTAGGTCCAGAACTGTTCGTGCCCTTTCCCATGCTGCCTATATTTGTAGCATGGTGAGAACTCAATAGGGGCTGTGGAACCAACAAAATTTAAGAGGACTTACCAAGTAGTAAGCACTCATTGTCCTAACATAACCTTTAAAAGCTGGCCTGCTGGTGAAATATCCTGTCCAAATGTGATACCATCAGGGGTTCATAATTTATTAAAACCACACTGACCTCATGTATCAAGAACTTGACAAATCTTAAATTTTTGAAGAAAAGACTAAAAACTTGGTGTACAACTATTATGAAGTATATATAAACAATAACCATATATATAAGAAAAAGAAAGTGTAAAAGAAGCATTAGAGTTTAGGTATCGTTATCTTAAACGGATCAAAATTGGTAACAACTAAATAATTTCTATATATACGTTATATAGAACGAAAAAGTGGAAGTAGTAGTCCTAGAACATTTTTGTCAATTCAAAGCTACCTTTTTTCGTCTCTGCATTTCTAACATAGCAATCGCACTCACAAAGCCCTCTTAAAGTGGCTAAAATCAAGCCAATAGTCACATCAACAACATCATCCGTCAAGACACAATTTCGAGACCTGAACATATAAAACCATCATATAGCCGCGAACAAAAGAACACATAAAATATTACAAGATCAAACTCGGCCTAAACATTGCAGTAAGTAACTACAAACCTGAACATATAAAAGCATACCAGAAGCAAAAAAAAAAAAAATGGCGTTTCACGCAGGATTTTGTAGACTACAATATAAAATCATCAGTTCACGTTTTAATATAGATTTTTTCTAACCATATCCCTAAGGTTAGTGGTTCTCATTCGATAATTATTAAAGAATTTAAGATATAACAGCATGAATATAATTCTAGAAAAACAGCTGATAAAAAACAGCCATAAACATCAAGTGAGATCAAAACTTTCATCAATCATTTGATCCATTTTCAAAATTAGTAAACAAAATAAAAACATGAAAGCTATAATCCTTTGGGAACGTCAAATGTTTTCACAAATTATAGGTAAGAAAAAAAAATGAAAAACAACTGATAAATAAAAAACAACTATCTTGAGCTAATTAGTTTGCATAGAAGGCATCCTTGATCAATAACAGACTCAATATTTTCTATCCATATTAGTGCCTCCTAGTCCTGGATGTTGAAAGCAGCACCAAACAAACAGAAACTGAGTTGCATCTGTTTTTATTATACAACTATATATATAACAAAAAAAATATGAAAATAAGTATAATTGAAAAATGTCATAGATCTCAGTATACTCGAAAACATAAGTATACTGAACTTTAAGTACCTTAAATTTTTAAATACATGAAACATTGGAGTGATACCAGATCCCCTAGCAAGCATTCTTAAAGCACTCACTTGGCAAGATTGAAACATGAAACGCCCCTGACATCATAAAAGTTTTAAGGTCAGTTCAGTTTCAAATCTAGTATAAAACTCAAATATTTAATGAAGAACAAACATCTATAGCACAAGTTATTTTAATTTGCTTAGTGATATCCTCCATTTATTTATAATCGATGGTGATCAGGTAATCCCTTTTTTTATACCACACAGTACACACACAATCTAAACAAACCTTCCATGATCATCAAGCACTCCCCACAAACTGCTACCAAAGTCTGCATACATAATATAAGTGAATAAGGTTTGGGACGGTGAAACTTAAATTGATATAATTTTGTAAGCCCTGAAAATTTCGTGGAGGAATAAGGTTTTGGGAAATTTGATAATTTGAACAAAGTCTGCATACACAATAAGGTTTTGGGAAATTTGATATAATTTTTAAACTTTAATTTCATTTATATGGGAAGACAACTCAAATTTGCCGTCTACAACAATTGTCCGTTTCAGACAGTTGTATATTGTGCAATAAATGTCTGTATTTGTTGTAAATAGCAAATATTTGTTGTAAATATATCATTTCCCCATTTATATTCCAACCAAACAATTGAAAGATTAAAATTTAGATTCCACTTTTTAAGAATTTCAAAGGGTTTTTATGAACTAAACACCCACTAAAATGATTTATAGAAGTATTTTGCAGTAGGTACAACGCTTTTTACTTTTACTAGTTTTATTATTTTACTTTTAAGCAATGTTTTAAAAACCGGTATATTAATCATACTGGTGTGGAAAATATTTTCCGTATTACTGGTAATATCGGAATTACCGGAAATGTCGGCTGTAATATGATTTTTTTTATATTTTTAATGTGTCTTCAACTCACTGTCCCATTTTTTGATAAACAAAGAAACAAGAAAAAAAATTACAAAAGAATTTAGTTGAGGAAATTTTTAAGTTTAATAATATCATCAAAATCCCTACCACTAAATTCCTTTATTCCCGCCACAATTTTACGCTTTGTTTGAAATTTCGTTGAGAATTGTTGCATAGATATCTTAATTATGACTCTTTACTCAACATTTTATTGGTCAAATACCTTGTCATGTAAATTTATAAAGATCTAATGAACTACTCCGTATACAATACACAACAAATGCTTAGATTGTTACATATGGCCGGCTAGATAATTTCGATTTAATTTTTCGTGACAATAAAAGTTGTAAAAGAGTTATTGAAAATGAAAACTTATTATGTGACACTGACTCAACCTCTATCATATTTATTGCTTAGTTTGTACTTTTAGTTTGCTTTTTTACTTTTTAGACTCCATCACACATCCCAAATTTAAATGCATATAATCACCGACACACTCATCTGCCAAAAATAAAAAACACCACACACCAACTGATCGGAGATTGCTACTTAAAAATTCCATTTCAATTTTAAAATCTTCGTTTACAGATCGGAGATTGCCATAATTCAGTATAGTCCGTCACTGTCAACAAGTTCAATAAGCTACCTCAACAAGTAAGTCGACAAATCCAGTATTTCTCCTCCGGGTCGCCTGTCCAACCCAAAAAATCAAGGTTTTCCGGTCTGACCTCCGGTGTTTTTCAATTTTCAGCTTTGTTTTTTATATTACCTCCCTAACCAATGATTTCAACAATGCTAATTGCTTCCACAGTTCCACTTCATAGGGAATTTCCGAACACTCACTTTAATAACTTTATATTGCACAAAGTTGTCGTAACTTTTATATATTATTACTCTTAGTATTATATTACAAAGAAATGAATATCGAGGATGAGATCGAATAACAACTGACAATAAATGAGGTACAATTAATGCAATTAGGCTGGTCTACCTTTTACGTATGTGCGTACGTAGCTATAGGATCACCTCAGCCCCTTCCCCAAGTTAATCGGTTTATTTTATTTTATTCGTTTGTCTAAAAATATATATCATTATTTAACATTATTATGATTATTTCCAACAATAGATCAATTAAAAAGTAAATCCACCAGAAATCATCATCTAAAACTTCTATAAATTTAATTAAAATATGACTTAATTTAGTATGAATTAAACATTCTTATTCTTATTGGTAAGGCAATTTATGTTGTACGCATGTGCATACATACCTTTTACGCTCCATTCTTTGAGTTTTTTTTTTTTTTTTAAAGGATAAGAAAAGAAAGGGTAAGAAAACTAGTGTTCTTGTATTCTTGAGTTTTTTTTTCCTAAAATAAAAGGAAGTGAAGGAAAGGATTACTTGAGGCTTTTTCTTACAAAATCTTTCTGACCATTTTTGGTTCTAACCATTTTTGGCCAGATTTGGAAGGAAAAAATTCTATCCTCTCCTCACTTGACCTTACTTCACCATCATTGTCATCATCCACCTCATTACCACCGGCGTCAGAGCTGCCACTAGCACTACCACCACCACCACCACCACTACTAGTCCGATTAGAAGACCAAGATGACCCAAATGAAGAAAATGATGTTGCTGATGAAGATGATGAAGATTGTTTGCTGATTAGAAGAAGACCCAGATGATGATGCTGATGATGATGATGAAGATGACCCAGATTAAAAGAAGACCCAAAGAACATGAAGATTTCTTTTGGCTTTCTTTTGAACTCAAGAATGCCTTTTTCTTACATAATTTTCTATCATTTATTCCCCTATCTAATCTTGCCATTTATTTTCTTTTAATAAAAACTCAAGAATATAGTGTTAGAGTTTGGACCATATCATTCTCTTTCCCCGCAAATATATGGTTTGATTTAGATCTATTCAAATATATATATTTTTTTTCTTAACATTAGATCTATTCAATTATATAAATTTAAAGAAATGATCTGTGTCGTTAAAAGTATGCAATTAAATTGTGCACAGGTTAAAACATGTATGGTTTTATAGTGCACAATTTTACATTATTATAATTACATCATAACTCTGCTATCGGGGTGCTAGCTCCAAACTCTATATTCGTCACTATAGTTATAACAAATTCAATTAAATGTTCACTCCACACATCCAAACTTAATTATGTGACGTATTATTATGACAATGTTGGTCATTAAGTTAATCTAATTACATGACTAAAATATCCAACAATCTATTATTATTCTATAAAAAGATTTCTTGTTTTTATTTATTTTTAATATGCCGAATTCATGGAATGATTATAAGAACAAGTGACTTTGTTCCTTTCTCGGTGATTTCACAAAACGAACAAACAAAACAAGACATTTAATAGGCTGTTAATACACGAGAATACAACTTGTTATAGTATTTACCTCCCTAACCAATGATTTAAACAATGCTAATTGCTCCCACTTCATAATTTCGGAACACTCCAAAATCACTCTAATAACTTTATATCGCACAAAGTTGTCGTAACTTTTATATATTATTATTCTTAGTATTATATTACAAAGAAATGAATATCGAGGATGAGATCGAATAACAACCGACAATCAATGAGGTACAATGCAATTAGGCTTGTCTACCTTACGTATGCTATAGGATCACCTCAGCCCCTTCCCCAAGTTAATCGGTTTATTTTATTTTATTCGTTTGTCTAAAAATATATATCATTATTTAACATTATTATGATTATTTGCAATAATAGATCAATTAAAAAGTAAATCCACCAAAAATCATCATCTAAAATTTCTATAAATTTATCAAATTCAATTAAAAGATAACTTACTATAATATATTAAACATTCTTATTCTTATTTAAAATAGTTTAACGTTTTTAATTTAAGTTAGCCGGTGCACACAAAGCTAACATCTGGTAAAAATCTATAGTGTAATTGATATTATTACAAACTTCTTGATCGCTACGTACGGCAGTAAATGTATTGTAAGAATGAATAATTTTAAAATAAGTAATTGGAGTGCATTTTAAGTTACATATTTGTGTATTGTTTAGTGTTTACTATTTCAAATCCAGTGCCACATGTAAATATTGATACGAGTATATGTATCTATCTTTTATTATACAACATAGTTGATATAATAATTTATCGACCAATCACAATTCTCGATTTTTTAATGTTGACTTTTGTTTTCAGTTTTAACTTTAATTTACACTTTTTTGTTTTCCATCACAAATTTACATTTTTTACCCAATAATTTTAATATAATAAATAAATAATAATAGCCGATATATATTAGCTAAAATTTATCCAATAAAATAATAACTAATATATATCCAATAGTATGTTCTATCATATGTATATATAATTAATTAATTAAAAATAAATTAAAACTAATGTAAATATATTAAGATTTTAATAGTAATTATACTATTTTAATTTTAATATATACTAAAAAATAGTTGAACTAATGACTTATTAACCAATAATATCGCTCGATTTCATCAAATTGACTTTTGTTGCATTTAGTTCTATACACAATTAATTAATGAAAACAAATAACTAAAACAAATATTTTTACAATGTTATTAATCACAAGTATGTTTATATCTTTATTCTTACTTATCTTTCATAATAATATCATATTATGAGTATAACTGGTTTCAAAAAAATTCTATAATAGAGAAATTATCGTAGCATGTGCCTTGTGGAATGACTACGGTAAACAATTTCATCAAATAATGATATTGACGACCTTGTGATTATTATATCATAATTTGCAAAGTATAGCACTTAAAACCGTATATCATTTAAATTATAAGCTTTTATGAACTAAATTTATGAAGATCTAATATTGATAATATCGTAAACCTCGTGTCCGGTGTTGGACACGGGTCTAAAATCTAGTTAACCATCTATAGCAATGTATGCTTTACGTAGTTGTAATATATATATATATATATATATATATATATATATATAGGTTTTAGGTAAAATAAAACAAGCATTAATGTAAAACAAATAATATAATAAGTTTCTCTTCACTAGAAATCGTCTTGCATCATGAAAATCATCGTGCATCAATTGGTTTGTGAATCTTTGTGCATCAATTTAACTATGATCTAAGGGGGTGTTTGGTATGGTGGAATGGAAAGAGGAGAAAGGGAATGAGAAAAACTTGACTTATTTGTTTACAATGAAGAAAGAGAATGAGAATGAAGAAAGGAGAATCAATTTGTAGAGAATGGGTGAGAATGTAAATTATTTTTTTTTTTCAAGATGTTATATGTATTAAATTTATTATTATTTAAATTTTTTTTATATATATATCCATTTTTTGTGGGTACCAAACAGCGGAATTTATTATCTTTCCAAATACTTATTCTCTTTCTCACTATTTTTATTCTTTGTTATATTTTCATTCTCTGTAATTCCTTCCTACCAAACACCACCCAATGGCCAAAATCTTGTCTTATTTGTTTTACTTTAATACTTGTATTACTGTACCCAACCCCTGTATATATAAATGCCTAATAATTGTTATTGATTTATCAATGTATATATCAAATACTACCTCCACCGACTTAAGGCGGTATCCCAAGTAGTATATATATGGATGGTGTCCATTGAACAACTTTTATAAACTAAAACCAAAACACAAACTGAGCTTAATAGAGTATCACTGAGTCAATCATATACATACATATAGCTAGTTGGAAAATGGCTGACGAAGTGAAGTTGTATGGGGTCGGAGGAAGTCCATTCGTTTGCAGAGTGAAAATTGCTTTGAGTCTCAAAGGAATCAAATACGAAAACATCGAAGAAGACACCAACAACAAGAGTCCCGACCTTTTGAAGTATAATCCGGTTCATAAGCAGGTACCTGTGTTGGTGCACAATGGAAAGCCAATTTCGGAGTCACTTGTGATCCTCGAGTACATTGATGATGTCTGGAATAAAGGATATCCGATTTTGCCTCAAGATCCATACGAGAAAGCTGTTGCACGATTTTGGGCCAAATTCATCGACGATAAGGTATAGTAGTCAATTAATTATATCGATCGTTGTCTCTAATTTTTGTGAGGACAATAAAATTATGTACATCACATATTTTTGTTACTGATTGTTACTGATTATGTACATCACATATTTTTGTGAGGACCAAACTTGTATAGTAATAGAAGTAGAGATGTTCATAATATAATAGGAAAAGGAAAATAAGAAACTTGACTTGAATAAGTCCTTATTTACTTATTTGGGATCATTTTCTATTTCAACGGAAGAAAAGCCCCTCTGACTTAATTAAGCACGATTCAACACTTCACTAGTTCACTGATAACTGATCCATCAAAACGTATATAAATATTGCCAGTTATAACCTCAGACTATCACTAAAGTACATAGATGGTCCCTTGTCTATATATGTCTGTGATAGTATCACCATAACTAATCTAATTACATTATTATTATTATTTTTGTTTTGTTTTGTTTAGCTTGTACCGTTATCATTCACGGCTTTTAAAAGCAATGGAGATGAACAAGCTATTGCAGAAGCGTGTGAACAATTGAAAATACTAGAAAATGAACTTAAAGGTAAGAAGTTTTTCGGAGGCGACAATATCAACCTGATTGATATCACTGCTGTTATTTTGGCTTATTGGCTTGGAGCAATTGAAGAAGCTACCGGAATTAAGATTGTGACAAAACAAATGTTTCCGAAAGTAACGGAATGGGCTGACAACTTCATCCAATGTGAAACTGTCAAGAAAGTCTTACCTCCAAGAGCCCATTTGATTGCACATTTCAAGAAGCTCTTTGGTAAGACGACTTGATAGTTAAAAAGGTTATAAATGATATCTAGTCGATCGGTTTATTATGTTTTGTGTGCTTAAGAGCATGAAGTCTATGCATAGCAGCGATCTATTGATGTTGCATTAATAAGCAATATATCTTTTGTTTTGTACCCAATATATTATGTACTTTGTACTTGGTATATGTAAGGTTATTGATATGATGTTAACGTTTTGTATGTTGTGATACACAAAGGTTCCTTTTGTTTGTTCTTTATATATCATATAATTAAACCTATATAAGTCTTTAGAAGGAGATGATATCAAAATAACAGCAACCTACCGGCATGCCAAAAAATAATAACAAAAAGTATAAAAATGAATACTAAAACTCAATAAAACAGTGTGTAAGAAGCAAAAAGTATTTCCATTTAACCATGAAAAAAACAAGTTACAAACTACAATATTCCTTTACCATATCCATTTTGGTAAAACAATAAATGAGATTTAATTTTTAACACTAATTAATGGTTAAAGCTTTTTTTTTTTCAGCAACAATTCACAAATTTCATATATTACTATTTACGAGAGCAAGTACCCGTGTGTTACGGCGGTGAGATGGTGATAGGTCATAGCCTATGATAGGTCATAGGATATGATATATCATAGAGTGTCATAGCCAAATATCTTAGCCGTACGGGCTCCGACCTCAGATTTAAAAATTCGTCGAAAGTATATCGAATGACATCTCTAATGAAAGAGCATGAAATTTTAAGAACACCCATATAATTTTTATAATTTAACGATATGCGGTTATTGAGATAAAAGATTTTAAAAGAATTAGAGAAATAAAATAATTTATGGATGAGAGAGAAAGTTGTAAGCATTGATATATAATACATTATTATGTGTACATTGTTGAAATTGAAAATTAAAACCCTATTTATTTTATAATATAGTATAGATATGTGCTAGCTACCAATAACAAACTTTATAACAAGTTCTCAATCAAATTTTTATCATCCTTCAAATATTATGCCATAGTAATAATAATAATGTTTTAGTGAAGAAGGGATGTCCAATAACTCAAACTAAAACCATAATGGGCAAAGGTGATTCACTAAACCTGCTATGCGGGGTCCCGGGGAAGTACTCCAAGGTCTTGAGTTCGAGCCTTGGTAGATTCTCATCGACGGTATTTTCCAATAAAGGAAGTGGTATGGTGAGAAAGACTATTTAAGATCCGCTTAGTGCGGGACCCTTTCGTTGTGCGATTAGCACACATCATACGCATCTTAAGTAAAATTCACTTGTAAAAAAAAAAAAAAACCTAGATTTTTGGGGTTTTTATTTTAAAAACGGTAAAATATTATAAATAATAACCATCTACCAAAATTTTGAGGTACTTTACAGTGGACAATTCGAAAAAGAAACATCATAAGTCATAACCACCATCTGGTTGCTCGTGCGCATGTTTTTAAAAACCCAAAATTGTTGGTCGTTTCATAAGTTTTTTGCAGGTGAAAACATCAACCTAGTTTATATTGCTGGTTGTTTCATAAGTTATTGGATTGGAGTCGTTAAACAGCCGGTCTAAAGGTTGTCACCAAAGACAAGTTTAATTCCCAAAACTAACCGAATGGGCTGACAACTTTGTCAACTATCCTGTCGTCAAGAAAATCTTACCTCAAAGAGAAAATCTCCTTTCATTTTTCAGAAAGCGATTTGGTAAGGAGTGATAATAGTTCAGGATTGAAGGTCATAAAGTCATAACATATGCTTGTTTTTTTTTTTTAACAACTTTAGTATTTATACTGTATTATAAAAGAAATAGCCCCTTTTATTTATGAAAGTGTTGAAAATATGTAATATTTTTACTTAGCACCCCTTAAAATATTTCAACACACTACCCCATAACATTAATGATTAATTTACACTACCAATCCTTTATTCTTTAATATATTTTCATTAACCATTTACATCAATTATTCACACCACTCGACGCCGTCTCCACCACCAACACTCGGCCCCCCACTACAACGGCATTGTAACGACCACCGCCTCATTTCGCAGGTAACGTGCTAGTTAATATTAATAATAATACAATGCTTTGGCAAGATGCCGAAACATAAACAAAAGAGTACAATTACAATAAGAAAGATGGACTAATTACAATAAGAAACATAACATATGTTTGTTAGATCGAGCTATGGTTTTCATGTATAACATCCATTGATGTTGCAATAAGAATCACTTTGTGTTTTTATCATAGTTGAAGCTTGTGTGTGCAACCATCTCTATAATTGATGTTTTTAAGCATCTCATGATATAGTCATATATGCTGATGTTGCGTTATAACATTTACTATATATGCAACAATAGTGGCGGATCCAGAAAATTGTGATGGTGGGGTGAAAATTTTTTTCCTTAATCCAACAGCTTCACCTAAACAGCCTTAAATTAGCAATAAAAACAACACCAAAATCATCATTCAAACAACAACAAAATCAAAATACAAATGACATCAAAACCTCGCCTAAACAGCCTTAAATCAATAGGAAAATCAACACCAAAATATTGGATTATTAGGAGGGTATTCGAGAGTCTTGTGTCTGATACATGCATGGTTCGAGCTCCACATACTACCTAATTGGATGTCACTGTGTTGTATCTCGAATGCTAACTATTAAATAATAACTCGTTGTTTAAAAACAATGGCATAAAATTGGATTGAGATCCTTTCAAGTTCAAATGAACTTTATAGGTAATTTTATGGGATTTTAACCATTGGATTAAAATCAACTTTTAAGATTAAAAAGTCATCATTAAATCTTAATCCTTGATTTTAAATCTTATCTCGGAGCTAAGACAGCAATACACCCACGTGATCACGTTCTTTCTTAAATAATTAATTGTGATTCTACAATTTCTTTTTCCAAAAATCATGAGTTTGTTTAGTTGGGCTGGGTTCATTTTGAATTTTGGGTTGGGGTCGTTCTAAGTAAGTTATCAAAAATAGTGATATTGGGCTTGAGTTGGTTGGGTTCATCAGCTAGCCCCCTTTTACACTGTTGGATCCTCCTCCGTGTAACAACTTTGATGTTGAGCATTTCGGATATATAGACTTATAGAGTATGCAAGGTTTTTATTACAGGTTACATATATACATCCATTAAGATCGACATTATCAAATTCCAGAAAAGATTCAAAGTATGCATTGGAGCAAATAGTTAATACCATTTCATCGAAGCCTTACCGATAAGGAAATCGTCCAAAAATCCAGAAACACCCCATATGTCCCCATTCGATCTATGTTTTTCTCGTTCTCCATTCGTCTCAGTTGATTGAACAGACAGTTTATAAGTAATTATACTATAAAAATAATAGATCTAAAGTTATGTTATAGAGACTAGATGTCATGTGAGAGTTGTGAATTTTGTGATTTAAGGTTGACAAGGTTGAAGCAAGTCATGACTCATGACATTTTCGATTACTTTATATATATATATATATATATATATATATATATATATTTTGAGTTACCAACCTTCTCAAAAAATCACGATAGTAGCTGTTCTTAATGTTCTTTTGATTTATAGTTTACCGTGAAAGTTACATTACTAATTAAAAAGATTTTATGTAATAGTATATTGTTTCATAAAAAGTTGGTAAAAGGTGTACTATTTATGGATCATCTATGTTGTACGCATGTGCATACGTAAGATTTTGGACCATCTCATTCTTCCTTCCCCGCAAAGGCGCAAATATATGATATAGTTTAGATCTATTCAATTATATATTGGCTAATTAAGGCTATAAATTTCAAGAAATGATCCCTGCAGACGTTAAAAATATGCAATTAAATTGTGCACACGTTACAACATGTATGGTTATACAGTGCACAATTTTACGTTATTACAACTACATCATTAATAACTCTGTTATCGGGGTGCTCTATCTTTAACAAACTTAATCAAATGTACACTCCACACATCTGAACTTATGTGATGTAATCCAGTTAAATGGCTAAAATATCCAGCAATATATTGTTTTATAAAACGATTTCTTGTTTTTATTCGTTTTTAATATGAAAAATTCATGTAATGATTATAAGGACAAGTGACTTTTATCCTTTCTCGCCTTCTCGGTGATTTCACGATACGAACAAACAAAACAAGACATTTGTTAGGTTGTTAACACACGAGAATACGAATTTATTACAATATATTACCTCCCTAACCAATGATTTCAACAATGCTAATTGCTTCCACAGTTCCACTTCATAGGGAATTTCCGAACACTCACTTTAATAACTTTATATTGCACAAAGTTGTCGTAACTTTTATATATTATTACTCTTAGTATTATATTACAAAGAAATGAATATCGAGGATGAGATCGAATAACAACTGACAATAAATGAGGTACAATTAATGCAATTAGGCTGGTCTACCTTTTACGTATGTGCGTACGTAGCTATAGGATCACCTCAGCCCCTTCCCCAAGTTAATCGGTTTATTTTATTTTATTCGTTTGTCTAAAAATATATATCATTATTTAACATTATTATGATTATTTCCAACAATAGATCAATTAAAAAGTAAATCCACCAGAAATCATCATCTAAAACTTCTATAAATTTAATTAAAATATGACTTAATTTAGTATGAATTAAACATTCATATCGAACATTCACTATAATTTATTAACTTAATTTAGTTTCACTTAATAAAAACTAGATCTAACTCGTCTGTTGCAACATTATAATAACTGATAATATTATAATAATAATATAATAATAATAATATATGTTATTTTTGACACTCTTAATCCATCAAAAACTAATATTTAATAATTAATTAATAAATATACATAATTATTTAAAATAACACTCGAAAAATATGATATTGATCAAGAGTGATATCTAAGTTCAGGTATATGTTTTTTGTGGATAAAATTCTAAGATGCGCTAGTTTCATATCTAAATTTAAATACATCATATTCACATATTCTCTAAATGAAATCTATTGTTAAAAATAAAATTTTAAAAACTAGCTACAAACTTCGATCTTGATCGCCACGGCAATTAAAATGTATTTGTAAGAATTAGTAATTTTAAAAAAAGAAGTTATTGGAGTGCATTTTAAGTTATACATTTGTATATTGTTTAATGTATATAGGGTAAAAAATTGTAGCAAATTACTATATCAGATCCAGTGCCATATTTATTAATGGTGTTGAAAATTCAAACATTTCGAACATCTTATTGAGCTTAACGTACAAGTTATTACATCATATATCTCATACTCATCAACGCTCCACCAACGTAAGGCGGTATCCCAAGTAGTATATATATGGATGGTCCATTGAACAACTTTTATAAACTAAAACCATAACTCAATAATTAATTAAGTATCACTGAATCAATCATATATATACATACATATAGCTAGTTGGAAAATGGCTGACGAAGTGAAGTTGTATGGGGTCGGAGGAAGTCCATTCGTTTGCAGAGTGAAAATTGCTTTGAGTCTCAAAGGAATCAAATACGAAAACATCGAAGAAGACATCAACAACAAGAGTCCCGACCTTTTAAAGTATAATCCGGTTCATAAGAAGGTACCTGTGTTGGTGCACAATGGAAAGCCAATTTCGGAGTCACTTGTGATCCTCGAGTACATTGATGATGTCTGGAATAAAGGATATCCGATTTTGCCTCAAGATCCATACGAGAAAGCTGTTGCACGATTTTGGGCCAAATTCATCGACGATAAGGTATAGTAGTCAATTAATTATATCGATCGTTGTCTCTAATTTTTGATGCATGTGTAACGTATTTTATGATTAATCATGGTATATCGATATTATATGATATGCATTTAACAATCATTAAAAAAAAAAAAAATTGACTTGACGAATACCGGCCGCTAGTTAATTTTTAATTAATACTTTGACTAATGGATCACTCTGAATACAACTAGGTAGACTAACAAAATGGTTTTTTGTTCTGTCGCACGATAATATATCCAAATTGTTACCGATATATGCACATCACATATTTTTGTGGGGACCAAACTAGTATAGATGTGATATCACCAAGATATTTAGAGAAACTTGACCTCAATATGTCCTTATTTAGGATAAATCTTTTTATTTCAAGGGAGAAGAGACTCTGACTAAAACACGATTTAACACTTCACAGTTCATGACTGATCCACTAAAACATATCGCTTCATTGCCAGTTAAAACCTCAAACTATAACTAAAGTACATAAATGGTCCCTTGTCTATATATGTCTGTGATAGTATCACCATAACTAATCTAATAATTACATATATTGCTATCTATTTGGTTTGTTTAGCTTGTACCGTTATCATTCACGGCTTTTAAGAGCAATGGAGATGAACAAGCTATTGTAGAAGCGTGTGAGCAACTGAAAATACTAGAAAATGAACTTAAAGGTAACAAGTTTTTCGGAGGTGACAATATCAACCTGATTGACATCACTGCCGATCTCTTGGCCTATTGGCTTGGAGCAATTGAAGAAGCTACCGGAATTAAGATTATGACAAAAGAAATGTTTCCGAAATTAACTGAATGGGCTCACAACTTCATCCAATGTGAAGTTGTCAAGGAAATTTTACCTCCAAGAGCACACTTGATTGCACATTTCAAGAAGCGATTTGGTAAGTCGACTTGAGTGTTTTTAAGTTATATACGTAGCTAGCTAGCTAGCTAGTCGATGGCATGGGTGTATTACATATGTTTTGTGTGCTTAAGAGCATGAAGTCTGTGCATAACATCTGTTGATGTTGCCATTAACAAGCAAGGCTTTGTGCTTAATTATTTATGTACGTTGCAATATATAAGTAGCGCTCTTTTTTATATGCTGATCATTTTGTACGTACTCAATATATTATGTACTACTATACTCGTATTTATGTAAGGTTGTTATTGATGATATGATCATGTTAACATTTTGTATGTTATAATACACAAAGGTTCCTTTATCTTGTTCTTTCATATATCATATAATTAAACCTATTACCTATATATATATATATATATATATATATATATATATATATATATATATATATATATATATATATATGTCTCTAGCTAGAAGGTGATTCGATGATATCAAAACAATAGCTACCTACCTGCCTAAAAACAAATTAAAAACAAAACACTACAAAAATGGGTTCACTTAATCGCGAGCATCTGTTAAAATCAAGGAAAAACAATAACCTTAAACGGATAGAGAGAGGAGACACAAAAAGATTAACTCAAAATGTCTCGTCTACTTTTCTTCATTTCAATTCCTACGGAGCCTTTATAATGTTGTTAATTCTTTCCATGAAATATGAGAAACGTACTGTTATATATAGATTAGGCCATATCTTTTGTTTTTTTATAACGAAGTTTGTTTGATATTTCGGCGAAGTGGGTCTAGCGATGATTATGTATATTAATTGTAGGTATGATGCTGATGTGACAAAAAAAATATAAATAAAAAAAAAAGTAAACATTTACAAATGGTCTAAGAATGATGACACGAGTTCGTACCCCGTTTCCCTTCACAATTTCTACCCGGTGTACCTCAAATATATTTTATTAACTAAACTGTCTATGTTAACATAGATGTAAACATTAATAAAGGATTATAGATGCTAGGCACAAAGAGTGTAAAAGACAAAAAAAAAAAATAAAAAAATAAAAAAATTAATTTGTTACCCAATGAAGTTAATTGGAGGCCCAATGGCCTAAAACTACTCCATGTTTTTCAAGTTACAAGATCCGCTTTTTCATTGTTTCCCCGATGTCGTATAACAATTGTATGTTCGGGAAAAAAAAAACGGTAACTCCTAGACCCATTTCCAAACTCCAATTCTTTGGCACACCCCATCCAGAAGCTTTTGAGTCAAACATACCTAAAGCATTTGTTTTCCTATTTCATTAGCTTTGATCTTACCAAAATGCTCCTGAACCATCAACATCTATAACAAGAGTAATACACATGGTCTAGCAAATATATCTCTAACAAATTAATTTACATTATATATCTATTCCTAATAACTTCCAAAAGAATTACACTGCATCGATTACTTATACAATAATAACCTACACTAGTATTACTTGTCGCTGCTACCATCACCGCCAAACACCGTTGCATCATATGGATCCATCCAATATATGGAGTATTTTATTGATTCACGCTTTATTACTTTTTATATGTATAAAGTCACATGCAATTATTTGATTTACATATATATATATGCTTAAAAAAACGGCCATCTCCAGGCAGAGATAAATAGGAACTAGTTAAGTTAATTAAAGGAGGCATGCTAGCTACTGATGATCACGTTACACGTACGTACTGATCGAATAAGCTAGCTAGCTAGAACTTTGGAAATTAATTAATTAATATATATGGCAGAAGACAAAGTAAAGTTGTACGAGGATGGACGAAGTCCATATGTTTGCAGAGTGAAGATTGCTTTGAATCTCAAAGGAATCACATACGAAAACATCATAGAAGATCACAGCAACAAGAGCCCCGACCTCATTAAGTATAACCCTGTTTATAAAAAGGTGCCAGTGTTGGTTCACAACGGAAATCCCATCTCCGAATCACTTGTCATCGTAGAGTACATTGATGATGTCTGGAAAGGCGAGGTTCCGATTTTGCCTCAGGATCCTTATGAGAAAGCGGTTGCTCGATTTTGGGCAAATTTCATTGATGATAAGGTAATTAATTAGTACATATATACTAATAATTAATGATCATATATATTCGCTAGTATTTTTGATTATATATTCCAATATTCCATATGTCTATTTTTTGATTTTAATTACTTTGTGTGGTATATATATATATGTGTGTGTGTTTAGTGCCTGCCTGCAATATACAACGGAATCCGCAGCAATGGAGACGAACAAGCAATGTCAGAAGCTTATAAGCAGCTTCAAATACTAGAAAGCGAGCTCATGATCATCGGAGTCGAAGGTAACAAGTATTTTGGAGGTGACAACATTAACTTGGTTGATATCGCTGCTGTTTTCCTGGCCTATTGGCCTGGAATCATTGAAGAAACATCCGGAATAAATAGCGTCCCGAAAGACAAGTTTCCCAAAATAATTGAATGGGCTAATAACTTGCTGAGCCTTCAAGTTGTCAAGGAAATATTACCTCCAAGATCAGAACTGGTTGTATTTTTCAAGAAGCGATATGGTAATTAAGGTGTAAGAGGACCATCTATATATATAAAGGTCGTCGGTCGTCAAATTAATTTGTGTGTATTAATTATATCGATCAATTCATGTTTTGCTATAACGTACCATATGTTTGTGCTTGTTAAACTTTGAATTTATATATGTGTGGGGTCTATTTCTATTTTCTAACCATTTCAAGGAGGAAAAAAACAAAAGGCAGTGCAGCTTAGTTTTCTGTAAATAAGGTGACCCAATACTATACACGGTCTTCTATAAATGAATTTTTTAAGATGGAAAGTTGTCATAAAAAAACGAATTTCATTAAACAAAGAGAGGTTTAGTTAATCGATCGATCATGACAGTGGAGTAAAAGAAGTTGGTGATCTCTAATAATGTGCGCATGCGGACCCTCAATGTCGAAATCTTGAAACCGTCAAATTAACCACAATTAGGCGGAGCGAAATCTTATTATTAATGGGGGGGAAAAAAATCGTAAAAACCAATCAGCAAACAAAAGGCTACAATTTATTTGGTTGTCTACGTAATCAATCGAAAAGGAATAAGAAAAGTTACAACCATTGTATTGGCTAGTTTCTTCATACATAAACTAAAACGAATATATAATTGTTGTTCTAAAAAAAACAAGGAATATATAATTACGAAACCTCAAAGTTTTTTGCACAAAATAAACATAAACGTACATTACTACAATCAAAATCAATAAAAACTTTTAATCAACATGTGCTTTTTACAGTTACAAATTCCGTAGATGGTTCAGTCACCACACTAAAACTTCCAGACTTTCCGCTAAATAGATCCATGCAAATCATATAGATATATAGATTGTGTTTAACGACGTAAAAGTTGTAGCGATATAAGAAAATGACTAGCCTTTTAATTTCATACAAGTATTAAAAGGAACAAGTAAAACTGATAAATAACTGATATGTTTCTTCTTTTTACTTTCGAACTCGTAATTTTCCAAAGAAACAAAATCTACATCAAATGATAAATATCGTCTCATTGACCGGCCAATGATAAAAATAAAAATAAAAATAGAGAAATAATTGATGTATGTGAGAGGGACAAGATGTGAAGTCCACTTGAAAATAATTTTATAACAAGAGAAAGGTACATGTGCATTGTGACGGTGATGGAGGTGATGATGAAGTGATCTACCTGACGTTCTCCGTCCCCGGATTTAAAAATTCGTTGAAAATATATCGAATGGCCTCTCTAATATAGAACATGAAATTTTAAGAACACCCATATAATTTTTATAATTTATCGATGTACGGTTTTTGAAATAAAAGATTTTAAATGAATTAGATGAACAAAGTTATTTATGGAAAAAAGAGGGAAAAAAATGAGTGGTTGGAGCCCTTGCGTCTGGAAATAGAAGTCATGGGTTCGATCCCCATGCCCAGCAAGGTGCGCTAGAGGTCCTTTTCCTACTTTTGGTAGACCTGGAAGCAGCCTCTCTACCTTTGGTAGGAGTAAGACTGTCTACACATCAACCTCCTCATATATCGTCAAAAATGGTATTGAGACCAAAAACCTGTAGAAGACGTCAACGAGATAGTTATTTACTTTTTAATTAGTTGAATTGAAGACCAAATGACCACCCTGTTTCCACCAACCCACTCGTCACGAGTATCACGCCTGCCAATCAAATATATATATGTACACTAAACCTCACATTATAAAAAGGTGTGTGTTATTATCTCACTGAATCAAATATATATATACACAATGAATTAATGTGGTATATTCATATCACACTATATGAACAGTAAGAATTAGTGGTCTTATTGAGACTAAAACTCATAGGTAATCAAATCGATTTATATATATACAATGACAACGGATGAAGTGAAGTTGTATGCTGATCCACTAAGTGTATTCGCTTGTAGAGTGAAAATTGCTTTGAATATCAAAAATATCAACTACGTAATTGTTGAAGAAGATATCAACAACAAGAGTCCCGATCTTTTGAAGTACAATCCCGTTCATAAGAAGGTGCCCGTCTTGGTACATAATGGAAACCCAATTTCGGAGTCTCTTGTGATCATTGAGTACATTGAAGACCTCTGGAAAGGCATCCCGATTTTGCCTCAAGATCCCTATGAGAAGGCTGTTGCACGATTTTGGGCCAAGTTCATTGACGATAAGGTAATCAATTATATCGTTGTCTCTAAATATTTCTTATGCGTGACGTATTTTATGATGAATCATGGTCTCTTGCCTATATATGCCTATAACATTTGACCGCAAAAGTGAATAAATTTATCATAAAGCAGTACAAATTATATAATGTACAAGTGTTTAATGTACAATTGTGACATATTTTTGGTACGAATATCACCACCCATAATATATTGTACACTAACTAGTCTAGTTACATTATTGTTTATTTGTTTTGTTTAGGTTATACCTGCGTTATTCACTGTTTTTATAAGCAATGGAGATGAACAAGCTATTGCGGAAGCTTGGGAGCAACTAAGAATACTAGAAAATGAGCTCAAAGGCAAGAAATTTTTCGGAGGTGACAATATCAACCTGATTGATATTACTGCTGATCTCTTGGCTTATTGGCTTGGAGCAGCTGAAGAAGCTACTGGAATTAAGATTGTGACAAAAGAAATGTTTCCAAAACTAACCGAATGGGCTGACAACTTCATCCATTGTGAAACTGTCAAGGATATCTTACCTCCTAGAGCACACTTGATTGCACTTTTCAAGAACTGGTTTGGTAAGGCATAGTCCTATTTGACTCGGGTGTTAAGTTATAAAATGATTGATATCTAGTCGATCGCTTTATTTTGCATATATTAATAGGCAAGGCTTAATTTGTGCTTATTGAAGTAATTTGAAGTGTCTTGGTTTATGTTGCAAGTATTGACTTTTATTGGATGCTTTTTTAAGTTTTCCAAACAAAACATGTTACATATATAAGAACTCCTGTATATTATAAGATTGTGAATCATAAATCAAGCATTCATATATTTGCTAACAAACTTAACTTTGAAAATCCAATTAAGTTACTTCTACTTCAGCAAAATAAGTCTTGAGACGTTATAACCTTTTTTCTCGTACAAGATTCAAAGAGTAATGTTACTACTCGTATTTCAATTCATCGCAGCTTTGGACCATTTTTTGTTGAGCCTTTGTGGTTTAGGCGGGTATATCTCGTATTTGATGAACTTCTCCACCTCGACCAATGATCGAAACATCCTTCCGGATGATCCGTGATGGTAAAACTGCATACAAATAGTTAATTACCGCAGGTTATGTACTTATAGGTACAATTTTACAGAAATAGCTAAACTGGAAGGAAAAAAAAATACATTTGCATATATCAGAGTTTAGTATATTATATAACCTTGTCATGAGTTTTATCCGGTCGTTTTCTGGTCTCGACCCTCCACCCCTCTAGTCGAGTATGCACGGATAAATCACACCTTTGAGTCTCCCTGTTTGGGGCCCTCTTACCAACAAACCTTGATAGTCGTTGGCGATACTGCACAAATTAAAAAAATACACGACTTGAGAAAGATGAAAGGAACAGAACTAAATAACTTATAAAATTTGTTTACATATGCACATGAGCATATCATAAAAATGTTTTAAAAAAAAAACAGAAGGTATGAGAAAAGTTACCTTATCCCTTATAAGAATATACTTTATACATTCACTTGGAAGCTCAAACTTTCCATCAACATAATGAACAGTCCAGGATGTTCTTAGGCCTCTTTTATGTTTTCCTTGTGGTTGAATTTGCTCTTGATCATCTTGTGATTGATGTTGTACTAATGTCAATATCCCCTAATATGTATTCAGTGACAAAAAACGTCACTTTACTAGCATTTTGGAAATCGAATAATTTTGTCATATGCTAGCTTACCTTCTCTATAACAAGTGTACTCTTTGAAGTCTCCTGCCTTTTGAATGATATTGGAATGTTTGCTAGTGCTTCCTTATTGATCACAAATTTAAACACATCAATCGTATACAAACAATTATACAGCTAATTTTGTTTATTTATAGATTGTGTACGTATAGACATATGATTATATGAGAGATTTAAGGTGCATACCTCAACCATGTTAACTCTTGCTTTTAATCCAGGTGAACAAGTGGTAGAGATTTTAGGAATTACATTGCCACTCAATGTATGATGTTCTTTCTCATATGAAATCGTTGGTGGCTATATATTACACAAAACAATTTCATGCTTTAGTTAAGCAGAAGTTGCTCATAAAACGTAATGAATATAAACAGAACGATTAACGAAGTTCTTACAAATTTATTCAAATCAAGAACACTCGATTGCTTCTTCATTCGTCTAGGATTGAAGAGATTTTCATTTGGAGACACCATTCTTAAACGAGCCCGTATATCAACAGTTTAGAGCAGCTATCAAGTATTTATAACGTTTTAGTGGGCATCATATCATATGCCAAACATTATCATATAGAAAAAGGAAAATAATCAAATGATAACATTTTAAATGCCAAGATACACTGACCGCCTTTAGTCTTATTAAATGTTATGGCCTTAGCTTAAATTGCTCTATTAAAATTAAAGCTTTCTATATAAAACTATGCAGCAAAAAGTATATTCTGATTGTGTGTTTACTGTGGTGAGATATGTTATAGATGGTTGTGGTAACCCTCCATTAACAGTCTCATTGCAAATATTTTCTTCATTTATGTTTTTAACTTGTTTACCTTATCCTTTTCGAATTGAAGATTATTCATACGTATACTTCTCATAAAAGTTAGCTTGATTGTCATTAAATACTACTTTACCGTGGCATTAGACACCTTGTACTTGTTCCGGCTTCTTGGGGTTTTATCACGGGGACATTTGAACGTCGGTACTATTATACCTTATGTAATTGGATTATAAGAAGTCGCATTATCAATTGACAACCGTTCATTGTACTTCTCCATTTATTTATTTACGTTACCAAATGCGTTAACTATTGCTTTTATGTTAATAGTCATGGAAACGACCTTGGGATACACCATCTAAGTCAAAGACCCGCCCTCCCCTCCTTAAAAGAGAGGACCTCACATTTACCCGTTTACCTTTACCAACAAGACATATTCCAGCTACTGGTGAACTTAATTTGCTTTGCATGATCTGAACAGGTTTAGTGTTATCAATGAATTACACGCAAATCCACATAGTTATCAATTTCAATATATCATTAACAATGAAAATACACAATTCTAACTAAATAAATTATACTCAATAGAATACCAAAATTGGTAAACCAAAACTACAAAATATAGAGACATATGGGAGATTGCTAAAAACTTGCAAGACCAGAAGTTAATATCTGTTTTAATTTCAACTCAAAACATTTAAGGCTCAAGTATTGCATAGTTATTTACAATAACTGTACAAAATGATGAAGAGACTGGAGGAAGGAATACACCAAAAACAATAGACTTGCACATGATGAAAAATCCATCTTTCCCCGCCAATTCCGCACTCCCCCTGACCCAGAATGATAGAAAGAAAAAAAGCGATCAGCAACAAGACAACAAATCAAATATTCAAAATGATCCCCATCAAATGAGACAACAAACTCAGATATAGCATAATTGGCAGGATTGACTTTTAATTTACCATAAATTTTGTGTTTCCAATATAGCTAGTCATAATAGATCAGTAGATAATGAAAATGACACAATTTCAACAGATAAAGCCTAAGAGAAGTAATACTCGGTATGTCCAGAGAAGTTCGTAGCATCTCCATCTTTTCTATCAAGTTTCAGAACACAATTTACCGGCATATTCATTAGCTTAAATCAAACACATATACATACAAGATATTAATAGGAATAGTCATGGTATAATAAAAAAAAATTACTGGCCTAAATAAGAAAGCAAACAATCTAGGAACATTTGCAATTGATAAAGTCTACTATATTCACTTGTACATATCTTTCTTGAGATCCTTAAAAGGCTGCTTCGTATAGATTATTTAAACTCAAAAAAACCTACAGCTTAAGTACCGTTCCCGTTTTGGTCATCTTAGACAATAATACTAACAAAAAACACAAAGTTAGTAGAACTAATGTGTTTTTTCCAAAGAAAAGCTAGAAGGACATGATGCTAACTAAGGACCACAACAATTCCTTGATCCTCTTAATATATGTTTTGGTGATTAACAAGGATATAAGCAATAATATTACCTATTTCGAGTTTAAATGCTTTTAGCATATATAAACTCGAAAATAAGCAGAAAAATATAAAAAGGAGAAACAAGGGATTAAGAACAGACCTCCAGTAGAGATCATCTACTATGAATCCAATCTACAGCATTAGAAAAGCACCTATTGATGTTTGATGCAGCACTTTCGAACTCCGATCGAGTCCATGAGAAGCAACCTACAAACAGCAGTATCAATATTAAAAAACCAATAATCCACAAAGAGTATCTAAGAAATTGTATTATGGTTAATATACATAAACTTGTCAGTCAGGTTTCATTAGTTATCAAGTTTTTTGGTTAACCTTATATGTTAGGTATCACAACTTATTCCTATATTCAACTGTCTCACTGACTCGGAGAATAAAACTACTTATGAGCTTTGGACCAATTAATAATTTCTGCTTAAAGAAGTCATAGATGGCCCTTGGACCTTCTAATTCCCAAACCAGTTTCAAGAAGACTAAACAGGTTTAGTTTATGTCATTTCAAATAGGAGTGTAAACTCGTGATACCATGTAGCTTAGGGATGCATAGCGTTCCTCATTCAAATATAATGGCTTTCCCCTGTTCATTTCAATGTCCTGCAAAAGTAGATAAAACAGAAATAGATTTGTCAATAAAGAAACTTAAACGGCACCCAACTAAAACTATGTGATACAGCATATGTATATGTGTTGATATGTATATGCATGCAAACACACTCATTCGCCAAATTTACACATACTCTGTAAATAAATTTTCTTTTTAAGATGATGTACTATAAACTTCTAAAAACGTATAGAACGTAACTTTGTCTTACCTCTTCACCAAATGCATCGAGGTAAGGAGACGGCCAACGTGCCTGACGTGCAGATCTTTGAAGTAATATTGTAGTTTTCTACAATCACAAGTTTCAATATATGGTATCAGAAAATAATGCTTAAACGAGAACTATTCGCTGAACCCACTTTAAGCTTGCCATGAAAGATGTTATCCACTTGGTGAGACTTACCCTAATTAATAGAAAGATGCCAGTACCAGCACCACAAGACATTGCATGAGTTTGGCACTTGTTATTCCTGATAAGCAATGATTCATGTTATACTTATATTAATATAAATAAAAATAACATAATGATCTTAATCAACCTTAACACAAACCTGCAGCATGTCTTCCAGCTTGGTGAGCATAATTTACCACACAACAAGCATAATGCAGGTTCATCCTGAACAGCTCCACAGTCGACACATTTCTGTTTTATGTACCTGAAGACAGAGGCACCATCAAAACCAATGAAGACCAAACTCAAGTAGAAGCAAAACCAACTTTTGGTAATAACAGTAACCACCTTTGCAAGAGATCTTGATAGAGGTAAGGCAAAACCATCAACTTGAAAGGGACTACAGGAGTTGAGTACAAAACCCCTGAAGGAGCACGAACTTCATATTTTGCAGCTAAGTGATGTAACCATTTAAACACCAAAGAACGTGACATGTCATCAGCAACTATGTTGTCTAATGGTGGAATCTTAAACAGCTTCTTCAAATCTTCATATTCAACAGACTCTTCTGCAGAGGCATAAGCAAAGTCCATCGTGTGCGCCCCACTAAATGGTACTAAACTTGACGAGTTCATTAATTTCCAAAGGAGTGCACATCTTCTCAGAAAAGGAAAGGTCAAGCTTCGAACTATCTCCTTTATATCACTAGAAGTATCAACATAACTCGAAACAAAATATTGACTTAAGAATCTATGTTCACCCATAAATTTTAATATGTCAGTGACAAGAGAATCATGGCAAGCAATATCATTCACAGTACCGTCATTCCTACCACAATAGGTTATTACAGCCTACAAAACAGAAACAATAAAGATTCAAAATATTAGCAGGCTATAGGGGACTTGGATCAAAAGAAGTAATAATAGATTAGAGCAGAAAAGACACCTGAGTTATGGAGACAACATAGCACATATGGACAAGAGGTAAGAACGATTTCTCAGATGACATTAATGGCACCGGAAGACAGAAGAGGATCCACATTAAAGTTGTAAAAGCATCAGATGCAAGAACAGGATTGGATGCCATTGACCAAAATTGAACATCGGGAAATTGTATGCCATTATCAGCATTTTCCAACATGCACATCATATTTTCTGAAAATGAAAAAAAAAACGACATGATTAATTTTGCAAAATCGTAAAATCTTAAGGTAGTTCACTAAGATCTGTATAATCACTAAAATTATACCTCCACCTCTGTGGCCGTAACTGGGTGATTCATTAATAGTATCAGCACAGCATATAGACCTTGCAAATAGTTGAATACCCCTTAATCTTAAGAGAACATCAAGTGAACTTTGGACACGCATATTGTGCACAATTTTAAGCAATAAGGACAAAATAAAACCACTGGAGGATCTTAATTCCTCATACAAGGCACTTGTGCTAATATTGGTAGCTGAAGAAGTCCTTTCGGATCGAGCTGCAATTTCTGTAGATACAAGAGAATATTTGAGTGTATCCCACATGATCACTGAGTCACTTAACCGGTTCGATCCTGAGATTTTATCGTTTCCTGGGAAATACATTTCACGTAGTAGACGAACCGCAGATTCAATATTTGTGCCTAGTCCTCCTTTGCGAGACACTGGAAATAATTTGAGAAACTCATTTCTTCTAGAAACATCAGCTGCAGCTTGCAGAAGAGATAGGGATTGTCTAAGGAGAGAAACATCATAAGCATCTGTGGGGGAAAGGCTTAGACTTTTTAATGGCCCATTGTCCTTCGGTCTTTCTTTAGGCAAATCAGGTAAGACGGAATTTGCAAGTCCCCGACAAACAGGACATAAAAACTCCCCCTGAACATCAAGGATATATGTTAGTAAGAAATTATTAGAATCAAAAATGAAAAAGTAGTTTTTAACTACATGCACCTGATCTGGATCCACAATATGACCACCTTCAAAATCAAGTCTTCTTGTATACCTACAAAAAGCATGGCCAGAGAAATATTAAATTTTACAATGGCATGATTCAGAAAAAATAAGACAGACATTTTGAAGAAATTTACCTTTCCTTCAGTGATCTTAGATATCGATCAAGGCAACCCTGATGCACAGCATGCCCACATGAAGAAACATAAATCCCATTGCAATCTGAAGGTCCAAAACCATCAGATGGAAGATGTGAAGTTACTGAACTAGGTTGTGCCTTACTGCGGGACCCGGCAGTTTCTGAGGGTGATGGATTATTCAATATTTCATCGGATAAAGAAGCGATGTACTTCCCGAGCAACAGAGATTCATTTGAAGTACTGCTTGAACTAAACTCGGAAGCTGGTATATCCTTAGCCTTTATCAACACATCTGACTGCACCGAGTCAATTTCCATAACATTCAGAATCTGAGTGTACATATTTTCTTCAAATGCCTCACCCAACGATATGCTTGGTTGACTGCTATCATGTGATGTTTGAGGAAAATGTATATTTTTCAGAGATGGAAAACGAACTTTTATAAATTCCAGAAATGCATCAACCTCTCTTGGCTGGCCAGTGGAAGCAAATTCATTAATTGCATTTTGAACCAAATCCATTAACTGGGGCGATGATATAGTTTCCGAACTGCTTGAAGATTGAATACTCAACATGTCATCACTAGGAGCGACTTGCTCCTTGTCCTTCCCAGATCTGTTAACTTGTTTTTCCCATGACGGGGGACCTTTATCAAGTAAACCCGCAACCCTCGATTTCTGGTATCATGAATTCAGGTAATGGAAGTATTATCCTCAACCGTCAATGACTAAATGGAAATCACATTTTTGTTATAAAAAGAAGATATAACTTGATCACTAACCTGGAGAAGAATTAAAAAAGAAACGGGGGACTTGGAACTGGCATCATGACAAAGAGAGCATATTACTCGGTCAGGTCCATCTGATTCATTTGCAACATCAGAAATACATTCTTCAGTGTCATTTGAATAATTTAACCCACTTTCTCCTGCTAAGTTTATGGTCTCCATGAACTTTGACTGCTGTGCCTTCATTTTTTCCTGAATGTAACATAGTTGAAATCAAAATTTTATTGGTAGCATGTATAAAATATATGGAACACTGTAATTGAATGGAATCTAACCATTATTGCAGCTTGTCTCTCACGTGCTTTTGCCTTCCGTTTATCACTATCAGAAATAGAAGCACTGCTATTAGCATCACTCGAATGAGATAGCTGGTTAACAACTTCAGGAGCTAGTATCTGTAGTTTTGTAAGGCATCCAGAGTCCAGCTCAGCAAACTTCTGAAGAAGATTCTTGATCAAAGAAGAAAGGTCGAACCCACCATTCTCCATAGAATTGTACAGATTCTCTCTTTTATTTATCCTCATTAATGACACAAGAAGAGACAATAAGCTTTGATTGTCATATCCATCATTTAATCCTGTAGATATTTCCTCACTAGCAAAAGCTAGAAGAGGAATCGAGCTAGCTAGATCACCACACTGGATCTGCACTTGAGAAATGTCTAAGGCTAGTGATAGCAAGTGTAATGATGTTATAAGGACACCATCAGGAGCACGTGATGCCATCAACTTGTCAGTAAAAAGTGCATAAAAAAGAACAGCTCGGGTAATCTGCAGAACTGTTTTACAAATTGCTACTTTTGCTATCCCATTAAGAGGAGGGTAACTATGCGTCCATTTTGGTAGCTGATTGGTCAATGCAGAAACATTACAAAACCTCAGGTATCTTTCTTCTGCAACTTGCAAGTCCCGTGAGTTCCAACGAGGATGATACAAATCTAATTCTTTCCAGTATTCTAAACGCAATTTATACATTCCCTACAACACATTATTTGCTGTAATAAGTACATGAAATGAATTTAATTAGACATTATGAAGACAAACCTTTTATAAACCATTACCTGTTTGATTCCAGATGGAGACATGTATTCGGCTACAGTGTCCAGAATTTGTTGAAATTCATTAACTTTGGAAAGGTCACGAGGAAGGGATTTAACCAATTGGCTATGAGTAGCATTTCCAGTGGATAGCTTATAAATTAACTCACGTTGTAGACATTGAGCTGTAGTTAACCCACAGAATCGCCTTTCTTTAACTATCTGTATGATGAGATTTAGCATCTCCTGCATTAAAACTGCTTCATACCTGAAAATATTATTCCACATTTAATTTGCATCATAACCTATGAAATTACATTTTTTGTGTGTGATCATACTCCTTAGAGATTTTCTTAGCCTGAGGCGGAAAATTCTACATAATCGTAAGATCAATAGCTACATCCTACACTTTAAAACACATACAAAGAAGGACTACCCTTGCATATATATTGGACTAGAAGAATATCATCCAAGACTAGAATTAATAGGAACCAAGTTGAAAGAAGAAAATATTAAAATTACAATAAAGATGATAAGCGACAGGAATTTATTATATAAGAATATAGAGCATGCAAAATTAAGCAAATGAAACTTATAACTTTTACTTCTCAAACGTTGCCTAATGGTGAAATTTCAAATCATGATACTTCTGAACAATGACATGGTTGCCGTTTTGCAAATTACACACAAGATGACCATTGGACAGCTATCTTGGTGATAAGCACTATATTGGGTCTGAACCACCAGATATTTCACTCCAGCACTCCACCAGAAGTCAGAACACAACTCACTTTTAGAATATATGTGGAGAAAGGCATATTCAATGAATGAATTATAAAAATATGTTTTAATCATAACTATTACCCACTCATTGATCGTTATTTGAACAAATTTTAAATGAGTAATACTAACTAAAAAACTAAAATAGGAAACTTGCCCGTTGAATACATTAGTTATTGATAATTACTCGTACTATTTATTAGAAGACTCCTTGAAATTGTCAAGCCGGGACATCATCAGAAATTGTAAAATTTTCAAATAATAACCTACTGTCCTTCTCTTTTCTAGTAATTCCATAAGAAAAGAATCCAAAGTCAAACTAGATAATACGTAGAATTGACAGTTAGACAAATAAGTAAAAGTGGATCTTGTTTTTCTTTTTTTTGTAAAACAGGTTCTTTTAGCTTAGAACCTAATTCAAACAATGCCAAGTTCAATTATATCAAAGATAAAAACGAGTATATAAAGGTCTGAACAGGTGCCACTTGTTGAACTTGCTATGAGGATCTAACAAACAGTGAAATAGGACAGCCAAAGTTAACCAGAGTTATAAATTACGTACTCATTAGCTCTTTCCAGATCCAATGAAAGATAGCTTGAGAGACCAAAACGTTCGAGAATTCTAACAATATAAAGATCTGCTGGAGCTAATGCAGCACAGCACTGTAGAAGAAATAAATCAAGTTCCAAGCCCTGCTCAGACCTGCAATGACAAAACAGAGGAAGACATTGATTATTAGTCACTACTAGAAGTTTCCACCGGACAGAATTAGATTTTTTTTTCCCTACCAGCGAACAGAACGATACCACTCATAAGATAATATTGCAGCATCTCCGTTTTTCCGCCACATTCCAGCATGAACTTCACTACAGAAAACTCTAATTCGCAGAGGATGTTCCATGACAAAAGCAGAGAAACCATATGGGTGGCAACCACCTAATACATGGCCAAAGAAATCCCCATATTGGGTTGATGAATCAGCAGAAGCAACAATCAAACCTGGGAGCGTAGATTCACCGTAGCACCTCTTCAACGCTCTTTGTAACACCAACGAGAGTAAACGGTGCAATGGAATGTGTACTGATATATCCTGTGTACTCACATCATATCGAATTTCTGGCCAATCTGCCAAACTCAAAACCTCTAATGTGTTTGTAGATTCTCCTCCTTCCATAAGATGATCGCCAAAACCTGCAGAAATGGTATCATTTGACCCGGTCAAATGTTGAGCACCCAAACCTGCAGCAATAGTTTTTCCCTTTCTAAACATAGCAAGTGTTCTCTTTAACTGAAAGAAATTACTACCAGAAAAGTGATTTCTTCTTAAATTTAAGAGAGTGGGAACACCTCCTAACGGGTTGTCAACTTTCAACCAGCTTTCAATTTCCCGTAAACACTCGAACATCAACCATGAAATTGAAGATAAGACTGCAACGCTATCAGTATCCCCATCAACCATCTTCATTTCACAATCTAATGAAGAACCCTTTACGGTCGCACTAGAAACAGAGCTTTCTTGAGATAGTCTGCCAACCTTTGAATGTCTTACACCATCTTGCTCATCAATATCCTGCTTATTTATGGTGGAAGCTGCCTCATCTTCCGTAGAAAATGCTCCAGCCACTAATAAAGCATGAATATTTGCAATGGAGTGTCCCAAGACAAAAGGCAGATGCATGTTGTCGTTTTCTTCTTCAATATGAGTATTGATTTCTCTTTTTTGCGGGCTCATTCCTTGCACAAATGCCAACAGTTTCATCCATGTTCTTGAAATGTCACGCCGGTCACATGTTATGTATTTTGGTATGGTAGAGTGGCTCATGACAAACCGGATATCTTCGACAACACGGTGCGTTGTTTCATACAAGTTTCCCCATTTGGAAACCTAAGAAGAAAATTTTAATGACGCACAAAATTAGAGAACAAAAGTTTAGACAAAAAATTAGTAAAAGTTAAATCTACCTGTAATCGATGATCTTCTTGAGAACAGGAACTGAATATATTGCTCAAACATTCAAACAGCATGGCTAAAAGATCCATTTCTTTAACGAGACGGGGAGTTAGAGTAGGAACGGTTAAGATTTGGACAGAAAATGTTGGCAGTAGTGGATACTTCCTGAAAACAGCATCTTTACACTGTTCTACAGCTTCATTTATGACCATCGGATAATACTTTAAAAAAGCCTTTGCAAATTCATACTTGAAAAAAGGGTCACTGAGCAGTTTCAAAAGGAATTCCTGAAGCTTACGGACAGTATCCACGCTTAAAAACTTTTCTGACCTTACAAGAAAATCCAATAGACTATCCATAGAGCATAATCTTCCAGAGACAAAACTAAGCAAACTCTCACTGCATTTACAAAATTCCATAAGCATGTCAACTACTGCCGATGTTAGCACATCTGCAACCTTTATTGGTTCTGCAGCAGTATCATCAGAAGAAGGCCCATTTTGATGGTTACTCTCCGCACATGATAGTTTGTTTTTCCAGCGACCAAGAAGACAATCTAAAACAGGGCCTAAACTCTTTGCAACATCTTCTTGAAGTGGTTGTATTTGTTCGGCTCCTTTATGTTTAGAACAAAATCCACTGCGGTTCCATGCTGTCACGTCCCCACAATCACAGCATCCACCACCCGTGTATATGATGGAGTAATCATGGTCCTTGTGGTTACCATTTTGGAAACACGGGACACAAATTGCACATGTGGGGTCATGTTCACATGTTCTACACCGGTATGCTATATCATTATGACCCCACACAGACCCACAAACACCACGCTGCCCTACATTCATCAAAGCCAACCGTTGTAGCATGTCCTTAGGATCACATTCAAACATTAACCACTGCAACCAACACATACTTTCATGTAGTATATCTTCAATGATAGGATTTGCATGTGCTTCCATAGCACTCTCCATTTCAGTATCAGTTGGCAAAACTGCATTCACGATTTCTTGTAACCGAAAATCATATTCTTTAACATATGCTATTAACCCACACTGCAGTTGCTCAAGGTTCTTCTCAGGAACTTTTATCAGGGCAAGCCTCTGACACAAAAACAAAATAGAAATGATTTACATTTAAAACCTGAAGAACTAAATATCAAAACACATATACACCAACAAAGATATAAAGATATAAATAGAAAAAAAAAACAAACAAACACATAAAACATACAAAAAACCATATAATTCTACCAATCAAAAGAAAATATTATTCGAGTATAATTTCCTAAAGCTTGTGTGATCATAAAAGAAAAAATTCAATTCAAGAAGCAACAATAAGACCAGCAAGAAATACCGAATTCCACAAAAATGTGGATACAGGGAGGTAAGATATACAGTCAAACCCCCACCCAAGTTAGGAAGACTACTTCCAGAAAATCCTTTGGCTTAAAAAATGTTTTAATAAGCATCATATATATATAATGTGCACAAAAGGAGTGATTATTATCCTTTTAAGATAAGTCTTCACGGTACCAAGAAAACAATGAACCTAAACACTAATTTATACCCAATAGGTACAGAAAAAAAAACTTAAACTATATTCTTAGGGCTGTGGTTAACACTTAACAAGCAATACAGTGTTGTACATGGTGGCTAATTAATATTTTAATAAACCTAAACCTAAAAATAAAGAATGGCACCTTCAATATAGACCTAAAAACTGAATAGCACAAGAATGCCAAGATTCCCAAATCAACATACAAAATGGTAACAACTAAATTACTGTTTTTTACTAATAAAGATACAAACTTTATCCAAAATTCACTAAAAAACTACACATACAACACAAAAAGCCAACAAAAAATTACAATTTTCGATACATACTCATGTCCTGATAATCATCAATTTCAACAATGCGCAAATTTCACTACAAAATTAAGGTCAAAAAAAAAAAATACCCTGAGAACACGATCTTGTGGAGAGAAAAAAGGGGTATTGGATTCAGAGGGAGGAGGAGGAGGAGAAGCTGAATCAATTTCCATGTTGAAAAGAAATTTAAGAATCCAATCGGCGCAATAACAGTTGCCGATTTTACCACTGTAACGCCCCAGCGCTGAGACACTCTTGCGATTGCATATATAGATATATATTTTTTGTTGTGAATGAATATAATAAAGATAAAGGTACTGTATTAGTATAAATAAATCTTGGAAAACGAAAGTTAAAACAAGTGCAGTTGAGAAAGAACCTAAATGAGGGCTCTCAAAGATGAAAGGACTGATTGCGTGCGAAAAATCAATCCTTTTTTTATAACTTTTTTTTTTAACTTTCCTTTTGTATTCATTATTATTTTTAGATTAAGATTTAACTTGAAGTTGAAAGAAACTTGACCTTTAGATTAAAATCAAATGTTAAAATTCAAAGTTGATATTTAAATCTTGATTTTTAATTTTAATCCAAAAGTTAAAATCATCAACTTCACCTATAAAATTAACAATAACTTTAAAATATATCAATTCATTATTTTTTTACTCTTCTTTTTATCACTTATATTCAGTATTATATGTTTTTAACTAGTCAATCAATAGTTATAGTTGTTTGGTCCCTTTTGGCATTTTAATAGGTAGTAAAAAGAGATCTTTCATAAACCAAAAATGTTACTCGATATCATGTATTAATTAACTAAGAGCAATTTAGGATTATATATATGTCAAAGAATTTGGTGTTAAATGTAATTAATGGTTAAGATTTAGAGAATGGTTAAGATTTAGAGAAAAATTTCATAGAGTCAATTATATCATACCTTTATTTTTTATTTTATCTAACTAGACGTATATCCACATGTTATGGTGGTGACGACAACAAGGGGTGGTGGCAGTGACAGTGGTAGCGGTGACGGGCAGTGGTGGTCGCGGTAGTTGTGTGATTATTAACGTAAAAATGGTGTATGTCTACAAAATTTTCTATAAATTACGGGACAAAGTACTCGCGCGTTGCGATGGTGAGATGGTGGGGATGATATGTCATAAAGTATGATAGGTCATAGGAGATAATAGGTCATAGAGTGTGATAGCCAAATGCCTTAGCCGTCCGGGTTTCGCTTCGGATTTAAAAAATTGTCAAAAATATATCGAATGACATCTCTAATGAAAAAGAATGAAATTTTAAGAATACCCATATAATTTTTATAATTTATCGATGTATGGTTTTTGAGATAAAAGATTTTAAATGAATTAGAGTAATAAAATGATTTATGAAGAAGAGAGAAAAATAAGTTGTTGAGATTTGAAGAGAGAAAAAAAAATGAATGGTTGAGATTTTCTTCTAAAGATATTATGAAGAAGTGATAGAGATATTTTAAGATTTCCACCTACTTAAAGTTAAAAAAATGAAAAGATCAAAGATATAAATAGTGGTATGCGTTCTTGATCCGATGAATGCATATTTTACCCCTTCTAGTTTTAGTTGATGCATATGGACATCGATGATCCTGGATAACATAATTCCCAACTATAACTTAGTTGGCTTTATCTTACGACTTCTATATCCACCGAAAATATAAAACTTTACAACATATTATGAAAATAAAACTTCATTTAATATATACATTTATTAGCAAAAACCCTTATTTTATATTGAACGAAATATGTTCCATTTGTTGCATTTCTTTGAGCCATGAGCCCATGACATCTATATATAGGCCATCGGGATAAATTATAAAAATGAGACACTAGACAGAATGATGGTCCATGAATTACTACTCAGAATAGTACGCCACAAGAGAAAAGAACTTCGATATTGGGATTTAACACTACTACAATAGCAACATATGCACTATTATACTCGTACATTCCGATAAAATTCTCTAAATATCTGTTGCTTTCTCTACTCACTCACCAAAACAGATCTCATAAGTTCAATAACATGTCATAAACAGAACACATAAAACTTTGGTTTCACAAAGTTCGAGCTACTCTCTCGTATAAGTCACGTGGCCAATTGCGATTTGAATTGTTTGCAAGGAAATTGGCAATCTGCACAAGGTATATGGTAATTAGTACAAGACCTATATTAGACCATACTAAGGCAAAACGTTGCAATTTTATAGGATCTTCATGAGTAATATTTCAAATTTATGACAACAAACATACCTTGGTTTTCAATGCACGAAGAGACCCATCTGAATCTCTGAGATTGTCTATGCACTGAAGGGAGACCTTGAGAAGGTCTGGAATACAAGCTTGGACATAGGGAGACAAATTTTGGAAGACATCTGTTGCAGTATCAGGGGCTCGGGGATCAAAAGGAAGAAATGGAAGCTTGGCTACCTCCCTTAGAGCATCTAGATGATGTTCTTGCCTTGCTAATTTGTGAATAGACAAAATTGTCTCAAGCTGTCTTAACAAAGTTTCTTGCTCTAATACATGTTCTCTCTCTTGGAGACTGCATAATGAAATTTTTATAAGTTATCAGACAAAGTTAGAAATGAGACAAATGAACAGGTCAACATCACACACAAGGCAAATTAGATGAAAACAAAATTTTATACAAATGGAAGTCAACAATGCAAAGCAGCAAAGGAATGCTGAAAAGCCACAAAATAAATGATGACCTATTGCATTTTAACGGAAAACCATCAATGTAAGACATAATATCATAATCATAGTAATGATTTTCAGAACCAAGGTTAAGATTTACCTAATATTCTGCTCGTATTTGAAGGTCTCCAACAACTCATTTCCAGAATGAACAAGTCCGGCTGTCCGACTATCACCATCAAGTCTACCACGTGATAATGAACAGATAGCTTCAGAAAGACACTTGTTTATGGTATCCAGTGCAGCTGAAAATGCCCCGATTCTCTTGTGAATTTCTATAGACTGAATGAAGATAATCAGTTAGCAACAGATACATCCTAACATTAACCAGATGGAAGAAGTACACTACAATAAATGACTAAAAATTGATGTTAGATTTATCATAAAACAAATTGAAACTTTACTTTGTCATTAAGCCCAGCTTCCTGACACTGGCGAGCAGCTTCCACCAAAAACTGGTGCCTCTCTTTTCGATTATTCAAAAACCGTCCTAATTCACCGTCTTCTCCTGCCCCCCTCGGTCCAAGTAACAGAAGAATGCCACCATCACGTAATAGTATCTCCATAAGAAGCTGTTGTAACATCAAGGTCCGCTGCCTTTGCTGATCAACACTTCCTCTTCCAGACCAAGACAGATGTCCACCACCCACTGTGGCAGCAGCTTGTGCATAATATTCCAATGCCATGGAAAGATTATTGTGTCGCAAGTATAAAGATCCATATTGTCTAATAATGCTAGCTGACTCAGCTATAGCATCCATTACCCCTAACTTATGACCTGCTCCACCAACATCAGATAAAGCACCATGATCTGCCAGCACAATTGCTATATGGGCGGCATCTACGTTATATCCCTCATCTCCGATATCCTTTGACAAATATAATACAGCTGGCACCAACTGTATGCTCAGCAGTAACACGTACGGATAAACTAAAGGGTCCTTCCCATTCTTTGTATAGTACGACGGTTCAAATTTGTTTAGGTATGCCTGTAAATCATCCAAACAGTACGGTGATAGTCCATCGTTTGAAATAGCAGAGCTTGGTCCCCCAGAAGAGTCTCGAACCGCACATAACTTGAACCACAAGAAATCCTCTATTGTATTGAAAAGCGTAGGTTGCTCCCTCAGTAAGCGATCAATTTGTCTGCGCGACCCAGATATGAGTGCATACAGAAGTAACTTTTTCTTGTCAAAAGTACCGCGGCCGGCTCGATCACCCATTCTTAGCATTTTTTCGCATTCCTCGGCTGCAATAGAGGCAGTCTCCAATGAAACCATGCCTCCATTTGTGATCCATTCTGCCAGCTGTCAACATTAGAATGAGATGAGTAAGGTTCCTTTTTGAACTTTTATAAAGACAGGAGATCTGTACCTGTAACGCAAATTGATGAGAAACACGAGATCGTGAAGCGATCTCCCTTGCATCATCATAGTACCCAGTTCTCAAGCAAAAATATATCTGTTTTAGACAGAATAGCAATTAATATGTTAATGCTGGTTCTCAAGTAAAAACATATCTACTTCAAACAGAATAATAGTAAGTTCTATCAGATAACCAAGCAAACAAATAAAAAATATGCAAATCAAAGTAATTGCCAGTATCAAAATTAATAGTTGGGTACCTGCTGCCAAGTGGTATCAACAGGAGGCTGCCTACGAGCATCGTTTGCATCAAAATCAAGAACACCGTAGTCTTTCAGACGTATCTGCAGGAAAAATTAAATTAGTAAATATACAAATACATAATTTTCCTCTGACATCAGGGGTTAAATCGCATAGGGTAAAAGATGGAAGTTTAAACAAGGAGTGACCACAACCCTAAGAAAAGCATGAATCCGTTGCAAGTTGCCAACCACTCCACCCAAAGCAGCCTACAATAAGAGAGGTAGAGGAACAGAAGTGAAGTATATGAGATTAAATAACACTAGTAAAAGCTAAAGAGAACAAGAAAACTTTATATCTTTTAATACCTGAGCTGGATGACTTTGTATCATTTCCATGATATACTTCTCATGCCCCCACTCCAGGTGTCGCCTTGCACCAATTACTAGCAACATTTTCTTTGAAACATTTCTTTGAACATTTGTATTCTCACCCATCAAAGTCTGAAAATACGAATTAATGAGATGATAACTCTATTACTACAAAGCTGCAGCTATAATACAGTATGAACAAGATCGCAAAAAGGTTGTTACCTGAGTTAGATGCCATATCTTGCCCATGGTAACAGATTTCCCACCAGAAGAATCAAGTCCAAGACTTTCATATGCACTCTTAAAAGCAGTAGCCGGCTGTCAAACAGGATGGAATTATACACATACCAAAAGTCAGGGATCGATACATATTTTTAAATTCTAGCACTCTTGACAAGAATCTGCTAGCATTATGATGGGTAAACAAAGAAGTGTATAATATTGGCAGATTGATGAGTGCACACCACCACTAGAAATGCCAACAACAGATGTCATTTCTAGTCTATCTCTTTCTATTTCTTTTATGCATATGGAAGTTTCAAAATCATCAGATATTGAATTTGTTACACAATCAAGTCCATCTTTTAACATCAAGCTGTTATTTTAATAATCATCAAACCACCAATATAGCAGGAACATAAACCATTCCCTTCTTAAACTCACTTTATATGCTAAACCACGCTGTCTGGCATCATTGAGAGTCCTCACCACCTCCCCATATGCTGCAGACTTTTTATCACTGGCTGGCTTATCAGCTGTTGGCACAATCTCCATGCTAGAAGGACCAGATGAAACATGAGGACTAGATGTTAGAGATAGTATTGGTCCTGAACGGCTAGCACCAACGCTCGACTCATTCATGTTGGTCCTTGGTAATGTTGAAATGCGGCTCAGACTGTGAAGAAAGTCCCTTTTTTCCTTTTGCCAGTCATCCTGACAGATTAGAGATTAAAAATAAAAGTAAATTAAAATTAGATGCACAAAAGAGGCAGGAAAAAAATATATATGAGGTTACCTTATTGCAGCAACACTAGTTACAACAATTTTTGTTTCTAAATGCAACATTTCAGAAAGAACAACTTTGTAATTAATTTAAAAGTTTTTCCTTGTGCTCTTAGAAGGCACGTGAACTCATAGAAGAAGCATTATGGTTGAGTTCCAAGAGAGACTAACACGTAAAAGATTATGTAACCAATAAGAAGATTCCTCACTCTCGACAAAACCCTTAATGGTACAAAACATGATCTTGTGAAGAAAATAGTATGAACTTCTCTTTTTAATGGAAGAGTCTACAACACCTAAAATTACCGATTATCTACACCCATTTGTCACACGAGAGGCTTGAACAAAACCTCTTAGTTAAAAGGTCACTCCAATACAGCAAGGCCAAATGCTCTTTGGTTGGAAGATAGTATAAGCTTTGTTTCAATATTAGAAGCAGGTTAAAGGAGTAATGGCACTGATAGGGAGTTATAGCTAACATACTTAAACAAATGGGTATGAATATTCAAGATCAAATCACCAAACTTCAAACTAAAGTATAGATGTTACTATTCAATGTAGGATGCTACCACATGCCTATGGAGAGACTTTTAGCATTATGGTGCCACAATTTTGGCTGAAGGCCTGCTTTAGATGTAGTTTTTTCCATGTTTAATCAACTTCGTACCGAGTTGGCAAATAATGGCATAACTGGAATTACACTTGCAGTTTCTAAAATATATTCATCATATATTAACATAACTTTGTTATGAAGAGATGCATCTGCACTAGCATCACGAAAGAGTTGCTTCATATTTTATAGATAACTCGTTTGTATTACAAAAGTTTTGCGAAATACCATAAAATTATAGTCACCAACATGGATTCTTGTAGCAACTAACCTCTAAAACTGTCATCATATAGTCACCAAAGTTTCTGAGATTATCTTTTTGGGCTTCCTGAATAGCGGACACCGTTGCCATTTCATGAACCTGAAATTATGAAATTGGGACATAAAGGTAATGAGTGTACTAACAATCAACACATGTCGTTTAACTTGTAGCAGAGAAGAAAATATGTGAGCCAAAGAAAAGTTACTGACATCATAGCATGATTCTATAGTCCATTATAACATATATATTTATAAATTATAAACAACTAACAAAAAGAACATAGAATATAAACACATTAAATCTAAGGTGCATCATATCACATAGATATAACCTTAAAATGCACCAAAAAATAAAACATATTAAAGAAACTGTTTATTGTGTTCTCCATTAACTACTACTTTCTTGCAGAAGTATATATAAGAAATAGCCACAAACACGCAGACAGAGACACTCATATGCAACAACCCATGCTAGGTTAGTCACGAACGAAAATAGGGTTGAAAAGCAGCAATGTACCACAGAAAGTTACTCGTGTTGCATTAATGACGAGAAAACATAAGTAAAACTATACCCAGGTTGAGGGTGTTTAGGATTGCTTTTTAATAAGCACTTTTCTACTTGAGAAAAGCAGTACCTACCTGCCTGTATAAAGCGCTTATTTCTACTAATATAAGTAGATATTAAGTTTCTGAAAGAGTGTTAGTTTTCGCTTATCTGCTTAAAACCCAGCAATAAGCAGATAAGCAGGAAGATAAGCAATCCCAAACGCCCCTGTATACATATTTAGTTCATTAAACTTCAACAGCAGATGGAAAACGGAAATGGTACCTGTTGCAAGTATTCCTCAACACTTGTAGCCTCAGCAGGGAAAACATCCTCAAAAGTTGTCTACAGAAACAGTTACAAGGCATAGCTCAGTAAGACTATATAACTAAAAATCAACAGCATCAAAATAAGATTATCAGCTATCATTCTCAAAACAGCACAATCATGCATTGAAAAACTAAAGAATGTACAAAATCTAATACGATACGAAAGTTGATAGATAAAACAAAATTTGCACTAAATCTTAGTTTATGATGTAATAAAAAAAATATACATCACAGCCCTTGACTATTAATGTCTATTTCTCAACTAGTCAACTGGATATCATTAATCAATATAGAAGATATACGGAAGAGTATTGAACTAAAAAACAAGACCTTTACTTTCTAAGCCTTACGCTCATCGTATATCATGTGCAACTGAGTGATGTTATCAATCATACACTTATATCTTGCGAAACAAAAATACACATGACGTTATACGTAATCGATCCAATTACCTTCAATTCAAATGATTTAAGATCACGTGCCAGTTGCTCAGCATTTATCCCTTCACGTGCAAGTAACCTGCACATTGTTTAACAACTTACATAACGATGCAAACCAACACTAACTTAAAATCTCGACGGTAAGCAGCTGAACCTCAATATGCCGATAAAAACACTAAGATGTGCAGTCAATAATATAAATCATAATTATTATTTTTAAACGATATACTCCACTTTGTTACCAATTCACATATTTTATACTCTAAACCAACCTTCATACAATAGATTCCGAATGCAGACAGCTAAAATTATATAATAATATGTAAAACTACAGTTCACATATATTTATATAAATATACAAATAAATGGAAATAAGATGATAAATGAAAATACCGAGTAGCGGCAATAGAATGAGAGGGAGCTTCGGTTCTTAGGGTTTTGGACTTGAGCTTCTTTGATAATGCTTCTAATTGATCCAAGTTTCTCTATATTTATTATAGAAAACAAAAAACAAAAAAAAAAAAGATTAACAAATAATAAAAATAAAGTAGAAAAAATGGTGTGCGTGGAAAAGACGCGGACCTGGAGAGGAGGAAACTGAGCGGAAGGAGCAGCTTGTTCAACAAGCTTAGAAGAAGAATGTAAAAGATCTGTCCAGCTGCTCATGTCTGCGTCACTCGCCATTGTAAGCTTTGATTGATTTATTAATTGGGAGCCCTAATTTTCGAATATCTATCTTAGAGAGAGGGGCCGCCAAATATGTTTGTGACCGGGAATTTAGACCAGGTGGTGTTTGGTTTACAAAATGGGTTTGGTTTGGCAATCGACGGGTTTATCAATTGAAATTCAAAATCCATGTAAAAAAAATATTAAATCGATAAAGAAATAAAAAGATGTTTATGAAACTACGAACTTTGTGGGTTTATTAAAGAAAAGAGTAAATTACACTTTCTGTCCCTAAAGTTGACACGTTTTTCACTTTTGATCCTTAACTTTTAAAAATTACAATATTGACCCTAAAGTTGGCCAATTTTTTCAATAATCGTCCTTTGGCCTTACGGCGTTAAAAAATAGCCGTTAACGTACGCACGTGCTAGACACGTGAGGGCACTAATGTCATTTCACCTTACACCGAGGGACGAAAAGTGAAAAAATAGTTACTTAAGGGACAAAAAGTGAAAAAATAGCTACTTGAGGGACGAAAAATGAAAATCATACAAATAAACTTATTTTTCCATTCTTTCTTTTCCGATCATCTTCTCCGATCATTTTTACAGATGGAATTTTCCGACTTTGAATCTAAATCTATACCACAAATAAAATCATTTACTAAAATTCATGACATTCAAAACACAACCAATCAAACAAATTATAGTTCAAACATTACTGTCATCTTTTTTTTTCTAAATTTTGATTTTAATTGAAAGAAAGACGGTGGATGGTGGTGATTCTAGGTGGCGGCGGTTGGTTGGTGGTGAATGTAGACGGCGGTGGGTGGAGGTGATTGTAGATGGCGGTGTTTGGTGGTAATTGTAAGCGGTGGTGGCGGGTGGTGATTGTAGGCGGTGGTGGCTAGTGTTGATTGTAGTGGCGGTGGCTAGTGGTAATTATAGGCGGCGGTGGCTATGGGTGGCAGTTTCCCGTGATGGTTATAGACGGCGGTGGCTGGTGTTGGTTACAAACGGCGGTGGCTGGTAGCGAGGCTGTTGGTGGTGATTGGAGGGGCTTGGGGGTAGAGAGAAAATAAATGTCTAGTCAGAAAATTTCATTGGAAAAGATGATCGGAAAAGAAAGAATGGAAGAATAAATTTATATGTATGATTTTCATTTTTCGTCCCTCAAGTAGCTATTTTTTCACTTTTTGTCCTTCAAGTAGCTATTTTTTCACTTTTTGTCCTTCAAGTAGCTATTTTTTCACTTTTCGTCTTTCAAGTAACTATTTTTTTACTTTTAGTCCCTCGGTGTAAGGTGAAATGACATTAGTGCCCTCACGTGTCTAGCACGTGTGCACGTTAATGGCTATTTTTTAACGCCGTAAGGCCAAAGGACGATTATTGAAAAAATTGGCCAACTTTAGGGTTAAAATTGTAATTTTTAAAGTTTAGGGATCAAAAGTGAAAAACATGCCAACTTTAGGGACGAAAAGTATAATTTACTCTAAAGAAAAAGACATGGGAAATAAAAGAATTTTATCAATAAAATTTTCTAGTGAAACAGATTTGATACAGATTAAAAAGGTAGAGATTCTCTTCCTATTAGGTTTTGAAGATGCCAGCAAATCATACCACATTTAAAAAAAAAAAAAATTTGAATATGGTAAATGTAACATTTATTTTGGTTAATATAAAAATATAACAACAAACATGTTATATGTGATACTTTATTGAAAACATGATATAGTATCATCATTTAAAAAATAATATCAATATCACTATTCTTTAAGTCTTTATATATTTATTATACACTGTTATTTTTATAACACATTGTACTAAACAATAAAACACGCGGATGTAATTATACCAATTGTTGTAATACTAGTATCATTTTTTAAATAAAATATCCATTAAAATAAGACAAACATATTTCTTTTCATTGTTTATACTAAACCCTTAAATCAAACATATTTTAAAGCTCACATTATATGTAAAACGTGGATAAGCATAATTAAGATCATTTATGTATCATATAATGTTAATGTGATTGTACAATATGATATGTGACTTGAATACATAATATGTAAAACGTGAATAAACATAATAATTTATGTATCCTATAATATTAATGTGATTGTACAAAATGATATGTTGTTTATGGAGTAAACGTGAAATCTTATCAATGATTAAAAAAGAATATTGTCTTTTTGAGAGATGAAAAAGAAAAAAAACATCGCTTTAAAAAAAAAAAAAAAAAGACTATTGTAAAATTTAATTTTTGTATGAACTATTGGTCACCCAAATACAAACATAATAAAAAGATGATCTATTACATTTTAAGAGTCACTCCATGCAACCAAATATACCCTAATGTAAATATAAAAAAAGTCATTTTCATTTATGTTATTATATATAAAAAAGTAAAAGAAAAAGAAAAATACATGATTAAATTTATGAAGTTAATTTCAAATATTGTGTCTTTCAAAATAAAAAACTTATTGCATTGTCACTTGTCAATATGCAATAATTTTATTATAATACTTTTATATAAGAATTAGAGTAATTATAGGTTTAGAATTTTTTTACAAACAAAACCTCTACACAGTAAATTATTTTTATGTATTCGTTTTTTTCTTTTTATATCCCACCTACGCTTGTATTAATTAGTTTGTAAAATATTTGTTATTGTAACATAACCTAATTAATTAGCTACTTTAGAAATTTAACATATGTTTTTTCTCAAAGCTTTTATTGAGTATCATTGAGTATTTATTTCTTTGACATTTTAATCTCTTGTTGAAAATGATTGTCAGTTATATTATCTTCATGACTCCAAGACACTTTCATGAATCAATGAGTGTTTTCAATCATATCGTTTTATATTTTTCTCATGTGTCATAGAAGCAATCTAACTTTCATTTGAGTGATCCTCATTCCGACTTTGTTGTCGTTGTGATTGATGGCAAATAACCAATGTTGAAACACACTTGTGTATGCATACATAACACAAAACGTATCAATTTTTTAAAATTATATTATACATTTAAATTTAAATCTAAGGAACTATTTAACGACTTTTTACTAATTGACTTAGAGACCATTTTTTTATATGGATCGTCTAGGTCCTTGTATTAAATAATGAGCTTTGATTAGGAGACCTAATAAATAAACCTAAAAATTAACCTAACCATTAAGATATTGTCATGTGTACATATCACTATTTACTCCAAAACTTTAATAATCGTCTTCCCATTTTACCCCTAATATTAATTTAGGCAACTTTTTTTTGTTTCTTTCTCTGTATTTTTCCATTTAATTAATACTCAGTATGTTTTATTTTATTGATTATAACAATTGACCTGGAACATAACCTCACAACTTTTATAAAACATTGAAAAATATATAAATAATAAAACGTGATTATTCCAGCCGCCTTCAACAAAACTTGAGAAAAAATTGTTTTGTATTTGTTTCATAAGCAGCGGTGTATACACAAAACCAAAAAATATGTTTTAAAATAAATTAAATAAGAATCTTTGTTTGCTTTAATGTAGCTATTAGCATTATGTATTCAATCAAAGAAAACTATACGAGGTCAATCCCATAACAAAAACACAAGAATCAATAAATAAGATACATCATGCAAAAGCAAGATCTAATCGATTGAAATAAAAGATGAATAAAAGTCAAAAAAGACTTGCATGATAAATTAGCAACTTTATATATTCGATTGAAATAGATTAGCATTGAAAAAAGAAGACTTACATGAAAGATCATCTAAGTACGTGAAATGGTGTTAATATAAAGGAAAACTATGCATATAGTTAGTTTGCCATAAAGATTAAGGGTATTGTTGTCATAAAATTAAATAATTAACTAACACCCAAAATTATTAGCACAGGTGGCATTAGTTAAAATTTTAGGCCTTTTTATTAGGTCTCTAAAACATTTTTCTTAATTAAAAAATTTATTTTTTCTAAAACTTTTTATTAGGCCTTTTTATTCTCTCTCCTTCATAAATCATTTTATTCATCTAATTATTTCAAAATCTTTTATCTTAATAACCGTACATTGATAAATTATAAAAATTATATGGGTGTTCTTAAAATTTAATGCTCTTTCATTAGAGATGTCATTCGATATACTTTCGACGAATTTTTAAATCCGAGGACGGAGCCCGTACGGCTAAGGTATTTGACTATGACATTCTATGATGTATCACCTCCTATGACCTATCACACTCTATAACCACCACCGCAACACGCAGGTAGTTGCTCTCGTTACTTTTTCATTTTAGAATTTAAGTTGCTCTTTTATAATTGTTAAATGTTAGATAATGCAAAGCCTATATATATATATTTAGCATAGAAACATCCTCAGTCTGGATGTTGGATCAAAACTTGGGCCGATCCATAATGAATCAGCTAAATCATGTGCCCTACTATTACTAGCCCTCTCCTCTTCCCAAACTCTATAAACAAAAAATATACGAGTAACGCAAAATCTTGTTTCAAAGAATATCCGATTCGCTGTATCCTCTACATAAATACAAAAGAGAAAAAAAAATTCAAAAATAAAAATAACATATCATACGCACACATATGTTATGTAGTATTATATCGGAATTCGGAACTAATAGCATCAACCTCCTCAATTTCTCTCTAGCTCTTGCTCCGCCAAACGCGGAGGTGCAACAATGAAGGACTACATGAAGGATTTCGATGTTCCGGCGAAACATCCGTCGGAAGCGGCGTTGCAGAGGTGGCGCGACGCAGTATCAGTAGTTAAAAATCCTCGCCGGCGTTTCCGTCATGTTGCCGATCTCGCTAAACGATCTATTCATCAGAATCGCCTTACCAAAATCAAGGTTCTATTTTCTTTTCATCCCTTTTAAAATATACACGCACACACATACACACCGATATATACACTTTTTTATCTCTAGTTTTTTGTGCCTGGTGATTACATTTACTCTGATTTCATTTTTTTATTTTATAAATTTAGAAAAGGATTTTATTATTGAAAAATGATAGACATAGCATAGTATCATACTTAATTTATTAAGACATGTTTAAAACTGTTACATATTTAATCTAACCATGTTTGATAAGTATGAATAAATATGAGTACAAATTATTTATAACTCGAGGCTATATTTATTGATTTCTTCTTATTAATAATAATAAAACAGTAGTAACAGAAAAGTCAAAAAAATGATGAAGGTCATAAAATTTGATGGTTGAAGTAGTTGAAAATTGTATTACGAATATTGAAATTTGTCTTTGTTTTTATTCAAATATTTCGGCTTCAATTGTAGCGCGGCTGCTTTAATTTTTCGTTTATTCGGTAAACGCTATTCCCGCTCCCTTTTACTTGTATAATCAAGGTTCCACAAATACATGGTCATGTTTATAAGCAATGTAAAATTTCACGCAGCTTTAATCGTAATTAAATTCTATACATGATAGATATTAATTAATCTACAATTTAATCTACATAAATACTAAACTAATAGAATGTCCTTCGATATTATCTAGTCGATGTCGATTGGTTGTCTCAAAAAGGTTGCAATGAAAGTGCTTGAACTTTGGATAGCAAACAGTAAGCATATATCATGTCCCATTTCCCTGATCGTTTTGAGCAAAATGGATGAAGTCGTGCTCATAATAAATTATTTAATTTTCGTAAAATATATAGTAACGTAAAGTTTCGTTAGGAGTCATACACTCATACATATAAATGCTTCTTATTATTTCAACTTTTCATCTTCGCATGTCAAAAGTGTTTCCAACTCCCACCATTACCCTACTAGCTATTGAAAATGGTCCTTCACTTGACATGCCGTCTCAGCTTGCGCCTTTTTCCCAATTCGATTTGGGGAATATTAGAGTGTCTTAAAACATAGAAGTGTCTTAAGGATAAAACTGATACAATCGATGATTTATGTCCCATATTCTTTTTGAAAATTCGCTTTAAAAGCTTGGGACAACTATGTAAAAATATAATAATTTATTTTCTTTTGAATTTATTATTTGTCTTCATCTTATTTTTGAACCTATTGATAAGTTTGTCTTTAAAATCTGATTCTCACCGTTTTACCCTTTAAGACATTCCTGCCAATATATGAACGAGTATGAAAGTCATGTGAATCTTACTGACATGCTTTTAAGTTTTCAACTCACAATGGTCCTATATTTACGGTAGAGGGAATGATTAATCCTTTCTAATTGATTAGTCTAAAAGTCCTCGTAATTAATTGGATGGTGACATATGAAAATTTAAAAGGGAGATTATAAAAGAGATTAAATGGAATCACTTATCACATTTATAATGGTTTAGAAGGATTTTTACGCTAATGTTGATACATCATTTTCCTTATAGTAATTCTCACTAACAAAAAAAAAAAATTTCAAATTTTGATGCGAAAAACAACTTTGAATCAACAAGGAAAATACAACCATATCTATTCAAATATGGTGACAATACCAATCATCGTGGTAATCGAGGCTGCATTGTTATACTCGTAATAATAAACATATGAGCTTTTGTTTCTTTTCTAACGATTCATTTATATTTACAAGTACTAGTCCGCGCTATGCGGCGGTATTCGTGGCGGTGGCGGTGTTGGGGGGACAACAGTTGGTGGTAGAGGCGGCGTCGAGTGGTATAGATAATTGATGTAAAAATAATTAATGTAAAGAGTTAATTGAGATATTTTAAAAGATTAAGGACTAATAGTGTAATATATGATTAAGGACATTTTAGACATTTTCTTCATGTAACTTTCAACATGGGGCTATTCTTTTTATAATATAGGATATTTACAAGTATATATTTCGATCGACATTATAAAAGTCCTTTTAGATTCTCATTTTGCAATTTTGCAACTTATTTAAAAGCACTTTTTTTGAGTTTTTTTTTTATCTAGTACAAGATTTCATAATAATGTAGGAGATCAAGAATAGTAATGTTATTATTGGTTTCCATATTAGCATTACTTGACACGAAAATGGATGATTCGATTATCCAATTGATAGTATAACAAAATATAAAAGTTGATAAAGCCATGAGGTTGAATCAATCATCAATGCCCATTTTCCCAAAGGGAGATAGTGGGCTGCGACATCACCTTTTTTTATATATTTAAACAACAAAATAAATTAGTCGCATGAAGCCTCTATGGTTCTATTCATGCTGTTTCTTAATTTCTTTAGTTACCGGGCCTTTGTTATCCTTATTTTCTTAAGAAAAATATCGGTAAAGTTAAAAAAAGAAAAACAATACTGTTAAAAATCTTCGGATAAGATGAGTGAAAAGGAAAAGTAGAAACGACATATCAAAATGTCTCGATAGCAATAGGAGTTTTAGAAAGAAATTCAGTATTTTTTAGAATTACAGTAATTGTTTTTTTTTTCTTTCTGTCAAAGACTAAGTTTCCAAGTAGCTTCACAAAAATGTCTTTAATCTTTCTCTTACATATAAATAAAACAAGATTGTTTCTAGAAGTTTTTTATTCATGTGGCATGACACCATTTTTTCCTAACCTATTTTTAAAAATATATGATATCATAATAAATTTTCTTTTTTTTTTCAAAAACTATTTTATATATTAGGCAATATGTAATTTTTTTCCTTTCATATTATTGTTTTAACCTTAACTTCTTTTAATTAATATGAAAAATAATTGACTGTATCCTAACTTTTTAATTTTAGTTTCATATCTACCATTAGCTTATGATAGTTACTTTTTTAAAATTTTATCACTCTAATCGGTTTGTTCATCTTTACAAGTATGTTGTTATCTCCGTATTAAATTATAACGTATTGACAATAAATTACATACATATTTCTATATAATTTTTGGTTTTAAGTTTTTAATTAAAAGTTTCGGGTTGAAGCCGAGTTGATTAACTAGTTATATTGGAATAGTAGAATGGCGATGCCTTATACTTTAGTCTTAGGCCATGCATTTATTTCCATAATTTTTGTGCCTTCTTTTGGAAAGGATTATTGTGCCGTATAAATTTGATTTTTAACAAAAAAATTTTAATTGAATATATGTTCTTACTTTTAGAGAACAAATATCTTTGATAACATATATTTAGTAAAATCCTGTTTATACTTTTCTTATGGAATAAATAGTATAAGTCTGTTCAACGCAATATATATCAATGTAAAAAGTACATCTTCTATACTATATTATAAAAGAAATAGTCCTTTTTATTTATGGAAGTGTTGAAATATATAATATTTTTACTTAGCACCCTTTAAAATATTTCAACATACACTACCTCATATCATTAATGATTAATTTACACTACCAATCCTTTATTATTTAATATATTTTCATTAACCATTTACATCAATTATCCACACCACTCGACGCCGTCTCCACCACCAACACTCGACCCCCCACTACAACGGCATTGTCACGACCACCGCCGCATTGCGCGGGTAACGTGCTAGTTATATCAAGAATTATATTATACATGCAGAATATTCAAATATAAATAAAGAAATTAGTTATATATAGGGGTCTTTTAATTTATAGTTTTATAGATATATAAACGTGTATTGTAGGTTCCATTGAGGCATTGGTCATGTCATATTTACCTTATAAAAATTTAATATTAATTATTACTCTCATTATTATTACTATCCATATGTTTTGGTGTTATTTTTATAAATAAATATTTCTGTCCTATACACATCTACATAAATTATTACTTATTCATCTGAGATACTTCTTTTGGATAGAAAACAAAACATGTCTAACATCACCATTTTACATCAAATGGCAATCTTCTTTTTAAAATTATAATGAAGGGAAGCTTCGGACATGAAGTCAAATAATATGTTCTTGATTTTATGATTGATTGATGGGAATTTTTCTCTTTAAAGCATGTTGTTCTTGAAAAGAAAATAATTAATCATTTCTAAACATTAACCTAAAAATCCCCCTACACCTTTGACACGTGGATTTTACTCGATTTTTTCTTAAAAAATCTTACTTGATCATTCCAAATGTTATCATCTTATTGTTCAGAGAATTTTTAGGCTAATAATTTAGGAGGATATATCATCTCCTCTTACCAAGTAGGCAAATACTACCGAAGAGTATTATGTCGTAGATATCAACTTTTAGAGGAGTTTCTTGAACTCGATTTTTAGAAACACTAGTAGGTCTCATATGGATAGGTTATTTTTTTAAACGGCGAATTAGTTGTTAGCGATCAAATACCTACATTAATATAATAAGCGAACAATATACCGATCCCAATGATTCCTTAAATACCCCAAGGGAAAACCCTGATATGTCTGCTCTAAGCGGGAAACCTCTTAAGAGAAGACCCCTTCAAAAGGAATACCCTTCCTTCACACTATATAACATATATATGGATGATCAAATCTCCTCAAAGGATTAGTGAAAAGTTTTAAAATGATTATCTATTTTAGGATAGGATGATAAATGTGTATTGTGTATGCATGAATAATGTGGTACACTTCTAGATGTATTGCCCCACCAAAACTCCAAAAGGTCTCAACTCTCAAGTAATAAACTGGGGTGTTGATTTTCAATTTAAATATAAATTTCATAAAGAATAAATAAAGAATAATACGTAATAAAGTATGGCTAACACTTAACAGTCCATGTGTAAGGTAGTGTTGGCCATGATTATTACAGATATGATATAATATATTATCAAATAATACACTTCACATCCGTCATCCTATTCACGCTAAACACGTGCAAGAAGTCAACCTTTCTTGGTCACCTTCCAGAAATAGTACTAAGATGAACGACCCATGTACGGTTTTAAATTTTAAATGGGTCAATGGTAAAGCTAGATCTTCGGTGTGAATGACAATATAGACCTTATACTTCTTTGGTTAAACTGAAATATATGCAATATGTAAAATTGAATATAGAATAGGATGTGTGCTCTAGGATTTGTTTTTTCTTTTACTTTTTAACTAGTCATTGATAGTCATTGACTCATTGTATGTAACAGTCTTTGTGATGAACTTATGATCTTTCGTTCGGTGTCGTACAAAAAACATTAATCTTGAGAGTTTTAGGCATCTCAACATCGACTTTGAAAGGACATTGTGATATAGACCGCTTATTCGATATCACGGAAATTTCATAGAACCTTCCTTCCACTTTGAAATGCCCCATCAAAGTTGAGTATAGCTAACATGGGACCCCCTCCGGGGGCAAGCAAGACATTCGGACGGGGCACAAATTTGAGGGGCACAAAAGTTTCAAAAATTTTGTTTACATATTATATATGTAAAGGTTTTTGGTAAAATAAAATAACCAATTTGTTATGAAAAATGCTAGGCGAACTTTTCGAATCATTGATTAACTACTTTGGTATATAAATTTAATACAACTATTTTGTTATTGTTATAATGTCTCAATTATATAAAAATATTTTGCTTATATAGTTAGATTCTTAAGAGTTGGGGCATTTTTTTTTCGTCTCGGACAAGGCATCTGAATTCTCAGGCCGTCCCTTAGCCAATTCCCTTAAAAGTTGTACTAATCAAACATTACTATAATTTTGGATATAACTGTGCTTGTACGTATCAAAATACACCCCTATATCCAGGGCGGTATTAAAGGATCAAGATTCTCTAAAGTTATTATCAACTTCATTGGTGAAGTTGATAATTTTGACCTTTGGATTAAATTCAAAGGTCAAGATTCAAATATCAACTTTGAATCTTAACCTTTGATTTTAATCCAAAGGTCAAGATCCACTCAACTTATCTATGAAGTTGATAATAACTTTAGAAGATTTTGATCTGGTATTAAAGGGGGGCAAAGGGGGCTAATGCCTCTCTCAAAATTTGAATTTTCTCATGTATATTTAAAATTTTTCTATAGGTTTTAAACATTTTGCCCTCATTTAAATTTATTTTTCACAGATTGTTTAATTTTGCTCATTCTAAAAATTTTTCTTGGTACCGCTGTATTTTACTTGCTAATTCACCTCTGTATTTTACTCGTATGCTATGCTTGTAAACTGGTTATAAATTCCGGTTATGCCTGAAAATATAGTCTGCCTTTTTCCGAGAAAATGTTGATAGAATGTTTCAGTTAAGCAGAATATGGTTAAGGTAAAAGTGAAAAGTTTTATCGAATACGACAAACTTCAAGGGCTTTAATGTATTTAACGAAGATTCTCAGTACTTTGGATAACAAGGAAATTTCGTAGCATTTTCGTCCCGCACTTGGATACTCAGACACCCCACTAAACAATGACATGTGTAAGTCAGAAAATAAAACTACTCCGTATATATTAAATCATACATATATATATCTGCTGACATTATCATCTTAAATGGATAAATTTCGTATAAAGTTTTACGAAAAAATAAGTTTAATCGTCTGCGGCCTAGTTGCTTCAAGTTTGGCATTTTGCTCATGCAGTATCTCTCTCTTATGGAAGTTATCTTAACCAACATATATAAAATGATTTTAGATTTCATATAATTCCAATTCAAAAATTTAGACATGTCTAACCCACAAACGTCGGTTGATAAACATTTGATGAGGTGAGAAATTCACTTATTACGATAGAAAACTTATATATTATCAAACAAAATAATATGGAAGTTTATTTACTTAGAATATTAGACATACTAAGAGATCACTTGATTATTTAGTTTTGTGCAACAACTTTATTTGAGCATTGTTTATGGGACAACTATCAAGAAACTGTACGTAACGGGTTGAGATGTGGAATTTACTCACACATCCTATGTACTTGACTGTTCTTAACTAGTTATATATTTACCGGGTGTAAGTGATTACCCAAAGAAAACTATCAAGACATTGTGTTACTGATCATGCATGTAGAAACACGCAATATTTTATCAATTTTTTTTTTTTTTAAAGATTTTTGAATTTAATTATGTTCGTCAATGAAGTTGTGGAGATCACCTAATTATGCAAGAGTGGAAATTTTTGGGAATCTTCACTCCTGCTGGTGTGGGAGACATCTTTCTGTCCCGCATTGATGTTTTTTGTTGTATATTTTGATATACTACAAATTTACCTGTAACTGTTGTAATGTTAATCTTACAGTAGCGTCAAATTAACCCTTTGTGTCAATGACAACAAGTTTATGCATGTCATATTGTCATGGCAATGGGAATAGAGATGATAATAATTCTTTAAGCTTAAGATGTGGTTGACGGTTTTCTGTGAATATCTTACATAACATTAACTACTGATGTAGATATGTTGTACATGAGTTTGCACACTGCATGCACCTAAGCAAACTATAATATAGTTCTACCAAAATTTATGATCCGGAGATGGTCTATCTCAAATTTATTTCACAAAGTAATTTGTTTGTCACCTTTGACAGGAAGATCTGCGTGTTACCTTTATTGCCATGAGAGCTGCAATGCGCTTTATGGATGGTACGTTTCTATAAAACATTTGTGCATTGTATAGCACGCGCATGAGCTGAGATAGACTTGATATTTATCTATTTTTCAATTCTTCTTGCACACATATGTTTTCTTATTATAATATGGCTCTTTTTGTTTCATTGTTCTTTCGAATATAGCTGCTGCTCACCCTCAGAATTCTCATGAACGCAATCAAGCAAGTGATGTAAAACCTTCAGAATTCAGTAAAAATCCAGAAAAACTTGCATCCATTGTTCGTAATTATGACATGAAGATGTTCAGATCTGTTGGAGGAGTTGATGGATTAGCAGAAGCTGTAAATGTCTCGATTGAGGAGGGAGTGAAATCAAGTGATTTGTCTATCAGACAAGAGACCTATGGCACCAACAAATATATTGAAAAACCTTCCAAGAGCTTTTTGATGTTTGTTTGGGACGCCCTTCACGATCTAACTCTCATCATCCTTATAGTTTGTGCCATTGTTTCAATAGGCGTTGGACTTGCCACCGAAGGCTGGCCAGATGGGATATATGATGGGCTTGGAATTCTACTTAGTATTTTATTGGTAGTCACTGTCACTGCTGTGAGTGACTACAAACAATCTTTACAATTTAGGGATCTTGACAAAGAGAAGAAAAAGATTTCATCTCATGTAACAAGAGATGCATGTAGAAAGAAGGTCTCTATTTATGACTTGGTTGTTGGAGATGTGGTCCATTTATCAATCGGTGATCAAGTTCCAGCTGATGGGATTTTCATATCAGGATACAACTTGTTGATTGATGAATCTAGCTTAACAGGTGAAAGCGATTATGTCCATATCGATGAAAAAAAACCGTTCCTACTTGCCGGGACAAAAGTGCAAGATGGCTCAGCTAAGATGCTTGTCACAGCAGTTGGGATGAAAACTGAATGGGGAAAGTTAATGGAAACATTAAGTGAAGAAGGAGAAGATGAGACTCCATTGCAAGTAAAGTTAAACGGTGTTGCTACAATCATTGGTAAAATCGGGTTACTGTTTGCTGTGCTGACTTTTCTTGTGCTGACTGTGAGGTTTTTGGTGGAAAAAGCAATGCGAAATGAGTTCTCAAGCTGGTCATCAAGTGATGCTTTGCGTATGCTGGATTACTTTGCCACTGCAGTAACTATTATAGTCGTTGCAGTCCCGGAAGGACTACCTCTGGCTGTTACACTGAGTCTTGCATTTGCAATGAAGAAATTGATGAATGATAAAGCACTTGTGAGACATTTATCTGCTTGTGAGACAATGGGTTCTTCAACTTGCATATGCACGGATAAAACAGGAACTTTAACAACAAATCATATGGTTGTTAATAAAATATGGGTATCTGGTGAAATAAAAGATGTCAGAGACGGAGAAGGCCGCGTTTTATTTTCAAAAATTTCAGAAAGTGTCTCAAACATTCTATTGCAAGGTATATTTGAATGTACAGGTTCTGAGGTGGTGAAGGACAAAAATGGTAAAACATCCATTTTGGGCACCCCAACAGAATCTGCAATATTACAATATGGGCTAGATGTAGGTGGTGATTTTGATGCGGTACGCAGTGAGATTAAAATTCTAAAAATGGAACCTTTCAATTCCGCAAAGAAGAAAATGTCTGTTATTGTTGCTCTTCCTGATGGTCAAACGCGTGCATTTTGCAAAGGTGCATCGGAAATAGTATTAGGATTATGTGACAAGATCATTGATGGCAGCGGAGAAACAACACCCTTAACTGAAGAGAAAGCAAAACTAATTACAGATGTTATACATGAATTTGCAATGGATGCTTTGAGAACTCTTTGTTTGGCTTACTTGGATATTGAAGAAGGCGATGCTGAAAAAAACATACCTGAAAGCGGTTATACATTGATTGCGGTCGTTGGAATTAAAGATCCACTTAGACCAGGGGTGAAAGAAGCTGTTGAAACCTGTTTAGCGGCTGGTATTACTGTTCGTATGGTTACTGGTGATAATATCAACACTGCTAAAGCTATTGCTAAGGAATGTGGCATACTTACCGAAGGTGGTTTGGCCATTGATGGTCCAGAATTCCGAACCAAAACTCCTGAGGAATTGAATGAAATAGTGCCTAGACTTCAGGTATTATGGGCTATGGGGCAACAAAATGGGGTTGTCATCCACCACTGAGAATGGGTAAAAACAGGCTGCATTCAAACCTATATATTTTTATTACAATAATCTCACCTTTTTTTTATTAAGTGACTTAGCAGCTTCTTTATGCATTTTTAATACATATCAGCCGACTGTTATCCGTTGACCCACTTGACTCATTTATCTGTTTTCTTATAGTTAAATCTTTTAGCTTAAACTGATTCAACCCGTTAGAGATTAGATATAACCCAATGTGACCCATTTGCTTATAAATGGGTCCTAAATGCAACTTTCAGGGGATTACGTTCCATCTCTATAAATCTGCATAAGAAAAGAAAACTAGACTCTGAACTAATGTCCCATGAACACAGGTAATGGCTAGATCGTCACCCACAGACAAGTATGGTCTTGTAAAGCATTTGAGGGGCATGTCAGAAGTGGTTGCAGTTACAGGTGATGGCACAAATGATGCTCCAGCTTTGCATGAATCAGATATTGGATTTGCCATGGGTATAGCAGGAACTGAGGTCTGTATTTCTTTTTCTTGTGCACATTACATATGTATACTTTCTTGTGGTCGTTATATACACATCATACATGCCATTTGATTTAGTGTGTTGAGAACCAAACTGCAGGTTGCGAAAGAACAAGCTGATGTCATTGTGATGGATGATGATTTTGCAACAATTGTAAAAGTAGCTAAATGGGGACGTGCTGTATACATTAATATTCAAAAGTTTGTACAGTTCCAGTTGACTGTGAATATTGTTGCTCTAATGATCAACTTTGTTTCTGCATGCATCACAGGTGATTGGGTTTATAGTCTCCGTAAAGATAATTTTTAGCTGATAATTTAATATAAATGTTCACTTACTCTTGTAAAATCTCAGGGTCTGCCCCTCTTACAGCTGTGCAATTGCTTTGGGTAAACCTGATCATGGACACTCTGGGTGCACTAGCACTGGCCACTGAACCACCAAATGATGGACTGATGCAACGGCCTCCTGTTAAGCGTACAGACAGTTTCATTACCAAGACGATGTGGAGGAATATCATTGGTCAGAGTATCTACCAAATGGCTGTCCTGTTTACTCTCAATTTTGCTGGGAAGCCTATTTTAAATTTGTATGAGCCAAATGCAACGGCCACCCTTAATACTTTCATATTTAACACCTTCGTTTTCTGTCAGGTTAGACGAGTTCTATTACATCATTGTTTCCATAGATTTATGTATGTTTCTTTTTACCATAATAAATTTTGCAGGTATTCAATGAAATAAATAGCCGTGACATCGAGAAGATAAACATATTCCGTGGCATGTTCAGCAGTTGGATCTTCATGGCTGTCATGATAGCGACGGTTGTATTTCAAGTAATCATTGTTGAGTTTCTCGGCACTTTCGCAAGCACTATTCCCCTAGATTGGCAACTCTGGGTGCTTAGCATTGTGATTGGATTTGTGAGCATGCCGATTGCAGCTGTTTTGAAGTGTATTCCTGTTGAGAAGACTCATGTCAGGGAACAACATGATGGTTATGAGGTTCTCCCCGATGGTCCAGAACAAGTTTGAACGAAAGCTGAAGATGTTCTTACTTCATTTTTCTTTTCTAACATGGTAATAATCATACATTATCGTACATTATGATACTAGTATTTTAATTTGGCTGTTAAAATTTTTTTTTTTTTTTCAAAATGGCTGATTTTATAGAAGGATGGATTATGTCTCCTTGAACATTCCAACACATGTTCACCTTTTGGTGCTCAAGTGAAAATTTCGACCTATTATGGTTCAGTCTTATTTTCTTATTTCTTAATTCTATTTAAAAAAAGTAGCCTGTACGTTATATTTTTGCAGACAAATAATTCAAAAATGCAGTTTATTTATAAAAAAAATATTAATATAGTTAATAACAATTATACATAGAAAAATTAATTAATACAATGTAAATTGATTATTATAATTGAAAACTTATACTTTATATTAGCATAACTTTGAAAGTAAATTAGTGAAATGATACATGTGGTTTGGTCAAAATTACTAGTTTTATACCTATTAGATTTAAATTAAGCCCATCATACCTGTGATTTACAATTTCACACTCCGAAGATACCTCACTTGGACGGTCGTTAGTTGTATCATTAAATAGCCAATGTGCCTTGCACGTGAGATATGAAACATGTAATATTAAACGAACCACAGATATCATCCGTGTAATTTAGTTGAGTTACTTTTTTTAATAAAAATTGAATTGATTGTTTAATAAAAATCATTTCTAGTTGAGTTATTTTTTTTAATGTTATATTAAAATACTCTTACATGAAATACTTTTTTAAGTAAATTACTGAATCTTTATTTTAACTAAACGAGTTTTTAATAAAATGATTTTTATTAAACAATCAATTCTATTTTTATAATTTTTTTAGCATTATAATAATTAATTAATGTTTTGGCTAGTAATCAAATATAGTACGTGGAACTCGAACCTTGGTGAAATAACACAAAATCAAAGACCTTATCAATTAGCTATCAACCCATTAGTGATAATAATAATAATTAATATTTTTTAAAATAATAATCTTAGAATTTTGATACAATTTATTTTAAAATAATTATATATAATATTAATTTTTTTTTATAAATTTATAATAAAGTTTGTAAACCAACAATAGTTTTTAAATAATTTTAGAATGATAATAGTTTTATTTAAAATAACATTAAATTTAATATAAAAATAAATCTTTTGATAAATAATAAGTATAATTTACACAGATGGTACCTTTGGTTTGTTTAGAATTACATGTTTCATACCTCATGTGCAAGGCACGTTTGGCTACTTAACGAAACAACTAACGACCGTCAGAGTAAGGTATTTTTCGAGTGCGAAATTGTAAACCATAGGTATGATGGGGGTAATTTAAATCTAACAGTTATGAAACTAGTAATTTTGACCAAACCACAAGTACTATTTCAGTAATTTACTCTAACTTTAATAAATGGTTAACCAAAATTAACGGACTTTTTCGGACAACTGATTTGCGGGTAACCGAAGTTAAAGGTTCAAAATTTCTAACTAACCGAACCGAAACCCCAAAAACAGTTTGAAATTTCTAACTAACCAAACCGAACCGCTTACAACCCTAAATAATACTACATGAATGTTAACGTATAACTTACTCATCAAATATTTACTCATATCAATTAACCAATTATTTCACTAGCTTCATTTGATATATTTATTACTCTACTAGCAAATAGTAATGAAGTCTGAAACCGAGTCTGATTGGGGTCTTTAACCACTTGTAAATAGGGATGGCAACGGGCTGGGTTTAAGTAATCCCGGACCCGGATCCAATTAAAAATCTCCGTCTCAAACCCGGACTCAGACACGACGGGTACCCGTTTACTAACTAAACGTCGGGTAACGAGTTTCTCCACGAGTAATCGGGGATCCGTTAGTTTATAAAAATATGATATATATATATATATATGTATGTATGTATATGTATAGTGCGTATTACTAACCATTATAACGGTTACAAGAGCTCTGATCCATTTGATTAATTAAATTTATAGTTACAAGACTCGGTTGTCATATGCAAAATTGTTAGTGACAACGCAAATAAATTATAAGACAATAGCCATATGTTGGAATATTCATTCAGTCAAGCTAATAGTTTTTGGAAGTATAGATATCTGTGATTAACTGTTAAATAATGAGGTAGCATTTCATACATCTAAATACCTATTGGAAATAAAATTATCAATATTATTATAATAATGTATACATACGGATCGAGTAAACGGGGTCGGGACAGGTTTCAGGTATACAGGTCGGGTATGCGGGTTTTAATTTATAACCGTCCCTTAACCCGCAAAAATATTTTAATATTATCCCCATACCCGGCCCAAGACCCGCATACCCGGACCCTGCCCAAAAATGTCGGGTTTCGGATTTCCCCATCAGGTACGGGTTTATTTGTCATCCCAACTTGTAAACTTAAAGATGATTATTAGCAACTATCAAACTTGTTTTGATTAGTGTTGTTTCTTCATTATGTAATTTTTATCAGTTAAAAAGGGCTTAAAGATATATGGAATGCAGGTTAATTATATATAACTACTATTCCTCCGTCCCATATTAAGTATCATAGTTTGACTTTTTGAGTATTTTTTTCCCAACTTTGACCGTAAATATTTTTGTTTGTGTTATATAAGACTTGATATAACATATAAGAATCGATTGAGTTTTAAATAAACTTTTCATTGATATAATTTTCATTAACTAATATACTACACAAATAAAGGTATTTATGGTAAAAGTCAAAAGATAAAGACTTGATCAGTCAAAATAAGACAATTAAAATGGGACGGAGCGAGTAAAATTTCAAGGTCGGTGTGTGAGGGGGGAGTACTGTAGCTAAAAGTATTCCCCCTAATGCATAAGATACAACTAGCTATTGCATACCCAAATTAATTAACGGTCTTAACGGCTGCTAATAACTAACGGTAGTTACAAAAGGGTATTTAACGGAGTTTGTTTTCAAGTTTAAGTTTTTTAACTATTCTCACCAAAGTTTTTGTAACATCCCCGTATTTTAAGGTAAAAGAAAATTAACCCTTTTCGTAGTTTTGGCATTAAATTAATTTCCTAGTATTTTGTTTTGAGTTAAGGGGTTAATTTAGTTAGAACTTTAGTGGCTAGCGGGTATTTTACCCACAAATTATGTCATGGGACGTGACTAGCAGAGAGAAAAGCCAGCCACCAAGCTTGATGATTCATGTTTTCCCACCAAACTTCCACTCACCCTTTTCACTATCTTTAACTAATATTTTCCTTCAAATCCATGCATTGGAGGCTTCAAAAACTAAAAGAAAAGAATTATAATTCTGAAGCAATAACTTTAATCATCTCCAATTGATTTAGAATTTGAAATTTGAGGGTTGTGTGGAGGTGGTGGTGGCCGAATTTCTCAAGAAGAAAAGGGGGAAGAATTGTGATTGAAAGCCCTAATCTTTTGTCTTTCATTCTTGAAGTATTGATTTCTTAACCCTAGTTTTATTTGTTATTGAAATTTAGGGTTCTTAACCATAGAATTTGGGGGTTTTTGTTAATTGAAAAATTCAAGAAGAACCCTAATATTTTGAATTGAGGAATTGTTAGTTTGATTTAAAGAGTTGTTGATAATGGAAAATCCCCCATAATAAGATATTCATATTTGGTGGTGTTTGGCTAGAAATCATGAAATAAAATTCTATCATGAGGATTTAGAGTTTGTTGGAAAAGTGTTTAGAAGCCAAACACCATAATCTTAGAGTTGTTGAATGCAACTAGATGTTTGTAAGTAGTTAAGTCATGGAACTCATAGATGATATGTGTTTATTCATGTATAGGTGTTGAAGAGTGAGTTGTTGACCTTGTAGCCCTATTGTGTCAACTAGCCAAGTTTAAGGCCCATTTGATAGTTGTTTGTTAGAACTAATAGGTGGGTAAATTCCTACTAGTCAATTTGTTTGTAAGAGCTAGTAGGTGGGTAAATTCCTACTAGCCAAATTATCCATGGCCATGTTGAAAATAAATGTATGTTGTTTGAAATGTATGAAAAGGCTAGCTTGCTAGGCTTGTATGGTGCTTGATGCACAAAGTTGAAATGACATGATTATGATTATATGTGTATGCATTCACTAAGCGTTGCTTATGTTTTAGTTGTTCACTCTTTTATAGGAGTTGGTAGTAGTAAAGGCAAGGAAGTTTAAGAGTGAAGTTCCAGTGAAGGTTCTTGTCATTGCTAAGGTTGGCAAGTTGGATAAATTTGAGGGTAGATAGTCCCTTTTGGTACCCTTTGGCTCTTGATACTTGATCTTTGGTCACTCTTTTTTTTGATAAGCTTCTGAAAAGTTGTGGTTGCGTTGAAAGCGTTGGTAACGATAGAACTTGTAACTAAATTAACAATTACCCAAGTAGGGTTATTTTGTAGTCAAAGGTCTTGTAAAAAGGAAGGATTTCCATGTATTGGTTATTTGTGTGTTTTAAATGTCATGTTTTAGAATTTGGAAATGTTGAAGTTGAATTGGTGTTTTGGATTTTAACAAATTGAGTCAAGTGCAGGAAAACCTGATTTTTGAACAAGTGGTTTGCTGCAGGTAGCCCCACTGCGCCGCAGTGGGAGCCTGTCCTAGCTCACTGCGCCGCAGTGGGCTTTTGGTTAATTGTTGCCGAGTAAAACCACTGCGCCGCAGTGAGTTTTCTTTCATTTTTGCCGAGGTTTTCCACTGCGCCGCAGTGGAGGTGGTCTCGCCTCACTGCGCCGCAGTGGGCTATAAAAAAAAAAAAATATTCGATTTTGTTTAAAAAAGTTTGGGTTCTTACAGTTTTTGTTTTATTTATTTGTTTTGCCAAATAACTTTTGGTTTTTAAGTTTTTCCCATCAAAAGTTTATTTCTTTATTATTTTTAACACATAACTTTTAGTTATTAAACTTTCGCTATGGAACCTTTCTTAACTTTTGTAATTTTTTCCACATAACTTTTTTTTTTAAGTCTTGCTCTAGTTTTCCTTTTATTTGCTTTTACCATATAACTTTTGCTTTCTAAATTTTGTCACTAAAGTTTCATTTTCCTTACTTTTGACCACAACTTTTGTCACGCAAATTTTGTTTTTCGGCTTAATGTTTTTTAAAAGTTGTCGCGAGAGTTTTGTTTTCCTTCCGGGGCAACGCCGGGTAGAAATACTAGGTCAATGCTAAGCATATATGCCGACTTTTTCAATGATCGATATTAGTACAAAACAGAAAGAAAGTACCTCTTGTTCATGTCAACTTCGGCTTTCTTGCAGGGGTAGAGCTAGTAGGGGGACTAGGGGGTGCTTAGCCCCCGCCAACCTTGCAATGACAGTGACTACTCTTCTCTGATTCATCAAATAGTTGTCGAAATTAAATAGTCATTTTCTGTATGCTGCAGCGTGATTTTTTTTCCCCCTTCCCTTTTATTCATGTGGTTTAATGCAGTCATTCTACGTACATCATATTCATATCTTGTCTTGTATCATTCACAACTTCCAGATTCCTCCTAAAAAGCCACTTTCTGCTTATCAACTTAACCCTGGCTCGTTTCTTTGTTTATTTCCTTTATTAGTATTTTTCTTTTTGGGACCATCATATTCTTTTCATAGCATTGCGTTGTTAAGATGAGGTCAACGTAGTCTTTCCACATTCATAGCTTCATCCCTCTTTGTTGGTAACTCGATCATTATGCAGAGAAACCCGGCCATAGCTGCGGTTCACACCTTCACTGCCAAGCTTTTTGTCGTGGATAAGGTAAAGCCCATTTTACTATCGCTCTTTTTGTCTTTGTTCATTCTGATCATTCTTCTTATTGTATATATGCTTAATTGGTTATGATGTGGTCCTTGGTGCCGGTATTCTTTCAGATCCTTATTACCGCTGGGCTGTACTGCACATCCATTCTGCTGTCAAGGAATGTGAGATTCTCGATATTATGCAACTAATCGATCCCAAGACCGGGGAACCAGTTGAAAAGAAAAAGAAGACGGTCTTTGCAAAGAGGGGCAATGTTTGCTTATGCCGTATCCAGGTTAGTTGGTATTGATGTATGATACTCGATCTGTTTTAGTACTACTTATTGTAGTCTCCATGTTTATCTACTACTTCTCGATCGTAACCTGTGGTATTTGTCTTTTCAAGGTGTCTACTATGGTATCCATTGAAAAATATTCTCATTCTCAACAGCTTGAGAGGTTCACACTTTTTGACTACCTTGGTGGCATGGGTGGAAGCTGCCTGCAGCTTTAATCAATCCATTTTTAATTGTGTTTGTTCATTTTTAATTACCTCTTTATCCATGCATAAAAGTTGAGGCAGTTTAATTATTGATTCTTTTGGCTGTTCTCTGCTGCACAGGCACAACAGTTGCACTTGGAAAAGTTACCGAGCTTGCATAAGAACAGCATGCAGTCTGGCAGTAGTGAATATCGGGTCAAGCAGCCGGTGGTGGCGGGGGTTGTCTTTTATTTTCAATAACTTTATCGTTTGTCTATTTTGTCTTATTTTATTTTCATATTCTCGTACTGAACTTTTAGTTGTCTTAAAAGACCTATCCTTGCTAGCTGGTGCTCAGTAATGAATGGTTCAAAGTACTACGAGTATATATTATTGAAAACCAAAGTGCAGTTTAGGTGCATAACATTGCTTATTTCAAGAAAGCACTTATTTTTAATACACCTACAAAGATGCACTTCTAGGCACCCTTTGAATTTCTCTTTACAGAATAGGAAATGATAAAACTACGACGACTTTTAACTTTTCACAACGTTTGTTTTATACAGTTGTACACTGTACAGTATAATATGTATAGTTGTTGTAAATAACAAAAAATTATTGTATATATATCACTACCCTTATAGAATGAGATATATTATTATTACTCGTATTATTCTATATATAATGTGACAAATCTCGTATAATCAATGACATGGGATATAATGTGACAAATCTCGTATACATCCCCATTCTATGTACTTAATAGTGATTTCAATTCGTCGTTTTAATATATCATTGGGGTAGCCCATTTACCCAAAAAAAAATTAGCTCTAGCAGTGGATCATACATCACTTTGCTGCATGCATGGCAAACTAAACTAAATGATACAAATATATATGGATAAGATGATGATTTTCAAGATGCATGATGATTTTCGGTGTAGAGATTTTCGGTGTAGAGAAACCTATTGCTTTATTTGTTTTACTTTAATATTATTTTACCTAAAACCTATATATATATATATATAGAGAGAGAGAGAGAGAGCCCTCTTCTTAATTTATCAAATAACTATTGATCAGCTTTTAGTACGTGATCAATATCTATACTCCTTTATAAAACAAACTCCCCTCTCCTTCCTTAATTTTAAGAACATGAAATGACACATTTATCCTCCATCTTAATACATCCTTATTTTTATTTTATAGAATGTGGCTACAATGTCCTTAAATAATTCAATCTCTATTTCTTCCTAACGCAGAAACACATTGCAAAACCCTAACTCAAAATTCGTACCCCGTCTTCCCCCTTTCATGTCTCACGCAACAATTCATCATGTTCCCGACCATAATGAAAATATTTTTACGTTAATAACTACATCATCACTGTCGCAGTTATCGCTGCTGCATTGTGCGGGCACCAATCTAGTATATATGTACAGATAAAACGACGTGTTAGATATACATGATCAGGTTCTTAGAAACCTCAATGGCTAGAATTACGAGTAATCCTTACAAGGTCTCATCGAGAAACGGTTGTACGTTCCAGGCTTCTACTTAATTTAAATATGATAATCAACTAACTAATTGACTAGATACATGTAGCTAGAGAGATACCTGATACGTACTATACATGGATAAATTAATTACGAGTAGTTTAATTATTTAATTATTAATTGTTAAAGATATTTTTGACATTCTATATCAATTTTGTTGAAAACAATCAAAGCATATATTCTAGATACACATGGACACATGGTTGATCATGACCCCGGCCATGATCGTTTGGACCTGCTAGCTTGTTGGACCGCATATTGCCACGTGAATAATATATATTGATGGGTTTAGTTCATCGTGGTAAAATCATATGGGCTGAAAATCTTATGTTTTTTTGGCATAACTAACTAAGGGTACCAAACTACCAATATACCAAAACAGGATGGTGTATTTTTTTAATCGATACTTGGCGCATTTTTTGTACGACATGTGTCACTTTTAGTATAATTGAAAAAAGATTTCTAATTCATAATTACCTAATTGTAATCAAATACTAACTTTTAGATTTACCAATAAACTAAAACAGAATTGATATGTTCTTGAAACGACACATGGCGCAATCATTGATCGACACGTGTCCTTTTAATTTATTTATTTTGTTAAATTAGTTTTTTTAGTTGTATATAAATTCAATTTCCTTATTAGACTTAGAATTAAAATCTAAGTTTTATTAATACAAAAGACATTACAACCTTATTTGATTAATCGTTTTCTCATTATTAAATTGTCTCTTTTTCTTTCTCAAATTTTCAAATTTTATTACTTATTATAATAACTGTAATAAGTTATTAGCATGAATACTTTAAAAATACGATCTGAAATCACAATGTTATTTGCCTTCATCTACCATGCTTACAAGTTTCGAGTTTGATGTGGTTCTAACAATTTAAGATAAATCCAAACTTTAACTAAACATATATTATATTTAACATTATTGTTTATTATAATTTAGTTTCGATCATCTATTTACTTTAATAATAGTTTATTTCATACTCACGAATCATGTATGAGACATATTCAAAATTTTTTATGATACAATCTATATAACTACCGTATATCGGGTATTAGGACTAGCATACTATATAACTAAGGGTATAAATTGATACATGTTTGTTGACTGTCTTATAATTCTCGTTGTTTTTGTATATGCGCCTAGATTTACACGGCATCATCTATGTACTTTCGCGTCCACGCTTCCCACTCGCATCTTTTATATGTTCTCGAAGTTCATCAATAAAACACAAAAAATAAAATAAAATATATATTTAATTTGTTGTTGTATTCGATCAGTAATTAACTTATTGATTGATTTAAACTCTTTCACTCACATCAAGCAAAAATCTTATGCCAAAATAGAAGCATGCAACTACAAGATGAATTAGCATATACTTGCATTACAAATTAAGACGGTCCCATGATGAGCTAAAATAGATGCTCTTAATTACGTAATTAACTGACAATGCTTTCTCGTCTACATTATTAAACAGGCATTCGGATTTTCATTCATCACTAAACAACTGAGGGGCGTATACATAGTGAACAAAGTGTGGAGCCTAGCTCGATCACCATCCTTACCCTTTTGCTTCTATTTTCTTTTTCTCTTCAAATTAATTACCTTTACATTTAGAAGAGTAAATTTTACCTACAACCGATCTCTATATATCATATCGTTTATCCAATCGCATTCGTTCTGGTCTAATTAATCCGAACAGAACTACTTGAATGGAGCTTTTTCTTTGCCAAGGGGCTTCATCCCTCATTCTCGTCAAAAAGCCGTTGAAGAATCCCAACCCTATTCTTCTGACTTTGATCCCACACATTACACGAATATCATATGTTCAAACATCAACGTACTGTACACTATAAAACATTATAAAATATACTCGTGTAACCATTCTTTTTCTACTAAAAATACGTAATAAAGTGGATAAAAATGGCAATATATATTATATACACCAATTGTAAATATTAGATTCACGTTCGGACTGAATCTTCAGTAATTCACTAATTTGAGACTCCTCAAAATAGCACGACAAGAAAAGGTTATATATGATGAACACCCAGCCTGTAGCAAGAACATATACTACAGAAGTTTAGAATCAATTAGGCATTCAAAACAACATCTGCTTTTTACCTAAGGTAATTAATTTGACCCATTACCAAAACAATCCATATCTACCCTAAACACAAATCAATTATATATAGATCAACTTAAAGAATATTTGAAAAACAAGCTTTTGGTGAAATGAAAGATGAAAACGGACCTGATCTTCTTCAGACGCTCCAAATCATCTCTTTGTAATCCTTCTTTCTGTTTAAGGAACCAGTCTGGAATTTTAAACTGGCGAGGGTTAGCCACAATTGTCATTAGGTTGTCAATTTTGGCATTAGACAGTTCACCAGCCCCGCAAGACGCAAATACAAAACGGATAGTAATCAAAATAACGATATACGTAACAAATTAGACCACGTCTTTCATATACATAAGCAGCAATGAGTGCATAGATGCAATGACATCAACTAAACAACTTTCTCGATAAATCAAGCATTGTTATACTGTTTTTAAGTTACACCTGCGGCGGTGGTTTAGGTCTCACATTCTGATTGATAACATTGAACGGGTTGGGCATATGGGTAGGTAAACGTTTTATATAATAATAACGATAATAGTAAGATGTCTAATGTTTATAAACGTAGAAAAGAAGCATACATAGTTAAAGAAAGGTCAGTAACTAAAAATACCTACCTAAATTACTTAATAAGCCTATTAGAGGAAATCTTGCTAATACTAGTTATTGTCAATTAAGAAATAGATGAATATGAAATATAGCATTTTCATAGAGCAAAATTTGTGCTTTTCTCAGTAGTATGCACAACAAATGGAGTACCATTTTGTGATTTTCCATCAGAAAATAATAGCTTGTTGACCCTAAAAATTCAAATAAAATACTAAGAAACAAATGATTGTGCAATACCATTCCAATAACAATAGTAAGAAATGTAATAATATAGACTTCTAGATACAATCCAATTTGGCTACACCAGCTAAATACCACAAACCGAATGAAAATTTCATCGGAAAACGATCAAAGGTTACATCTGCTAGTGTGGAAGCCACATGCAAAACTTTTCTCTATATGACTATATGCTTGTAAAAATCAATTAGTCATGGTGCTTGGTGAGACCATTAAACCTGATACAAATATACCTTGCCTCTGCTGCAACTTCTAATCATATTATATCATAGTGAATACTGAATAACATACTCCACTAGCTAAAAATGCTTCTACAATATTTGGTTCATATATATAGCGATTGCAAATATCATTGGTATCTCCTCTTAGCTTCCCCATAAGCAACCACTCCCATAACAGTCATCGAGTAACCAGCTATACCAACAAATGTTACTGGGTTTCTGAAAAGGAGTATCGAGATAACAACAGCTACAGCCCCTTTGGCATTCCCAAGTACCTGATCATTGAATATGACGTTTAATGCAAAAACAAACACTGGACACGACAAAATAGACAGTTGGGTAACATGTAGTAATGATTATATGAATGTGTGGGAAAACAGACTGAGTTGGGTTGGAAGGCCCGCCAAAATTTTTTGACCCGTTTAGCTCATTCAACCCATTTCATTATTAGCTAGTTTTCTAATCTTGAACAATCAGTTGGGTTTCTGCAATGACAGCTTACAAATGATAGAGTTGCAGCATGCATTATATGAGTCAAGTCAAAGGAGCTGATTCCTTCTCAGTTACATTCTATGATGAAAAGATATGAAGGTCCTTTAAGCTATGCTTTGATAATTGTTAGACTTTAGGCCAAACAGACTCATTATTGAGTTCAGTTAACAACATAACAGAGTTTTTTACTTTTTGTAGTGAAAACGAATTGATAAGACATTGGGCATTATAGCAAATGATGCAGGGAAAGAAATATCATTCTCAGCGGTTGGATAGAAGGCCTATGAGTATCTAAGTTCCAATCACCTAAGTTAATAATAGGGTAGTAAAAAGTATTGCAATTTCAACTCTTCTCATATAACAAAGTCATTCCAGGTTTTAATCTAGTGACGCTCAAACTTGTGCGGAAGAAAATTACAAATAGAGAAAACATGTCAATAGGGTTGAGAGTCCTTTAATAAGTATCTATATGGTTAAGACCTCCTAAATCTTTTTGCTTTCAAGGATCTAGATTCTATAGTTTGTAATCATATATTATCAAGTTAGCAATCAGTAATATAGAAATATGACAAGAAAAGATTTGAGTGGTCACTTAATCCAACCTGGCCCCATTTTGACACAAAATTATAGACAGTACTGGTTGTGGCTGCCATGCTACCCTCCTGCTTGGCCACCCCTAACACAGAAAAGGTGAAAAGATAACCAAGAGGTAGAGAGACGAACCTGTAGTGTCAATGCACTTGTGTTCTTAGTCACCAAGAAGTTAGTCAAGTTGGCTGCATAAGCCATCGTTGAATTAACCAAAAGCAATAGCCACATGAATTTATGATTTAATGTGAGAGAAAGGGTAACATCTATGACATCAGGTTCCATTACAAGTGCAGCGGGTAATAAAACAGCAATGGCAATCGGGGACATATACAGCAACAGATTCATGGAATTTAACTTTTCCCTGCAAATACATAATACATGTAAATTTATCTGCTAACTATTAGTAAGTGAGCAACCTCAACAGAAATGCAACTTCAAATATACTCAATACATTATTACATATTCGTTCATATTCTACTAATATAGAAACCAATCAACCATATGTGACATCCACACTTTTTAACAAATTTAATTCGTTTATTGTATTATGCATCAGAATGTCATGGTAATAGACTTATAATCATAATAAAAACTGAATTTACCCCTCAGAAGAAAGTAGGATGCCTTGAAGAACTGACTTGAAGGCCCTAGCAGCTGTCGCACTTATACACATAATGAATCCATATAAGTGGAAACTTGGCTCACCCTGCCACAAACCAAATCACTCTTACATTTGCTTCATTAAGGGGGTTTTCAAGATAACATCTTTTTATAAGTGCTCTTAAAATAAGCAACATTCCAACAACTTCAAAAAGTGTCTTCCCTAAAACACTTTAAAACACATCATATATTCAAAAACTTCAAGGTGCGTTCTGCAGTGGCGGAACCAAAATTGAACTTGACCCGTTGCACAAATTTTTTTCCGCTAGCCTTGTATCAGCGTAAACGATAACGACTAGATTGAAATAACCTTTAGCAATTTTTAGTGATCTTTAGCGGGTGTTTAAGAGCTTTTTGACACTTTTGATAGTTTTTATATATCATATAGTTCCACAAGGTCTGCCTGGAAGCAGCCTCTCTACCTAGGTAGAGGAAAGGTTTGCCTACATCTTAACCACCCCCATACTCCGTCGAGGTATTGGTGATCAAAATCCGGGGAAGGCGGCAATGAGCAGTTTCTTTCTTTTTTCCACAAGTACATGTTTATAAGTTTTATTGATACTAAAAGCTTAAAGTTTAAAGTTAGCTACATTGACCGACATCCCATATATATTTGGCCCATAACACAAATAAAAAATACATTGTTTTTCAAAAATATTTAGCTGACTCATAACCCGAGCGCCGCGCTACCCCTAATCTGTTATGCAGTTCTGCCTATGGCGTTCTGGATACTAAAAGAGCAAATTAAGTCATTAAACCGTAAGCCCATAATCAAAATATGTGATTCTTAACACCAAACACATTTCAATGAACATAACATCAATACTTTGTAATGAAACCCCCTAGCCCTCTACCTTATGTGGTAAGCAAACCTTATGTGGTTAAGATGTAGGCAAAATCCATAACAAACAAGATTACAGTGTCGACCAAAATCCATAACATCAATACTTTGTAATGAAACCCCCTAGCCCTCTAGGTAATTATGTACTCATTCTATTAACACGTATATCTAGACTACTGACTACATATATAGGATACAACCTAAACCCAAATGCACCCTAGCCAATACAATCAGACAGAGCCATACTAATCTAAGCACAACTACGATGGCCAAATAAGTCGATAAATCTTACATTAAAACGTTGTTCAAGATCCATGCTTTTTCACTTAAATACTAGCCTACTCATAGATCGAGATCAAATAAAGTCACAATTTACTTCTACACACTGCAAGTCTGCTACATCCCACCTCCCCAAACCTCGCCCATGACCGGATTAAGTATCATTGTTGTCATAAAAACAAATGTAACAAAAAAATAAAAATAAAAAAAAGAACACATACCCCACTAGCAATAATAACACCAGTAACAACAGGAACAAGAGCACCATAAGTAATCCAAGCTTCTCTTTTCAAAGTCACCAAATAAGCAAACAATGCAGTAAAAAAAGGTGTGGTAGCACCAACAGCTTGATTAAAAGAAACAGGCAAATATCTTAATGAAATATTCCCACCAACAACAGACCCACAAAACACAACACTCAGACAAGCAATCCTTAAAAGCTGTGATCTTGATTTGATCTTTTGCAATGGGACAACTTTAAGAAAAACTATAGATACATAACTCAAGATTGCACAAGCTGACATATGACACATTGTCAAAAAGATTGGAAATTTGAAACCATAGTTTGATAATAAAAGTTTGTTCAAAAGAAGTACACCAATGTTTGATGAGTACCATAGAATTATAAGTAATGCTATAAACAAATAAGATGACATTTTTATGGGGTTTGATGGATCTATCAATGGGTGGTCATTTGGGTTTAATAAAAAAGATGGTTTTTTTGATTGGGATCTGTTGTTGTTGTTGTTGCTGTTGTTTTTTAAGGTTAAGGTTACAAAGTGCCGATGTTTGTGGCGTGATGCAGTGAATCTGTGTCGGAAGATGGTTATTTGGGGACATGTGGGAAGTAGTAGTAGGAGTGTAATTGGAGATGTTTTATGTTGTACGTGTCTCATTTTTATTGGTTGAGGATCGTTTTACTTTTGGTTTTGTAGATGGTAAAACTTGGTTGTGTTTGTGTGTATCTATTTTCGTCTTTCTTTACATCAAAGATTGTTGTTTGTATCGATTTAGAAATCACATTTATTATTTGTATGAATAGATGTTTTTGTTATCTAGTAAAAACCATAAAATGGTTTGATATGTATTTATTTTATTTTTAAAGTATATATTGAGTTGTATAGTGAAATGAGATGAAGGATAATAGTCATAATACAAAGAGTGATTGTAGATATTTTGTGCGATTCACGGTGTTGTTTAGTTGTGCACATGCAAGTAGAAAAAAAAATATGAAGAATTTATAAAAGTTTGATGACAACCCATCATTGGTGTATCGTTGTAATAGTAATGTAGTCTTAATGACACCATGAAAACCCAAAAAAGCAATAGGTTCTGGTAGCTTACAAATATGAGAGTATGAGACTGTAAGAGACTTTCACTCTAATTCTAGCTTCTTGCAAGATAGGTTTCAGGCCTAACTATGTACAGTATATTCTAATGACCATTGTAAATATACCTTAAAACAATATTCTGTTTCACTAAAAGTCTTGTAGAATGATGAACGACCCTGGTTCAACTTAGCGTCCATGCGTTAGCTGACTAGCCATATTTGATTGGGTGCATTAAGAAACTTACAAACATTATATCTGGTTCGGAGCTAATCAGAGGACTAAATTGTAGTCGGCCCTTTCTAACTAACCCAACTTTTTATGTACATTTTAAAGTTGATATCTACTATCTGAAATTCACAAAAAGCAAGTTATCCTATTCGATCTTTCTCATCAACCATCTATACTAATTTTAGTTGTTTATTTCTCTGATTAACGTTATATACAATATCTATCAGTGGTCGGCTCCCCTCCCCCTCAAGTTTAGTCCCGTTTCCGCCCTTGATTTAGTTGAGTGTTCTACTACAATGTGTGCAGTGCGTTTGACATATGGAGTCGAAAACCATTTCTATGATTGCCATGGATGATCCAGGCGTTTTGTAGAATGACATATCCATGATATCAAACAACACCTTGCAACTGATCTTTTGTTCTAAAAACCCTGATAGTCAAGAAGAGGAGGATTTTTAAAAATACTAGCATCTCGGAAAAATGCCATTATCTATTTAATAGAGATTTACGGCAGTTATAATAATTGTTTGAAGGAAAAGAATTAATAGTAGGCATCACTCTGCAAAGTGCAAATGCTGTTACATGATCAATATCCTAACAGGCAGCATCAAGGCTGGCCAAGAAGAGAGGGCTTGTAGAATGCATGGCTCTGAGCAATCTCGATTCTTTCCCGTGGATCGTTCAACCTCTCATCTCTAAGTGCCTCAAGAATTGCTAGTGAATCTTGTTCCCTGATGATAGAAAAACCAAGTATGTAATTTCCCCTTTTGTTGGGATTTAAGTGGTGTTCAACTCTATATATCATTTCATCATGCCATGACATTAAATGTAATTTTAAGTATACATTCAACACCGAGTAATGATATTTATGGCTACAATGTACGCCTAAAAATATGCATAATGGTTCGATGGATGACACATAGATTACACTCATTCTCTCTTAATCTTCACCTTTGATCTATGATGTGTCAAAACCAGATTTTTAGACATGTTTGTAGGCCTGCCAGATTAGTTATTATATCTACCGATAAAGTTGTTTTTAGGAATGACACCAGTTAAATACACGTGAAGTCAGACATTTGCAGTTTTTTCTGACATCATGTATAAAAGAATCATTACCTTTTTATGAGTATTTTGTATAGCGTCTTCAGGATAGGGCACAACTCAACTGGTGCAACAGACTTTTTTTCATTTGGATGCAATACACTCAAGCTCGATTGACTCAGAAGCTCAAAAAAAGCTCCGACTGCAGAAACTCCCTGTAAAAAATAACAGCAACCGTTAAGCGGTAGATTTGGCAATGTGAGGGGGCCTGTACGTTGGGTAACGGTTGATTGCAAGTGAATGAGTACATATTTTCACTACAGTTAAGCAGAACTAGACAATTGGAAGGGAGAGAAAGAGCAAATGAGTATACCTGGATCATCCCCTTGCCACTGATGCTGTCACCCATATCGAGGCTCAGTTCTCCCTTAGCAATCATTTGCCCATACCACGCGTTACGTCCTTTCAGAAGTGTCACATATGTGTCTGCAAGCAACGGGCCTGCTAGCTTTTCTGGCTCTTCAGTTAATAAATGAGTGATGAATATCATCTCTGATGTGCAGTGTGCAAAATACACTGATTTGCTTGTAGCGCTTTCATTAGTCAGACTTGCCACCATTCCTGAACATATAAAAACGAAGGCAATTGTTTGGTTTAATATATCACCTGTATCTAATATTACAACTTACAGCTTATAGACAACCGTAATGTACTATACTAAACCCTGCTATAGCCCTTAGTTATGCAGTTGTTCATGAACAAGACAAAGAATAATGTTTAGTATACTTGAGGTTCAAAGTCAACAATCGGTTGTTCTTTGTCACCAGATTTATTTATGCTGCATGGTTCGCATAGACCAAAAAGTTCAGTTCCAAATTTACCTTGCACCTTTAAGTAAACATAAAAAATGACGTTGTTTTGTATGCCATGTACAGACAGATGCATGACCAGCTAGTTTTTAATGGTCTCATTTACTTACAATATATATTTACCTTGTATACGTGCCAGTATTAGTCTATATACAGGCAAAAAAGTAGTCAATGGCAAGTCTAAACGTACATCGATTGAGAACTACTTCTCTTAAATATTATGAAAAATATCTTACCAGCTCCAATTGCATAGACATTTTTCAACCCTCCCATAACCTCATGTGTGACGAGATCACTATTGTCCCATACGATGAAATGGGGTTGCCTTAGAAATTTTGCAAGTGGTATCCTCCATTTTTCAGCCCCACAAATCCGAGCATTGGCATACTCCTTGTTGTAAATCTCAGAAGCAATATTTGGTCCACCAAGATACAGAATGTTTTCTGTTGGAACTCCAGCTACACGAAAATTACATTAACATAAGGCATGACTGATATCTTTTTTAGTCCTAGAACCTTATGGTTGTGGGTTTAAATTTCTTTAATGACAGATAAGTACTTTTGTTTTCCCTTTCAAAACAAGATAGTTCTTGATCAAAAGTTATAAGTGAAAGATGGAGACAAACAAAAGAAAATGAAATCCATGCATGACTTTCAACAAGAAAAATACAAGTTATGGGGAAAACATCATGTTTAGAGGGAGTGAGAGACAATGTCAGCCAATTTAGCGAAAAATGAATAGAGACATACGATTTGAAACTGACAAAATCCTCCTACACGGTTTTATTCAAGATAGTTGGGCCATTACTTTTTTTCTTTTCCCAGTTTTGTGAGAACTAATCATGAAACTAAAATGAAAAGACAAAAGCATGTTGTTGGAATGTTGGGTCAATCTAAACCAAACAATTCTGAATGATCCCACTTAAGGTTATTTAAACTGACCCGAACCAAATTCCATGTGTCCAGAAAGAGTCGACTTTACAATATAAAACAAATTTAACAACCTTTCAAACAATTGTAATCTCAGACAATTCAACAAAATAACCTCTCCGGTGTTCATAAAACAAAAGTGTAATTTAGAAACATCAAATTTCATCTATATGCAAAATTTTCAAAAATCATAAATCAGGTTTTCTTGGGAAACATGAGTTGTCTTGGCTTCTCTTACTACCGTCACTCCGTCAGTTGCAACAGAACACCTAAAGTATGTAATTTCTTTCATTTCTTTACTTATATGCCTAGATTATGATCAATTCTAAAAGTTATCAGTAAATAAAGGTTAAAAACACTTACTTGCCCGACTGATCATTTGCGTTGGAGTAATTATATGAGGAACTGGATCTAAAGCAGCTTCTATGCCCTTTGACAAGGATATAATGATAGGATGATTAATTCTCTCTTTCCAGTAATTCCTAATTTCTTCAAAAACCTCACGGGTTTCTGTCGAAGGCAAACCATTCACCACAATATCAGCATCCCAAACCGCTTCCTGCAAATTAGTTACAACTTTCATGGGACTAAGTGGTGTATCTACCATATTTAAGCAAAACCCATCTTTCAAAATCTCATCAGCATAAAGAACCCTGTCACCTAATCGTGCTTCAACATATTTCAAATATGCACACCGCCTAATTAACCTCCTTAACACATCTTCCCTTGAATTTATCACTTCAAACAAATGTTCAGCGGTGGCTCTATCAACCGCTCTTCCACCCCTTCTCCATATCCTGATTTGTACCTTGTCACGGAACCGGCCATAAGAATCTTGAAGCAATGCTGCAAAAACACTACCCCAGGCACCCGCACCAACTCCAACAATCTTTAACAAATCACCATCAGATTTTCCAAGAACACGTCGAAATTCGTCCAATTTCTCTTCTAAACCATTAACAATCGAAATCACCCCATTTGAATACACATTCGGTGTCATAACCTCAATGTTTCCCACCATAATTTTTTCAAAAAATCTAAACTTTCACCTTTGTAAATAAATGAGACTACCAAGATCACAAGAACCCGCCTGTACCTTTAACTATATTCACCTCAAAAGAAAGAGCCTTTTTTCCTTGACAAATTAAATAACTTTATTAACAACCCACCTCCATTCAAGCTTCATAATTTCCCAACTGTATTTATATTAAATGATTGGAACATATTGGTACAATTTCCACCTAAATCAAAGCTACCCCTTTTGTTAGTATTTCACCTACACTCGTATAAAAAGTAATTAAAATCATACAACTTTATTAAACGCTAACTCAATAGTAAATAGCACAAAAAAAAGTCAAAATGCATACAGATGTCTACACAAACTAAAAAAAAGTTGGTTCATCCGTCCAACAACAAATACAATAAATATGGTCAAAACAAACAAATACTCCGTATGAAATATAAAGGTCAAGAAAAAAAAAAGAACCTTCAAGATTTCAGCAAATTAATCAACTTTCTTCCAAGAAAAGCAAAGCCCTTTAATGGTTTTGATCATAAAACAACCATGAGTGAGAAATATCATCAAAATGGTATGAAGTAAGTACAAGAAATGTGGGTAAAAGACACTATTGAAATAGTAAAAGTTTGATAATAATAATAATAAATAATGGAATTGGTGGGTGAGTGTGAATGTGTAGATATACGAAGTGAGATATTAGTGATGATGTGATGATAACAATAATGGAGGTTAGAGTAAATGCATTGATGAAGGAATGGGGGATGATGAGTTGGGGAAGGTGCCAAAATTTCCATTTTAGACAGATTAGACAATAAAAGATTTTCAAGGATGGTTATTTTTGGGCATTTGCCATTAATATGGCCGAGATGGAGGTGGTTGAATCACACTCTTCTTCCTTCTTTGAAAGGTATTTCCAAGGTATTCCATTTTAGTAACACTCATCAAACTGACAAAGTGAACTTGAATTTTGATAACCTTACTAATAATTATTGACATGAGAATCGATCATTAGTCTTTGTCTTTAACAAAGATTCTAACCATTTTATCCTCTTAAACAATTTTTTTTCTCTATCAAAGATGTAGATCAATTGTTAGTAACAATGAATTTAATTTAATTTGTCTTAACCAAATTCATGCTGAAAAGTGTTAAAGAAATAAAAAAAACCCCAATTAAACTGTTTAAAGACACAACGTTTAATTGGAATAAAACTTTATCCCCTCAACAGTATTTGAACCCGAGTTTTACATTATTGAGAGACTTACCTGTATAAATGAACGAATAATGTATTATAACGATTGTTAAATATTTAACAGATTAATAAGTAATAAAAATTTTTTGTTATATGTATATTAATATTATTATCTATAATTCTTTATAAAATAAATTTTTCCGATCTTCTCAGATAATAAAGCAATGATTTTTATATGTTTTTTCTCTTTTGTTCACTAATATATATGTATTTGCTTAATATACCTCTAATATTCTTAATAAACTTATTTAAAATATACTACTCTTTTAAAAAACTACACCATCCCCTTTTACACAGGGGCGGAGCTTAAATGGGGCTAACGGGTGCTTGGTCCCCCCAACCAATCATATATTTCTTTACAAGTTTGTCGATGTTTTAAGCGAAGCTATGTGTATTTCAGTTTTAGGTTGGTATTTTATATAAAAACAAAGTTGCAGGTTGAATTTTCAATGAAGAAGATGGTGACCTTTTAATACTTTCATTTAAATCCTCTATGTATGAATGAAGTGTTAGCTTTACCCCTAAACTTCTGAGCCTAGTTTAATTTAATGGAAATACTAAGTAAAGACAACATCTTTTAACCTTTATACTTTTGTATTTTTGCTTTATACTAATGAATGAGCATTAGTTTATAAGCTTAACATTAATTAAGAGTTTAGGATATTATTAGAACAGATTTGATGATTAGTTACATATAAGTTACACTACAGATGATATAATTAACTTTTAATTTTAGTTATTACATTTTATAAAATCATATATTCTGTCTCGTGTTAACATGCGTGATACATTTTAGCAAAAAATTATATCGATTATCATATGGAAAATGTCATGATAACATTTTTTGTCACTTGGCCCTCGTCAACCGAAAAGGTCATGGGTTCGATCCTCATCCCATGCAAAGGTTGGAGGGTCTTTTCTACCATTTAGGTAGAAACTGGAAGCAGCCTCTCTACTTAGGTAGAGGTAAGGTCTGCCTACATCTTAACCTCCCTCATACACCGTCGAGGTATTGGGGCTCAAAACCCGCGAAAGGCGGCACTGAGCAGTTATTTTTTTTACCCTCGTCAACCGAAAATCCTACTCCGCCTTGCTCTTACATTAATTACTTTTAAAATAATAATCACACCATTTACCTATGCCACCCGTCACAACCATTATCGTCACCGCCGTTACGCGGCCTACCCTCTACTCTAATTATTACATATTCCTATTGAGAAGTTACATAATTGGGATATGATTAATAATTATATCTTCTTCATTTACATATATACACCATACATCTTTTATTTTTTTAAATATCTATACTGACTAATTAACAATTATTTTTACATCAATTAACTAAATCACTCAACGTCTTCATGACCACCACTAGTTGTTGCCGTCACCAAACTGTTGTCATCGTCACTGCAACTATATTGCACGTGTATCTTTTTAATAATACCTTGTATATATATTTATAAATTTAAGTTTAATGGTATTAAATGTTTATATACTCAACTTCGATTTAAAATAATATTTCACTTGTACAGGTAGCATTTTGTTCACGCTGATATACAATTTCGATATCTTTAATTTTCAAGCTCTTGTTAATATCACTTGAAAAGTGGTGAAACTTGCACGTAGATTTCATATAGTCATATCCTTTTTAACCAACCACAAAAGCGTTTTATTATGCATCCAAACAAGTACATATTTAACACGATTCCATGTGCATCCCATTAATTGTTTTTTGAAAAAGCATTCATTTTCATCCCTTTTCATTTATTAAGAAAAATGTTACACATCATTTTCTAGCAAGAATAAAGATATGCTTAGTTGACCGACAAATACTTTTAGTCGTTCGAACTAATCATAACTAGATCAATACCCGGTCAATCAATACCCAGTCGTTGATCGGGTTATGAAATTGACCTAAAAACAACTGATTTGACATACTTAATCAAAACCAATCCACTTAAAAGCATACTTGACTAACCAACTTATTTTATTTATCAACCCGTTAACCTGTAATTTAATCCATTTATCTTACTTGTCAATCCGCTAACCTATAATTTGGCCAACTTTGTAAACCCGGGTCGATTACGAGTTGAATTTTTGAACATGAAACTTTTAATGTTTACAGTTAGGATCAGAGAGTCCAACAGGTCAACATGACTGGGTCGTGCTTATATATTAGAACAAAAATGGAATATATTATTGCAATTAAAAAGTAATTATAACAACAAGTGGTAATGTAAAAACAATACAAATAAAAATTCAACTTTGTAGTAAAAAAAGGTAATTGAATGGAAATCATTCTCATATACCATTTGGTACTCACGAATCCTTCAGTCATGCTAGTATCCAGGTAATTCTCAGCCACTTAATAACCCTTTAATTATCTCAAGTTTGCCTTTGGCAAGCTCGAACCCAAGACCTCCCCTATAAAGTGGTGGCGGGTGGCCACTGGGCTATTACGCAATGATTTTCAACTTTGGAGTATGATACACCTTAAACTCTCTATGTTACACAACCCTCACGGATGTCAGAAGCCAAAAACAGTCACCTTCTACTTTTTAACTGTATGTCCTAACTATAACATTTAAAAAAATATTTGGATGCCATGTATTACACGAGCACACTTCTAATCTATGTAAAAACTCAAACATCTCGTTATTTTTGAATCTATGATTACAAAATTTCGCATGTACTTACTAAATTCTATCATATTCTTTCTTATACTATTTTTTTTCTTATAAATTATAAATTTGGTGTGAGAGTTTATAAGTTTACCATTTACCAAATTAACTAAAATGAAAACTTCCATTAGATTAAAACTAATCGATCAAAAATGTGAAAATATCAAACATGCATTATTCATCACATCACATATAACTCAAAACTAATTAAAACTATCTACTGTGATGTAAAAATACAAAAATAAACTAATTAAAGTATGTTGTTATACACAAACACTCTGATCATTGCCGTGTGATTTTTTTTTGGTATACTACGTACTTTAATTTTTTTTAAAGCAATTAGTTAGTATGTTTAATACAATTGAAAAGTTACCATGTTTATATTCTTTTGACTTTTATATTTTTAGAAATTTGACTTTGAATTTTAAAGGCCAAGGTTTAAAGGTTTATGAATTTTAATGGTTAAGATTAAAATTTAACTTTATTTTTTTCTCTATGCTATGGTATCTATATATATATATATATAATAATCAATCTTACAGATAAAAGACAACCAAATCATTTTTTTAATTAAATTTTATTAAGGGTTAATAATAGTGTAACAATAATAATAATAATTATGCGGTATGCAAATGTCGATACCAATAATGTATCAGGTTAGGTGTTTCTTTCAATTTAGACCTTTCTTAAAAATTTAACTAACCGTTCAGAAAAATTACGTTATTAACTCCTTAATTGTACATGATTATTAGACCTTTCTTTCATTTTAGACCTTTCTTTAGACCTTTCTTTTTCTTTTTTTTATATATTTTTTTTTATCAAGAGATCATCTATCTATACTTCTATACTTCTATACTACTATATAAAAATTATACCCTTTATACCCTCCATGTTGAAAAGTTTACATTTTTTGAACACACGAAGTTACCATTTTATCCTTATTGAATTAACTTACACAATCATTATTCCATTATCTTTTAAAAGATATACTCTACTCTTTTAAATCAAATATTTTTATATCTAATACTTACACCACTTACTGCATCTGCCGCCACCAACTGTCACTGTCATCGCCGCCGCATTGCGCGGGTACCATGCTCGTACTCTATAAAACAAGCTACCATCTCCCATTTTTAACTTTTACATCTAAAATACCTAAATTACCCTTAATTTTCAACACATTCTCAACTTACATACTACATCTACCCAAAATATCACGAAAATATTTTTCAACCCTATCTATCCAAACTATTTCTCTCCCTTTTTCACTGATTTAAATATTACCTATAATATTTTTAATGAAATTTATTTACAACATAGATCATTTAACCTTTAAAATAACTATAATACCTCCTATTACATCATTTACCTTTACATTAATAACCACTTTTTTACCGCCACCGCAGCCACCACCACCCTTCGTCATCACCACCGTTGCATTGCGCAGGTAACTTACTCGTGAATCACAACTTAAACTTCACATACTGTTATATTTGATGTAAGGCTAGCATAACATGTCACATGAACCTGTTAAGACACGAACCTTTTAAGGTCAAACACGAACACGACCTGTTAACTAATCGTGTCATTTTTTTCAAACACGAACACGACACGTAAATTAACAGGTGCACCTCTTATGACCTATAAAGAAACTTGTTAACATATATTTTTTATAGAATTCTTGACTAATATTATAAAAAAACTTAACGATACAATAACTCTTATAAATCTCAACTATTATATAATGATAATAATCCTTATATTACAAAAGTTCATAGACATCTTACCTTACAAAAATCATATATCAAATCATAATAATCAATTCTTAGTATTTTATATATATGTATAACCTTAACAGGTCTTAACATGTCCTAACGGGTCCGGATTTGTTAAGACATGAACTTTAATAAGTCTTAATAAGTCTAGACCTGTCACGAAACCTGTTAAGAACAAGTTGTGTTAACAGGTTTTGTGTTAAAATTGTCAGCCTTAATTTGATGTCATTGTTGGGTCTCAAATAGTAATAATTTTTTGTTAAAAGAATTAAAAATATAAATGCCATATTATTGAAAAGTTACAACATTTTTAATACTGACATTGATTACTTTATTCTTAATCTAACTAGTGGTGGAAACATGATTTATGGTGTAAAGTGCATGATACCAACAAAGGTAAAATTGAGTGTATAAAATTTTAAATGTATATTTTATTAAGTAGTTAATTACCTCTAAATTTAAAAAAGTTCATAAAATATAGTTTTTAAAATAAATAGTTTTACATTATGAGTATGTCACAACTACCTTCAGTCAACACTCATCACATAACTCCACCACTAATCCAAACTACCTTAATTAACACTCTTATAACAACAATAACAAAAGTACTCAATTTTTACATAAGTTGAGTATAAATGCACTAATTATGATATTTAGTGAGCTTCTACATCTTAAATTTTAATCAACTAGCGAGTTTATAAGTTCGCGCTGCGGGCTTCAACTATTGTATTTACGTGCAAAATTACGTTCAAATGTTTGCGATATAATTAAAAAAATTAAACAAGCTTACAGACAACTAAAAACATAAAAAAAATATAAATGTATATAATCCTTAACGTTTTTTAAAAAATATAAATGTATATAATCCTTAACGTTTTTTAAGAGTTTATTGCAGTCACATTCCGTTTGATATATCCATTAATTATTTATATCTACACGTGACAAATTTTGTAGAATTTAGATATAGATATATCACATCGCAATCCTTAATCGATGGCAACAGTGAGAAACGTGTATGTGGTGCAAACTGAGGTTGCCACTTGACACTCCACCTATCTATCTATGAGTTGAGTATATTATAATAACAACATCCACCCACCCCCACCTTTTCATTTTTCTTCTTCTCATTTCATCGCCTCATACACACACACACACACACACACACACACAAAGGAAATGGAAAAGCCAAGTGAAATTAGCAGCTCAAAAATGTTTGAAGGATTCAACAAAAGATACAAACATCATTCCTCTACTCTCAATTGCTCCATGAACTTCCACATTTATTTCCCTCCTTCTTCTTCCCCTTCCCAGAAATTCCCAGTAAATCAACCATCTTTATTTCTTTTCTATATATATATATATTGTGTTTCTTGATCTTGATATGTTTTCTGTTAATGGGTGTTTGTTATTTTGTAGAAATTTGAGTTGGGATTTAGGGTTTTTTTAATCTGGGTTTTTTTTCTTGCATTTTGAAGATTTGTATCGATTCTAGCTGTTATTTGATGTTTTTGGAAGTGTAATTTGTAGATGTAAAATGCATAAAGTTTGTAGCTTTATTTGATTTCCAAGATTTATATAGCATGTATGGGTAGTATTTCTGTTTTTTTTTTTTTTTTATGTGGTCCTTGTTAGTTTATTACTACCTAGCTAGAGTTTATGGTGAAATTGAACCTAATTAGGCACATTCAAAGTGAAATGTAGTAAATAAGAAGTTGATTTGTTTTATTATATAAATATATATGGGCTTTTATTTTGTGCTTAAAAGCCGGACATCATAAGTAAGTATAATAGATGTACGCCATAAGTAAAAAATATAAAAAAGAAAAAGATTGTTCTTATTCATTAAGCCATTGGTTTACCATGCTTTTTCGCTTTTTTAGTTAATAATGTGATGTAACCATCTCCAAGGTGGCCTAATGGTAATTGGTAAGGCGTCCTTAAGGTCTCAGAGAGTCAGAGGAGACTTGACTTTGAACCTTGCTAGGTAAACCTTTTGCGATGAACAAGGACATAGCCTAGAAATTGGCCACAGGAGCACTAGTTAGGCCGCGTACACCAGAGCTTTTTGACTCGACTTTCCACTGTAGCTTGAACTGGGATCCCGTTTACCCAGTTATTGCTATGAGGTCAATGAACATGTTAAGGTGTTTATGAATTATGGAATCAACAGAAATTGATAAGTGTTCATTTATGATCTTGAGTGACTTTCACTTGATTTCTATGTCGAAGTGTTAGTTAGCTGAAATGCATTTTATTAGATGTTGTATTTAAAACTGGCATTTCATTATGATATAACTGTTATATTTGGTTGTGGATTAGGTACTTTATTGGCTATCTGGTCTTACTTGCACTGATGAAAACTTCATAACCAAGTCTGGTGCACAGCGAGTTGCGTCAACAGAAGGCATTGCTTTGGTTGTTCCTGATACATCTCCAAGTATGCTGGTTTTCTTTTTGAAACCTTTTTTTATATCTGGTTTATTACATTTGTTTTGCTGAAGTACTCCCTTTGTCCTGAAAAATGTAATGATTGACTTACCTATTTTTTATGATACACCGTCTACAGATTAAGTACCTAGAATAACTTTTTAGTAAGACAGAATTAAGAAAACTTCTAGACCACAATTCAAACTGATCGAGTAATGGTTGTTTAAGGTCAAATTGGCCATTTGAGAAGGAATATATATATATATTTATATATATAGGTTTATATAAAATTAAGAAACTTTACACATGTTTCTAGGTGTAGAAAATTTTGCATTTTTGGGGATGGAAGGTGTATATGGCTGCTCCATTTTTGATGTGCTGATACTAATTACACATAAAATGTTGGCAAATTGGTATTTTGATGTTCAACAGATATTTACTCTCAAGTTTCTCTCTTGTGCTTCCGACTTCTAATAAGGAGAATTGTTGGTGGTTTGATCTGGGACCATTTATTACTAAACTACTTTTTCTGATTAGTCTAATTTGTGTGTATGTACATATTAGACGTGCACCAAGTACAATTAATTGAGTTTACCTGTAAGGACAAGTGTAAGATTTATAGTGTCGTACGTGAATTTAAATTCATATTTTTTGCATCAGCTAACAATTGATGATAAGTTTATGGATTTATACAATTATTTGAGGCTTATTTTTTCTGACTAGCTCTTTTCTCGTCTTATATAGGAGGTCTGAATGTGGAGGGGGAAGCAGACAGCTATGATTTAGGTGTCGGTATGTTACAGCAAATCAGAAACTGCATATAATGCACTTGTTGACTTTCTTTTTAATTACTTTAACAACACAGGCAAATAATCAAGTTTTACAAGTATTTCACGTTTTCTTCACTCAATCTGTATATATTTGAATCAGGTGCCGGCTTTTATCTTAATGCCACTACTGAGAAATGGAAGAACTGGCAGATGTATGATTATGTTGTCAAGGAACTTCCAAAACTTCTTAGCGATAACTTCCCACAGCTTGACACGTCAAGGGCATCTATAAGTGGTCACTCTATGGGTGGACACGGAGCACTTACTATTTATTTGAAAAACCTCGACAAGTACAAGGTATTCTGTATTGTCATATCAAAGAAATCTTACTCAAGATCTTGTTTCAGAATTTTACCAGGAATAGTCAATCAAAATGATTGTTGCCTTAATGGAGCTTGCAAATTATGATGTTTATGGTGATTTCTTTATTCTATGTTTTTGCTTTTCTTAATTTGTTCTTTTGCAGTCTGTGTCAGCTTTTTCCCCTATTGTAAATCCTATCAATTGTCCATGGGGACAGAAGGCATTTACTAATTATTTGGGCGGCGATAAGACTGCTTGGGAGGTATGTTTCTCCTTTATAATGTTCATGTTGGATATAGAAGGTAGCAAGTGCTCATGACTATTCACTCGTATATATGCAGGAATATGATGCCACTTGCCTGATATCAAAGTTCAATGATGTTGCGGCCACAATCTTGATTGACCAGGTAGAAAATCTTTTGTTAATCCAAATTAATGTATGGTTCCACTCACCGCTTCCTTCATGTTAAACTGGCATTGGCTTAATGGACCATATAACCTCTGAAATAAATCTTTGATTTTACAAACAAGTGACCCAGCTATCTTAATCAGTAAATAAACATTAAGACATGCATTTAGGTTGTATATGGCCTATAGATTTTCACTCTTTAATCGGATTAGGATTGGTAATATGGTGAGTTACATTTTTTTCTACTCGTGTGCAGGGTGAGGATGACAAGTTTTTGCAAGAGCAGCTATTGCCAAGCAAGTTCGACGAGGCATGCAGGAGCGCGAAAGCTCCTCTCCTGTTGCGCATGCAGCCTGGCTATGACCACTCTTACTATTTCATAGCCTCTTTCATAGATGATCACATCCGTCACCATGCTCAAGCTCTTAATCCGTAAGCTGCTTTACAGCACGCACGCCCCTTGATCTTGCAACTGAAAAAACTCCTTAAAAAACTTGTTGGGTGCCAGTATTTCATCTTCTTTTTTTCTTAATCAGATGAAACTGCATGTTTTAGTATTATGCATCAGAAAAAGGGTGCACCTGGGCCATGTTTATATCATGGTTGCAGAGTTCTGAACTTGTCTGATGTTATATATACGATACAGTGATTAGATGTAAGCTTTCTTAGAGATGGTGGTTTAATATTTTGGTAGGTCAAGGGTGGGGAATTCCAGGATTTAGCTGGGAAGCTTTATGGATGCTGCTTGGACTATCTTTAATTTAATTGTTGTCTTGATTTTCTGACTTATGATTATGCATGTGTTTGTTATTGTCTAAATCTTAGCAATCTCATTCTATTGCATGATTTAGCATAAGAATGTTTCACGTGTCAGTTGTGGATCTTATTTGAGCTTGAATCTTTATACTCATTTATTAGTTAGGGTGGTACAAATGCACCTCTATGGGATGGAAATAAGTATAAATGCATATGCTTAAAATATGGGACTAAAATTGCATGAATTATTAGTCTACAGCGACAACATGCTTACATGCAGAGGACATTTGGAGTAGAACTGCAGATAAGAACACAGAATCTGTGGTTGCTGCATTATTGAAAATGCCAAATCAAAAGGTTTAGGTAAAAGGATGTCAAATGGGCCAGGTAATTTAGAACATACATTGAAATGCTTATGACTTCAAACGAATCATCAGAACTCAAACCAATGTATACATTGCTATCAAAAGGCATGATAAAGATTTATATTATTGCAATTTCCAGACAGCAAAAGATAGCAAACACTACAGTTGGCCAGTGTGGAATTTAACAACATATGTTGCATCAAATCAGTTCAAAAAAGTATGCCTGTCCTGTATGATTCAACTGGAACGGCATAAGGAGAATCCCAGACTCATCAAATATCTTCTGAAGCTGCAGGGCGGTTGCAGGATTATGCGTCCCTAACAGATCCCTGTTGTCGTATAGAAGTCATCCTTGACCAAGTTACTGATCCAAATATGTAGGGATGAGCATATGACCCGACCCAGACCTGCCCTAACCTGACCGAACTTACCCACCTGATAGGTAACGGGCCGGGTCACAGGTTATCCAAAAAAGAACCAACTTACCAAGTTATATAAACTAAATAGAGCATACATACATAATAGGCGACATACTTACTAGTATCGAGAACACCAGGAGTGAGAGAGAGTCGGGGCATATAGGAATGGACTGGACTAGCCATGCCTTGCACTAATTTTCATTATTATCCAACTATGCAGTTGTTACTGTAAGATATGTATTGATTAATATTACTCAATGATAACTTCGTTTCTGCTTGTAGAATTATTACTTTATAAAAATAGAATAATTAATTCAGATATGTTGTGTTTATCTGATACTTTTGTATTTTTCATGTTCAAGTTTTTAAACAATCTTAATTAAGGTTTGTTCAGACCATGACTAGATCATTGTTTTTGTGTAGAAGGATTTGATCTTTGCAATAGATTCTTTTTACACTTGTGTATTTAGCTTCTTGGATGGTCTTACTTCCTAGAAATAAAAATAAAAGTGGACTCGAACTTTCAGTGTTTGATTCCCCCCCCAAATACAATGAGTATCAAATCCGTTTGGGGGCGTCACTGATATTAGTGGGAAATGATTCTTAATATCCGAAAAGCTTCTGACATCTATGATAAATTGATAACGATTTATATTACATAAGAAATATCATGTCCCAAATGGGTGTTTTGATTTCTAAACCAGAGGAACTCACAACTATATCGAAATAATTCAACTTGAAAAAGCATGTCCATCCTGCAATGGTTGAACCGGAACTGCATATGGTGAATCCCAGTCAGCATCAAATATCTGCTGAAGCTGCAACACAATTGCCGGATTATACGTTCCAAAACTGACACCTACTGTCGCATAAAAGTAATCCCACATCAAATTACTAGTACTGATATGTGCTCGCATGTCACTAACTGCGTATTTTCCATGGTTGACTCTAGTGAAACCCGGATACTTATTTCCTGTGCTTGTTCCATTACTAATTGCAGGACCAGTCGAATTATAACCTGGTACCATATAGTACTTGATCTCAATTTTACCAGAACATTTGTTGTCTGGTGAAGAAGAGCATAGATTATTGGAATACAGAAGAGATTTCAGATATTGATCAGTGTTGTCGATAAAATGCGCCCAGTAAGCTACAAGTATCTTCACTTTTGCATGCTTCGAGAATATAACCTACATTTGTAAACATAATTAGATTAAAAGATGAGAATTTGAAATGATGTAGCTTGAATCAAAATATTGTACAAATGCTGATGTTTAATAGCATGCTTCAGGTGGTTATATATTTTTGTAAGGTTCAAAATGATCCTCTAAGAACTATCACGAATTACCTCTGAAATCGCGGTGGATAAAGCAGACCAGTAAACAGTTTGTGCCGCGTATTCAGATTGACCAAGCCAATCCATGGTACTGATTCGCACAGTTCCACCATTTTTTACTGATTTCACAGTGTCAATCCATGCCTGTTCGTCTGCTTGGTACTTCCCAAATGAAAGCTACATTGCAAGAACAATGTCATCCACATGAAGGAATAAAAGACCAAAAGTAAGTAGATAGCTTGTATATGGAAGCTAGATATAGCCATTTAAATCAATGAACCCTTGAGATGGATAAAATATTGACCTCAGGAGGAGCAAATGATAGATAGCTCAATAGAGGCTGTGAATTTGAATTATTGCATGCAGGAGTCTGAATTGGTATTTGAAAAGTCGAAGGGTCCGTGAGCATTGGATAGCCGGCTGTGTGAGGAACCTCTACATAACGAGGGAGAGGAGATCTGCAAAGCAATGATAATTATATATCCGGGATTCTAGATACTACAATCACAATCAAGTGAACAACTTTGAGATAAAATGAACAGTTTTTAGTCTCAATGAAGTTAAACTATTTAACCATTCGCTAACATACCTGCACCTTCCTTTAGATGGTATAAAATGTGACCAACAAGGGACTGTTCTACTGATCTGCCATTGCTGATCCCATATCTTAGTTGTGTAAGCCGAATAATTCAGAGATCCAAGTTTCCATAAGTTATCATAGAAGATCTCAACTTTATTAGCTATAGTTGGACAATCAACAAGATAGATTCCCAGTTCTTTCACCTATAAATTCAAACATTAGTACATATCCAAGCAGTACACCTCAAAGCATTGTCTCTTAACTTTTATGCAAAACAGTATGATGCAAGTATTGTATTTCGTCCTATCTATAATTGTACATCATATGATTACCTGAGTAAGGGATTTCCAGTCATTGTTAGCAGAGCCAATATAAACATGTCGAGAATCTGATATCCAAACTTTGGCATGGAGCACACCCGATTCAAACCAATCATTTATCAACAAGGTTACATTCTTTACATTCGCCCTCCCCGAAGCAAGGGCAGAGGGTTCTTCAGTGTAATCAGGATACACTCCTGAATGCTGCAAAAGCCTACAAGAAAACTTATTGACTACCGAACAACCAAGCAAGATAGAATTAAGTCGCTATGTTTTTGATAAAAATACTGGTCCGGCACATACCTAATATTGACATCACGATCAGCGGCGTCTTCAATGGATTTATATACACTTGAACCATCAGAAGAACCAAAGCTCTGCATTTCCTCTTTAGAAAATCCATAATCCCCAGAACGAGGATCGTCAGGATGGGCTACCAGTTGCCAGTACTGCGCCATTATGTCTAGTTTGCGGGTAGAGTTTCCAGCTAACCATCTTAACACGTCCGCTGATGATTTGCATTAGCTAAACTCACATCACTTATAAATTGTGGTAATCATTTAAGCTGGTAAACACAAAGAAGTAGTGAAAGGAAGAAATGAAAGGCCATTATGCTAATAAAGTCAAGAGCTTGTTACGCAAGTTCATACCGAAAGTCATACTCCGTTATTTTTATGCATAAAATTATACTAATTAAAAGTCATAATGAGATAATAATTCGGTTTCTTTTCCTACTTGTCATATTGGATCATTGGGAACAGTGAGCTGTTTCAAGTTAGCCCTCCCCTGTTTATTTCATTCATCATTCTCCATCAAATTGAGGAGGAACGAAAGTCAAAATCTGTGTTTGACCTTATTTTATGTGAATGAATGAATTTTCAGATAATATCCTCCAATACTTACATCTAGTCAAGTATGGGGGAAGTTAAGATGTAAAGGTCTACCTACATCTTGGACTTCCCATACACTATCCAACTTTAAAACTTGATCTTACTTGCTACGAAAAGGTTAGTGGGTTCTAGTCTCGTCTCGCTGTGGAATGAATAATATAGTATAGGCTAAAGTTAAAAAAGAAAAGGTACCGGTAGCGAGGACGCCGGGAATGAGGGAGAGATGAGGCATGTCGGTGGGAATGGACTGAACTAGCCATGCCTTGCACTCCTCCCCATCATTATTATTAATCAAGCTGCTCGATGATGATGCTGCTAAAATTACGAATTCATTACAGAGTAACAACACAAACAATGGTATCAAAACAACATATGTTTCTCTCATTACTGTTTCTAATCACTTGCTTGATTGGAGTGGTATTCCCAATCAATTTGATCTCTGTATCTATTTATTCTTTTATAATAATCACATCAGAATCAGATATATAAATACATATATACTGCTACCTACTGTATATCATATCCGTTGACTTTCTACCCCGGAACAATCGATTACGTTTGTTTGGAATCCAACGTGGATATTAACTAACTTCACTTTTTTATTCTAATACGGACTACTTTCTTAATTACCATGTTCAACAAAATGACCCCGTATCAAAATTAATACTCTATTTAACATTCTATGAAACAGTAATAAACTAGATTTATTCATGTGTTAAATAGGAAGTTGTTAATAATTATAATTATAAAAAATAAAATAAACTATTAAATAAATAAATAAAAAATACCCTACGGACGTAGATATGCATATAAATTATCATGTGGACCGAATTACCATCATCAACTTTAACATACGAGTCAATTATTTTAAGGGTCGAAGGATTTACATTACAGATTATTTAATTAAGAGTACTATAGGTATATTAAGTGAGGATATTTAAATTAGTAAATAAATAAGAGGAGTATATTAGTTATATATCAATTCATCTTTTGAGATTTTTGGAAGAAGATCTCCCTTTATAAGATATAGATATAGATAGTTTTCTAGTTTTTGTGTACATCCTATATTTTAATAATTTATTTATTAATATCATGAAAAGCTAAAAAGGTTTCTAGTTTTTGTGTACACCCTATATTTTAATAATTTATTTATTAATATCATGAAAAGCTAAAAATGTTAATTATATTTAAATTAAGTATTTTGTATGATTTATTTTGTTATGAAAAGTTAAAAATTATAAATTAGTAATGAAAGGCAAAAAATAACCAAATTAAAAAGAGTTTTATTTATATAATTATTAATATAAGTAATAATTAAAGTTTTTATGACCATATTTTTAACTTATAATAGCTTAAGTTAACGTAAAAAGCAAAAGTTATTTTGAAAATATCGAGGTTGCGATTGGTTGATAAGTCACTAACGACCCTCTGAATCCTTAGTCCACCCCTCTGTTGACCACCTCATTGACGAAGATGAGGTTGACACAGACCTCATCCACGACCTCATCATCGATTCCCTTCAGTGGGTGGATGAGTGACTTATATATGTGTGTGTTGCTTTTCGATTATATATATATATGTATATATATATATATATATACGAGACTAAGTATCCGTGCATTGCGGCGGTGAGATGGTGGGGGTAATAGGCAATAGAGTATGATAGAGCATAGAAGGTGATAGACTGATAAGTCATAGAGTGTGATAGCCAAATGACTTAGCCGTCCAGGCTCCGTCCTCGGATTTTAAAAATCCGTTGAAAGTATATCGTTTGACATCTCTAATGAAAAAACATGAAATTTTATGAACACCCATATAATTTTTATAATTTATCGATTAACGATTTTTTAGATCAAAGATTTTGAATGAATTATAGGAATAAATTTATTTATGGAGGAGAGTGAAAAATAAGTGGTTGATATTTAAGGAGAGAGAAAAAAAATAAGTGGTTGAAATTTCTTTTAAAGTTATTATGAATAAGTGATAGGGGTATTTTGGGATTTCCACTTATTTAAAGTTGAAAAATTTGAGGGAACAAATGATTTATAATATAGTAGAGATATATTTGAGGAACATGTGAGAAAAAGGTAAGGTTAGTAATGAGTGAGGAAGAGGTGATTTAAGAGAAAGAAAAACTGATATGGAAGTGTGAAAGAGGTGAGAAAGAGAGAGAGACCTAAAACAACTGTAATATAATCATCATATTAATATTATCGTTACTTTAACTACGATTTTTGTTGTTTTTTTTTTTTTTGAACATTCAGTCTATCAAGGAAATCTCACTGAAGTGTTGCATGTACCTTAGATAACTAGATGTTGAGCATGGACCGTTATAACTTACATGTATTGAGAAGAAAAACCCCAAGGTTATCTCATTAAGAATCAAACTCAAGATGTTAAGTAAAAACCGAAAATACCTCCAATCAAACTAGTCATAAGTGGCTTCTTTTTCCATGATCATTTGATGTTTATGTGAACTAATTCTTTTATCTTGTCAAAGGGGATACTTAATCAATCTAATTTTTTTTTACTTTTTACTTTTCATTTTAAATCAAAAATATAATGATATATACGACTCATTTGTTAGGTCTAGAAACATGTTAAACATATTGTGTTAAGACGTGGATGGATTCCAATTAGTTTCTTTCTTAATTCTAATGCATCATGCATGTTTTGATACTAGATTTTTAGACACGTCTTTAAAGATATCAAATTAATCACATTTATCAATTTTCAAATTAGCATCATGATACCAACAATTATAAGAATCAAATATCTTCTTTTCGAAAGTGTAAACACTTGTTTTACTTAATTATAGATAACATATTTCCCAAAATCCTCATATACTTTAACGAATTTGACTAGTTAATGTTGGTCTTGGGGAACCCCGCATGCCCACTTGCCAACCAATTTCCTAGTAAATGTTAAGCTATTGACATGACTTACTAGCTAGCATCGGTGTACAACTACGCGATGGGTTGGTAAACATGTCGTGTTAGATAGCTAATTGTGAGTTATGGTTCATTTTTATGATATACTTCTGTAATAGTTTAACCATTTATATATCAAATGTGGATTTAATTTCGTTTGTATAACTTTTAGCTGGTTATATAATGTATTGAATTTTTTGGTAAAAAGGAGTAATTGTATTACTCTGTTCCATTTTAATTGTCCAAATTTAACTTGTTAAGTTTTCTGACTTCGAATTTGACCGTAAATAATTTTGTTTATTTTTTTATAACATTTGATATAAACTATATGGATGAATTGAATTTTAAATATATTTTTCATTGATATAAATTTTATTAACTAATATATAACACAACCAAAGATATTTACGGTCAAAGTTTAAAAATAAAGACTTAAAAAGTTAAATTTTGACATTTAAATGTGACTGGAGGACTAGTTTATAAATGAAGAGTAATATTGAGGGTATTTTATCATTATAAATATGTTTGACTTTGACTATAACATAAATTGTTTTTTAAGTAATAATAATTGACTTTTGGCTACCATTAAAAATAAAAATGAAAATTAAATATGATAGAATAAGGAATCTCTGTGATCAAAGTTTGAAGGTGATTTGGACATTTTTGATCTAGAAGTTTATACAAAAATTTGAAAAGTTATAGATGTTTTAAAAAGGTTAGCAAAATACTATTTGACAAGAACTTTCTCTTCAGAGTACGAATACGTGTCGACTTCTGTGGTTGCATTTTTGTCGTTTTCCATCTTCATGCAATGTTATTATCTTTTCACAAGTAGAAAGTCACCTCATTTTTTTTTATTGCCAATTTTTTTAATATTTACCGTTAAGTGATCGACAGTACTTTAATCTCTAAGAATTTATTAAAAGAAAATGTTTATGGAGGTCACTCTCAAGTATTTATAGAAAAACACGTAAATGTCTCAAATTACAAAGGCCGGAACTAGAATGTGTATCACATTTTCAACCCGAATGTATTGTAAATTTAGAATGCAAGTTCAACTATAATGATAAGGCTAAAAGACGTCGGCAAATAAATAGATAGTCAAACGCGCCTACGTAAGAAGAAGATAAACATTTAGTCAAAATACTTAAACATATATAGTTTCATATATTTATTATATTATATATGCCCTGCACAAAATCAACACGTTTGTTTACTCAAAAACCAATTCCATTTCCATAACTCCATTCAAACAAACAAAGACAAAACCACACGTACATTACATTATTCCAAAAGCGCGAGCCATGTCTGGATACCCACAAAGCCAAACCGGTTACACTTATGGTAGTGCTGCACCACCACCATCTCAGCAATACCACTCTGCCTCTTATGGTGCCACACCACCACCATACGGTCAACCACAACAGCCCGGTTACGGTGCACCCCCTCAGTATTCAGCTCCTTATTACTATAACAAACCGCCAAAGGACGACCATTATTACAAACCTTCATCTTCATCATATGGCTATGGAAGTAGCCCGCCATTTGCCTCCCCCGGGTTCCCTCCTGGGACGGACCCGAATGTGATGGCGTGTTTTCAAGTGGCGGATCTTGATGGGAGTGGTGTTATCGATGATAAGGAGTTGCAGACAGCCCTGTCTTCGTATAATCAAAGCTTTAGCATTCGTACTGTTCGTCTTCTCATGTATCTTTTTACGAATAGCAATACAGCACGAAAGATTGGTAAGTACGTACTAGCAGCTAGCTAGTTGATTAATTATTGGTTCTCTTAATTAATTAGTTTGGTACAACAAATATATATATATGCCGTAATTAATTAATAAGCTGTACGTTTAGAGTCGTTAATTTAGCTCTGAACAGCTTATATGGTTACAAAGGATAAATAGTTTTGTTTTGTGTAAGTAATTAAACAAGTCCTTCCATCTATATATTGACTAGCTAGCTAGCTATAGATGCATTAAACGTTTTTTAACAATATTATAGGATTATATATGTTAAACTTTTCATCTAATTTTTTGTAAAATATGGTGACAATAATTATTGTTTCGTGATCGATGATATGATTTCAGGGCCAAAGGAATTCACTCAAGTCTTTTACAGTCTTCAGAATTGGAGGGTACATATACGATGTCAAATAAATTTTAACCTCTTAGTCTCTTACTATATATTTGTATAAATATTATTACTAGCTCGTAAAACTTTTATTCTTTCAGTAGTAAGTTTAATTGTCTCATTAATTTAGTTACTCGATCTGTCTTAATTAATTAATTAATTTGTAGGCAAATTTTGAGAAATTTGATCGGGATCGCAGTGGCCGTATTGACGCATGGGAACTGAGAGATGCACTCATGAGTCTCGGCTTCGCTGTTTCGCCTGTTGTCTTGGATTTGCTCGTCTCCAAGTACGACAGGTCCGGGGGAAGGAACAAGGCCATCGAATACGACAACTTCATCGAGTATGTTTCACACATATATATAACAACCTCTCTTAATTAATTTGTATATATATATGTATCTTAGGTCTCGTTTGTTATTAATTGACTTAATAAAAAACTTTATTAGCCAATTTTTTTTTTTTTTTAAACTGTGAATTGTTTGTTTTGACTTGATAAAACAGATGAATTGACTTATATATGCATAAACAATATTTAATCATTTAGTCACTTAATCCCAATTATTAATTGGTTAAAAAAACTTGGTTTTTTCTTTGCTAATGTTATTAATGTCTTCATTTTCTTTTCTTTGTAATTTCAGGTGTTGCCTCATTGTCAAGGTATGTAACACGAATATAAAATTAAATTTGTCAACGAATTTTAAAATGCCTGTTGTGTAAAATACCCATAAAAAGAATCTGTGAATAATATGTTAGGTTTGATGATAATGCAGGGGCTAACGGAAAAGTTCAAGGAAAAGGACACAACGTACTCGGGTAATGCCACGTTCACATACGAGGATTTCATGTTAACCGTTCTTCCCTTTCTCATTGTTTAATTCATATATACTAGATTGTCTAGATTTTGATGTCCCGTGTCAAAATACGGAAAGGTTAATTTAATAGTGTTAAAACATTTTAGGATGTTTTGTTTGTTGTATAGTTATATTTCTAAATTATGATATATATGTGTCCTTTTCTATTGAGTTTTTATATATATATATATATATATATATATATAATATATATATATTATATATATATATATATATGATGATAAATAATTTTGAATCGTGAAAGGTAAATTGTCAAAAAATATTTCAATGATTTTTTGTATTAATAGTTATGTTTTTATTATTTTATATTTTTCATTAAAAGAAAAAAAGATATATATATATATATATATATATATATATATATATATATCTACCAATATATATATAACAAGGTCCTAAATTCTTTTATGGAGAAACAAAGACAGTTAGATGAGTTCAAACTTTTAATTACAACCCTTAGATCTAAATAATAGTACCATTACCAAATTTAATATTAAGTAAACACAACATTAGTCCATCTACTATTAATAATTTACACTTTTTTGTTTTCCATAACTAATTTACAGTTTTCACCATTAATATTTAATCACTAATATTAAGAAAACACAATATTAGTCCTTGTATTTGAAATAATTAAATTTTGTATATTTAATAAAGTATGTATATACCTAGGAAGCCATAGATCGATCGATCAGTGTAATGTGTAAACATAGTGAACTAATATATATACTCATGCATGTATGAATTTATATTGTAACCGTATTATTAAGTTATCAAATCGTTTACAATTATATTATATACATTAAAGGTCTTTTAGATTATCCGACTATTATTTAACTAATATAGATAACTATTAATTTATTAATAAAAGACAAAGCATGTCATTCACTATATATACTAGATACTAAATTAAACTCGTATGTTGTGCGGGATAATTGAGAACAAAAATATAAAAACAATAATTGATAGTTGCATTATTATTCATAGTTATGGTAATATAAATAACTATCAGATTACGACTGATAAAAAAAAAACTTATAATTTATGAATATATTATATACGCTAAGTATAAAAGCAAGACTAATGAAACATAAATATTTAAATCATAAAAGTCTTTCTCATGATATATAATTATTAAATATAATATAATAAATACTTTTCAAAAAATAAACATAATATAATAAATAATCTTATTTGATAAAAGATAATTATCATAGAATTAATTAAAAAAAAGTAGTATAATATATATAATCTTTGCACTTATATATAAAATGAAAAATTAAATATTAATGATTAGGATTATAATTAATGATTATGATCAAAATTGATGATAAAGATTGTACATGACAACATAGATATAACAATTTAAATGAAAAATATGGCACCTCTTTAAAAATCTAATGTGACAAAAAAACTACAAATGTCACCTATGAAACTATCATCTCCTAGTTATATAGAGAGATTGAATACATGGTATATAATTATAAACACATAATGAGTTTGAATTTTTCATTACATGCCTTAAATTTTTTATTAACTTCGTTTAATTTCGTACGCATATTTAAAATTCAATGCAAGAACAATTACCTTTTATATATTGACAAAATATTACAAGAAAAAAAAATTTAAAAAGCCATTTTTGATGCAAATAAAACTTTACATAACAATACAATTGTATTTTAACATGTTTTATCTATAATTAATAATTATGTTATTCTTAAAATTTATTGTGTTTATTTCACGTATTTATATTGTCTCGCGTAATATACAAAAAAATATAATTTTACTTTTATATATACAAAAATACGATTTTCTTAAATAATTATTAGCCAACTGAAATATTTTATTTCATTTAATTAATATTTGCTTATGTTGTTGATCCTATCAAATTGAAAAACTTATTACTTGACACTTTTTAATAAGTTATTCATTATATGTTTTTCCTAATAAATCTAGAAGTTGAAATTTATGGTTTTTTATAAGATTATATTATGAACTTTCAAATCTTAATTATTGTATTATAATTTGCTTTTACATAAGTTATGTTAATTAAAGTAAATATTAAAAGTTTAAGATTTTAATTTCCTAAATATTTTAGTTTTTAAATTTGTTACATAAATCCAATATTTGTTCCAAATATTATTAATATTAATAATAAAATTCAACCATGACTTTTAAAAAATATTTTGAAACCTCAATATATTGATGTGAAATTAATTTTAAAAATTTCAAAAGGTTAATTATAAACACAAAAAGTAAACTTTCAAAAGGTGAGCTACTGGCAAGGTCTTAAACCTTAAGGAAATCCGTCAGGGTATAAATCACACTTTCGAAGTTTGTATGAGTGGATAATTAAGAGGGTTTTCAATAATACTGGGTTTCATCTCAGACATGCGTGGTTCAAATGCTAACTACTTTTGTTTTGTTAAATTTTCTTTATATGTATATTTATATAAACATTAAACTACGTAAAATTTGTAAAAAATGACTAATATAGTTACACTAATTAAAGAGAAGTCAAATCCATATAGAGCCCTTATTTATATTCCGCTAAACAAATCTGTTTATATTGAATTTCAAACTATCACTTGCCACAATAATTTGAAGTGTTACTAATTGTTTATAGAAACATAAAATCATGAAATTTTATGTTTTTTTTTTCTATATAAAGACATACATTAACAACAAGATACTAATTAATTTACAACTTTGACACCATGATACTAATTAATCTATTTTTAACATCTTTTATATATGGTTGTCAATGTATGATATTGTGAAACGATAACTTGTCACTAATTAAATATGTTATCTCGTGTATTACGCGAGACAATAATCTAGTATAATATAAATTTAATGTCTAATATTAGTGTGTGAAATTAACGATTTTTATGAATCTTAAAATTAAGATTGAGTTTTCTGAAAAAGACTTTTAGAATACAACAGCCCTATAACTTTGAAGCATTGTTTGCATTTTAATTCACATGCTGGTTGAACTTTTGGATACCCAAAATGAGTTGTGTTAAACAGTTACGGACTCATGAGAAGTACTGTAAATTGAAGTCACGTAATTTTGTGTTTAAATGATATATGGTTCAACCATATGATGGAATTTACCGGCCATATGATTATTTTAGCTATTATAAGTATACATTAATATTATATGCACGTCGTTAGTTAATGAAAGAAAAAACTAGATTATTATTACTCAACTTATTTCAAAAGTTTATAACCGAGACCAAATGAAAATAAAACAAATTAAGCAATAAGGATGTCAACCCGGCCTAGCTACTGATGGATGGATCTCAAAATAAAAAAGAGAAAAACATTTGAACTAAAACAGTGATGATGATTCCATTCCACAGCTTCAATATTGCTGATGAATCCGCTCCACTGTGATCTGAGTCTTCCGCAGCACCCCTACACAAAACAATTGTAATAATACAACTTAATAATCATGATTTCATTCTATTATATATATATATATAACACCATGCTACTATTGTCACTTTTTCGATTTAGGGCCAGGTCTTTGACTTAGCTTATTCGGGTTTTAATTAATTTGGTTCTGTATCTCTATGTGTAGAGATAGAGGATCCTTTTAATTAGAGGATCTATATCCATTAAGAGATGGGTTGAGAAAGCTTACTCTTCGTCTTTAAATTGCGTAAGTGGTCTTCCGTTGAGCTCGACAACAGGCCTTGCATTTTCTTGAAAATCCTATAAAGTTAATAAAACGACAAGATCCGATCAGGGGTAAACCATAAATACTATATGTACATTTTACAATGCAAACAAACATGATATGGAATACTTACAGGGTCAAGAGCTCCTTTCAGCAATTTGATTTGTTCCTCTGAAATGGGTCTAACCTTTTCGGCCACAGTCCAAATGACACCCTCCGAGCATGGGGGAGTTGTGAGAGAGCCGATGTATCTGAAATACTTGTTGTTATCACTCGTGATTTTGCCTGCACTTACTTCCCCCAAATCATTTCCATTGCTACCCAGCCCTTTGATTTTGCTCGCAATCACCTGCACGTACGTATATAATTACAATATGGCCGATCTCATGTGTCAATTTCACACTTGATTAAATGTATACAAGTGTAGAAAGAAATAGTGAATACATCTTTAATAAAGGGATCAGACTCTCCAACGGCGTACAGAAGGCCAAGAACTGCCTTCTGATCATTTTCATTGCTATGAACGAAATGTAGCTCCGCGTCATATCTAATAAGAAAAATATGTGCGATATACGTCAATAACATTTTACAAAACTTGTGTCCAAAAAAAGAAGGTGATAACAATAAGACTGCACATACTTCTTCCCATCAATAGTGTGCTCTGCAGGAGTATGCCAATGGCATTGAACTAGCTTGAATGTTGAACCATTCACTTCTATACTTCCGGCATCTCCTTGCCATTCCACCTATCCAAAAATTTCAACACAATATCAACAATGATGTAACAGATATATAGTTTATATATGTGCTAGATCAGTAAAATAGTAGCTAGTCATGATCATGAGCTTAATTACCGCGATATTGTGGTGTCTATTGAAAATTTTGGCAGGAGCTTCTTTGTATGACTTTTTCAAGTCACTTGATTGCTCTTTAGCCTTTTTAGTATCAATGTTAATCGGAGATTGTGATTTTCCATCCGAGCAAACTTTCCACTCTGCGCTAAGACTACCCCATTTCTCTGGGCCATCTGGTGCCGACTCTTCATAGCTGAATTCCTTTTCATCCCCTGCATCATATCGATTGTATTCTAGTAATTAAAATGGTTCATAGCAGAGTTTCTTTGTATTAGATATCGTGTTATCTAAAAATGATGAATTCTCTTCGTGACAATAAAAAAAAAAATTCATGTCAGAAATATTGTTAGCTTGAATTGGTTACGTAAAAAACACATTTAACTAATACAAAATCGTGTAAAAACATATATATATATATATATACAACAAAGTTTTCACCCTTTTTTGGTGTAGTTTGTCTTGTTTGTTCAAAAAGATGAGTAAAATATTTCCCCTTTCTAAACAAATTACACTAATTCTTTACAAGTCTAACTCTAAATTTGTCACTTGTATATGGGCCTGTTTCAAACTTTTCCATACAAAGGTCATGGGTTGCGGTGTTACATGGTTCAAACAAGCAAGACTGACTCTTGACGAAGCTCGTGATCAACAGGAAGAAGATTACATTGATAGATGGCATAATGTATGTTTTCTTACAACAATTAATACAAAACGAATAAGCAAAACATCATACGTACCAGAGGGGGCGGCATTGCATATCACGATCAAAGAAAGCGATGAAACGATGAGAAATGTGAAAAGAAGAGATGATAGATTAGGGCTTGTCATGGTTGAGATGTTGAATTGATCAGATATGTTTGTGAATTACTACTTATGATGAGCTTAGTTAGAAGTATGCATTTATGGATGTATTTATATATGCATGGATGCACCAAGTTAACGTACACCATTTGTATCATATCGTGGGATTCGGGTTCAACTTTCCATTTGCTAAATATGGTATGGTAATTAGTGATAATAGCCAATACTTAAAGACAACTTAGCCGATGTTTTCTCTTTGAGTGACAGTAGTGTCCATTTATCAAAAAGAAAACGTCAAGTACGTACCTCTAGTCACTAGCTAGTGTTAGGAATTAATATATGTGTTGATTTAACTAAAATAACTTCTTTGTAACATTCGTGACTTTTGACCTCAATTGACTTGTAATTAAACGTAATTAAGTGATGACGATTTCTTGAATGCATATGATTTATTGAACGTTTTGATATGTTTTAACGTAACGTTGAGTTTAAATGTGTTAACGGGTTCGTTTTGGCATTTAAATGTTTAACGAATAGCTATTTGTCGAAATTAGTGGAGCGGGGCCTCAAAAATGAGACCCCATGACCGACCTCTCTCTTCCCTCACCACACACTCTTCTTTTCTCTTTTCCTTATCCTTTTTTTATCCTCCCTCTCTCCCCCATATCATTCATTCTCCTTCTTCTTCATTTACCAAAATGCTCCACCATAAATTGTTCATAAATCCTTGCAAATCTTGTGTTGTTAGTGTTAAATTAACTAAACTTCTTAGCAATAATAACCTACATCATCAAAGTCCAAGATTCTTACAAGTTTCAAGTGTTCATCCAAGGTTTTGAGCCCAAATTTCGGATTTGAGGTTCTAGACCGAATTGGTAAGTGTTTCATAGCTCAAAACGTTCCTTTTACATTGTAGGTTACTTCCTTATTGTCAACTTAAACATTTGGAGGTCGATTTTGGCATAAAATGGGTATTTTTGCTTAAAAACGGGTTTGAAGATGAATCTAATGATTTTGGACTTGGGTTTGTAAAACAAGATGTTTTCTAGTGTTGTTTATACTTGTATTTGGTTGTGTTAAAGTTTGGTAACCAAATTTAGCTTCTAAGGTTGTCGATTCTTAGGTCAAAACCAGTATGTGTTCATCAATTCTGCAGATGATCTGCAGATTTGCGGATGATCCGCATCCGCCGTAGCATCCGCCATATCGTCTACCATCCGCCATACCATCCTCCATTCGCTGTCCATTTCATTCACGTTTACGTACGGTTACCGGTCGACATTCAAGGATCCAAAACTTGTTTATTAATCTTATATCATCATTCTAAGGTCACCAAAATTGGTTAAACACATTTCTAAACACTTTGATTCTCAAGTCAAATTTTGGTGCTAAGTCATTGAACCGAATTTAACTAAAACTTTTCTCTTGTCGCTTAAACGTTCTCGAATCACTTTTAAAGCATCCTCGGGATTGTGGCATAGTTTAGCTAGCTATACTTTATCGATTGAGGATACCTCGCGATGATAAATTGTTGATTTAATAGGTTGTGATCGTTGTGCTCCCCGCTCACCCGTTTAAGCTCATTCTAGTGACTTCTAGAGGCCAAGGTGAGTTTCGTAAACCCTCCTTACTCAATTGAGATTCGGGCTGAAAAGTGTACGTGCTTGTTATTGTTGTTTACTCGATTGATTGATTGTTTGACTAACGTATGGACTTGTTGCTCGGTTAATTATGCTTCCATTTATGAATACTTGTTGTGGTTTGGGTAGTTGTACATACATGGAAGACGGTTATACTTTCAATGAATAGGAGATGTGGTGGGAAGGCTGCGGGTGACCCTATATATAAGCATCAATGATTCCTTGAAATTAGAATCGTAAGAAGTGTATGTGCATTGTGTTGTTGATCGATGGAAAACGTTTTGATAAAGATCGGGACATAGGATCTCGCATGATAACATTTTTTCCCCCTTAACGTATTATAGATTTGTGATGGTGATAACGATTAAGTCCATGTTGATGGCATAACGATAAGCCTACGATTTGTGGCATAACTTTGTTGTTAACGATATTGTTTAACATGTATATTGAATATGAATGCTTAGTTGTAACGTAACGTTGATATTACGCATTTGAAATATATGTAAGTCGTGCCGTGATATTACGCATTTGACATATATGTAAGTCGTGCCTGGGACGTATCTTACGCATTTGAAATATATGTAAGTCGTGCCTGGAACGTAGTTTACGCATTTGAAATATATGTAAGTCGTGCCTGTAACGTATTTTACGCATTGTTTATCATGTAAGTTGTGCCGGTTTATCACGCATTATTCAATAAGTAAGTCGCGCCGTTATTGGACGTTATATTATATATGTATGGACGTGGACGTGGACGGTGGATTGACGAATCCACACCCGGCATGATCATAACCGTGGATACGGGTTATTTAACTCGCGTATTGGACGATATTATATATGGACGATTATTGGACGTTGACTTGTATTGACTTGTGATAACGTGAAATCCTTTTAGGGTTTCCTTGGAACGTGATTAGGTATTCTAATCCTTGTATATCGTTAACGGTTGTTATCCCGACACACTAATTTCCTGATACTTGTCCCTACGAACTCACCAACTTTATGTTGACGCGTGTTAGTACACTTTTCAGGTGACAGGTTAGCTCAAAGATGTATTGGATGATTGATTGCCTGATTTTGCTAGAATTGGATTTGGACTTGGACTTCTTGGATCCGTGATTCATTATTTCCGATTAGGGTTTATGCTTAGATGTGATCCGGTTGCTTGCACTACTAAATGGTTCGTATGGATTTACTTGATCCTTTTTTGCATTTAGTTTACTCTACATAATTTCCATGTCGTGTTGTGCTTTTCTTGTGATACCCCATGATTCCGCCTTATTGGGGTGTTTCATTCTTAAAGTCTACATAAAACTTTTGGTAAAATAGATATATCAAAGAAAGTCTATGCATATATATATAAATATTTTTTTTTACTGTGTGTGTGGTGAGGCCGTGAGGGGTGTTTCAATGAGACCTTAATTGAAAAGTTTAATATTCGTATATATATCTATACTTCTTTACTCCTATATAAAAATTATGCACCCCTCTCAAAATAGAAATAGTTACTCATATGTCACATACAAAATTACTAAATTGCTCCTTAATAAAAACCCACTATAGAAAGAGTTTTATAAATTACCAACTTTGCCCTTAATGAATTAATTTACACTATAAACCCTTTATTTTAATACTTGACACTTTAAGCCCTTATCTTCTAAAACTTTTCACTATCACAATTACATCAACCTACACCACTTGACACCGCCACCACTACCAACAGTACCATCACCGCCACCACTAGATCGTCTTCTACACTATCGCCACCGCATTGCGTGGGTACCATGCTCGTATATTTTAAATAATGCATATATGGGCTCATGGCACCCCATGCTAAGGCATGTGCTTATAAGCACCATCTTTTTGGAGCTTCTTCACTGCCACATCAACATCATATTATTCAGGACTCTCATCAAGACACTCACTGTCTATAAACAAAAGTTTCTTGGAACTTTTTTACACATCATCAATTATTTTATAAATTATCTTACACACACAAATACACATATATATACACTACATATATATAAAACAAAACAATTATTGCAGCCGGCCCCACATATACAAAGTCCTTGAACTTCTTGGGGAAGAATATCTTGCAAGATGCAGCCACAAGGACGTTTAATGTCAATAGCGTCCAATCGTCTTCGGCCTTTAAGGACGCTCGGGAAGACACCTATAAGCACCGGCCTAATAGTAATTCACACCTTATTTTCATTATTCATAGTACAAAATGTTCACTAATATGAAAATTGTTAAATAATGTGTATCACAATAGAACTTAAACTAATACAACATAAGCTACATCACAGATGCAACATAAATTGTAAAGTTTAAGCTTTATTACAATGCAGCTTTAAAAAATTTCATATTCTTTTTATTAACAAAACTTGTCATGAGAACCTTTTTTTGCCCAACCAAACAATGCAAACGAAATTATTTACGTTTTTTCCATTTCAAGTCTTTTTATCAAACACAGCCGAGGCAAATAAAACTTCTTTAAAAGGCTTCAATCCATAACTTGGTTAAAGAAGCAAGTTACATACAACTAGGCGGAAACTTGTTCCTAACTTGTTTAAAAAAGAAGCTCACATACAAATAAACTACAAATCCTTTGTTCAAATTATACCATGTTATTCTTTATGCTGAATATTTATTATATCAAATCAAAAATCTAAGCTCGACTTTACGAAAGAATTTGGTTAATTATGCTTAGTCTGAGTTGTTATGAGCTGTCTTTACTTTCCAAAACTTAAGAAGCATACAGTGTAACTAGATGATAGTTGTAGGTACTTGTAACAAAGGATAAAGTTACACACTTACACTCAAAAACCTTGATATGTAAGCAATATATAATTAATTATGTTTTTTCTTCCAGCAAAAACTATACAAATTTATCTGCCTTTGTATCCTTCTCTGTATTATCATTTCATTTAGGTTGAGACAAAAAGAAGTATATATAAAAGAAGATGGTAAAAGATTTTGGGTCAACCACCCAATGGTATTCCTTCTTCCCTTGGCAAATTGACACCAACTATATATCCCAAAAAAGCTCCAACACAGCAATATACAACTTCTGTTTCATGTTAACATTGAAAACCATCATTCATTGCGTCTTCAAGATTATATTTAAACCTCTGCATATGATTGCCACAATTAGTCCTCGGCAATTTAAATCATGGTAAAATACTAAGCTATTATCAAGCAGAAAAAAGTGAACTTTAAGTTATTTTAGCAACAAAATGAAGTCGGAATATGAATGGTAAGAACAAAACCTTGTCAGAGTCGGATAGTACATCATATGCTTCCCCAATTATCTTAAAAAGGTCGTTAGCATCATTGTGGATGGTTGTGAAAATCTGTTTCCAAACATAATCATTTGCTCTGCTCACATTTCTTGGTAGAAAGTTACCTGCCTGCAACTGAAAATAGTCAGTTACGTGACTATATATAGGAGCATGTATATATAACAGCAACATAAAAACAAAACCTTGTCTGGATGATGTTTGAGAGCAGCTTTACGGTATGCTTTTTTAATTTCTAAATCAGTCGCCGATTCTTCAAGCCCCCTGCCAAAGCATAGTATATGGGCATTTAATGGTTATAAGTTAGTGAAGACAATGGATACTTATACCACTTAACATAATGCAAACTTACAAAATGAGGTAGAGGTCCATTGCCATTCCTTGCTTCAATTTTCTCTTCACAGAAGAAAGATCATGACGAGCTACTTTTAAAACTTCCACATACTTCTTTTCGCTATGCTTTTCAAGAAGAGAGACAAGTCTCTCAAAATCAAGGGATGCATGCACATAGTCTTTAATTTTCTCATGTAAAGTGGCCCTCCTGGAAATTGCCTACAAACATGATAATGCTGCAAGTTATATAATCACAAAGACAAAAACATACTTGTATTCAATAATGACCGTGAAGAACAGCGATGTGGCAATATCCCAAAATTAAATCTTGAAGGACCTTTATGTAATCGCCATCAAGGGCTATAGCAAGATTGCAATCTGCAATGGCATCAATGATTTCACCTAAAGCTTGGTGTGCAGCAGCACGGTTGCATAAGCAGATAGCAGTGAAAGACCTTGATTCAATACTCAGCATAATAGCATTACTATAATGATCCACTGCTTCTCTGTACTTCCCACCTTCAAAAGCTTCATTTCCTACACGCTGAAGTTGATGGAGTGGTAAATTATGGCAATGAACAGAATATGACCCCATAACCAGCTCAAAGACTATTAATTTTATTGCACTGTTGATGTTGTAAACTATGTCTAAGACTATTTCTAACGCATAATACTCATTATTGAAAATCTGATTGTTCACAGTAAATCAACACCAGTTTGCAATAACTTAATGCAATGGCAGCATGACAATTTGTTTACAAATAATGTTAAACCGTTATTAACTTACAAACACTATAAAATATAGAAGCCAAATGCATAAACTATTTCACACCTTACAACGAAGAAGTTCACACATAGTGGTAGCTGAAGGAAAGGACAGTCCCTCGGTCCTACAATGGAAGGAAAGTACAAAAAAGGTTTAGAAACAATTTTCATAAAAAAAAATATTTTTTTTATGTATGTATGCTTATTACATAGTTTCAGAAGGCACTTGTTGCTCATATTTTTCAAGGATGGCAAGGGCCAAGTCAAACTTAGCCATATGAAAGTAGGACCTAGACATCAGGCTCCATCTCCAAAGCTTCAACGGTTGCTTTTGAACCACATCTGATACTTGATCACAATCAGCTGTGGTAATATAATTCATTTCAGCAAAAACAAGTGTTTGCTCACACATTTGAGCCACTTCGGCATACTTATGCAGCTGTTACAGGCCACATGTAATATATTTAAAGTTGGGAATGATTATATGTCAAAATAAAATGAGGTAATTCAATTTCTTAATAAAATTCTGGTAAGTTGCAACAATGAATACCATAATAAGAGCTTCCCCTTTCATTTGAAGTAGTTTCTCTGAGTAAGAGCTTATTGATAAGGCTTCTGTAAGAACCTCCAATGCATTAGTTGCTGACTCTATAGTTTTACTTTGCAAAAGGTCAGCAGACTGGTTGAGATAATTAACTACATTCTGTCAGCACGAAAAAACCCAAAATCAGAAGCTGATATGAAGAGAGATAAGTCCATCCATCAATCAACAGATATACACGGTACTATGGTAGCAAACATCCATTTCTCCTTCAATATAGACACACATACACAAATCATTATTAAACATGAATATTATGACACATAAGTTACCTCGGCATTTTGTAAGCCATGAGATGCCTCTATAATAAGCCTTCTATCCAAGCAAGCCGTACTAGAATCCAAGCTTTTTTATAATAATTCAGCGCGTTATCAATTTCTCCAAGAAGCATATGGCAACTAAAAACACAAATCATAACAACCAATTGTCTATGATACATAGCCATAGAATATACAAGTAATCATTTGAATTTTCCAATCACTGATATATTAAAAATGGTAATATATATAGAACTCTGAACTCTTACTTTCCGGCTGTTAGGTAAACCTTAATAAATTCAGGATCTAATCGAGTTGCCATTCTGCAGTCATCAATAGCTTTCCTTATCTTTCCGAGTGACATCCTTTTAGCCGCACGATTACTGTAATATAAGACAACATATTCAAGTTCTGGTACCTTGGAGCATATATCTGCATGTTCAACCAAAACACTAGCTATAGCTTTTCCTACTTTCTTCCATTGATCTGCCTCTAGCTTTAGCTTCGTCTTTTCTACACATGTGGTCAACTTTGCCTTTTCAAGCTTCTTAATATCCTTATTCAGCTTATCTTTAGTTTCTTCAAACTCGTTATTCAAAGAAGACCATTTCATAAGCATCACCTTGTTCTTCTTACTCTCGTATGATAGTTCAGTTCTGCATCTTTCTAAATCCTTTTGAAGCTCGTCCACGTTTAGAATCAACTCCTCATTCTTGGCTTGACAAGATGCCAATTCTGAAGTAACTTTACTTAATTGACCTTTCAGGGTGTCGACTTCTTGGGCCTGCAATTCTAGTTCCCTTTCTTTAAGCTTTATATCTTCTTGTAGTGAGACCATTTCCGGGTCTGAATAATCTCTACAGGCAACAAATCAAATAAGAACCACATAACACTACAGTCTTTAATAAGCTAGGGGCAATTGATCTATTGCTTTTCGAAAGCATAAGGGGTAACTGATTATTGCAGAAGTCACAATGATAAGTTTCAAGCAAGTATATGATTATAACTCTGATTATATCATTATTAATTAGAGTCAACATAATCACATTCATATAGGTGTTTAATAGCTTGCTGTAAAAAGTGATTATTCAGAGAAATGTGCAAAATTATCTGATTCTTCTTCTGCAAGAAGAAACAGTCATTTTCATAACGCATATCCAAACACAGGGGCGGATCCACTTGAATACCAATGGGGGGTAATGCCCCCGATAACATTGAAAATTTTAATACCAATACCATAAGCATTTATGGTACATACGGCCAAATTTCACTATTGCCCCCAGCTTATTTTCTCAATGCCCTCATTTAATTAAATAAAGTCTAGTAAAAGCAATGAAACACTAATACATCGATTGTCATATTTTAATATTTTATAATACTTTCTACACACTTGTAGACTTGTACTCTTGTAGTCCTACTTCACCATAGTCTTACATTTTTAGTTCTATCTTATAAGAGGCTCTACATTTTTGGATACATATATCATTAATTCTGTGAAAGGAGTACAGTTAGTTGCATATATATTTTTAACCAATTAAGATTTTTTTTCTAAAAACTTAATGGCTGTTTTCATCTAAAACTATGATAAATAAATAATAAGGTTTTTTTTAATATATACTTTAGATACATATGACGTCCTTAGGAGTAAAATCTAAGTTCATTATCTTAATAGAATTACCAAAAAATATAGGACTCGACGAGTCCGGGTCTAAGGTTGAAACGAAGATTTTTAAACAGGTCCATAAGACCACAATTACCTAAACCCGGGTCATACCCGACCCGTTGTTATTACTAGTCATCAAATAAGTTTTTATGCCCCCACTTAGACGAAATCCTGGATCCGCCTCTGTCCAAACATCTGCAAAAGCTATGGTTAAGAGGTACAATATGTTACCATATTATCGCAATCAGTTGCTAGTTACCATGCCTAATAGGCTAATACGCTTACATTAATTCATAACCAAAAGTCATAATATTAGGAAAAAAACAAAATTTTGTTGATTATCATTGGTCACATACATAAGCAGCGTGGTTTGGATCAGTGGTAAACATTTAAGTAAAAACTGAAAGTAGCCTCTCTACCTTGGCAGGAGTCTGTCTACATCTTAACCTCCCCCATACATCGTCAAGGTATTGGGTCTCAAAACCCCGCAGAAGGCGGCAGTGATCAGTTCCTTTCATTGGTCACATACATGAAAAAAAAAATTAATCCACACCCATTAACTTAGATAATTTGATGCAAATCATATTGCTACAGTCAGCCGTCATGTGTCACATGATTCATCAGTTTACATTTTATGGGAATATATATATATATATATATATATATATATATACAAAAATATGAGAACATAATAGTATAATAATAATAGTAATGAATAAAGAGTAAGAATTACATTATACCTTGGTAAAGAGTTGGCGAAAAATGGACATTCATGAACAAAGTGACCAGGAAGCTTACAACCATAACAATAATTCTCACCACGACCGCCGCCGCCACTACGGCCGCGGCCGCCACGCCCACGCCCACCACGGCCTCGGCTAACGGAGGATTCATAAGCTGGTTTTCGATAGACATAATGATGATTATGATCAATAGAATCGCCCGAAAAAGAACGCACGTTAGACATTATTTTTTATTATTATTTAATTGTTATTTACTATACTACTGTACTACTTACTAAAATATACTGTAATAAAGGGGTTTTTTTCCAGTTTTTCTAATGGTGCCCTTAAATGAGTCAACTAGCGGTGTGTTTAGTAGTCGCGTCACGCCGCTTAGAATTCCGTGTTTCAAAGTTCCTTTTCAAGTTTCCCTCCTTTTTCCGGATGTGTACAAATTATGAACACTACTACACACTAGTAAAATTTATTTTTTTTTTTAAAGGGGATTTCGTTCGTGTCGTGATTCGATAACGGAAGATCTAATCTTAACCGGGTCCGCTTTAAAGAGCCTCTTGTTAACTTTTGTTTTTTTTATTAGATTAGCCGAAAAATCTTCTTATCAAAAACAATAAGATATGTAAATTTTACTAGATTTTTTTTTAATCTTTATCTCTTTGATTATATGTCATAATCATATAGTTATGAGATTTTTAAGTTATTTATTCAAAGATTTATCATTTCTCAACAAGTAATAGAAACTATAAGTAATTAAGTAGTAATGATAAATTTATCATAAGATGTCATACAATTATCAAGTCTCAGTGATAAACTTACAATATTTTTTGACATGATTATCAAGTCCAACTCTTCAAGTGATCAATCTACAATATTTGTACTGTTCAGTCTGGTTTGAACCAGATTGTTTAACCAATTCAACCATTTACGTCACTGAAACCGGCTCACCAGCAAAACCGGTGTTAAAACATTGTTGTTTTAAGCATTTTAGTTTACCGAAAATTCTATCTAAATAACATGAAAGTCCTCCTAAAAATAAGCAAATATAATGATAGACAGTACATTGCTAACTTTATAAATTATTCGTAGTATAATATTGTTAAATTTTCCATTTAGTGCTATCTATAATTAAAAGAATGAATTAGAAAAATATATCATTACTCATTTGTAATTAGTGTAATACGCATTTTTCACAAAACTAAAAGTTTTTTTTTAAAGCACTAGGTATAAATGGAACCAAAACATGATTATCCCATTTTAGTATTTGACAGGAATAAAAAAAAAAGCTATAGAATCCAATATATACTTTATAATATAATACTGAAAAATAATAAATTTTCATAAAAGAATAAACTAAAGATCCTCCTAACTATTAGATTGAGACATGTAACAAAATCATGAGTGGGATTAGGAAAGAGAATTAATGAATAACATGTGTCATATTTTAAAACTTTTAGTAGGATAGTAGGATTTTTAAGCTAATTTTTAGAAAGATTAATCATTTTCCTATAATACTCCGTATTATATACTCTGTCCCTCAAGCTAGCTCGTGCATGTTCAACCAATTAACGGCCAAGATTAGCCTTATCATCATAAGTTCATGACCATATATTGCATGGACTCATGGAGCACCTTTACGACATTGTTCTCTCTTGACACTTACTACTCTTTTTGCCACTTTTTGCCACCATAACTTAGCATTCTGAACTCGGCTTACAGTTGTGGTCAATGGATGATTGTTGTTAAAAGGATACATGGAGTTATATATATCTATATCCATAGTATCTTAGGCTATCACGAGCAAAGCATTTATTTGTCATTTTCACCCGCGAAAACGCCCCGGAACTCCCCGGGACGCCCCGCACATTGGCCCAAAGAGGGGTTCTGGAGAGAGAAAGGAGGGAGGCGTGAGATTTTGGACGCCACTTCATGCCTTATTTTTCATGGACCTCATTTTGGACCACCTGCCACTTTTCTATTATCTTGTACTTTTTCTATTCTTTTAATTATTTTATTTACATAATAGTATATAAATAAATAATTTGTGGGTTCTGAAAGAAACATTAAAGGAAAGTCTTGCTCCCACAAAAAACAAGGAACGCCCTTTGCTGATTGTACTGCCACGTGTCGCAAGATGCCCCTATGAAACACCCTAAAAGGAAGTCTTTCTCTTCATAGTCTTATAAAACATTTTGCCCTTTTTTAAAATCTCAAAAAATGATTTGAACTACCTAAATTACCCCGTTTTTTATTAACTAATTGAAAATTTTAAATTACCTAATATACATATAATACTCTTAAATCTCAACCACCCATTTTTCTCTCTCTCTTCAAATCTCAATCACTCATTTTTTCTCTCTCATCTAAAAATCATTTTATTCCTCTAATTCATTCAAAATCTTTTATCTAAAAATTGTGTGAATGTTCTTAAAATTCCACGCTCTTTCATTAGAAATGTCATTTGATATACTTTTGACGAATTTTTAAATCCGAGAGCGGAGCCCGTACGTCCAAGGCATTTGACTATCGCACTTTATGACTTATCACCTTCTATGACCTATCATCCCACTATCTCACCGCCGCAATGCGCAAGTCCTTTCACTCGTCAAAAATAAAATAAGACACTTGGAACATATTAAAAGTTGTTATTTGCAACAGCTAAAAATACAAGGCATATCCAGCTGGGATTCTTAGTTCTGTATCCAGAAAATAATACATATAGAAGATAAGATAACCTAGTTCATGTTTACTCACGAAAGGTATATATATATCCTGGGAATCTTAGTTCAACTTCCGAGAGTTTGTCCTTATTCTTCCCGGTGCATGTTTCGAAACCAATCAGCAAGCTGGTAACACATAAAAAAAGCAATATATGAATTTAGAAATTACCACACAAAGTCATCCTTCATTGCATTTTCAAGATAATATCTTAACTTTTAGGTAAAACAAGACACTACTATACCGCACTTACTATGATTAGACTAAAATGTGATCAAGTAGAAGAAAGATCATTTTAGCAACGGATAAATAACATGAATATTAGCTTATAGAACAAACCTTTCTATCGTCAGATAGTACATCATATGCATAATCGATATTCTCAAACAGCTTCTCAGCTTCTTCATGGATGTTTCTAAAAATCTCTTTCCAGACATGGTCTTCTACTCCACTCTCACTTCTTGTTAGAAACTTACCCGCCTGGTTTTATAGACAATCATTTACGAGACTATAAAAGGCTCTTGTATATAAAATATAGGGGAAATTCCAAAAAAAAAAAAAAAAAAAAGGTAACGTTTTTACACAAATTTCTTATTTGTCGGAATGTAAAATATTTTTGAACAAATAAAAGGAGCATAATTTATAAATTAACAAAAAAAGAGGTAACATTTCCTCATTCGAACACTAACTTTAGTTCCTCAATTAGCATATTTTAATTGGATTATGTGTTATCTTTAAAAAAAACGTTTTTGATATTATGTTACCTTTTTAAAAAGACAACTTTTTTATGACAAAACTTAAACTTCTAATCCTTTCTTTTTTATTTATTTATCAAATACATGTTACGTTCCCCTAATTAGAAAATTGCAATAAATATGTAACCTTTTGTTAGGATTTTCCCGAAGATATAAGATATATATTAAACCTGGTCTGGGTGATGCTTGAGTAAAGCTTTATGATATGCTTTTTTAATTTCTGCACCAGATTCTGACCCTTTTAGTCCCCTAACAAACAAGGCATTGGAAATGACTCAATGAGCATTCAACGTTTATAAGTTACTAATGAATATAACGCAAACTTACAAGACCAGGTAGTGATCGACTGGCCTCGCATTTATCAACTTTATTGGCATAAAAGAAAGACGCTGACGAGCTATTGTTAGATATTCCACGTCCTTCTTTTCACTACGCTTTTCAAGAAGAGAGACGAGCCTTGTGTAATCATCTGCTTCATACAGATGGTCTCTTATCTTCTCATATAAATTAGCCCTCCTATAAATTGCCTGTGAGCATGATAACGCTAGCTGGAAGTGAGTTTTATCACAAACGACAATATCCCACAATAATATTCCAAGAAGCTGTATTTTATTGTATATAATAAAGGGTTATAATGATCTCTATACACAAGGTAATGATTTACACATAGATACCCTCTTTATCTAAGGAATTTACATCAAAGTACTAATAGTCTAATGCATTGACAATTTTTAGTGTACATAGTAGTATAGTACTAGTAGGACCACATTTCGCAGATTCCAAGAAATAAATAAAACGAGTTTTTCAGAAAAATAGTGTATTTCTTGATAACATTTGTTGAACTAATAAGTCAACAAACAACTTCGTAGAACCAGTAAGCCCGAGGGAGCATCGACCAGCTTTGGGAAACCTGGCCTATAGGTGGGAAAGGCGTGGGTGTTGCAATGTTGCAGGTGGCATTGGCGATATGTTAAAGACCAGATTTAGGAAACCCGGCCTTTACACGTGGCATGCATGGAATGGTTGGAACAATATATAAAGCATGTGATTGGGACAAAGCCCTGATTTCCCAACCCCAGTCTTTCGCTGCCAGCATGACCGGGTTTCCCAAACTCATGTGTACCGTTTCTACAAATTACCTTGTTGTCTTGTTGACTTAGGGGTTCTACAACTTTGTTTGAGAAACACCCCACTTCTCCAAAAAAAATAAATATAAAGAATATAGAAAAAAACAGACCTTCGCGTAATCCCCATCAAGAGCTATAGCAAGATTGCAATCTGCAATAGCATCAATCACTTCACCCAAAGCTTGGTGTGCAGCCGCACGATTGCATAAGCAGATAGCAGTGAAATGTCTTGATTCAACACACCTCGTTATAGCATTAGTATAATGCTCCACTGCTTCTCTATATTTCCCATCTTTAAAAGCCTGATTTCCTGCACTCTGGAATTGATAGAGTTGTAAATAAAATAAACAATAAAACATGAACAAATCAGTGGTACAAATAAACTGTGCTTTATTTGAGTTGGATATGTGTATGTCACATGTATATGCAGAAGTTAACTACAAAGTGAATATTCTATATCATAACTAAATCAAAGACTACCAAGACAGTCACACTTGCTATGTTTGTGCAGGAAATTCTACCAAATTGCAGAAGACAGATGACAGAGAGAAGAAAATATACTTGTTTACAGTAAATAATACAGCTCTGCAATAACTAAAGTGTAACACAGTAACATAACAACTGTTTACTGGTAGGATTAAGAGTTTCAAACTCAAGACAAGTTATTACTTTGTCGCCAATATAAATACTACACCAAAACACATAATCTGTTTTATACCTTGCAGCGAAAAAGCTCAAGGAGAGAGGCAACTGAAGGAGAGGATGATCCCACAGTCCTACAATGGGGAAACAAATTCAAAATTTGATAATATAATTATCTTAAAAAAACATTTATACAAGTAAGTTTGGTTATGACTTGGTTTCTGGAAGCCCTAGTTGCTCATATTGCTCAAGAATAGAGAGAGCCAACTCAAACTTAGCCATACGAAAGTAGGACCTAGACATCAGGCTCCATCTCCAAAGCTTCAATTTTTTATCCTCATCTGACATGTGGTTACAATTCTTTTCAGCAATAACAAGTGTTTGCTCACACATTTCAATAGCCTCCTCATATTTATGCAGCTGTGACATTTCACATATATTAACTCAATGTTAAGAATAAATATATCACAAAGACCCAAAGTAACATGAGATGATCAGTGCAATTACTGAAACTATAGTAAGTTGCGACAGAGGATACCATAAAGAGGGCCTCCCCTTTCATCTCAAGCAGTTTCTCTGAATAGTAGCTTATCGATAAGGCTTTCGTAATAACTTCCAATGCATTAGCTGCTGAATCGACAGTTTTATTTTTCAAAAGTTCAGCAGACTGGTTGATATACCTAGACACTTTCTGTCAGCCAGTAATACCCAGATCAGAAGCTGATATCTATGAGTAAAAAAATAAGCAGTAACACAACACACAAACACATGCACACAAAAGCCTAAATCTTTATTACATGAGTGTATATGTTGCTTAAAGTATATATGGTACCTCAGCATTTTGTAGTCCATCAGATGCCTCATTTGAAAATTCAGGCCAAACCCATCCGGAGTCCAAGCACTTTCTGTAACTTTTCTGTGCATCATCAATTTCTCCAAGCACCAAATGACAACTAAAAAACACATGGCAAAAAGAATAATTCAATTATATGTGATTGATAACAAAATGAATGTACAAATCATCATTGAGTTTTTGCCAAACATATTAATGCTACTCAAAATATGTATACAATTAAAATCCTGAAATCTTACTTTCCAGCTCTGACATAGAAGCTAAGAAGATCTGGCTCTAATCCAGTTACAATTCTGCAGTCATCTATAGCTTTCCTTAACTTTCCATTTGATATCCTTTTATCAGCACGACTACTGTACAACAAGATGAGAGGTACAAGTTCAGGTTTCTTAGAACATAAGTCTGCACCTCCAACAAATACCGAAGCTACAGCTTTTGCCGCTTTACTCCATTCTTCCCTCTTTACGACTATCACATTGTCAGAGACAGTAGAAAGTTCTTCTGTAAGCTCCCTTGTTCTCTCATTCAACCTACTTTGAATCTTGTTCATTTTTAGAATCATTTCCTTATTCTTAGCTTGAAAAGAATCCAACTCTGTAGTAGCTTTGTTCAGTTGACTCTTCAGACTTTCAATTTCTTGGCGACACGATTGTAGTTCTTTTTCTTTATTTGTTAGTAATTGAGTTAAATCAACATTCTTTGAAGGCAACTCTGTAACCTTAGGTGTCACAGATGCAACTTCCCTTTTATCAACTTTTGATGAACTGTTAACAGAAGCTTGGTTTGACCTATAACACATCGACTTATTTCAGAAAAATAAGACAGAAAAATAAGACAATCTGATGGCATATAAATTAATAAGTGAAAAGCGGCATCTAACTATGAATACGTCCGTGCTGTATCTGTATGCCTTTCTTTCCATGGATGTTGACTAATTACTAAGTCTTTCTAAACCACCCAATCACTACACACCCAAAAAGGGCTTAGCTTAATTAGCTCTAATACAAACACCTTGGGTTCATGGGTCGCGAGAGGTTCAGCTATAATTGGAGAATATTAAGGAACATCAAGATCGATCACTTAACACAGAAGTCTATTATCAAAATGATGATTTTACATATTAGAAACAATACCCTCCCTCCAATTCACACACTTGTAGTTAATTTAAATAAATAAACCTCGACTTGATACGAAAGGAAAAAAGCTGATATAACAAACATATAGTATATATATACAAGAAGCTTTTTTTGCAAGAACCGTGGATACTCTTAAACTATGTATTGACTCACATGTTTTTAAAGCTCGTTCACATCTGAAACGTTATAAAGTTGTAAGTTGTAGAAGAATTTATTTTTTTCAAAGCCTTATAGATAGGCGTTTGTTCACTTGTGAATGTAAACGTTACCTAATTCATTCACAAGTTCACTTTAAGGTTTTGAAATTTTTTTTCTTTTAGAACATTAATTTTTATAATGTTATACATAATTTAGGAGTTCTTTTAAAAAAAACTAATTCTTGAAATAAGAAAAGTCTCTCTATATATGTATATTATCAAATTTTCTAGTTAGGCGCAATTTAACAAATAACAAATAATACGATAATAAGAAAAGTCTCTTTCTATATATGTATATAATCAACTCTCTCTTTAATTCTTGAAACAATGCAAACATAACAAATAATACGATAATCATTTTCTAGTTAGGCGCAATTTAACTTTAGAGAATCAGCATCTTAATCCCAATTTAAACGACAAAAATGAAAGTAAAAACAAAATAAAGAGATAATTAAACAAACCTCCCGGCAATGGCGTGAATAGCGTCATCGGGCAACGGACAATCACGAATAGAATGTCCAGGCTGATTACACCGATAACAACACTTATCCTTCTTCTTACTCTTCTTCTGATCACCACGGCCACGGGAAGCACCAGGCCGGTTTCTGTCATGATCATCATCATCATCAGTGGCAGCAACAGCAGCAGGCGGTAGTCGAGAGCTATTCACGTTAGCCATCACAAATTATTTTGTAAATTATTATCACTTAGATATCAGTTTATTATTATTGTTATAAAGTTTTCATCTACTACAGTTTGGAAAGAATTTGTATGTGTTTATTATATTAATTGCTGTGTATTATCGTGCCTTTCAAAAGTCTTTTCCAATTCAAGTACAACTTTATTCAAATTGCCTTTTTTTATTACTTTGCCTCCTTTAGTAGATAAAATAATAATTGTACGTTTGGGTTGGGAATATATACTGTATTTTATTATTATTATTATTATTATTATTATTATTATTATTATTATTATTATTATTATTTTTTGAACGGCGGGTTTGAAGGTCGTTCCATCGAGCTGAGCAGTAATATCCAAACGGGTAGTATGCTTAGGTTTCGAGGCGCCTTACACCGCTGGTACCCCAAAGGAGTCCATTTTACGCTAAAGATGTAAATGCCCGAGGTCAATGGGGAATACAAAGTTCGATCTCATGACCTCCAAGCCAACATCCCCTCTCGCCAAGATACCCAGAAGTTACCCCGGCTCGCCAAGATCTCATGACCTCCAATCTTTAGATGATATATTGGTGAATAACTTAATAATAATATGAATTATTTAAGAATTATAATCAATATAGTTTGTGATTTGGGTAAATATGATAGAATCCTACCTAAAGTTGGGCAAATATGAAATTATTAATTTAAGTTGGATAAATATGTAATTAAGGTATTAAAATTGGGTATATGAAATTCTCCCTAATTTTTATATATTAGCATAGATAGTAAAAATATAATATAACTCGTTAAAAATAGTATAGATATTTAATAACAATACGTATATAAATTTCAAAGTTCTTTACTAAGGTGTTAATAAAACAAAAAAAAACCTCACTCGAATGTCCATTCAAAAGAACCCGACCCATTGGCTTTAACGATGACTACTGGATGATAGTTGTAAGTTTTTAACAAAGGATACATGAAGTCATGACAACGAAAGAAAATAACCTTAGATATACATTTAATTAAAAGTTTTGTTTTTAGAAACAACAAAAAAGAAAGAACTATACAAAATTATCCGCCCTTGTACCCGTGAATACAAACATCAGACAGAGAAAACCGATTTCATGTTAATTTGCGAAAAAGGCATATCATGGCATTCTAAGGTCTCAACTGGTGAGAATCGTCCTTCTTCCTCATGCAGAACTTGAAACCACTCGACCATATAATGCATAAAATGGCAATGTATGAATTGAATTAGAAGTTACCACGCACAGTCATCCTTCATTGCATCTTCAAGATTATACTTAAACCTCTATATATAGTAAACAACACAATCAATACTATTATATACCTCAGTTATTCTGATTATGAAAAGAGTGTGATGAAGTAGGCGAAAGAGCATTTTAGCAACATGCAGAAACATGAATATTGGGAGTGGTAATCTTAAGGAACAAACCTTGTTAGGGTCCGATAGTACAGCATATGCTTCCCCAATTATCTTAAAAAGCTTGTCCGCATCCTCGTGGATGGTTGTGAAAATCTCTTTCCAAACAACGCCATCTGCTCTACTACCCTCATTTCTTACTAGAAACTTACCCGCCTGCTTTCATAGATAGTCATTTACGAGTACTCATAAAGTCTCTTGTATTAAATATGAAGATAGAACAAACCTTGTCTGGGTGATGTTTAAGCGCAGCTTTATGGTATGCTTTTTTAATTTCTGCACCAGATTCCGACCCTTTCAGCCCCCTAACACGGTATAATAAATGAACATTCAATGGTTACAAGTTAGAATGTGTATAATGAAAATCAATATATATGATGAAAACTTACAAGATGAGGTAGAGGTCCAATGTCAGTCCTTGCTTCATATTTCTATTCACTGAAGAAAGACGCCGACGAGCTACTGTTAAGTCTTCCACATGCTTCTTTTCACTCTGCTTTTCAAGAAGAGATATCAGCCTTTGAAAATCAAGGGCTGCATGTACATAGTCTCTAATCTTCTCATGTAAATTGGCCCTCCTAGAAATTGCCTGCAGCATGATGGCTATATACGTTTAGTTAACCACAATTAATTATATCCAATAATCATCTTGATCATTATAATGTATATAGGAATATGAAAAACAGTCAAATAACGCAATATTTAATAAATCAAAGTAAAACAGACCTTCATGTAATCCCCGTCAAGAGCTATAGCAAGATTGCAATCTGCAATAGCATCCATGACCTCACCCAAAGCTTGGTATGCAGCAGCACGATTGCACAAGCAGATAGCAGTAAAAGGCCTCGATTCAATACTTCGCCTTATAGAATTGCTATAATGCTCCACTGCTTCTCTATACTTCCCACCTTTATAAGCTTCATTTCCTGCATTCTGGAGTTGATAGAAGGGTAAACAAAATTAACATGAACAGATCAGTCTACAAATAACTGTACTTATATGCGTTGCAAATGTTTATGTCAGATAAAAATGCAAAATTCAACTACAATGTGAATGATTTATACCATAATTAAGTCAAAGACTTCCAGTACTGTCACACTTGCTAATGCTATAATGTTGTGCATTAAAATTCTATTAAAATGCAGAAAAAAGAACAAGGCAAAACATACGAGTACTTGTTCACAGTATATATCCAGCTCTGAAATAACTTATGTGCAAGACAGTATTATAACAGCTTACACACAAAGTTTTTCTGTAGACAGTAACTATAGTAAACCAGATAAGATAATATGTTTCATACCTTACAGCGAAGAAGTTCACGGAGAGAGGCAGCTGAAAGAGAAGATGGTCCCTCGTTCCTACAAAGGGGGTCACACATTCAAAATTTGGATTATATCATTATCTTTAAAGAATATTTATATAGTATGTTTGATTTTTACTTGGTTTCCAAAGGTGCTAGTTGCTCATATTTCTCAAGAATAGAAAGAGCCAAGTCAAACTTAGCCATACAAAAGTAGGACCTAGACATCAGGCTCCATCTCCAAAGCTTCAATTGTTGCTTTTGATCCTCATCTGACATGTGATTATAATTGTTTTCAGCAAAAACTAGTGTTTGCTCACACATTTCAACAACCTTTTCATATTTATGCAGCTGTAAAATTCCACATATGATCAACTCAATGAAGAGAACAATAGAAACGTGAGGAGATTAGCATTATTAATAAAGTTCTAGCAAATTGCAACAAAAGATACCATAAAGAGAGCTTCCCCTTTCATCTCAAGCAGTTTCTCTGAATAGCAGCTTATTGATAAGGCTTCCGTAATAACCTCCAATGCATTAGTTGCTGAATCGATAGTTTTATCTTTCAAAAGTTCAGCAGACCGGTTAATATAACTAACCACTTTCTGCCAGTCAGAAAAACCTCAAATTAAAAGCCGATGTCTAAAAAGAAAGTCTATTACTAGACACACATCGAGATGTCTTAATTACATGATTATTTATGATGAGTAAAATGGTACCTCGGCATTTTGTAGGCCATCAGACGCCTCAATTGTAAGCCTTCTATCCAGGAAAACCACTCCGGAGTCCAAGTACTGTTTGTAACTTTTCAGTGCATCATCAGTTTCTCCAAGAACCAAATGGCAACTTAAAAACACGTGGCATAAAATTTTTTATTTATGATTAATAATGATATAAAATTACAAATCATCTTAAGCCTTTGTACTCCCGGACATTGATAATATTACTTAAAATATGTGTATAAAAAAAAATCCTGAAATCTTACTTTCCAGCTGTTAGATAGACTTTAGGAAATTCTGGATCTAATCGAGTTGCAATTCTGCAGTCATCTATAGCTTTCCTTATCTTTCCAAGTGACATCCTTTTAGCAGCACGATTACTGTAAATCAAGACAAGAGGTTCAAATTCTGGTGTCTTAGAACATACATCTGCACCTCCAACAAATACCGAAGCTACAGCCTTTGCTGATTTCCTCCATTGATCCATCTCTAGAGCTAACTCCATCTTGTCAGAAACTGCAGTCATATATGCTTCATCAACTTCGGCTAATCTCTCAATCCACTTAGCTTTAGCATCTGCAAACTCATCCTCCAAATAAAACCACTTCAACCTCATCTCCTCAGTCTTTTTACTCTCACATGATAGCTCCTCTCTGCATTTTTCCAAATCCTCTTGAAGCTTGTTCATGTTTAGAACCATGTTCTTATTCTTATCTTGAACAGAATCCAACTCTGTAGTAGCTTTGTTCAGTCGAGTTTTCAGACTTTCAATTTCTTGGCGACACAATTGTAGTTCTTTGTCTTTATTTGCTAGTAATGGACTCAAATCAACATTCTTTGAAGGCAATTCACTAAACTTGGGTGTCGCAGATGCAAATTCTATGGTATCAACTTTTGATGAATTGTTAACAGAAGCTTGGTTTGACCTGGACGTATCAACTTCTAACCATTAATAAGCTAGTAAGTGCCGTAAATTCATTTAAACCTCATAGAATTATGGGAGTGGGCCGAATATATTAATTTTGCCACGACACCTCATTAATCATTAATCTCAGTCCTTTCTATAGATGTTGACTAATTATGCCTTTCTAAATCACCAAAAATCACTACACCTCCAAAAAAGACTTAGCTCTAGTGCCAAAATCTTGGCTAAAAGCTCTCGGGTTAAAAAAGAAAAAAAAAAATAAAAAAAATGGGGTCTCGGGTTAAACTATAATGGAATAAGATCAGTGTATGTCTAGACAACTTAACATAGAAGTCTATTATCAAAATGATTTTACATACTAGAAACAATGCCCTCAAATTCACACATTTGTAGTTTAAATGTTTGTACTGACATTTTACCCTTTTTTTAAACTTTAAAATATCAATGTATTTCTCGTTTTATCTCAATCGAGACATCTTACTACTTCCTCCGTCCCAAAAGAAATGTTCAACTGACCATTTCTAGATTCTTGAAATATATGATTATGCATTTCTTGATTTCTAACAATGTTGGTCATTTACATTGTGGACACTTATTTTGGTACATAATTAAGCTTCTAAATCTTGTCCTATATATATATATATATATATATATATATATATATATATCTAAGACAAATATCGTACTTAAAACTTTTGGCCCATTTGGAACAAAAAACCGAAGAAATTAATGCACATCGACTACTATCATTAACAAGTACAAGAATGTTTATAAAAAAATATAATTAGAGAAAGATAAGCAAATTAATAATCAACCTCCAGGAAAGGGCATAGTTACTATTACTACTAGTACTAGTACGAGGATCAGGCATCGCGCAGTCACGAGCAAAATGACCAGGAAGATTACACCGATAACAGCACCTGTCGTTCTGATCACCACCACGTCCACCACGTCCACGGCCACGTGAACCGCCACGGCGTACATAACTTTGTTTTCTGTCATGATCAAAATTTGTCTTGTGATCATCAGGTAGTTGAGAGGTATCCGGATTCACTCTAGCCATCTTCAAGATTTCTACAGTATATTATTCATTTATTATTATGTTACTTTTGTCTGTGAGATGGATTACTTCATAATCTGATTTATTGGGAAACAGGAAGAAACTGTTTTGTGTGTTACTTTTGTGTCATTATTATATATTCTTGCTGTTTACTACATCCTCAAAAAGTCTCTCTACTCATGTCGTATAGTAGTATGGTACTACTGTAGACTGTAGTCCTACTTGCTTTTTTCAAAGTTGCCTCCTTTTTTCTAAATACTAAATCTTCTACCTATAAATAAGTGTGAACATGAATATTATTTATTATTTTTAGAAAATAATATCTTTTTTAAAAATAAACTGAAAATCCTCATAATCATAAAATGACAAATAAAAAAATAAGAATAAAACTTTTTTTTCATCTATCTTAAATTAACATTCATCAAAATGAATACATAAATTTACAAAAGCGATTGTCTATTTTGACGTATAAATTTTTTGTTAAACAATTAAAAAATAATTATTAATTACTTTGTTAGTTTATGGACTTATCTTGCATCAAAATGAAATTTTTGCACCTTTTCATATTGTCTTTATTTTATTTAAAGATGTTGTCATTAGAAAATCATCTTATATATCTAAATCAAGATATATTTTTTGAATAACTTGCCATTATTTTCTTTTTTCTGAATTGTGTCATTACAAAACTAATGTGCTTGACAAAATGCTTACGTGGTTTATTTGCATTTTGTTCAAGTGTACAAAGAGATGTGGCAAAAGATATGTCGGCTCTTAGAAAAATTATCAGAAAATTAAGTAACTGCTCAGTGCCGCCTTCCGCGGGTAAGTAAATAACTGCTCAGTGCCGCCTTCCGTGAGTTTTGAGCCCAATACCTCGACGGTGTATGGGGAAAGTTAAGATGTAGGCAGACCTTACCTCTACCTAAGTAGAGAGACTGCTTCCAGTTTCTACCTAAATGGTAGAAAAGGCCCTCCAACCTTTGCATGGGATGAGGATCGAACCCATGACCTCTGTCTCCAGAGACAAGGGTGTTTACCACTGATTTAACCATGTTGAGAAGCGAAAACAAAAACTCACATAATCACATGGATATACCACGTTTTAAATTGTAGTATTTTTAAGCTAAAGTATGGAACTAATGATTACAAGAAAACCTTTTTCTAACGATAGTGAAATTTTAACTCAGCGGTGATGTTTTAGTGTTTATTTACTTTGATATATGAATTTGATCTTATAGTGTAAGTTAGTGAGTCATTTTTGTTTAGGCATATTATTAAATAGTGTAAGTTAGTTAGTGAGTCATTTTTGTTTGGGCATATTTGAAAAGCTATATAATTTGTTAAAATTGTTGATCGAGTCATTGTAATAGAGTTATGTAAGTTCTATCTAATTTCTCAAGTTAATCTTTTGGATTATAAATAGGAAAATACACATTTGAAGATGTAATGTTTATGCAACGGCCCAAAATCTTTTTAGGATTATAGTGTATAATGAATTATTTTAAAAAAGTGATATTCGTACCATTTTTTGTTTTGATACATCTATCACAATACTGTACAAATTATTAAAATACTAATGTGGTATATGTATCTAAAAATATGATACCAATATCACCTCCCATTATTGTTTTGTAGTAAATAAATTGTCAATTATCGAAGATAGAAGGATTTTTATAACATTAGAGACATACAAGAAATAATTGATCTTTGGCAGTTTGACCAACTGGTTTGACTTGTTAATAGTCTACGGGTTTCTTTGTTTTTTACCCATTGGGTGTTTAATGGATAAAATGTCGGTCTGAAAAATTATGGTTTATATAAATTATAAGTTGTATTGTTAATTTTTAATGTGCAAAATAAATAGTTTATATACAAACTATTGCTAAAACTCAGAGACTTATGGCTTAAGCAGCAAATGTATGACTTTGAGTTTTGGTTATGAAATTTCACAAATAAAGTTCTCCAGTGAAACAGGTCTGAGTTTGTAAAAGGGCAGTGTTTTATCCCAACTAAATGTCGTGCCTTACAGCGATTTAGTTGGGGGTTTCTTCTCTTACTAGGTATTGAGGGTGAAGAGACTCTCTAACACGGACCCGGTTAAGACAACGTAAGCTAGATCCCTGTTGCGATCAAATGATTCATAACTTTAAGAAGAAGAAAAAAAGTTTTCTAGAAATTTCTTTTATAAAAATCATTCTTGTGACATGCATATATTAAGACATTTCCCATCTAACAATCAAGTGCAAAACAAACACCACCTAAATTCTAGACATATACACACTCTCGAGCACAACAAAAGTTTGAAGGCTTTATCGACAAAAGAATTGTAGAGTGGATAAACTGTCGGGCTTTGACAAACTGGGGTGGCTATAGCGACAAATATACTCTATGATAGCTAAATCAACAATTTTAGCAAACTATGTTTTGCCCTTTTCGTTTAGGAAAAATGTTACTGCATACAAATATACAATAGAGTCTTGAATCTGAATAATATGCACAAAGATCCATCTCTATAAACTTGATCATCAATTTAGTAAGAAAAGGTTATCGTAATACAATAGAATGAGCGCCAACTGAACTAATGAGCACAAAATTGGGTGAAAGATTCAATTCAAGATCCATCTGATCTTCCAGCTTGAATTCCTACTTTCACCATGTATATGTAGTCTAACTTATTCCTCATGCAACTTTTTTTCTTAGATGAAAGGCTGATCATCTGTATTGGTGTTTGGAGCCTACCAAAGCCATCTATAACAACTCGATCTGGAACTCGTTGATCCTGTATGAGATGAGCCAAAAAGAATAATGTGTGGATGCTTTTTATGAATTTACCAGCGTGGATAGGAGCTATGGTAAGTCTTTCCCGAGTTCTCCCAATAGTAGGAGTTACTATAGGTCTTTCTTGATTCATGTGAACTTTTCCGGGTGGTGAAATCGTATGGAGAACTATAAGATTCCGAAGCTCTCCTGCTACTGCTACCAACGTCTCTGTTCATGTCTTCCCACATTTCCTCATCAAGGTCATACTTGGACCTCTGCAAAGTTTAAATCTGAGGTTAGAAAATAGTACTTGATTCAAAAACAGATGAGGTAGAACTTTGCAGACCTTGGTGGAATCTGAAAGCACAGCATACGCCTCTCCAATCATTTTGAAGAGTCTGTCAGCATCCAGTTGGATCGATTCAGAAATCACTTTCCAATGTTGACCATCACTTCCACTTTCAGCTCTTGCTAGGACCTGTCCGGCCTATTAATCGCCACAAACGAACTCTTTAGACAAGAAAATGAGTTGTCAGATATCAAAATCAGTAATAGTCTAAAACACAAGGAGTAACCTTGTCTGGATGATGTCTCAGAGCTGCTTTCCGATAAGCCTTCTTAACTTCTACTGCAGAATCTGAAGATTTTACTCCCCTAAAAATAAGCAAAGGCGATAAACATGAACTTTCTTCCTTTTTTTTTATTTACTATACAGAACTTGTTTCATTACCAAAGAATATAAAAAGGATAGTGCGCTAATGAAGTAAAAAACACACTTACAGAAGAAGATAAAGATCTAAGGGCCTTTCTTTTTTTGCCTTTGCTTCTACAGAAGAAAGACGGCGGCGGGCTTTTCTTAAATCTTTCGCACTGCCATCAGTTTTCCCTAGTGTGGCAGACTTTTGCAAATTCCCTCCTGACTGTACCTCAAGAATAGATATGAGTCTCTGAAGATCATCAGCTGCATGTTTGTAGTCTCTAATCATTTCCCATAATGTAGCCCTTCTCGAGAGTGCCTGATAATATGACAAAAAAATTATAGGAGATATAACTCTCTTATCATCAGCGAAAATGCCAGAGTTGCTTGCATTACAAACACCACATAGCAGAATGATTTCAAAGTCATCTTGCATGCTGAGAGAAAACTCAAGCTAGAGAAAAGGACATGATCCATATTACAATTAGGTAATAGCCCTTTGATGAAATCAGAACACCCAAAAAACATGCATACCTTTGGGTAACTTCCATCAAGGGCAATAGCTATGCTGCAATCTCCAATTGCATCAACAACTTCACCCAGAGATTGGAGTGCAGCAGCACGATTACAAAAACAGACAGCGGCAAATGCATATGATTTCATACTCTTCGATATTGCAGCAGTATAATGCTCTACTGCTTCTGTATGCTTACCACTCTGAAAGGCTTCATTTCCTGCATTCTGACCCCATAAAAAAGACAGAGAAAAGAGTACACGTAAGTACAGTTTCACAGATACACTAATATGTACAATGTTTCAGTCCTCGATTTGCCATAATGAGGATACACAAATCTTTTTTTATATTACCCATCATCAGGATCCATATCTTAAATATAATAACACAAACTGCAGATGCTTAAAGCAAGTAAAAATCGCAATAACTTTATTCTCCAAAGTATATTGAGACGGCTACACTTGGTAAATTCTGAACTTAAAGGATTATTAGATATTACATAAAATAACATAATTAGATTAATAAATAGCAGTACTGCATGACAAAAACAGTGCTAGCCGTACCTTGGAGAATAAAAGCTCACGTATAGTAACAGCCAAAGAAAGTGATGACTCGTCAGTGCCTACAATCCTGGTTTTACACGGAATAATGTAAATATCAGTACCAAATTTCGTTGCCCCTCCCTACCAAATGGAGACGCCATGTTTTATTATAATGATAAAACAGTAATGCATTACTTGTCTGCAGTAAGTCTCAGTTGCTCATGTTTCTCAATTAAATCCAAAGCTATTTCAAGCCTGCCCAGATAAAAACAAGACTTGGACATCAAGTTCCATCTCCAAAGTTTCAATGCGTTCTTGCAATCATGGCCATCGCCAGTTGCCAAATTCTTTTCAGCTAAATCTAAGGTTTCCTCACACATTTGAACTACCTCATTATGCTTCCCCAACTGTAACATGAAGACCACATAAAGGCCAATATATCAATTTTAATAACTAACCAGGTATAAATGATAACGATTATGTAAAACATCCCATACCAAAAGAAGGGCCTCCCCTTTCATCCTAAGTAATTTATCCGAATAGCAGCTTATGGACAAAGCATCAGCAATGAATCCCAGTGCATTAGTTGCTGATTCATAAGTTTTCTGTTTCAGAAGCTCTGCTGACTGCCTAAGATGATCGGCAACTTTCTGCCAACGAAAAGATTTTGAAGTAGATGCTCACAATGAAAGAAACTTACAGATTCTTGGTCTATTACATGTTTAAAATAAAACTCATGGAAAATCCAATACAAATATACGTTCTGATCAGTAATCGACACAAACAGTTAGAATTCAGGATCTCAAGTCCTTAGTGCCTTTAAAACTGAGTTTCAAAAGCACCAAATATGAACCACCATAGTACCATTGAAGTAAATGCTACATATACCATAAGAGAGACAAAAAGCTACATAAGACATGTGATTACCTGTGACTTCTGCAGGCCGTCGGCAGCTTCAATTGCAACTCTCCTATCCAAAATGATATCAGACTCCAAGCACTTGTTATAATAGTAGATTGCTTCCTCTAGCTCTCCTAGAAGTAAATGACAACTAGAAATAGGATACAAAACAGAAACGTTAATAATTTACATCCCTCGAACAGCAACAAATCCCAATGAAGCTGATGAAGAGAAGTAGATGCAATTAGTATGTGTTGCATGATATGCCTATAACTCCCTTTGTGTACACAAAATTTCACCATACTTTGGTAATACTTCTTACAGCAAACATCTCATTGATCAACACAAACACTATCATAGCTGATTGAAGACTGTTAACACCATATACCACCAATTCATGACATATGTAAAGACCCCATCACCAAAAAAGGCTGATAAATCCAATCTAAAAACGGCATGTTACAATAAAAGTCTCCATAAGCTTAAATATAACTTATAATAGGTACAGTCGGACACATAAGATAGTGTTAAAACAATATACTTCAAGTGTGGTTCCAGTCACCTATTTAGACAAATTATTTTCAACTTCGAGCTTTAATTACGCATATAAGCCATCACGTAGGCATATCCACTTGCTTTACGATGCATACCTTGTTATTCACATGCTACCGGTATGTAACATTACCAAGATACACAGGCAAGAATTTTCTTTGAACACCGCAAAACATCAACCATCTTTTTATATGATTGCCTCAGAGATGGTTATTCTACGAATGTAATAGGTATACTATATACAACCTTTTACCCCAACCTTAAAGAGTATTTATGATTGCACGTTTGGCAAAATGCTTAAAACTGTTTTAAGATATAAGTAAAAAATGTAAAATTAAGTATAGCGCTTAACTTGAAGAGAAAAAAAAAAGAAAGAAGAAAAACACACACATAATGCCTTAACTCAAAGTTAGAAAATATGCATGTAATGCATATCTGTACTTACTTACTGAGACTTCTACAAACTCTGGATCCAATATGTTCAACTTCCCAAACTTTCAAACACGTAAAAACCCCAAACAAAACATATACGATAACCACGATGCCAGTCAAAAAATCAAACTAGAGTAATCACACAAAATAAACATAGCAGCCTGAAAATCAGGTTTTACATGCTTAACGATGCAGATCTTGTTGAGCAACCAGTAAAACGATGATCCCTTAATAGAGTATTAAAAATATAAGTCACCAATGACATTAATAGGTTGTACAATTTGTGATGCTGTGGAAAAGTTGTTGTAGGCCTATTGTAAGTATCAATCACATCAACAAAAAGAATAATGCCATTTAGGCTCATGATGACATAAACTCATCACAAGATATTGATGTAGACCTAGGAATTTTGAAAAAACAGCTATGACGCTGTAAACTTACTTTAAACAAACCCATATATGGCAACCTTACTTGTGTGACCAGCCAAATATTCAGATATATCTCCTCCGCTTGTAGAAAAAATTAGCATGGTTCAAAACTTATAGAGGTGAAAGAAGAATATATATGAAATACTTGCAATATACAAAGACAATAGGGGACCAAAATGTCTACAAGTTATACAAGTAAGCATCTTCATCAATTTCCCTCTAGCTGTAACAAAGACTAATGTCAGTTTAGCAGTGCGGTGCATTGAGTGGAATCCTTAGGTAGAATGCTATTAGGGGGTACTGTTCTATGAGTTTGGTATACACATTTCAGTGTTGATGTAATAACTCTTTACTAATAAGTAGCTATGAGTGTGTATGCTTAACTAGTTATCAATATAGCTTTACGAGGTATAACTGTTGTAAGTTCCAACTATTCTGCTATACATACCATGCATTCACACCAGCTTTCTGAGTGAATACACTTAACTTAGGACCTACGAGTATGGTACATCTTATGCAGTAGAAAAATGCAGCAGACAGAAAACTTACTTTGCAGATCTCAAGTTGACCTTGACAAAATTGGGGTCTAATGCAGCGGCCACTCTACAGTCCTTTAAGCCTTCTCTCAACCTCCCAAGAGCCATGCGAGCAGCTGCACGATTGCTATAGCACAGAAGAAGAGGCTCTGTACAGAAGTCTGGTGTCTCACTATGTTGTATTGAGTTAATACCCTTTGAATAACAAACTTCAGCTTCTGATAAATCGCCATTCTTGTATGCCTGGTTTCCCCTGACACAAATCAGTTTAGTCAGAAGTAAACAACAGAGTGTACAACTATAGCATAACATACCCCCAAACAATAATAATAATAATAAAGACGACGGTGATGATGCCGGGCATATAAGGGTAGGATTGAGATCCTCTAAAGCTAATGTCAACTTTACTAGTACAGTTGATGATCTTGACCATTGAATTAAAATTACGGGTCAAAATTCAAAAATCATCTTTGAATCGAGACCCTTGATTTTAATCCAAGGGTCAAGATGCCTTCAACTTTACTAGTAAAGTTGAAACCAACTTTAGAGGATCCTCATCCTATAAGGGTATACATTTGTGAAAAATTAAACATGAATGAACAAAATAAAACCTTTTTCGCCATTTGTCACATATTTCCTGATCTGAAGCCATAGTATGCCCTCGTCTAGTAAACTCATAAGCATGAGATGCATCAACTCTGTTCTTTGGAGCATTAAATTCTAAATCACGGCCAATCTTCAACTTATATTTCTTCTGTTGGGGACGTCGTCTTGCAGACACATCCACATTAGCAAATGATGTAGAGGAAGATGATGAGACGTCTTTTACATTGAACTTCTCTGTGGTATCAACAGCATCTTCATTGTTAGCCTGAAAGGTTGCAGGGTCAGGAGAAGTTGATGCACATTCAGTACCACCATAAGGAGAGAAATCCATCGGTGAACATCCAGAAGATTTATCAAAAGCATGTGGGACCTCTTTAGATACACAAGTACGACCCCCCTGATGACAATTCATGCCTTTCTGCCTCAACTTTGCCTTTTTCTTTAATTTCCTTAGGCCCACAGATTTGCTTTTACTAAAATCCAACTTCATACCTAAACCAGATAACATATCTGATGTGAAGGAAGTTGCCAAATTGATATCTGGTGTGTTAAAGCCTGTAAATGAAGTCTCCAATCCACCAGCATCACTTAGAGATCCGAAGTTATTGGTTATTCCAGATCCATTGGTCAAAGATGATAGATATGTTTCGTTGCGGCTAAATGAAGTCACCTTAGTACCCCTGTCACTCTTTCCTTTTTCTTCAAACACTGGCACCTTATTCACCTCATGTGTTTCTTGAGCAACCTTTCTTTTGTCGCTTCCAAACACAAATGAGTTGCTAAATTGGGAAGATAAATCACCATCAGAACCATTGATCTTATTCGTAATATTGACTTTTGTTGGGTCATGAATATTTGATGTCTTTGTCTCATCAGAGACTTTAGATTGAGGGGTATCACCAAAAGCATTGCCTAAATTACTTCCAGAAACAAAACCATAGTTACCATCATGGACGGAGTCTAAATTACCGTCTTGCTTCTCCAAAAGATCACAGCTTCCTACTCCTTCACTCTTCAAATTTCCCTTTACGCCATTGACTTTCCTACTTGCCTTGAATCCGGGCCTTTTTCCATTCCGGCTTCCAATATGAAAAGCTCCATTAACTTTTTCATTCGAAAACATTACTCCACTATCTAGATTCCTCTTAGCACTATCACCAGATCCCTTCTCCGTATCACTAACCCTGCCATCTTTCTTCCCAAAACCTTCACTTGCCATTCCCACATCCATAGGCGCACCAAACACCATATTAGCATCCAACTTCCCAATCTTCTCTTTAGATTCTTCTTTCCTGTTACTCATATCAGTCCTAGCATCTCCAAGATTAGCAGAAAACACAAAATCCACATTTCCAAATTTCCTACTATCCTTCATCTTATTCTCCTCTACCTTAGACCTATCAATCATTGGTTCCTCTTCATCTAACCCTCGTGTTCCAAGATTCAGCCCTGACATAGAATCAACCAAATGGGATCCAGCTTCAGCCTCATTTGTAAACTTATCGACCTTCACAAACCTATCAACACCATCGTTCACCTTTGCACCAAACACAAAATCCACACCGTTAACTTTCCCAAACTTACCATCACCCATTTCACTAGCATTTCTAGTATCCACTTTTTCATCCAAACCACCCGACTTCAACCTAACCTCGTCATCTCCTACGTTAACTCCTATATCGAACCGCGACACACTAAACTCATTACTACTAGTTTGCCCTAAACTCGAACCACTATCACTCGCACTAAATACATATTCAAAATCAACATTATTACTTTTACTATTAACATCTTTTCTACTCCCTAAACTATGTTTCTTCACTTTCACGTGTCTCTTTTTCGACAAACGAACGGCCGCCGCAGTAGCGGTATCACTTGAACTACCAAAATCGAATTTATTTAAATTCATAAAATTAAAATTATTACTGTCATTATTGAATATACCTGAATCAGTATGAAGTTTGTGAAGGCTGGGGTTAGGGTTTTGAAATGAGAACTCTTCGGCTGCCGGTGACATGACAAAGGATGTGAGTGTGATCACGGCGGCTGAGTGACTGAACCGTCGTCGCTATGCCGCCGGTGGACGGAGAGTTAATTTAGGTTTAGCTTTCTTTATTATTATTTATTTATTTATTTAAATTGTTGGTAGCTGAAGAAATAATATTTGAGTGATGCGTTGGTGAAGAAAGTGAAAGGAGGGAATGTGAATGTGTAAAGTGAATTCAAGGGTTTATCAGAGGGGGGTGTTTCGTTTTTTAAAAATTTATACATCACGCCGTATATGTGATTTTTGTTAAAATGTAAAATCAAAATAGGTAAAAGCATTTAAAATAAAAATTTGAGAAAGAAGTGTCCATCTTTTTTTTTAGCCAAAAAATTCCAAAATCGGTCAAATATTAAGGTGTAGTGTCGTAATGTGTCAAATACAACTAGAAAGGTAACCGCGCGTTGCAGCGACAATAATTTATAATGCGTGAGATGCCGTAACGATAATATAAGCTTTTTAGGTTACTTTCATTAGATGCGGCAATGAGGTATTTAACTCTAATTGCAATGGTGATGGTATTGATGTGTGTATGAGAGAGAGAGAAAAAAAAAAGGATATGTACAAACAATCATGAGATATATATGTAGGGATGGCAACGGGCCGAGTATGGTCCAGGTTTACACGATCCCGGACCCAAACCCGATTAAAAAACCCCGTCCCAAACCCGAACCCAGACCCGACGAGTCCCCATTTATTTGGTAACCGTCGGTAACGGGTTTCCCCACGGGTAATCGGGTATCCGTTATAAAAAAATCCTTTCATGTTTTTTTTTAATGCAAAACCTTGTTTCATAATTAACTAAATTAACATTATTAAACTTCATGACTTTTCTCAGCAAGTATGAAATTTATCTGTAACTAGTTGATTATGTACAAGTACAACCATGTTGACTGAAACTATTAAACCCGTTAGTGTGGCTTACCAAATAATATTCATTACAGAAGCTTGAAATCCTTTCACTTATTATCATGTGTTAGTGTTAGGCAAGCTAGTATTTCATACCTTTTCAAATAATTAGAAATAAACATACTATTTTTATGATTATTATTATGTAGTTTAACATAAACGGGTCGGGTATACGGGTTTGGGACGGGTTTCGGGTATACGGGTTGGGTAAGCGGGTTTTAATCTTAAACCATCCCCGGACCCGAACCTGCAAAAAAAACTAAAATCATCCCCATGCCCGGCCCTAGACCCGCGTACTCGAACCCGGCCCAAAAATGTCGGGTTTCGGATTTCCCCGTCAGGTACGGGTTTATATGTCATCCCTATATATATGTTAAGGTTATTTAAGAGCATCCCCAATGTCCATCCCCAATACACTACCACATCAGCACCACATCAGAAAAACCTAGTTTCAATACATTTTTCTCAATTCACACCCAACACCCAATACATTCCAATACACTCTAACATATTTATTTTTACACTTTTAATTAATATTTTATTTTTACACTCTAAATACTTATAATAATAAAGATAATAATAATAATAATAATAATAATAATAATAATAATAATTATTATTATTATTATTATTATTATTATTATTATTACTATTGTTATTATTATTATTAAAAGGGTAATAGTAATATATATATATATATACGAGATGGATACCCACGCAATGCAGCGGCGGTGGCGGCAACGGATGGTGTTAGTGGCGATGGTGCTAACGATGTGGTTATTAATTTAAAAGTAATTGACGTAAATGGTAGTTTAGTTATTTTATTGTTAAGGGTTGTATCTTTTGTAAATAGTTTATTAAAAATATTATAGAGATATTAGGTGGAAATATTTAAATTAATTAATAAAGGAGACAAATAGTTTGGATAAATATGAGTGTAAACTATTTTAGGGATATATTAGGTAGATTTAGTATGTGAGTTATGAATGTGTTAAATATTAAGGGTATTTTGGGTATTTTAAAGGTAGAGAGTTGAAAAGAGATGAGAGTGGTTTGTTTATTAATATAGTATAGATATATATATATAAGGGTAATAGTAATAATTTTATGAAATTATAGGGTTAGATTTAAAATTACTATATGATTATAAGGACTAAAATACGTACAGCCGCCGGAAAACGAAAAAACATTCATCTTCTTCATTATTAGGGATGGCAAAAAAAACTCGACCCGGCGGGGAAACCTAAAACTCGAACCCGTTCGGGCCAGGGACTGGGGCATGTCTAGCCCGCCCCGACCCGACATCAATACATATATCTATATATTTATAAGTAATTAGTTTTGAATCTATATTCCACACTAATATCAAAAAAAATTGTATCTATGTTCAATAACTTACACATCCATTTCTCAAAACATCATGAATATGTAGTATCCTTTCTCAAATCATACAAGTTTTAGTAAATACTTTTGAAAAATACTATCCTTATCGGGTCGAGTTTCGGGCTTGATTTTATCCACGATGGGATCCCCGATAAGGTACCCGATGGATATCGGGTCGGATTCGGATCATATATTCCTTATCGGGTTCGGGTTTAGTACCACCCGCCCCGAACCCGACCGATTGTCATTCCTATTCATTATGATATATAAGCAACACACACACACTATAGAAAAGTTAAATTAAGGACTCCTTCTACCTCATTCTCCAGCCACCACCACCATCATCTCTGACCACCACCACCATGATCATCTCCGACCACCACCATGATCCTCCAGCGACGGCAACCATCTCCGGCGAGACTTACACATGTGTAAGTAACTTACACATGTTTTAAGTACAATTTTTTTAGGTAGATCACCCATCACCGGTTACCCCCTATGACCTATCACCCTCTATGACCTATCACACTATGACCTATCACCCTCAATGACCTATCACCCCCACCAACTTTGGTTTATGAATATCCTTAAAGGCGAAGCTCGCTCCGAATCATAATTTTTATTCAACTTACACATGTGTAAGTCTCGCCGGAGATGATCAGTGGTGATTAGATCTGATGAAAATGAACGGTCTAGATCGAGTCCCTAACAGTCCCTAAAATAAGAAGTCCCTAATCTAACTCACCCCTATATATATATATATATATATATATAAGTGGATTATTTTAGGACCACCTCTTATTTTAGGACCATTTAGGACATGTGTTTTTTGTAACTTACACACCACCATCGTCATCTACTACGATATACAAGACTTTTTTGTAAAAAAACAAAGACTTTCCGGCGACCCGGTGGCTGGAAAATCATGGTGGTGGTCGGAGACGATCATGGTGGTGTGTAAGTTACAAAAAACACATCTCCTAAAATTGGTCCTAAAATAAGTGGCCCTAAAATAACTTGCATATATATATATATTGGAGACGGAAATCAAATAAAACAAATAAACAAAAAATGCTCGAATACATTTGTGGTGGCTACCACGATTCGCTCGAATACGCAAGGAATACGCTCGAATATGGCCCACACCCAATGGTGTGGACCATATTGGATACTGAATACAGATCAATACTACATACATTGGGGGTGCTCTAAGGGTAGTTTAGGGATATTGAAAAAATTGTTGAATTTTTTAAAATAAGAAGTTTAATTTGTTTTATAAGAGATTATAGATAGGTTTTATAGAATTTTTTTTTTTAGAAAAAAAAAGAAAAAAACACTCCTCTAGTGTAAACAAAGGGGGATAAAGGTCAAAAAGGTAATGTCTCACTGTCCCAATGTTGATATGCATCGGCTCTACTCGACCGATTTTAGTTGCCGATATTCCTTTGCCGTCTTTTGTCAAAAACTAAAGGGTAAGGAATGCGATGTGCCAAATTGTGCCGATAAAGAAACTGACCAAAAAAACCGATTATACCTTTCATTCTTAGTCTATCACTAATCTCATTACATAACATGTTCGAATGGTTTATAAGGTGTTTAAAATTAAACAAGGAAGAAAAAATACTCACTAATCTCATTACACGGCTAAGCCTCATAATTTTGAGTCATAATACTCATCTTCCAGAGTAATCTTGGAAGAAAAATCTAAACAATGTATAGCCATGTATCTTAAAATGATATACTTGTAAAGTCTATACTTAGAGAAATGATATAGTTAAAATGACAAGAGGTGGGATTTGAACGGCTTTTTTTCACTTTTATGTTATATTACTGTCATTATCGCTATTCTAACTATCAATATGTACTGATCGGTTGTCCGGTACAATTAGCCTGATATTTTATCCGGTATTTCACTATCCATTACCGCCGGCATTTTCCGCTATTGTAACCTGTTTATTTCAATTTTCATTTTTTAAATTTTTTTACAAAATTATTCTTATGATACTTTAATGTTATTTTTTGTTGTTTGTAAACTTTAAAACTTATATTTTGTTATAAAATACCTATTTGGTATTATTTTTTAATGAATTGTAATTATATTTTGACTATTTTCATTGAATTATAACAAGTCTTGTATCATTATTATAAAAATTAAAGTTAACCATACCAGACTACATACCTCAAACATCGATAGCTAAAACATTGGTTAATGGTTATTACTATGATATCACATTGTCACATTAACCTTTGAAAAATAATTTAATAGTTGATTGCACAAATCATCCATGTGGTTTGCACAATTTTGTAATTTTCATCCCTTCAAGTTTTTTTTAGGGTATTTCATCCTCTAATTTTTTTTTAACAATTTACATCCTTTTGAGGGATGTAAGATGCTAAAAAAGTTTGCACAAAGTTTGTATACTTTTCGTCTTTTTCATCCCTCAAAAGGATGTAAAGCGCTAAAAAAATTTACTTTAAGGACAAAATTCACTAAAAAAATTTTGAAAGGATGAAAACCACCAAAGTGTATAAACCACAGGGATGATTTAAGCAATTAACTCAATAATTTATATAAAGGTTACATATACAACGCAAAGTCGCAAACCGCCCATATATCATACATCTTGTAGCTAGATGGATTAACAATCATAAACACATACATAGACAGCTCAATAGTAATAACAGGCTAAGTAATCGCTTTAGGCCTTCAAAAATCTAAAGGTCTCCATTTTTCGTATAACAGACTTAGCTTTTAGACTTTGTGCTAAATATTATTAAAAAATTTGTATTACAGTAACACTTTTATTAGTTTTTGTATCACATTTTTACTAGTAGTTTAACAACATAAGTTAAACTACTTAAATAATATGCTAACGAAATAACCCCTAAATTTGATCTCGTTTAAGGCCAAAAAAACCTTAAACCGTCATTGAACACATAGATCGTCCTATATGTCTTGATAAGTGTTTAAGCAATTAATACCCCATATTATTAATATATCTTCAAGTTTTCATATTAAAATTAAAAACACTCATCAACATCATATGCTGGATAACTTTTTACAACTAGATCATATAATTAATAAAGAATATAAAGTATAATCACTCTTTTAAAAACATACAAATTGACCTTTAGTTCAAAAATGCACGTTCCTATAATTGCTTTTCATACTTCCATTTAAAGATGATGATGAAACCAGGATGGGCATACCAAAAGATGAACCATTGGTGTAGTAACCATCAAGAAAAGATAATCTTTGTCTTGGGGTGCTTAGCGATCGAGCCTTAGCCATAAACGATTCCGTGGTGGCCATGTAAGAAGGAAAAATCGGCGAATTTGGCAATGAAGTGTCATCTGATCGATCAGGTGATAAGTGGTAGTGTCTTCTTGAATTATACAACATTTGAGGGCGAAAAGATGGTGAATTGTTTTCTTCTATATGTTTTTCATGTCCAAATCTTGGTTTCATCATTTGTTTCGCAGTCAAGTCTTTGATAACCTTATTGTTTCTTGTATTATTTTGTGGGCTAACATGATATTGTTTTTCAGGATGGCTATTAGAGAGATTGAGTAATGTAGGAATCCGTATTTGATGAAGTTTAGCCTGGTGTGTTTTCTTCAGTTTGCTTAAAAAACTTTGTCTCACAATTTGGCCCCGAATCACTGCTTGAAGCTTCACTACTCCCCTCAGTCCCACCAATGCTTTCCAAGCCTGTGTCAACCCATGGAAATTACCATAATCAATCCAAATAGATGATGTAAGATAGTTGACCAAATATTAATGAATTTTACATTTACTTCTTGTAATTTTGATTTTTGACCCAAGAAGTAAAATTGTGTCAATTAGTATTAATCAACTAAAATATATGTGTACCAAATGTGCCCGGTAAAAGGATTGAATCTTAATGGCTGCAATGTTTCGGGTTCTCCATTCAAGGTCTTGAGAAGACCTTACAAGCCTGGCAAGCTCGGCAGCTGCATTTGCAGCTGCCATGGCTGCTTCAGCTGCAGCCGTCATTGCCATGGAAAGAGCCATCATGTGTGGTTTCTGATCCTTCTCACGACCTTCCACCTTTGTTTCGGATGTTTCAAGTGCATGGTAACGTTGGTTCATCTTTAGGATACCAAAACACCAATTCCTCTTCTTTTTTCCCTGAAATCAGTCCTCAAAACAATGCGGAAAAAATGGCACAATGAGATATAACAATATGATTGATACCATTTATACATAATATATGACACACACAAAATCCATGTGCTAGAAAACAATGAGATGAAAGTTACCTTCTTGTCAATCGATTCAGCCTTGCAAACGAAAAATCTCGTTAGGAAACTATACCAACTTCTCTTCTTTCCCATTAGAATTCGAACACCAAAAAAAAAAAAAAATGCTAGATGAAACTTAAACAATCAATTAATGTCTTTGTAACATAACTACTTGTGCGCATTTCAATTCACTTGAACAAATGAAACAGCATAGTGATCAAATGACATCAAATCGGGCTGTTTCAGTTTCAAGTTAGATTCTTGCTAAATTGGTTTTTTGGGTTGTGGTGTGAAGGTGACAGCAAAAAAGATATCAACTTGACTTTTGAATGTTGTAAGCTTATTGAAACACAATGGCTTTTATAGATGATATACAGGAGTTCATGATTATTTTTCTTTTGTATAGACTGTTATCATCTTGCATACTTTAATTTCTTCTTATATTAGTGTGAAGTAATTTTTAAAAATCATAATTTCTCCGTACATACAAATGTCGTATTAACAAATATTTTCACACTTAAAATCGTGAAAGTTAATTTGTAACACCTAATTTATTTGAGATCTTTCTCGCGTGAAACAATTTGGTGTTACAATTTGACTTTAGTGTGAACAATTAATATGTTTTTACACATTTAAAAATGTGAATTTATTTTCCCCACATATATAAATGTGAAGAATTTATAACATTTTACACACTTTCGAATCCGGAATCATTTTATATATTTTTAGGTATGAAAAAATTAATAAAATTTTTAAAAATAAATGTGGACAAATGAAATCTATGTTATAATGAACTTCTAACTTTCACATGTTATGAATACGTTATTATCATATTCATTAATAACTCACCCTATAATTAACCCCTTTCTGTCTGTAAATATGTCTTGTTAGGATATAGTAAAACAAATTATAAGGTCTGTTTAATAGTATTAAATATATAGTCAAACAAGGAATTTTATATACACTTTGTGTGACCACTGATCGACCACCACATTGATGTATTATCATGTGCATCTTGAAGTATAATCAAGTACGGCCATGGCTTGAATTATGTAATGTTCACTTTATTGTCAGAAAGAAAAGAAAAGAAAGACATGTTAATAATAAAAATAAGCTGTTAGTTTTTAGTTTAAGAACAATAATATAAATCTTAGCTTGTTAGATATTCAAATAAATTTTTAAATCATAGTTAAAGATCAAAAGTACTTTCTTTTTAAAAAAATAATTAATAAAGCAAAACAATCTTATAATCAAAGTAACATGTATCAATGAGTATTAGTATTTTACAATCAAAATATATTTAGACTTGGAACACGATATAATTAAGTGATGTAATTCTGTAAGAACTCAGAAAAACAATAATGTTATTCACAATTTTGATATAATAGTTTTAAAACATGGATTTATTTACCAACTCTTATAACGATTCCACCACTTGTTCTATCTCTTGCCAATAATTTATAGTTGGAGTGATGACACATCTAGATTTTGCTTATAAGGAAGTTCAGTTATTGACTTGGCTTCTATGGAGTTTTTCCTCAAATTAGTGTATCTTGATGAGTTTGAGCTTCCATTCGGCTAAAATAGTGGGTAGTTGTAAGTTTTGGTCTATGATGTGGTAGGCTTTGACCATTGAACTATCCCGATTGGAAGTTTGGGTTCATTCATCCCTTTAGTAGTAATTATTATTTCTTCCAGGATATGGTGTAATGGCGATTTGAACATTATATTAGTAATAATCATGCATAAGACTTCATTATATGTAAACTCAGTAATGATGATTTTTATTACACACATGGATTTCGAAATAGAGAAGAAATTAACTTTTTACCCAAAATGATACAAAATTGATAAACAACACCACTTTGACATACATTTTTAACAAGAAAATCACTTTTTGCAAAATATTTATAAAAAAAAGGGTAAATTACACTTTAGTCTTCGAACTTGACACGTTTTTCACTTTTAGTCACTAAACTTTAAAGAAATTATATATTAAATTTGCCACTTTTTTCACTTTTAGTCACCGTGTCCAAAATAGTTAGTTTTGCTCTTTTAAGTTGCCCACGTGGGGATATTTTCACCCGTCTCCGTTAATAGCTTAAGTTGCAAAGCAGTGTTTTTACTAGTTTCTGCATACTTCACACCCATCCCTATGTTACTACTTAATAGAAATGTAACTTCACATAAAAGAGGACTGACGAAAATAACCCCACGTATTTCACATGTGGGCAACTTACGGAGCAAAACTAACGATTTTGGATAGTGACCAAAAGTGAAAAAAAATAGCAAGTTTAGAATTTGTAATTTTTGAAGTTTAGTGACTAAATTGAAAAATATGTCAAGTTCGGGGACCAAAAGTATAATATACCCTTAAAAAAAAAAACATCATTTTACGAGTAGTAAATTATTATTTCCAAAAACACCATTTTGACTAAAAACATGCTCATCAAAACTTGGCCAGAGACCAAAAATATTTCATATGCAAACAAGCTCCAAAAAGATCTTCACCGCTAGGGTTCAGTGTTTAAGTCCTCAAACTTTCATCACATGCTGACACCACGTTGCTACATCACAAATCGCTCATATCCCCTGGTAAATCCACACCTTTTGTTCTTAATTTCATTCCAATGTTGTTTCATTTCATTTTTAGATCAATTTCTACCCACACTAAACCCTATTTAAACCCCCATTTTCGTTACAATGGCATGTTCTCATTTACAACTTCAACTTTTAGTCCTTCATCAAATCAATACTCATTTACACGTAATTATCTCATAAATTCATGTGGGTTATCACCAAAATCCGCTCTTTTGGTCTCCAAGGATCTTGATCTATCAAAATCCCTAAATAAACCTGACTCTGTTCTTGAGTTCTTCAAGAATCAAGGATTTACTGATTCTCAAGTTTCAAAACTAATTTCTAGGCATCCGAAAGTCTTATTAACTGATATCGAAAATACCCTTTTGCCGCGTTTCAATAGTTTAAAGTCTCTTGGTTTTTCCAGTAAGGATATTGCTGCCATTGTAACTGTTGCACCAAAAGGGCTTTTGCGTAAAAGGCCGAAAGAAACAGTCTTGCCTTGTGTTAGTTATTTGAGAAGTGTTTTAGGGTCTGATGATAAAGTTATTTGTGCTATTAAGCGACACCCTTTAATATTAACTTATGATTTGAAAGTTTATGGTGCTGAAAATATTCGGTTTTTGTTAGAACAAGGGGTTCCTGAAGAGAATATTGCATTTACGTTGGCACACCAGCCTAGAACTTTTCTTACATCGGTTGATAGGTTTAAGAAAATTGTTGAGAATGTGAAAGAAATGGGATTTAACCCTTCGAAAACGAGGTTTCTTTTGGCAATCCAAGCTGTTAGGGGGATGAGTAGATCGACTTGGGATAACAAGTTGGAGCTTTATAAGAAATGGGGTTTGTCTGAAGATGATATTTTTCTGGCATTTGAGAGATGTCCTGGGTTTATGATGGCTTCAGTGGATAAAATTAGCGGAATCTTGGATTTTCTTGTTAATACAATGGGTTGGGAAAAAAGTCTTATTGTTCAGTGGCCGATTGTGATGTGTTTTAGCCTGGAGAAGAGGATTATTCCTAGGTGTTTACTTTATCAGTATTTAGGAGAGAAAGGGTTGACTGAAAAAGATGATTTTTGCTTTAATAAGTGGTTGATGTACACGGAAAACAAATTTCTCAAATTTGTTGTGAAGAGGTATGAAGATGAAGGCCCGGAGCTTTTGAAATTGTATCAGAAGCATTTGGATGAGGCTAATAGATCTACTACTTCCACTCCTCGAAAGACAGATTTAATTTGATTCTTGAGGTTATCAACTTCAGATTTTGGTATGAATTTCTTAGAGGTTCTACAATCCACATTTTAGTTGCTGTTTTTGAACTATGACTCGTATGTTACTTGTTCATACACCCTTTCAGTAAACCTTGTGCATTGCCATTCCTTGTCCAAATATATTGTACTATAGTTTTTTTTTCCAAGATTTTACACTCTTTTGGTTTTATTTATCTTTCAAGCATTTGTATTGGCACAATGCAAAACCAAAATGTACTGTTTACCTTCTTTTGGTTTTATAGGTCTTTCCGGCATTAGTATTACTCCAGTGCAAGTGTGCAACTGCTAAACTACACTTATCTTGGTTGTAAGGTTTATAGAAATGAGTATGATCTCACTGGTATATTGTTGAATATAATTGTCTTCTGTAAAATAATGCTCAAGTTAGTTTTCTCTTAGACCCATGCTTTTGACTTCTAAATTACAAGTTAACACCACAATTGATTGCAAGCTTGATCTTCAGGACACCTTCTGAAGCTTCTCAGTTTAGGTTGTTTGTTTGGTGCTGTTGTTTTGCAAAATCGTGTTTGGTCTCTTATGTATGATTGTGTTATATGACTATATATATTTGTTGTAAATTAATCACTATACTTGTCAAGTTACAAGCATTTGTATTGCCGCAGTGCAAAATAAAAATCCACTGGTTACCGTCTTTCAGTTTCATAGGTTTTCATTCATTCGTAATACTCCAGAGCAAGTATGCAACTGCTAAACTACACTTTATCCTGGTTGCAAGGTTTACAGGAATGTGTATTACCCATTTGGTAAATTGTTGAATATTTACTATTTCTTCTGTAAAGTAATGATCAAGTTATTCTGCAGTTGTCCAGACCTTTCATTTGATTGTGTACCTTTATTATATTTGAGTTTAGTGCAATTTGCAAGCAGATGGTACTAGTACTAGTTAAATTACAAAACAAACACTAGAGCATACAAGAACAAATGAGTTTTAGAGATGATGGGGGACTTGAGTGAAAGGGTCTGCTTAACTTGCAGATCTGCACTACACTTGGGTCATTTGCCCATTATCATTTTCGAATCATTGTCTAATTGTATATTCATTGTTATACATACAATTTTAATTACTTTTGTGTTCTTGTTGGTCAGTTGGCACATAAATCTCGTGGTTACTTGTAACTTTGTAATCTGTATATGCCTGTGATCTCTTGTCAATTCATATATTACATAGATGTTGTAACACCCATCATTTAAAAACAAGGATTTTCAAAAATTTTCACCTAACGGTGTCAAAGAAAGTGGAACAAACATTTAAAAGTCCAAACCAATAAATTCAGTTTGGTTTATTCATTAAATGGTGTTACTTGCCATATCATAGAAATAAGTCTAAATGGAAATCCATCGGTTGTCCAACATAAAACAACCGATCACAAGTCTTAACAAATCATAAAGTCCTTAACATAAATCAAAAGTCTAAAACGAGCAACCTCTATGGGTAAACTATGGTCATCATCAAGCAATCTACCCATGTCTCGCTCTTTATTCATCATCCATCATAAATTTGCTAAACCTGAAGGAACAACACATTTCAAGAAAACAAGTGTTAGCTAAGTAAGATAACACCTCATTTATAAAGCATTTGTCCAATTAAAACTTATTAGAAGTCGTATTTTATCATTAAGACACATATCATCACATAACATCTAATGTAGCCATAAATATCATTCATATAGGATCGTTCGTCTTAGTTGTGCTTACTCATCTTTTCATCATCACATATAACATCATTTCAGGTGTGACATAAGTCACTCATATCATATAAGGTATAAATTTGTGTGTAGGTGGTCATAAAACCTAACGGGGACCTCACACCCGACTGGATGGATAAGCCTTACGGCGGTCCATCAGTGTCGTTAAGGAATGGCAAGCCAATCCAGGAGTAGTCCGTATGTTCAAAGACATTGGTGGGTAATCACTCCACCCGGAGATACCTAAACCACGTAATTATGTTGCAAGGATCCACCCAAGCAACCATACACGCACTCACCGGGCAAGGGCAAGTACGGGTTAAGCTTAACACTTTCATATCATATACGAGCTCGATTTGCATTACATATAGTTCAGGAATCCACATTACCTAAACATAACACATATTCATCTTTTACGTTTAGACCCTTAAACGTGCACGTGACATGGCAACTTAAAGAGTCTAGTGAACTAGATGAACAAGCCATACAAACATGCACAATACAATACATCTCAAAACATATCATATCCTTTCATTTCATATCACATTATTACATTTCATATCATAGGGACTGCATATCAGGCCTCAAAGGTCATTTACATAGCCCATATCACCTCTCGTGTATCCCGATTACCCATAAACAATCAAGATATCAAATGGAAGTTATTATAAGAAAACCATCTTTTGTTGAACCCTCAACATGTCAAAGTAGTGTATCTTACCTCTTGGAAGCGTATAAAATGATAACGTAAGTCACCGAACTTTGCAAGTATTCACGACTACCTATAATCATTAAACGACATAATAATCTAAACAAGTACCTACTTACTTTTGTTCATGAATCAAGCCTAAGTATTTATAAACAAGACCCATGACAAAGCTTGATGCATCAGACGAAACTCGACATTCACTCACTAAATTAACCTTTCTGGAAACTTGACATCACAATCATCTTTTAAAAACATAACCATTAGAAAGTAGACTCTCTTATGATTATGTGGATAACTTATTTGTTAAAAACGGAGTTACGGTTCAAAAGTTATGGCCATTTGAAAATTCTGTCGCTATTGCGTCGCAACTACCAAGTTGCGTCGCAGCTATATGTCACTGTTTTCTGGTTGCACCGCAGCTAGTCCCGATTCTGCACAAAACTCATTGTTTAACCTCCAAAACTTAACCAAACACACCCCAAACGACCCCAAACCTTATGAACGACTTTTGTACCTCAAAATTCATCATTTTAAGACCATAATAATGCAATGAAATCATTGATTAACCCCTACTTGATTTGCATCACAATAACAAACATTTAAGGTTATCGAATCGATTCAAACGCATGATTTCGACATCAAACAACCCCCTATTGACTTAGACCAGATATGAATTGAATCAAGGGATTGAAATGACATGAAATCAATGTAATAATACCTCAAATACCTGAAGATTACAATAAGAATGCAAACTGTGGATTAAAACCTCTTCAAATCACCAATAAACGATGAAATCAATCAAGGGAATGCTATGGGGCTATACGACTCCGTCGATAAGAGCTCTTGGGAGTCATCAAAGGGGGCGACTAGGGCTTCAAGAACAAGTATAATCTTTGTGTTTTTAGTCTAATGACAGGTTAATTACCCCTTAACCCGTTTTTTAGATTAGCCCTATGTCAAAACTGGTCCTTAAGCTTCCAAACGACTCATATTAAGCTCAAAACACCTATAGGGAATACTTACAACACATTAAACACTTCGAGCACATCAAAAAGGCATATAAAACATTTCTTAAACACTTTAGCACATTAATCATTAAGGCACTAAAGCCTTACACATATAACACATTAAACACATATAGTCATTAAATCATTTATAGGCTTAACGGACACGTAATGTTGACTTAACGACTCAAGTCAACCGTTAAATAAAAAAAGTTTGAGATGTTACAGATGTTGTCCTTAATCTTTAGGAAAGTTCAACAACTAGTTTGTATAAGCTAAACCGAAAGTTAAAAGTCTACTTTGTTGAACTTGGTCACTTGTTTGACTGGTAGCCATATGCAGGCGTGTGCAAAACAACATTCGTATTTGAACTCCTATATAAAAGAGGAACTTCTCAAATCTCAAATTACAACTCTAAACTATCAAAATTACTCATCTTTTTTATTCATTAATTTAAATATCCATACCTAATATAGGTCAAACGGTGTGGATAATTTATATAAAAATGTTTAATTTTGGGGGTTGTAGAAATATTAGACTAATATTGGTAAGTGGTAAATTATTTTATAGGTGTTCATATTTAGAAAATGACATCTAAATTTGACCATTGTGATAATTTTATCTAAAATTTTAGGGTGAATTTTTTATATAAATAAACAACATGCTAAATACAACCCTAATGTTGTATTTAGGGTTTTCTTTGGAAAAATAAATAAATAAAAAATACAAATACACCCATCCATTTGATAACCCAAACCCGAAAGTCCACTGAATCGAGTGCTGGTCAGCATCAGTTTACCTTAGACTGATTTAAATATTTTTGAGAAGTCGTACCATTTCTAGTATTAATCCAGCTAATTAAGAAAACCAAATTCCAACAAGTCGACTTTATGCTTGCTGCTGATATCATTATATCAGATCATATAATCAGTGTAGATGGCCGGAGCTCATCCATTTATTCCGGCCGATCTGAATCTGCCGGAATATGTACCAATTAAGCTTTCTCAGCTAACAATTCTCGGTGTTTATGGCTCCGCTTCCCTCTTTGTCATTCTTTTCGTCTGGATCCTCGCCGGTACCCTCAATTCTCATTCTTCTTTTAAAATCTTCTATAACACTTGCATTTCTTATTATTTTGTGTGCGTATTTAGTTACTTTTATTAGTTGATAAGTATTAGTAAGTAGTAACATGTTCGATAGATAGTTTTTTTTGAGGTATTGTTAAATTAATTTGGATCTATGACTAACTGATTAAACAGTAAGACCCTCAATCACTTTGTTCAGAATATGTTCACCAATCGGTTATCATTCGAATCAATCGACGATATATAGTTTAGATGATAATAAAGTTTGATAATTAGGAATGGGATTGGTTGTGAATAATCTATCTGCCTTTGTAACAAATCGAGAACTTTTCTTCCCTGTCTCTCAAATAGGGTATATTTCTAGCATTAAAAATGATGATTATTAGGCTTGGATTAATGAAACAGTAGCATTTAACAAATGAAAATCTAATGGAAGATTCCTTTTATAAATGTCATGACAGGGCGGTTTCCTAAGATATCAAAAACCGACAAACTTCTAATGTGCTGGTGGGTTTTTACTGGCCTTACACATATGGTCCTTGAGGGTTATTTTGTTTTCACTCCAGAGTTTTACAAGCAGAAGGATCCTACTTACCTTGCAGAAGTTTGTAAGTTACTATTTTATGATTCTACTCACCTAGATTTTGAATAACATTTGATGAATTATCTTCTTTTACATATGACAGGGAAAGAATACAGCAAAGGTGACTCCAGATACGCTGGAAGAGATTCGGCAATAGTTGCTGTTGAAGGAATTACAGCTGTTCTAGAGGGCCCAGCTTGTATATTAGCCGCGTATGTATACTATCTTTTTGCACAACAATTAAATCATATTACACAGTGATATGCACACACGTACATACACTATCAGCTTTGGTGCGTCTTCCCTGCAGTGTGCAAACATATTTTTCTGTTATATACAAAGTTAGAGCTTGCATGGTATCACTTGGCATGATCATTAACAACTAACTTGAACGGAATATAGGATGTAATATTAGAGGTGAATATCAATTGAGCTAGCTGCAAAGTTGACCAACAAACCACAGTACTTGCTTTTTTATGCCTTATTCACCTAGGCCTTTATAGGCTGATCCTAAACTACTCCCTCAATTTCATAAAGACGGAAACATTTCTGATAAATGACATCACATGAATATTGCATGTTTGTCAATTTATGATTCGACTTCATCGATATTGTTGATTTTGTTGTCTGTCATTACTGAAAGATATCTTAAGACATCTAACTGATAGTCAAAACATTTATATTCCAACCATATATAGACATAAATGTGTGGTATCTATGAGATTGATTAAGTGGCTGTAATTCGTATCTACTAGTCAAAAGTATTCTACCTAAAATCAATACTGACGTGGTGTTTGGTTTGTAAACGGGATTGATAATGAAGTACAATATTAAAAAATACAGAATACAACTTGTAACATTTATAGTGAAAAATACAACTTGTAAGCAACCGCTGTGCTTCAAGTTATGCAATGTAGTTGGCAACTATGGCGAGTATGTTGCATATTAATTTAATAACTATCATACTTATTTGAGAAAATTTCATTAGATCACCCTGTGGTTTGCTGTTTTATCAATTTTCGCCCCTGTCCTTTTTCTTTATTATTACTTCACCCTGTGGTGACTTTTTGCTTCATTAGGCACCCCTCCCTTTAACAGCCATTAGTATGGCTCCGTTAACCCTCTCATGTGCATTGCATGTGAGGGTACAATGGTCATTTTACACCACTAAACACTCTTTCTTCATCCACCTATTTCTCTCTTTCCTATATCTATCTTCTTCTTCATTCACCTGCTTCTTTCTCTCAAGTTCATATATATGTATAGTGTTTATCTTTCGTGTATTCTCATAAATTCCATCTTTATAATCCCATCAATTCTATATATCTATTCCTTTTATTCCCATCAAACCCAGATGCCGCGACAGATAAAAAGCCAAAAGAATCAATAATACATATATCTATCTATATCTATACCCGTCTCTATCCATCTCTCCATATACCAAAATCATAACCCTAAATCTAATCACAAAAATATATTAATAATAATATAATAATAATTGAAGTAACTTACAAGAATGGTAAAGAAACAAAAATGGACCTATCTATATCTAATAATATATACAATTAACTTGTAATCATAGTCTTTCTATATCTCCCATAATTAGAAAACAATGGAATTAGTGGGTAAATTGGCAATCGTCATTCTTGTGGTTGTAATAGTGAGATGGTTATGGAAAGTAAGTACTCCAGTAAACACCACCACTCTCCACCACTGCCACCGACTATCACTGTCGTGAAAACTCCCCACCGCTGGCACAACACAACCACTGTCGCAGCAATCACCCAAACAACCACCACAATCAACTGCTGCCACCCACCCCAGACACCATCTCCGTCGTCAACCATCTCCGGTGGATCTTAATTTTTATAGGTTTGTAGATCTTAATTTTTGTGGGTTTTAGGGATCTTAATTTTTGTGGGTTTTTGGGGATCTTCTCTGCCATAGAGTCTGGCCATCCACCACCGCCGTGTAAGAGAAACAGTTCGTCTTTGGCCTCATCGATATGTTATTAACAAACTTTTCAGAAACTTGATATATATATTATGATTATTCTAATAAATTAATAGGTAATTACGACACTTTCAGAAACTTGTTTTGGAAAAGTTTGATACTTTGAAATTGATATATCTATATGTGTATGTTTTGTTCAGTGATATATATATATATTGATTTGTATTAAGAAATCTTCGATGAAGTTGTTTTGAGGATGTTGATGCTGATGATATTGGGTTTATATCTTTTATTAATTGATATGATAGATTTGATTAGTTTGTTTTGGTGGAAAAAAAAAGATTTGATCTGATTGTTTGGAAGGGGAAGGTGAAATGGGTGTTTTGGAAGCAAAATGACTAAGTTACCCTCATGTGCAGTGCACATGAGAGCTTTGACGGAGCCACACTAACGTCCGTTGGAGAGATGGTTTCCAATGATACAAAAAGTCACCACAAGGTGAAGTAATAATAAAAAAAAAAAGGAGAGGGGCGAAAATTGATAAAGCAACAAACCATAGGGTGATCGAATGAAATTTTCTCTACTTACTAACCCTTCTCCTTTTCTGTGTAATTTTGCTATAATTCATGTCTCTTTATCTATTTTTTTAAAGCATAGCGGTTAATTAACATATTCATGTGGAGTACAATGTTTATACTGGTCAGCATTTAAGCATGCTAATTTTGCTTATGTTTAACAGGTACGCTATAGCCACCAGAAAGTCGTACAGTCACTTGCTTCAGATAGCCATTGCTCTTGGGCAACTTTATGGAACCCTTGTGTACTTTATAACATCTTATCTAGAAGGGGATAACTTTGCTGCAAGCACATACTACTACTACTTTTATTACATCGTTATGAATTCGTTCTGGATTTGGATACCCTCCCTCATTGTGATCAGATCCTGGAAGAAGATATGTGCAGCAGTACGCACACAAGACCAGAAGAAGACCAAAACTCGTTAAAATTGTTACATTGGCTCAAGAGACTTCCTTACTGTTGTAATTTGTCTTTTCACCATTCACAGTTTTTTACTTTTGCTTGGCAAGTGAACATAAAAAGTGCTCACCTGACCAAGGATATTAGCTCATTTCATTATTCAAACATGATTTCGTTAATTCTAATGGAGTATGGAAAGAGCACACAACAATACGCTAATGCTTATTATGTATTACTCATGCCAAGTTGTGGTTCGATCACTTTAATTTCATGCTATAAGGCTAACTTCTAAAGGCTCTGCTTTGGTAGGTATGTCTACAGTCTACAAGGCTCTTAAGAGTCTTAGGTACACCAAGGTAATCCTTTTGTATAGCAAAGAAGTAACAAATAGTGGTATCCTACATATCAATTGAAAGTTCAAGATAGTTAAATAAGATTATATAAACATTTATTTTATATGTATGAAGACAAAGTAGTGGATACATCTGTGGGTATGCCTCGCTACTTAAATAAGATATCTCAAGAACACATGGTAATACTGGACTAAAATTGTAAAATTTAAAGTATCCCAGGGGCTACTTGTAACTTTCTCGCACATTTTAATTCAGAACACCCACTGCCAGCTGCCTCAAGGAAGAAGTTGACTTGTGCTAAGCAAGTGCTTTCAGTTTATTCCGTGGATTGGAAGAAAGAATGGCAGGAGTTCAGTCATTAGAGTCGAATCACCCATACGAACCCACAAATCTCATTCATTCTTCCGGATTATGTACCGATCATTCTCTCCCAGTCTACCATTCTTGGTGTTTTTAACAGTGCTTCATTTCTAGTTCTCTCCTTTGTTTGGATCATCGCAGGTTTTTAATTTAACTCTGATATTTCCAATTTAAATCTGTAGTTAAATCGAATGTGAACCACTTGATCTGTTAGCCTGTTACCAATATGTGCATTTTGTTTCTGTTTATCTGAAGTAAACTGATGTGTAATTTCAAATTTAAGATCACCAGAAGACTTTTGAAGTTGATTATTAAGCTGTTTGTCCATTCAAATAATCTTAACCTGAGATACAGATACATTTCCAGCTTGTACCATCTAAATTAACATTAGTGCAGGGGAAAATGAGGTTTATTACTCAAGGAAAAAATAGCATTAGGCAAATCAAAATCTAATGCCAAGCCTTTTAATGTGACAACAGGTCGGTTTCCTAAAATATCAAAACTCGACAAACTTCTTATGTGCTGGTGGGTTTTCACCGGTCTCATCCATATGATCATCGAGGGTTATTATGTCTTTACCCCAGACTCCTACAAGCAGAAGAATCCCACTTTCCTTGCAGAAGTCTGTAAGTTGTTCATATACTAGCTACAATGTAGATCTACTCATCTGCATTAATATATTTTTTTTCATCCTGAATTAATATGCTTCTTTGCGTATTGCAGGGAAAGAAAACAGTAAAGGTGACTCCAGATACATTGCAAGAAACTCAACAATAGTTGCTCTTGAACTAATAACATCAATTGTTGCTGGTCCAGCTTGCCTAGTAGCTGCGTATGTTTACTTCCATTGCACAATTAGATCATATTATCAGAGTCACATTTTGCTTATTTTGCCAACTACAATGTTTTTTGTTTAATAATTTATTTTCTGCAGTAAAATAATCGATTAATGATTTAGAAATCTTAATTAATATAGTATATAATGTTGTGCACTTAAGTAATAGTTGACCTTGTGTTTAGGCATGCTGATTTGCTTATACTTAACAGGTATGCTATATCCGCAAGAAAATCATAGTCACTTGCTTCAAATAGCAATCGCTCTTGGACAACTCTACGGAACAGCTGTGTACTTTATAACATCTTACCTAGAAGGCGATGAGTTTTCTATTAGCCCGTATTACTATTATTCTTGCTACATATCTGCAAATTTGATTTGGGTTTTAATACCCTCTCTTATCGTGATTCGATCCTGGAAGAAAATAAGTGCAGCAGTACACATACAAGAGTAGAAAAGGATCACAACTCGTGATAACTACTGGCATTATGTTCCTACCGTCACTTCCTTACTTATATTTGTTTCTGCACCCGACAATTATTCATATTAATATGTTATACATTTGTCTGGTTAAGGAAAATTAAACCTTATTTCGTTCAGGTTTTGCAAACAAAGATGCAAAACTTGCTTGATTGTACTGACACTAATGCAGTATGGAAAGACCAGAATCTTACTCTTGTTGTGCAGGCCAAGCTCTAAGCTGCAGTTTGAAAATTGTACTTCTATTCTTAGATAACATTCAGTTCTATATTCACGGACTATGCATTTGGTATACAAAAGAAAATAAAACTTACCTAAGATTCAATAATATAGTCCATGAACCAAACATATTTTTTCTCTGGCCATTCTGCCTAAGTAGAAATCAGATCAATGCCAACGTTCAACACAAACCAATTTTAAGTTGCACAAAAATGTCTCGCACTAGTTGAATATATAATCATTCCTTCAAAATTTCATAATCGGGTCCCTTGGAAACCCGTCAAAAATTACATACTAATTTCATAAATATATTCATACACATTAATTAACAACATATACTCTACTGGAGACAAGCTACATCTACTTTCATCCCATATCACATAAATGTCTATTGTGTATATGAGCACTAACAAAAGGGTCAAGATTGCCATTTAGAACAAAATTTGGGTCAGCCAGCTGAATGCCGGTTTTTATATCCTGAACAAGCTTGTATGGGCGAAACACATACCTTCGTGTTTCTTGGTGCCAAGGTTCAAAAACAGCTTTGTTATTGATCTCAGTCACAGTGGGGACTCCTTGCTCTTTTAATATTACTAGTAGTTTTGCCTTCAATCGATTTTGGGCCTTCATTTTGTTCGAAAACTGGTTCCTTTCCCCTACAACATTATTAATACAAATACAAGATGATAAACGGAAAGCATACAGTCATACACTAACATAATTCAGAAAATGATGGTATAAGGTTGCATTGGTCCCCGAAAACTGTAACGTTTGACTTTAGACATGACATATCCCCCATGTTATCCCCAAACTTAATTGTTATTATATTGCATTTAACTTTTTGAGACTCCTATGAATATTATTGCCAGTTTTCAGAGTAGTAAATTGTTTATTACCTGATGAGTGAACTGTCAAACCAGTTGGAGAATGTTGAAGTTGAACTAAAGACACTTTTTGACCCCGACCGGCTTCACATAACGAGAGGTAGCTAAATTTCATGTCTTCCTCATCAACAATAATTTCAGGAGTTTCTTCAAGAAATAGAGGTACCACATCAACAGCAGCCGAGCTAACCTAAAATCCCATAATTTCATGAAGATGAAACATTTATACAAATAGGGGTATTGACCTTTAAAATACTAAAAGTGAAAGCAACATATATCAGAACGTGTATTCAATAGGGCTTAGGTTGTGAATAACAAGTACTTTTGCATTAAACATACCTCAGATAATGATTCAGGGTAAGAGGTTATCATTCGATGAGTACCCTTTTCCCCTAAAAAGTAACCATAAGCATACTTGTGTTCAAACTCAATTGTTACTGACTTGATACCCCCTGCTTTTGACGTGCATTTCTTCTCAACAATCCTTCCCTTTAAACCTTGCTTCTTAGCCCATTTCATGTACATTCCAACAAGTTGTTCTGCCCATATCTGAAAAAGATGTACGGCCCATTATATAATCGACTTACATGACGATAACAGAAGTATATCTGCTTCAAATGCATAAATTTGTCCAATGCTTCACTTTCAAGTAATTTGTTTGTTAATATACTGTTATAGTCTTGTAGAAGCATGGACAAGACGATCAAAAGAGAAATATAATATTCAAGAACCTCAGATCGAATGCCTTCAGTTCCCGCTTCTATCATAATGCAAGCTCCTTCAAATTCATATTTCCCTTTAAGAAGTTTGGATATCTCATACTTATCCAAAAACTTGCTCACATCTACAGATGCGGTATATGCTTGCTTAAGAAGTGCATAATTTATAATGTCCATTTCAGCCAACTCTGTGATTAGCTTGGCTTCTTCTACCTAAATAAATCACAATATACATATATAATATATTTAAAGACAAGCATTATGTTGTATGAACTCAAGAAAACCAAAAACTGTATTGGTATGAAAGAAAACAGTCATATGACACAGCCTATGATTAACAACAACCATAAGATTTATCATAGCAAGCTAGTAATAGACCTCGATAGGGGTGTATAAATGTGTGTTTTGAAGGTAATTATGTGACTATATCATTCCTAGTGTTCGGGTAACCTACATACACTTATATCGATTCTAACCATTCTATATCATATCACCTTAAATTTGGCTTCTCAATCTATTTTGTGAACTAGTCCAAACAAAATGTTGTTTGATAGAAGGATGCTGAAAGTTACATAAAAGAACAACACCTTGTATGTAAGGTCTTTAAGATCATCAACCACCTTAGCACTATCAGCTAATTTGATAAGGATATCACTAGATTTGGATAAGTCATCCCACAAATCATATTCTCGAGCCATTTCTACTTGTTTGACTTGACGTGCTTCTTCAAACTCCAAAGCAGTTAAACCCAACATCTCAGCACGATTTACAGAATCTTCTATCTTCTTTCTCAACGAAAACATACCTACACAAATCACTAGAAACGGTTAACACAATCTTTTATCGTTTTTAATTTCTTCTTTTTTCACTACAAAACAGTCAATATTCGTGAAATGAGACCTTGGAATCCAATGCAAAAAGGTGCTAACCAGCTGCGAAAAGGGATGCACAATGATGCCTAACCTCTGATATAGATATGGATTTTCAAACTATGAGCACTATTTTATATGGGAAGGATCAGGAGAGAAGTTCTGTTTTATGAAGAAAATGGCATGAACGATTTTGGTTCTAACACATGTCTAATGCACCACTTTTCACACTCTGATGCACCAAATGATCTTGCGCATCCGTTTGGAAATTAAGCTAAGTGTGAAAAAATGGTGCATCGACACGTGTCAGCACCAAAATCTTTCTTCACCTTTAGAAGAAAAGCCTCATGAACCTCACCCTACACTTATAATTACCATAAAATTCCTAAAATATTGTTAATACAATGCCTATATAATATCTAAATGTCATATAATATCTAAACGTCATATATGCACTTTCTGAAAGTCAACTATCGATACACTACCGCCAATTACAAAGACATGTCCAAGACCCGAACCTAGAATCTCTAGGCCGATCGATCACCTCAAATATCAGTAGGCCAAATCCCATTTGATTTAAAAATGTACAATTAATGCAATTTCGAGATAGGTTATAATAAAGGGAAAAACCGGATTCTTGATAATTTATCTTGAAAATACTCAAATAGACACTCTTTTTGGGATAAATAAAGGTAAATCTTATCTTGTGCAAACCTAAAGTCAAACTAAAACCAAGGTAGTTCGAACCTCCCTAAGTAGTTGTGGGTGGTTCGAAAACGGCCACTGAGACAACCCGGTTATGCCGTTACTCACCTTTCCTGGGTAAACTCAACAGGGAAAACCAATTTGTCAAAGTCATATGTAATATGTAGTAGACTTTTTGCAAAATTTACATATAAATTTGCAAAGTGCATAAATTTACCCAATTTGCAACACCAATTATCCACAGGTTAAAACCCATATCAAGTTTGAGCTCAAAAAGTGACATAATTTTTTATAAAAGATAAAAATAAAAAGTAACAAACCAAGTTCTTTATAGGATTTGATGGGTTGAGAGGAAGCTGCAGCTACGCTCCGTCCCTTTATTATTCCGGCGACGCATCTCCGGCGACTACAGCTGTAGTGAGTGTGAAAGTGTGCTGCTGCTGTTTCAGCCGCCATTTCTGGGTGTAATTCTCAATTTCCTTTGATTCTGTTTGGATAAATGACCGCCAGATATTTTTTTAAGTTTATTTGTATCAAAGTTATTCGGTCCGGTTCAACTCTACTACTGTCTACTTGTGGGTTGGTTTTTTCTTTTTCCTTTTCTTTGAACTAACTATTAAAAAATATATACTTTTAATTTTTTAAAATTAAAAGTATTTATCTTTTTCTTTTTCTTTCTTTTGATGTATTTATCTGTCAAACATTTATTATATATATCCAATTATATCTGTATCTTTATCGTTCTTTTCTATTTATATATGTCAATCATATAAGTTGTCACGTCATCAAAACCATAGTAGAATACCATGTTTTTAATGGTTTGATTTATATACTAACAGTCCGCGAGTTGATTTTTTGATTGTTTGGTGCATACAATTTATGTCTGTTTCTAAGTTGAATACTCGTACATAAGATGACACAATTTCATTCACTTATACATCTTTCTAAAATTAAAATAAGGTTGTTAACAAGTAAAACTTTTATCAAAAGCTCAATTCCATCAATGAGCTCAGAAATGTATATAGTGTAACATTAGTTCCTTCTAAAAGGAAACAAAACAACATATGGTTGAAATCAGAGTGTCTTTTAGATCTCAAGTTAAGCAGAAAATCATTCGATCAAGTAATTACAATGTAACTCAAAAACCAACCCAACCAAAAGACTTCAACATAGATAATACTGTCTAAAGATAATAATAAGTTATTCTATTATGAGAATTTTTAACAAAAAGGTTAAAAATCTTTACAAGTGGACATATGTTATCTTAAATTGTATGCCCCAAGCTTCCTGATTAACTTTAGGAAACAAAAACACAATGCTAAAGAGATTCAGCAAACTGAGGAGCCTCCAAGTCTAGATCCTGTTTCATGACACAATTCATGAACCACTCATTACTGAATGTCGGTATGCCTTTCTTCATAGCTAACAATGCTTCTTCCATGTTGTCTTCACTTGCCACAAATATGGTTTTCCTAGAATCCTTCATTTTGTTTAAATTGCGAATAACCTGAATTTGCAACAAAAAGAAAGAAGCTAAAACGATGTAAGGTAGATGAAAACATCGGGCCAACTAATACATTTTGATTGAAATCATTGCAAATTTTATTACAGATTATAAATACAGTTTGTTAAGTTAACAAAACTCGTTACTAAGAGGCTGGTTGACTTACAGTTCCACCTGCAGATGTCACAATGGCAGACAAGGTATTGACAGGAGGCTGCACATGAGCTGCAAGGCATACTTTAAAACCTTTTAGTAAAGCTCCAGGACTTGTTCTTGCTCTAAGTACTGTACTCTTTAGGTCAGTCCTGTATTTAGACTCGTACTCGAGATCTTTTAAAATGTATGGCATTTCATCTGTATATTGATATATAGCAGAAGATGTCAGAAACTATTAACATTTTTTTAAAAAGGGGACATGATTGGCAATAGAGCCTGATAACTCACCTACAAATTGGCCTTCTTTGAAACTTTTTTTTAACCAAGCAGGTGATATAATCCAAGCTCTGTATACATGATTATTAGACTAACATAAATAAGGTTATATTCTATCTAGGAGATAAATGTTACATCATAAAAATAAGTAGAACTCACCCTGAACAAAGAGCTGTACAAAAGTTTAATGTTTTTCTCACTTTTCCAGTTATAACATGTGTGCTTACTCTTCCATCAGATGTAACCAAGCCACCAAGATCCTCAATTATCTACATCCACATGAACATTTAAGAAAGCCAATATAAGCAAATGAAGGCATTAAACTAGAATACCTTTGTCAGATGTGTTTTTTTTGCATCATCCGCCATGTTCATCAGCATGATTTTATAGCAATTTATATCTTGAGTCTTGTCATCGTTACTGTTACTCAAAGGACCTCCAAGCGTGGGTGTAAAATTTGCCAGACTTTCATCCCTAGTTATGGGGCTCACATCCATACAACATTTATCAGTTATATTATTTCTTGCAACACAGTCGCTATTTGATTGGCAAACAGCCAGATGGCCTCCTTTGACTTTTTTCGACTTCAGTGAGGTATGAGAGGCTTCCCAAGTCCTCTTTTTTGCACCCGATGGTGAACATGAACAATGTTTGGTATCACCATCAGTTATAAGTCTCATTTCATTTTCACGGTTTCCTTCCTTAATGCATTCCACACTGTCCAAACACACAAGGTCCTGGCAACCTATTATAAGAGTGAAAATTTGTAAGATAACAAGTGAAATGAAAATGAACCATCCTTACACTGCAAAGACTTAATATATAACATATTTTGGCAGATTCTGATGCATATGAAAATGTACTCACCAACCATCGGCAAATTATTATTGAATACTTCAGCTCCAAAGGGTTGACTCTGATGCATAGAGGCAGGTATTGCCTTCTTATTAGGCTTTAAAAGAGAAGAAAGTTGTACAGACTCTGCAGTGTTATTTGAACATTCCTTTTCAAGATGAGCAACCGTTAAGGTTGAACCACCGGGAAAGCATAATGCTTTCCTGATATCTGCTTTAATTGGTAACCTTCTTGCTCTACCCTTGGTATCTACTTGACCAACTGCTACAAAGCCCTGTTATTCGTACATAATTAATAAACTAGTGAGTAGTGACAAAAAAAGAAAAAAGAAACAAGTTACAGAAACAGGCATAACTCATCAGCAGAACTAATATTACCTGCTTGAGCCAAAATCCTTCAGATTCAACATCAGCCCAGCAAAATATAGAGTGCACACCAACACTCTGCAGTCTTTTCCTCATCTCGAAATACATCAGTTGCCCAATTCCCTGTAAGTTGAAGGTGGGGCTTAATTCTAACAACTAAACTTTAGCAAATTTGAAAAAAGAAAAACCTATTACTTTATTAGCCCACATTTGATTCAACAAACATGTGGTTTAATAAAGGCAACTAAGCAAGGCTTTCGACATAAATGTGCATAAGACCTTATGTTGGTAAGATGAACTGACTGCAGCAAGTGGGACCTCGGCATATTGTGTATCAGCCGGTATTAACTGAAAACTAATTGCAGCAACAACCTGCATAGGGGAATAAAGATGTTGTTTAGAGTACAAACCCTATGCTTAAAATATCATGCAAAGCATCATACAATCGGTTTTATGCATAACTTATAATGCTAAAAGTCAGCTCAGGATAGGTTCTCAAGATGTGAACACAAAGAAACTTGATACTGAAAACACAAACCTACCTCACGAGGGCCTTCTTCAGATTTTGAGTTCAAAACTAGGGTGCAATACTTCCTGCACTTTCAACAAACTCTTTATTAACAATAAAAGAGCTATTACCGTGGTTGTGAAATAAATATGGTAGATATAACTTTACCCATTGGATACACATCTTTCAAGGAACATCGACTTCTTTCCGGTATTTGCAGCATAGTTCATTGAAGGTAGTTCCTTTGTATACAAGGCTAATATTTCCTACAAAACATGATTGATGATACATGAACACCTAAAGATACTTAGAACGATGTCAATAAAATATCATGCCTTGTCTGCATAAAGAAAGAGTGATGAGTTACTTGGAGTAGAGACTTCGATTCAGCGTCAGAATCCTTGGGGTTGACAAGCACAAAGTAATAATTTCCTGATCGTAAGTAATAAATAGTTATATCACCATTATTTATTAATGCTGATAATTGAAAAACTGATTTTGATCCCAAACAATAGTTATGTGTCTGAAATGGGCTTAAAAAGATGCAAAGACATGTGGCCACATGGAAAAGATCAATGAAAAGAAAGACAAGATAAAAAAAAAAATGATTGATGAGTCTTTGGTATCAAATACTTGATGGATTAAGCATGTTTTAGTCCACATTTAGGCCTATGTATCATCAGACAATACCAAAACCAGCAAAAAAATTTAAATTAAGTGAATTTGCAACATTATCCATTTTGGGATGTCCCATTGAAATTTAGCACAACAGTTCCCCCACTTTAGCAAAACATTATAACCATAGTAAACTAATCCTTTTACCCTATTTTTGTGGAAAGCAATTAGTCTTTTTTTTCTTCTTGTAAGACACTACTGAATACGACACGTTTATTCACATATTATTGCACATTTGTCCTCAATGGGGCACCAACAGACAACCTTGATACCGCTCACCCGAAATCCCCTTTAGTCATGCAAACCAGTTAGTGATACCACTGATACATTACCATTTTCAGGGAAACTAGAAGGTTGGATATCATTTTGTTCTTTTCCAAATGTACCATTGACAACTGCCACAAATAAACATATCAATAAAAAAAAAATTGAATTAAAAATTAAATTAAATAGGTCTATCTAAATTAATCAATTTTAAAACTAAAAAGAAAAAGATGATACCAGAGATTGTGATTTTGGCATTTCTGGAAAGAGATATTTGAAGGGTATTCTGATTAGACTCAGCTTTGTAGTTCTTTGCTTCAACAATCACCTCACAGTTCCCTGATATATACATATACATATACAAATACATAAGATATTTGAAAAAGTGGGAAAAGGGATTTTGAAGAAAAATGAGAAAGTTAAAAACTTTTTACCTATTGTGATCTGAGAATCGGCAGATGATGATGAGGGCTTCTTTCGTGCCATTTTTTGATGGACAGATGGTTTCTTGGAAATGGAGATTTAGGTTTTAAGTGGGGGACTAAAAGGACTTTTTATATTGGCGGGAAGAAGAAGCGAAATCAATTCAGAGGTGGATTATATAAAAGTTAAATTTTCCCATTTCCTTGTACTAATTTATGGAGGGAATTAAATTAAAATAGGATTTCTACAAAATAAATTTCACAAATAGATTGTGAAAGTTCTATAATTTGAGCACAATCCTTGCATAATACAGTAGCATAAACCACCGTCAAATGTAACAAGTCATATTTGAATCATGTCTTGGGCCAAATGGTCAAATTAATTGCTAATGTAACACGGATTTGCTCTTTTTTTTTTCATCTTCGTTTCCTTTATTCGTTTAACAAAATTTAAATAAAAATTTTAATACATGAATTGTCTTTGTAATTTTGAATCGGTGCTTAAGTTATCTAGGTCGCGGGTTTGCTACTTTTGTCTTCCCTTTCTATGGCCGGGTATACTCAGCAGACAGGTATACCTTCGTATGCTATTATTGGACGATAGGTATGGTAACTAAACTTTCTCCACTTTTCGATTCCATCTCTTTACAGCCGGAGGTCCCTATTGGAAGCAGTCTCTTCTACCTCTGGCTAGAAGTACAACTATCTACAGCTCACCTTCCTCATACCCCGCCCAGGGATTAAGTCTCGTTGTTGTTGTTGTGTGAATTGTCTTTGTAAGTTTGTCATATTTATATGTATGGTTTTAAAAAAATTATTCATTCAAAAATTATCAATTGATATTGAAATTTTTGTAATACAGATGGTCTCTTATCTGACAACTTCCGTGAAAAAAAAAAAGAATATTTTTGCAATGAAAAAGTATTTGGAGTTGATTGCTATAAAACAAATATTAAAGTAAACAAATAAGACAAGATTTTAATTCACATATCATGATAAAATTGATTTACGAAAATTCATGAATCACAATTATATATACTAATCTACAATGATTTTCATGATGCACAATAATTTTCAGTAAAAAAACATATTTTTTTATTTATTTTACATATTTTATCTTGCTAAAAATTATGTGCGCAATTTTGTTAAAAAGGGAATACGCATAAAATATGACGAGCATAATATCTGCGTAATGCGGCGGTGATGGCAGTGATAATGATGTGGTGGCATCGACGGATGGTGATGGCAGCGATGACCGTTGGTGGCGGAAGATGAGTCAAGTGGTGTAAGTATTTGATATAAAGATATTTGATTTAAAATAGTAGTGAATAATTTCTAAAAAATAACAGAATGATTATCTAAATTAATTTTTAAGGGTAAAATGATAATTTCATATGTATAAAAAATCTTAACTTTTTAATATGGGGTATAAGGGGGAAAAAAGTATAAATAAACCATTCACAGAATTAATAAATTAAAAAAAACACACAAATGTTATGTTCTTGAGTTTTTTTAAGGGATGAAAAGGAAGAAATCCAAATGATCTTGAAACAATTTGTGTTCTTAAGTTTTTTTTAAGGATGGAAGAGAAGTAAAATGATAAAAAATAGAGTGATAATTTAGTTGATTTTATTTCTTAAATCTTCTTCCCACTTTTAAAATGATTTAAAAGTTATCAATTATCTTCTAAAGTTCTAATCTCATTTCATTTCATTTCTTTTCTGAAAAAAACTGAGAACTCAAGGGTTCAGCAAAAACCCCATCTTCACTTCACTGCAAGTAACAAAAACAAACAAAATTATCGAAAGATGTCATTTTTCTTATCTACTTCACCTCTACTTTCTTCAAAAACTCAAACCCTAATTCACAACACTTTGGAATCAAACTCATCAATTAGTCTTCTCAGTTCAACAGGTAAAGTCCATTTTCACATACCCTTTTCCGATTTTAATTATAAAAATACAAACTTTAAGCATAAAGATTCATATATTGCTTTATCGGTAAATAGTAGTAGTAATTTATCATCCACAACAAGTTCAAGAAAAAGATATAAAAAACAAAACCAACCTCCAGTTTTAAGTGAAGGAAGAGATGATGATGATAGTTTAGGTGTTGTTTGTCCTGGCTGTGGTGTTTTTATGCAAGATTATGACCCGGCTTTACCCGGGTTTTTCCAGAAAAAGAAAGTAGTTGATGTTATAGATGAGTTAGTTTTAGATGATTTAGATGACATTGGGAGTGAGTTAGAAGATAGTGATGAAGGGGATGAGGGTGAATTGGAAGGTGAAAATGATGATGATTTGGATAGTGAAATGGAGATTGAAGATGATCTCGATTGGGATTCAGATTGGGAACCTGAGTTTGAGGATGATGATGATGATTTGAAGGAGTTGGATGGGTTTACTGCACCGGGTGTGGGATATGGAAATATAACTGAGGAGGTGATTGAGAAAGGGAAAAAGATAAGGGTGTCAAAATCAGAGAGAAAGAAGTTGGCCCGTGAAGCTCAAGTGGAGAGAGAGGAGGTTACGGTTTGTGCAAGGTGTCATTCTTTGAGGAACTATGGGCAGGTGAAGAATCAGACTGCGGAGAATTTGATACCTGATTTTGATTTCGATAAATTGATTAGTACCCGTTTGATGAAACCAACAGGGAATGCTGATTCAACAGTTGTGATCATGGTTGTTGATTGTGTAGATTTTGATGGGTCGTTTCCAAAACGGGCTGCTAAATCTTTGTTTGCAGCCTTAGAAGGAGGTCGTGATAGTGTGCAGAAAAGCAAGAAGTTGCCTAAACTGATTCTTGTGGCGACAAAAGTTGATCTTTTACCTTCACAGATTAGTCCTACTAGATTAGACAGATGGGTTCGTCATCGTGCTAAGGCTCATGGTGCACCCAGGCTAAACGGGGTGTATTTGGTCAGTTCACGTAAGGATTTAGGTGTCAGAAATTTGCTAACTTTTGTTAAGGATTTGGCTGGACCTCGAGGGCATGTGTGGGTAATTGGGGCACAAAATGCTGGTAAGTCAACATTGATTAACGCACTTGCTAAGAAAGGAGGGGTGAAAGTTTCTAAGCTTACTGAAGCTGCGGTTCCCGGGACGACACTTGGTATTTTGAGAATTGGAGGTATATTATCTGCTAAAGCGAAAATGTACGATACACCAGGTCTACTGCATCCATATTTAATGTCCATGAGATTGAACCGAGAGGAGCAAAAGATGGTTGAAATACGAAAGGAATTACGGCCTCGAACATACAGAATTAAGGCGAGGATTTCTTTTTCTGTTGTTATTTTTTCATATTCTTTCGGCTGTATTGATGGGTGATATTATATTATAATGCTGATTATAAATTAACGTTACTCACTTTAGGTGGCAGAATTGATAGGTTGGAAAAATGTAAAAAATCGGTAGTCTTTTACTGTGGGTCAGCGCTGTTCAAGTTGTGATGGCACTTGTCTGTTTCTTTTATGTTTTTATAGCTAATACTCTAGTATGATAAAAATAGGTAGCAAGATGCTCTACAGCTATATATTAAGTCTAGTTAATGAATTGATTTATACTATTTATAACCTTCTCCACCAATTTTGTGTGTCAGAGATAATGTTTAACCTCAATCCATCCATGTAGTAATATATGTTCTAAATTGCCACCTTCTGTATCGTTTAAAATTGTCCATACATGAATTAAAAGTGTGAAAGAGACTAATAAACCATCAGGGGACCTGAACCAGGGTATTCATGTGTGTACTCTGGAATGTCTTTGTAGTGTAAAAAAGTAAAACTTACTTTGTTATGATAATGTATGCCGCGGTTAAAAATTCTGGACAATCACCGTTTTCTAAGCTGATAAGGATTTAAGGTGTTACAAAAAGAAAATTAGTAGATGTTTACATTGAAGTTGAAGTACTAGCATCAATGTTGAACTGTCAAAGGTGGTACATGTGAATAAATTGGACGATATATTGTATCTGATGCAAGATTTTGGTCTCTTGCAGCAAGGCCAGGCAATACATGTTGGTGGTCTGATGAGACTAGACCTAAACCAAGCATCTGTGCAGACAATTTATGTTACAGTTTGGGCCTCGCCAAATGTTTCGTTACATATGGGGAAGATTGAAAATGCAGACGAAACTTGGAACAAGCATGCTGGTGTTAGATTGCAGGTATGTGGCTTGCCTAATTTTGTGCATTTTAAGTGTTAGATTTCTAGTACCTTTCATTATGTTTTCTGCTATTTAGGCTCTCTGTATGTTATACTGTTACTCAAATACATTATCCTGGCCTGTGAACCCATCTTGTACATTCCCAATAACGAACATTTTTAGGAACCTTAAACGTGTAGATGATTAGCCAACAATTTGCTAATCATGATCTAATCGTTGTCAAGTTTTCTGCTTCATGCAGCAGTGACTCACCACCTATCGCCACCAATTTTGCTTCCAACAAGGCAACAACCATCTCTTACGATCCACAAAAATTTGGTAACATGTGTTTTTCCCTTCTGTCCAATTAGATCTGACCAAGGATATTCCTAAAAGCGACAAGGGTATTGTTAATCTTTTAACCTCCAGGGTCAATTTGCCATTTTATAAAATTTAAAAGCTTATTTTGCAACTTTTCAGAAAGTTGCATAGTTTTTACAACTTCTGACTTTAAGTTGCTTCACAAAGTCGGAATGTCTAGCAAGTTTCCAGAAAGGCGATAGACATGTTTGTCATTTTTGTGACTCACCATCATTTTCTGATTATCATCATTGGGTTTTCAACAGAGTCATCTCAGCTGTATATATCCCAACTCGTGACCATTTATGTGTGTGAATCGTGTCCAAATCACGGATTACTATACGTAGCCTTGGACTTGTTTGAAAGAAGGTTCCACATATTCAACGCACCATTTTATCAGTAGTAATCTCTTAAGCAATCAACTCCATAAGTTAATCAGGTTGATTGACCAGAGTCTAGAAATGATTTACCACTTATTTTATTCTGTATATCTGGTTCAGATTAAACTCAGTTCTGTATGTCCCTTAGATTTGATAATGCTGAAGTGAGCTCTAAGTTTGAGTTAAAATTTTAAAAATAAATTTTATGGCTTTCGATGGGCTTACTTACAGATCCTTCTTCCGTATAACCTGTGTTGGCATCATATGATTGAAGGGAATCTTCTATAGGTCATTCATATAATGTTGAATCATTGCAACGGTCCATTGTTGTTTGGGTGGCGAGATTCCTTTATCACATGTAGATCCACTAATATCATCACATCATGATGATAAATTCTTCAGATGCTTGCGAGGATTCTATGCCAATAACACTAAGGACAAAATATCCAAAATTGTGACATCTAGATTGACGGTTCTACTTAAGTCTCGCCTTCTCTTGATCCTGAATTACATATCATGATTGTGATATGAATATTGCTCCTTATTTGCCTGAATTCTTGAAACCCTTAGAAGTTTTGGTGTTAGCTCGCTTACTTTTTTGATATTTGTACCGCCTACATTATGTTTCAGAAAGCCTCAATTCTCACACCAAACATCATGGGAACTATATGACCTATAATACTATGTTTTCAATATTCTGTGTATATCTCATCTACTGATAGTCTTAAACCGTAAGAATATCCCAAGTGCACTTTGCTTCAGGCTTCTGCACCATTAAGTAGGGAACAAGTTTATTCATCTCGTCAAGTTTATTCCCATTACATATCTTGAATGAACACTTTGTTATGCATTAATGAAAATTGCTTAAATGTAATTTATGAACCAACCTTTATTTGTTTCTGTTTAAGCCCCCAATTGGTGTAGACCGAGTGCCTGAACTGGGCAATTGGGAGTCGAGGGAAGTCAAGGTATCTGGAATAAGCTGGGACGTGAACAGCATTGACCTATCGGCTGCTGGCCTTGGTTGGTTTTCTTTGGGTTTAAAAGGGGAAGCAGCCTTGACATTGTGGACATTTGATGGCATTGAGATAACAACCCGAGAACCCTTAGTACTTGATCGTGCACCATTTCTCGAAAGACCTGGGTTTTTGCTGCCAAAGGCTATATCAGAAGCCCTTGCCAAGCAAAACAAAACTCAGCCCCAAAGCGAAGATGTTCTGGTCTGATCTTTACTTTGTGCCTATATGATATTCATGCTTGTTCTTCTGACAAAACCAAAAGCAGTCAATGGTACGTTGCCATTTTTTTCTACAAGCATGCGAGGTTTCTATCCCTATAGTCACTTGTTAGCATATATGTTCTTGTAAGAAAGTTGATTTTTTTCGTCCTTTTTGTTACACTAGCTTTGTTGTATTACCAAATTGTCCGTACAGTTTTGTATAATATCATTTTTTGTTAGCGTAAAATTGGAGTTATTTGCCTATTCTTCCAATTCTGATACTTGTGAGTTGTCAACCCTAGTGATACATGTTTATGCATCTTTGCTGTCATCGATACATAAGAAAAGGTTAAGTAATCTATGGACACATTATCGACTTGATTTGGTATGCACTTCAAAGAAGAGAAAACAGTTTCTTGAATAATATCTTCTTCATTTAGTTTCCCTGACTAGTTGAAATAACAAGTGTGAGGGTATGAACAAGGATACAGAAGAAAGATAAGACCTTGTTCTATACAGAAACTTACAAGAAACAAGACGACGCTACTACTGTTTTTTCTTTTTATTTTTTGTGTGAATATGTGTATACATACAGAACTTCTAAGCAAGGCCAGAGAAACCTGCAGAACTAACTACATTTACTGAGTGGACATTGAGAGTTGTCTTTCCAATTCAGACGAAAGGAGGAACTGCTCGTATTGTGCTTCCATGGACAAAGTATCTTCATCAGTGTCAATAGAATCAGGCAGCAGATCAACAATGTCAGTTGTATCGGAATCATTTCCATTATAGAAACCATCCTCCTGGTGCTGGGTGAGCCAGTAGTCATGGAACCAAGTTGAGGTGGTCACCAGGTGCCACCATTCCGGGGAGAAATCCTCGACTTGGCGAACCGCAGCCGGGATAAATAGTGGTGCATCTGGATTTAGAGTTGACCCTTGTCCATGTGAAACCAATGCCATTTCTTATTCTTATATCTTACTTGCTAACAAATGAAAATTCTCTCAAATTTATATGAAAAACAACGAGTTTTGTAATAAAAGTGCTAGTCTAGTGAGTATCAAAATCAGGTATTTATAAGCAAAAACCATCATATTGGAACTAAATGAAGTCATAGGCAACGCGTTTAAAGGACCGTGTTTAGGTCTGCCTGTCTGTCTGTCTGTGAGTAAGTGATCGGATATTTCGCGGGACCATAACGATTGATCATGGGAAAGAACGGATGAGATGGGGGCTTTTGGATTGATCTGACGGTGGAGATTGTTTAAATAATGGAATTCTGAGCTGGCTTTGTTTGGGGTGGGGTCAAATTTGTTAGGCGCTCGATGTTGGCCTTTACTTTATTTCTTAGTTCTTTCTCATAATCTGCACATGGGATTTTTTATAATCATGATGATTGAAGATGATGCTATGAATTATTTTATTAATCAATACAAAATACATCAATTTCTATTCTTCTTAAAGTTGTTATATATTACTGTACTTATTATTATATTTTCGGTTAGAAAGTATATTTTTAGGAAAAGTTATCTAAATAGTAGACGTGTGTATTGGGAAACAAATTGTAGACATCGATGAACCAAAAAAATATATTTCGAGGACCACGAGAGTAGAGGTGGATGAACCAAAAAAAGGCATGTGTGTATAGGGAAACAAAGTGTGAGGTCCGCAAGATGTCCAGGGGCCACGACGAGGACCGTGAAAGTTGATCAAAGGGCCACAAAAGGTTAAACCAAAGTCTGCCGAAGATGTTATCTTAGGGGTGTTTGGTATTGCGATTATAAAACAAAATCCGCGTTTTCAAAACTGATTATGCGCGTTTTGAAAAAGCATGTAGTTACATGCTTCTCCAAAACAACGTTTTCATAGTCAATAATCACTTTTTCATACAAACATTTTTTTAGATTATTTGCGTTTTACAAACATAATAATCATGGACGGCTCCACAATGGGGGCAGTGTGGGCAACTGCCCTCATTCCAATTTTGGTACAATGTAATTTTTTAGAGGTATATTTATAGTTTTATTTCTAAATAATACTTGTAACAATAAACAGAAAATACATTATACATATAAATGTCACCATCGTTGTCATAAGCCTTTTCTTTGGAAGTATGTTACTTATGTTGGGAGCATTAGTTTTGAGATAAAATCTTCTATTGGTAAAGTCTAAATATTCGGTTATTTTGATTTTTAACGAAGTTGAAAAAAGTGTTTTATTTGTTTGGGTAATTGTATCAAAATTTATCACATGCTCTAAAATTGCAAAGAACAATGTTCAAGTTAAAGATAGATGTTCTCATAACTGGCACCCAGACGAAATTATTTTAAGGGTCCATTTTTTCTAAATTCTCCGTTGATAGTTAATTTTTGTTTAAAAAGTTTTTTCCCCTCAAAGATGACTCTAATAAATATAATAAGAGATTTTTAAATTTGCCTCCTCACAAAAAAAGTTTTGGCTTCATCCCTGGTAATAATTATAACGGAATCTCAAACACCCTCTTAGTTAATGTAATCCCGTCTAAGACACTCGCATCACCTTTTTCATGGCTCTCGTATCTTTCTGTGACCCTCTCAACTGTCATCACATTCCTAGAGTACTCTTTCACGGTCCCTGAATCTTCCTTTCAAGGATCGCACACATTTTTTTTTATCCATATCCACCCTCACGGTCTTAAACGACCTTTTGGCGAGATTATGAACCTTTTTGAACATGAAAGTTTTTATTGTCCTCCTATTTGAAGTGTGCGTCATGGGCATATTTTTCACCATCTCGTCTTGAGCATATGAATTTTCAGGACCGACCTTGATTACATCCAAGACCTAAACTAGAGAGACTGCTTTCAGTATATACCAAAATAAAAAGAAGATCTTTGACCTGCCAAACATGAGGATTAAACCACTAACATCTGTTTCTAGAGATATAAGTTTCAACTACTTGTTCCAGTTGTTAGCTCTCTTAAAACAACAAATATAAAGGCAGAAATGATGTAAAATATAAGGTGATTGTATCAATGGTGTACGAGAACCAAGTGAAACAAAGATTGTATGTTACACTTTAAGTCTTTAACTCATAATATTAGATGTAATATATTAGGTGATTGTATGTATGTGACTACGTGTAATTCTATGGGGAAATGATTTTATTGTCTATTATATACAACTATACAAGTATAGATAAACTAGTAATAGAAGTAATTAGGTTTATGCTAACAAATATCTAAAACCTGTGTGTATGACATTTCACATATATATCACATAGTATTAAACAGAGGAGACAAAATAAAATCTCTTTGAGTTGGGTGTGTAACATGGGTTCAAAGGTTAGGCTGGATTTTGATTTTTTAGAGATTTTTCTTACAAAAAAACAAATATCTGTTTCTCTAACTCTATCTTCATTCAATTACAAGTTTGGAAAAGAAGACTAAAGAGTATATATTTACACTTCTGTCTGTAATCATATTATGAGAGCTTTTTGAGATAAGTTTTTAATGCAGAGCTTTTGGTTTATGTACATTATCAGGCTAACAAAGCAAATTTTGAAAACCTGAAGCATAAGCACTAACAAACTTGCAAACAGTTAATGACCCTCAACATATCCGTGGATACCATCTTGATCATCTATAGGATTTCTATGATCCTTCGGGTCACAAGTAGACTTTGGTTCCTTTACATCGTCATCATTACAGTTATCGGAGTCGCCATTTTCAGAACCTGAGCTAGCATCCATCTCCTTGTCTGGACAATCTAGTTGCACACATTCGACAACCATGTCTGAAGGCGAGTGGTGATTTTCTGAATCATGGCTCCTATTTGATGGAGTCAAATCCCCCTTCTTAACGACATTGAACACAATGCCATTATGGATCATCGCAGGCTGTAAAAGATCACCTTCAGAAACGGTGATGCTAGTATGAACTCTATTGTTGATCTCCCTTTGATCAGATTCTATATCTGAGCATCTATCTGGAGGTATTACAGTCACCCTCAAGTTTTGATTTGGTGGCATTGCTCTGTTGGTGGGGGAGTCAAAATCCAAGTGCTGAACATAGTCAACAAACTGATCGGCTGAAGCTGTCCTCATCAAAGGCCCACCGGATCTTGTCCAAGTATTCAGCTCTGCGGTCTCTGATTCACTATCACTTCCATCATGTGCATTGTGGTTGAGCAACCAGCTGCGGCCACCAAGTCCCTGGTGGAGAGAGGAAGTCACATCAGAAAGGTCCTCTAGAGACCCAGTTGAGTTCTCACGAGCCATGCAATTCCACGATGGGATTCGTTGGTATGCATTCAACCGGACCATGTTGGTTAACCCATGAGTAGCTGAAGCTCTCTCTGCACTCCTTTTAAGCCTACGCATGTGGTTGAGAATTGCAACGCACTCATCCAAAACAAGTTCGATCCCACAATTGGCTTTAATGGCTGAAAGCTTTTCCCATGTACATTTCCTGCCTTGAATTGCAGCTTTTTGAAGCTCTAAGTGAGATGGATTCTGTATAATTTTTGAGTACTGCATCACACATGTAGAAATCTTTTAGTCCATCAAAAATATCTAACTAGATACTTCATGAAACGGTTGCTTACGAACAATGAAAAAGTTTCTATGATAAATTATTTAACACGCACCTGAGCTAAGGTAGCAGGCATAACAATAGTGACATCACCCTCCCAATCTTGAGCAAACAGCTTTGCAAGTCCTCCTAACGGGAACCCAAGCTCCAAGACTTGGTTGCATCGATATTTCACCTCCATCTCAACTAGATGAGCAAGCTGCACAGAAAAAGATTAGAATGTTAAGATGGTATACAGATCTATATCTATCTATTTTAACTTCTTCGCAGGTAAAGGAGATCATTTTACTATTAAAACATCCCAAAAAACAGTATCTATACCTATAATACTGATATATAATGAAAATATGACTGGGATATATGGAACACACCTTTGCAGCAAAGCTGCCTCCATAAGCTCTCACAACTTCTTTCAATCTGAGTAGGGGTGAAATATGAGGATTTGCTTGACTCACAATAAAATGATTTACATTAAATAGCTCTTTCAATTGTATCATGGGTAAATCTATCTCCAAACTACCATCCCTCCAGCGACGTGTAGAGCTGCGACCGGCCTCTTCCGGGCCCCGGTGAAACGGTGGGTGATATGGAACAATTTCTCCACTTCTATCCTTTGCCATGAGCTCTTGAGCTTCAAAAAGTCCCGGAAAAGCACAGGACGCAGTAACTGCACTCCATATAACTACGTGAGGTGAAGTTAAGTAATTAAGACATCTCGGAGGTTCATGCTTTCTTGGTGAGCAAACGGTTATCCCAAGAACCCGACCCGTCATGTCATAAGCTTCTTGGAAGGTAAGATTATTTGTCACATTCCTTAAGATCACCTGCAAACGTCTGATATCATGAACCGCTCCTAGTCTCGTAACCCTTTTAAAAATATTAAAAATCCCACCCATTTGATCAAAAAACTGAAAAGAATGCAATGAATCCTCAAAAAAACTCTGAAGTTCCGGCCAGGACTTAGTGGCAACAACTGCACAAATAATGGATCCTACACTAGACCCTGCAATAATCCGTGGTAAAAGCTTATGCTCAACTAATGTTTTCACCACACCAATATGAAAAGCTCCAAGAGTCGCGCCTCCACTTAAAAGCAAAGCCGTCCTTCCAAAAGCATGTCTCGTCTCGTGCATAAACGCAAGCTTCTCCTCCAAAACAAGTTCCTCACAATCCGAATCACAAACCATCCTCAACTGCATCGATACCTCATCAATGTATTCCTTTATAAGCTTTGGCACTTGATGCCTACCCTTATGAAGCTCAGGGTTACACATATTACCAAGATTCCTAACTAAATCGGCTCGCATACAAAAAATTATCTCTCTTAAACACCCCTCTTTACGACGATGCCTAAGTTCCTGCAGTTTATTCCTAACAAGCTCTTCATCATAAAGATTACTTTCATTCAATCTAGGACTCATTTTGTCCAACATTTTAGCAGCATGAGCCCATTCCTCATACGTAATCGCAGCCTTCATCATATTCCTCCAAAACTTCCTCTTGTACGCTAATTCGGCTCTCTCTTTCACATTGGTACAACGCCGAAGTAAAAACGCCATTAACGTAACTAACAATAATATCCCTTGCGGATTTCGCGGATGCAGCCACGAAATCACAGGGACAATAGTTCCTGACACATAACCTCTGACAACCCTAAAGTAATAAACCAATAATTTCATAATCCGATGCCTTAAGTGTGTCATTGACTTGAAAAACAAAACCCTAAACGCTATACTCCGGCCGATAACAGAGGACGGCCCGATCGAAAACGGGTCGACTTTCGCCTCACTACTAATATCCATTTTGTAATCACTTACAATTTATTCACCCTAGGTAATAGGTTTCTCTATAAACAGGCCAATAAACTATCAAATATCTGTTAATCAATTTGAACAAAACTGAGTACACATGTACATATAGAATTATAGATATAAAGAAAAGTGTATGTATAGATAAGAGTACCGTGACGGTAACGATGGGGTGACACGTGTCAGATGTTGATTCAATTAAATTTTGTGTAGTTAGTAACGTGTATTTGTGTTGTGTTGTGTTGTGTATATAGGTTGTATGTATGGTATACAGATAAATTGGGGGAAAATAATTGAAATGATTGCAGATAGAGATACATAGATAGATATAGAATTTGAAATTGGGGGGATAAGAGGGAAGGTTGTTTTTTTAGTGGCAATTTTGACTGATTGGGATTTGTAGGAAAAAGTTTGGCGCAACTTGTGTGTGAACGGTTCTTATCCATTTTAAGATAGAGACATATACAAACTAGTACTGCTATGCTATGTCGTTTTTAAACCTTTTTTGGTTGGCGTCTTGGCAATTACAAGGTTGATTGGTCTGGATCGTTCCAACATGTGGTGTTTATAAAATAAAATAGATTTTTCTAATAAGTTAGTTAATAAATCAACTAAAAATCATATCAAAAATTCACTCTTTAAATTTATAAAATTATAATTATTCATGTTAATAAAGGTCTATAAAAGACTCTTAGAAAATACTAAGGGGATCTTTATGCTGACCATATTGAGGGACAAAACAGTTTAGATTAAGCTATTAACGAGTTACAAATTAGGTGTAAAATACGTGGTTGATTTTTAACATATTTTCATTGGTATTGCCGTATTGGATATTGGGTTTCACATTATTATATTGTATATCATATATTAGTCACTTGTAGGTTGTAGCCGTTGTTGTTACAAGTTTAGGATCCGTAGTGTATGGTTAAGATCGTTGTAAGTTTGCATTTATTATCTATATTCCCTATTAAAAATTATTCACCCTGTTGAAAGTTTATACAATTTGGGATATGTAATTTTACTTTTGTACCCTTGGTCATCTCCTTACTCCAACAATTTGAATTTTCCAACTCCCAATAAAAATTACCAATTAATTATATATTACAGTATTAGTCCTTATTCTTTTAAAATATCTAAATTAACTTTTTACATCAATTATTTACACCACTTGACATCACCTTTACCACCAAAAGTCGTCCCCCACCACCACACCGTCGCCGCCCCAAACACCTCCGCATAGCGCGGATACCGTACTAATTATTATATAAAACATTTTACTATTTTCTTAAGTCACAAAGAGTGCCATTAATTTGTTAACATTTTCAACAATTAAAACAAATACTTTATCAAAAGCATTATAATGAATTAATTTACAATATATATCTTTAATTTATAATATAACTATATTACGTCATTTTATTTTAATTACATTTTTATCAATAACCTATATTATCAGTCCTCATCACCATCACCACACCGCCGTCACTACAATATTGTCGTCGCGTCATATAAACATGCATCTAAATATCTAATGATATCTTTAAATAACGATATTCTAAAGAATTTGTTGAAAGATAGTGATCAACTTATTACTTTGTTTTATGAACTGTAGTTATCTAAACCTACAGATAAAAATAAAAAAATAAATAAAAGTGCATTGGATATTATAGTGAATTGTTGCAAAGCAAAGAGACAACAATTTAAAAACAAAAAGGTGAGAAAAAGTACATTTTGTCAACATGTCCCCAAGCAATAAGGGTGGACGGAGTCGAATAAGGAGGGGACCGGTACCGGTTGGTACCGGATGGCACACCGGCCCGACCCCTCGATACCGGTGGGGAGGGGAGCCACTTGGGCACCGCTGTGCCGGATACGCTGCCTATCAAAAGTGACCGTTACCTGCTTTAAAAAAAAAAAGGAAAAAAAAAGAAGGGGACCACATTCAACGGTTCATTCTTCTTCTTCACCATATATTTCCTTCTTCTTCTTTTATTTCACAGCCTCTTCAATTTTATTTTTTTTTAATTACTTTCAAACATACACAAACCACACACAAACATATATATATATACATATATTATTTATCAAACAACAATCACGAATCCTTTCTTCAACAACTTCATATTGTCGTTTCGTTTAATATTGTAGTTTGGTGTTTTAATTTGTTGTTTTATTTAATATTGTATTAGTTTTAATTTATTAAATAAAATGTTTTAGTTTTAAAAATAAATAGAAATGAAATTAAATAGAAAAGGGTGGGGAGGGGAGAGGTGGCGAAGTGCTCCTAGCAAAAGGGGAAGGGAGAGGAGGAGAAAAAAAATCAGGGAGGGGAGGGGAGGAGTGGGGAAGCCCTCCCCCACCCTAATACACATAATGGTTGTTGTAAATAGATATTGACATGTAAGCTGATTTTGACCATTTTAACTTGTTGTAGATTTGTAGGAGCGAACTCAGAAGAGTGATCTTATCTTAATTCTTAAGGGATGGTTTATCTAGTTGGAGTACTCTATTAATTATTTTTAGAATGGCTGAATATTATAACTAATAGAAATTTTGACAACACACCAAAAAATAAAAGATTTCTTCAAATGACTCGGACGAAATTGTTACAGCGTCCAAAAAAAAAAAAAAAATCTACGTCGAATACTAATCCAAAGATACGAAGTCGATACAATCTGGTTAAACAACTCGTCAGAGTGTATTAGTGTTTTAGAAAATTATACCTTAACCTTCAAAATTAGCAAGAAAACTATCAAAAGTATGTTATTTGAATGAACATAGCCTTACAAACTCATCTTTATAAGGTTTGGAGTGGAATTGTATATGGGAGAGATAAGTGTTTGCGAATGAGACTAAACATAGACGAATGTTTAGAGTGTTAAAAAAAACTAAAGTTGAATTTATTCGGGTATATGTGATAATCATAAAAGCTGTCAGTTTGTCACTTGTAAGTTTTTTTATTTTTGAAACTCATTATATACAATGAACACAACTTTAATTTTTTAACACTATAAACATTCATCTATAGTTAGCAGTGACGGATCTAGAATTTTAGTTTATAGGGGTCCTTCAGACTTTATGCTCCAAAAACTACATGTCCAAGAGGGTTCTTCTACCTTATATAACTAAGTTTTATAAGTTTTTGTATAGACATTATTAATAATTTTAATTTCTAAGGAGGTTCAAATGACCACTATAGATATATAGTGGATACACCAATGATAGTTAGTTACATTCATACATGTCTAACCCTGTCTTGAAAGTATGAGAAGGCAATCGCCTCATGATTCTAAGCAAAGTTATTAAGATCTAGATTGTCGTGATAGTAGGATCATAAGATCGTACACTCTTGCTAATAGATTTAATTAATGTCCAGCTAAATCTTGTTAATAAGCTCTATTTTTTTAGTAGGATCGGGTCTAAGATCGTAAGATTAAAATATTTAATACTTGGTCGACCCTACATATAAGTTTCATACTAATATTTATTTCAAAAAGCTTTACGCGTTATAATAAAAATATTCTTTATTACACATAATTTTTTTTCATGATATCAGAAAATGAAAAAGTTTCTGAATTGCACATGATTGTAAATTTGTAATTGTTCAATAAACGAAATTTTGAGGATTTAATTAAGTAGAAGAGACGAAGAAAAAAGACTTGAAAAATTATAACAAAAGATGTATTTGAAATATGGTAATGTATCTTGTGCAATCCCGGAAGGAAACGAAGACGATATTTTTCCATAAGAAATAATTATGTTCAATTCGCAATTTCGCATGAATAAGACAGTCCTTTTGGTCTTCATTAAAAAGCGATGTTGATCAATTATGTATGACAAAGTTGACTTTGATTTCGACTATTGTGTATAATTCTAGAAACAAGAAACAATATTGGCGAAATGAATGTTGCAAATTCTAGAAGAACTTACTAATCTTCTACGGTGTAAATCATTTGTGGCGTTTATCCACAATTTGTTGAATGAGGATGATTAGCATATTTAGTTTACTTCTACTAATCTTGTAGCTTTGTATTTGATGAGATTGTATGACGATGTTAGTATGCCCGTTTGAAGTGGCTAAAATGTATGCTACGATAAAAATAAAAATTAGGTTTCGATTACGAAGTCATTTATGTATTGTCCTGTTTAAGACGACTTAGCCATTCCTAAGACAAGACCAGCAACTGTATCATTTTTGTTGAAGTTGCATTCATTTTCAAAGTTAAATGCATTTCGGTTCATAGTTTTTAAAAGTTAAGGTTTCATACAATTATTACTTTTTGTCATTATTAAACTTATCATTTCTCATATTTGTGAAAAATCACGTTAGTTAAAATAAATACTAGATGAATACCCGCGCAATGCGGCGGTGTAGACGGAGGTGTGTTGGTGGTGTCGGTGGCGACTTATAATGTGGACAAATGGGGTGTTACAAAATTAACTATAGAAGTCTACGCTAAAAAGTGTGAACTTTTAGTTCTATACACTTGTTAGTGTGGCTAAATTTTCACACACTTTTAGTTATATATATTTTTACACACATAAAAGCGTGACATAATTTTTAATTTGTTCACACTCACTAAAAGTATGGACAAATGTAACATTATTTGTAATGATTTAAAATAACTTATGTGATTTAAGGGGTCAATGAAAGTAATTTAGTAGATAGAAGTTGTATGCTGTAAATGTTTTAAGAGATTCAAAAAACATAATGTATAGTTTATTTTATAAGTAGTTATATATAAATAACACAGTTCAGATGATAAAAGTTGATTTTAAATATGAAACATAAACATTTATTGGTGACTAACTTTAAGTTTTCTTAACTTTTATCAAAATAGATTTCGAATTGAAATGGGTTTAACATATAGACACTACTAACCTGTTTATTTAGTAGGTTGGGTTTAGGTTTAGCTCTTCGACACAATTATATACCGAATAAGTCGGTTCAATTATATGAACTCATCAACCTGTGAAGCCAATATGACCCAACATTCATCTTACAAAACATGTACCGAATCAAATCGTATATGCTTCTTATCAACTTGGTTAGTGGTTAATTCCAAGTTAAAAACCGAACTAAGTTGTTTTTAGGGTTTTGCTATTTATATCACTTAGCTTAAGTTTTTAATAACCTTATAGTTATTACTCCATGGGTATGGACTAATTTTATTGTGGAAACACAAATTTAAAAGGCGGTCAACACGAAGCCAACAAGGACCACAACAAGAGAAGAAGATTCGAAGTCTGACTTTTGCGTTAAGCACAAGGCAATAAAAAAACACACGCACACATTACCTCCCAATAATTTCTATTTATATCCATAGATCATATTCTGAATATCTAAGCTAAATCTTTTTCTTCGTCTAATATACAAACTAATACTTATCACCCTCTTTAAACTATACACATTCTACATATTGCACGCCAACCTTATTTTTTTCGACCAATTAATAACAATTTATGGCAGGCCTTCAACAGTTTTACTTCTTCCCTACAGATTTTCTTGACACGATTAAAGACCATCCATCTCTTCCCGTGAACGCTAACGAAGACGACGACAACGGTAAACCTCGTGAAACGATTTTGAGTGTACGAAGTTCTGTCGAGAAGTTGAATGATAATTACAACAAGGTTAAAATATCTAGTGATTCTTTGCCGAGAAGAGTGGTTCCGGTCCAGAAACGGAAGAATAAGAAAGTCGATCTTTAAAATCCCTCTTTGGAGCATAATTAGTAGGCTCGGGTTTTTGACATTCTGTATTGTTCTGTTTTTTCTTTTTTGTTTGTATATGTGTGTACGTTTTTTTGTAGTTGCGCAAGCCTTTGTATATGGATTTTGTTCCATTAGTAATGATGAAGAACATAAACGATGTCGAATGTCGATTTTAAAAACTGGCTGGTTATGTTCAATCTAATGTTTGATGTCATCGAATTAATTTGGTCAACATTATTAAACACTAAAATTCAGTATCTTATCCTAAATCGGTGTTCTTTGATTCAGTTGATACTTAATGCTAGTGTGGTTAAAAAAAAAAACAATTCTTTGTAAGGGAAACATTAAGGCCTCAAGTCTGATTCCCGTCTTAAAACACACACACAAACATATAAAAATTATTATAGATACAAAGCCTAGACCTACATGTAAAGCTTTAAAGACGTGTTCGATCTTTCAATGTCCAGATCATGTGAGAATTATAATAGAGGTATTGTATCAACATCATATGACGTATACAAGATGATAGATGGATATTCAACTGTGATATCAGGGCTAGAGTTCTCAATTATTTTATTCTCTAAGTATGATTAACAAAAAAAATGCTAAAAAAATAATAAAAGTATAGAGCTTGACAATTATGGAACAATTATTATCAATTTGGTCAAAACCCTTAAGTTTAATTTTAATAAAAATCTTTTTTAACTAGTTTTTCAACTTTTGTACAAGTTATAGAGTTGAAATTATATGTCCACACATTAGATGTGATGAAAACTCACACATATGAAAAAAGGACGTCTTCTTTTGTTGATGTTTTTTAATAATGAAAATTTTTCGTATCTTATAAGCTTTTATACATACACACTCAAATAAAAACTCATTTAATAAGTCAGGGCTATGTGTTTCAAATAACTACCGGCGAAAGGGGTCAACAATAACACTTAACGTAACCCGGATACTCTAAATAAAATATGAAACTATTAAATTTGATGACTTTATCTTTTGTGTTATATGTTATGTAAATTTTTATCATGCACCATCACTTGTTTGCTTCATCATGCCCAAATTAACAATTAACCTTCAATAGTAGTTCGGATGAGAAAACAATAAAAGTTGAATTGTTATTAGTATGACGTGCATAAAACTAAATATTTACCACTCAAAATGTTTGGTGGTATTATTACTTACTTTGTCAGAATATTAATTGCATTTTCGTGAGATAAATTCGTTATGGACATTTTTATGACGTGGCACATCAAATTGGTTGGTTAATGTAAGTCTGACGTTAAAAATTAACGATATTATCTAGTTAAAAACCTTTTAAAATATATATCCTTTCAAAAGTCAAAAACTAAATAGTTTTTATCAGTTAAGAAAATTTTGTGTAAAAGTGTTATCATTTTTTATGAATTTTTCTCTTTAAAATATTTTAACTTCAGGTTTAAAAGCAAAAAACATAAACGAAAAAGCAAAAGAAAAACACAAAAGTTTATGTCTTTACCAGATCTGTATCTATATTTCGCCCCAATAAAATATTAGGCTTGTTCTTCTAAAAGATGAGCGAAACAAGCCCTCCAACTTTCAAGTGACAGACTCACTCACTCACACCAAGATCTCTTCAGCCGACAACCATCTCATGAAATCACATCCCAATAATAACAACAACTGATAAACACATTCACTGACATCAAAATGGGTGGTGGGATTATTGCATCATCTTTTGATTTGAAGTCAGGGCTGTTGGTTCTTCTTGTTATGATTGCTTGTTTTTATACTGGCACTTTTTTTGGCCATAAATCTTCACTTTATGTTGATGATCATCAATTTGCTTTCAACAATTCTGCATCTTTATCAGCCAATTCACTAGGTACCCTTTTCTTAATTTATTATTTATTTTTAAGTAAATTAGTATCAAAATCTATGATTTTAGCTGGATTTATGTAGTTTCTTGAGGATAATGGGCAATAGGTTAATTTATATGTGTGAGTTTAGTTAGAGTGTCACATGGGTGTGTGGAGATCCCATTTTTGGGCTAATTAGTGTAAAAAGATTATTACTTGAAATTTGATTTTAGTAAATAATTGAGTTATGCTACACATTGTGAGACTAGTGTTCAGGAGATTTGATGTTCTATAAATTGTTCCCAGTTACAAATCTCATTAGCTAGCATCATGGGCTAAGTAGTTAAGAACTGGTATTTCGGTGTTTCGTTCAAGGACCGGTATACGAAATTTCGGTATTTCGGATGGTATTTCGGTGGTATTCCGGTAAATAATATTATTAATATTATATTATATATAATTATATACATATAGATGTATATACATAAATAATAAGAAAAAGATGAAACCTGGAAGTGCTGAAGCACTGAAACAGAAAACAGATTGCTGTAAACACAAAACAGATTGCTGAAAAACAGGAAACATATTCAGATTGCTGAAAACAGAATTCAAATTACTGAAATACAGACTTCAGAAAGCAGAAAACAGAATACAGAATTCTGAAAGCAGAAAACAGAATGTCTACATGAAACGAAAAAGCAGAATCCTGAAAGCAGAAAACAGAATGTCTACATGAAACAGAAAAGCAGAACTGCAGATTACAAAACACTGAGCAGCAAACATTGAACTGATAGTTTAACAAAGTTTGATCGTGGCTTTTTTTTGTAAAGAGATTAGGTTTAGGTTGTTTTATTTGGGTGGGTTTCTTTACTCACGTCTTTAATTGATAATGGGCCATAAAAAAGAAAAAAAGAACCTGAATGTTATTAAATTAGGCCCAAAAAATAAAACGGTAAAACCACCGAAAATACCGAAATAGAAAAGGTCAAATTTCGGTCAATACCACCGGTTTTCCCAGAAACGAAAACGAAACCGGTATATGAAACCGAAATTGCGTCAACCATCCGAAATCTGGTATACCACCGGTATACCACCGAAATTGATAACATAGATCATGGGGGTAGCCAGGAAATTGCACACCTAAGATTAAATTTTTTTTTTGAGCCGGCAACTTAGGGAAGTAGTTCGCAAACAACCACAGAAATACCACAGTTACTTAATGTAGAGTCAATGTACTCGCCATTCGCGGGTAGTTTGAATAGGAAACCTCAGTTGTTAACTTGTTATATGCTAAACATTGTAAGAATAAAGAAGAAAATTGAGAATCAAGATTCTTGATTTGTGCTCAAAGATTCTTAGTAACTTTACGTGCATTGGATAACGTTTTATACTTGTAGATAATCCTACGTTTTGCAATAAATTGCGAAAATATGTTGAATCATATTTTTGTAATAACTAAGTGAAGCTACATATTGTTGAAACTAACAAGTAAAAAGTAAGGTATTTCAAGTTTTTTGATTTGTTTTCAAAGACTGGAACTTTTTATGCATTAATTGAATTTTTCGCTTGCAGGTGACTCGACATATAGCAATAGAGTTATTCTTACTCATCGACATTCACCACTAGTAGTTCCAGAAAATGGGATGAACATATGCCCTATAGAATATAATGAGTATATTCCTTGTCATGATCCTTCATATATCAAAGAATTACTTCCAAGTTTAGATCTTTCAAAACGAGAAGATTTAGAACGACATTGCCCTCCATTGGAAAGACGATTGTTTTGTTTGATACCGCCACCAAATGATTACAAGATACCAGTGAGATGGCCAACTAGTCGAGACTATGTATGGAGGAGTAACGTTAATCATACACGTCTTTCTGAAGTTAAAGGAGGGCAAAATTGGGTGCACGAGAAGGATCAATTGTGGTGGTTTCCGGGAGGTGGTACTCATTTTAAACATGGAGCTACTGAATACATTGAGAGGTATAGCCTAACTGCTTCCTTTTTTTAGGTTGTGTTATTTAGAAATCTATCTTGACTTTTGTTTTGCATATGTTAACGAGGGATGTGTTAGAAGGCGTGCAGCGTGCTTATAAATTGGTTACCGTGACTTATAGAGTACTTGTTTCGCCGTAGCTAATTGCTTTCACCCTAAAGTAGTTTGAAAGAGTGCTTTGTCCCTTAATAACGAGAAAGTTATAATCTTGGTCACTTTTACCGATTCTTGACTCATTGTGACGTTCCAGCACAATAATCAGCTTAAACTAGAGGTGGCAAGATGGATGGGCTGGTGGATTCAGGTTGAAATTTGTCATTTATAGTATGGATTAAAACGGGTAATGTAGGCTTGACATGTGAGCACTTTTTATCCATTTTTTTCCATAACTAGTTAATACCTTAAGTGTTAAACTGTAAATGTCAACGATACCTGATTCTGGCATGAGCAGGGTATATGGGAGATGAGATGTAGACAGTAGTACCCCTACCTGTGGGTAGAGAGACTGTTCCAGAAATTATTTAATACGTCAAGTATGATTGTAAGTTAAACAATAAATCTTTGAAATAAATAATATAGGAGGTTCTATGCATTAGAAAGAGACTTTGGGCTGCTCTCGACTTGTTTGACACACACGTTTTTGCTAAATGTCATTAATTAGGCCTGTTTGAGATATAAAATGAACCAAATTGACCCATTCATTAGTAAGTCTAAACCCCCCTTATCTATTCAATGGAAAGAGCTCAAACATATCGAATACGTATAAAGGACATGTCTATCAAACACTATGACGTGATCTCGCATTTTTCTTAATGAGACTCAGGGCAGAAATGTGTAGGGCGCTGATTAATCAGCCAAGGTTCTTATAATAAGGCTAAATTTACTGAATTACGTCAAGACTGAAAGTTACTTTTATTCTATATGTGCAAATTTATAAGTTACAGTTCTGTGCAGATTAGGGAATATGACGACCAATGAGACTGGCGATCTTCGTTCATCCGGGGTTTATCAAGTTCTTGATGTTGGTTGTGGGGTTGCTAGTTTCTCTGCTTATCTTCTTCCCTTTAATATACAAACAATGTCATTTGCTCCAAAAGATGGTCATGAAAATCAAATTCAGTTTGCATTGGAGCGGGGAATTGGTGCTATGATATCCGCCCTAGCTACAAAACAGTTACCATATCCCAGTAACTCATTTGAAATGGTTCACTGTTCAAGGTGTCGTGTTGATTGGCATGAAAATGGTAATTGTTGCATTATATCCGTTCTTATAAACAAAATGAGAGCAAGTTGAAGTCTTTTTAATTATGATTTTTGAATTAAATGTACAGATGGCATTCTTTTAAAAGAAATAAACCGACTTCTTCGGCCAAATGGTTATTTTGTATATTCAGCCCCTCCAGCTTATAGAAAGGACAAAGATTTTCCGTTAATTTGGGATAAATTGGTAAACATAACTTCTGCAATGTGCTGGAAGCTTATTGCCAGGAAAGTTCAAACAGCAATATGGATGAAGGATGCCAGTCAATCTTGTCTTCAAAGCAATGCAGAGCAGACACTTGTGAAGATTTGTGATTCGGTGGATAATAATAAACCGTCATGGAAAACACCATTGAGGGACTGTGTTACACCTATTACTACGGGCTCTGAGTCTCAGAAACTCCCTCCTATCCCACAACGTCATTCAGTATATTTAGAAAGTCTCAATGACATAGGTTTGTCCTCAATTCTGACTTTTAATGGCTTATCATTAACTAATTGATTATGGGTCAAATTATCAGTTTTGAGGAATGAGTTTCATAACAGCTGCAAGAAAACTGATTATTTAAGATTAGAATAAAATTTTGTTTACGTTTCACTTAACCTGGTTATTAGACCGTCGATAGACTGTCAAACGGTAGATTTTGTTTCTACACCTTTTAATGAAACATCGCAAATTTGTCTTTGCAAATATGTCCCTATTGATCATTAATCTTTTAATTCCTCGTATAGTCGAAACACACTCAAACTTCAGGTTATTTGATCATTATGACTTCTGTAGCCCGTTTTAGTACAGCTAAATATTTGATTGTGATTGTTCAGTTTTTATAATCACTTCCAAAGCACACCTAAACACTCATTATGCTAGCTTAGTTGGTTAATAATATTATGCTGGTTGCAGGTATCACTCAGGAAATGTTTCTTGCCGATACGCTCTACTGGCAAGATCAAGTTCGTCATTATTGGAGGTTGATGGACGCTGATGAGATGTCAGTTCGAAATGTTTTGGACATGAACGCCCTTAATGGTGGATTTGCAGTTGCATTTAGTACTTGGCCTGTTTGGGTGATGAATATAGTCCCTGCAACATCGAATGAGACTTTGTCTTCTATTTATGCCCGGGGCCTAATTGGTGCTTTTCATGATTGGTGAGTCAAAATAGGATTCAAGTAAGGTCACCAGATATGTTTATAGTGATAGCTAGAGCCTAGAGGTGGTCAAATGGTCGCGTTGTGTTGGGTAAGATGAAAAAATTTAGTGTGGGTCAAAATGGGTATGATCACAAATACTTGTTTTCTTTTCTTTTCCATGATGATAATTTTTTTTAATCAGCGAACCCACACACCTTATACCTGCTTTACACCTTTTTTCCAAATTTGTGACCTGAAGTCCTGAACCCACACACTTGGTAGAGAACACCTAAGATACACTTTTACTGTATTCTGATTTATACTTTTGGGTAAGTTTCAACCCATTTTTATTGTAGCTATTTAACATAAATAAAGAAGTACCCATTTGACCCGCTAAGGCAAATTAATTCTGAATAGACCCATTTAGCCACAGAGCAGGTGAATTTGCCACCTCCAAATTGCCCTGTGTAATTGATAGCTGTGATATGAGTTTACTTTGCCATATGTAGGTGTGAGCCATTTTCATCCTATCCACGCACATATGATTTGCTGCAAGCAAGTTATCTCTTCACTCACTACAGAAACCACCACGATGTTGGTTGCTCATTGGAGGATATCATGCTAGAGATGGACCGTCTTGTACGACCCCAGGTAAATTTTTATTTCTGCTGCCATTTTAATTTTAAAATTACCTTTTTATGCCTCTCTGATTGTTTACACTTTTGTACTTCTACACAGGGTTTTATCATTATTAGAGATGATGAATCCACTATATCAAGAATAAGGGATCTTGCTCCGAAGTTTCTTTGGGAGGTTACTTCACATGTCCTGGAAAATCAACAAAGGGTATCAGAACCGGTATTAATTTGCCAAAAGAAGTTCTGGTCAATCATCTAATGATGACTTAATTTATAGTTGGAGGTTCAAATTATAGAACTCAATACTTGATTTTGGTAATGTACTATTAGTTTTTGTATACCATAAACCCCCATTCATTCTTTAGTTAATTGTAAATCTAGCGAAACAAAGTTGTTGATGATCCCTTTGGTTAAATGACCATTGAATCGGAGTTCATTTCGAGTTCAACCATGTAATATAGGAGCTTGGTTATGTAATGATGATATAATTATCATGAGTATGACAATGTAATCACTTAATTGTTTTTGATAGCTAGTTCAACTCTCCCATGATTATCATACATGAATAATGAAATTGTTATTTCTCTTGATTTCCCTTTCTCCCACAAGAAGATTGATTTGCTGTAAATGAACATGTTACTAAAAAATCCATCAACATATCTTATTTGTGATTCTGGTTGCAAGTTGCGGTTTAACAAATTATGTGTGGTCTTTTGACAGCTGATGAGTGCTAAAGTGGAATCATATTAGAACCATTCTGCTTTCCTCATGTAAAATTGATGACCGGATGAGTGTTGAAGCCATGTTGCGCCTGACCACATGATGACTTCGGAATACTTGCAAGTACATCTAAGATATTATTATTAGGTATCAATGAGGTGCTTCATCCTGCTAGGATAACCATAAACTCCTTAAAAGGCTGTAACTGATTCTAGTGAAATTGTGGTTTTAACAGATTTTAGTGGAAACTGGAAAGCTTTGCTCTGTTATATGATAATGTTCAAGTGTGTAAGTTATAAGTCGACTACCAAAAGAGGCTTTTTTAGGGTGACACAGTTCGATGAACATTTACAGGATCCATCTATGATGGGAATTTAAGGACTACACATGTTTATATGTACGCCGTTGCCTATTAACACACCATACACAATTACACATATAACAACTTATAGAAAGACAATCTACCACTGAAGGAAATTTAATAGATTTGTTACATCACATTCACATACAAATTATTATTGTTATAACTAATACAAGGTTATTCAATATTTTTCTATGAATTATATGATTGCAGACCAGTTTCAGAGTCTACAAGAAACCCTGAAATTTACAATAAAAGCAAGGTCATCTTTTCATATCTAAAACTCAATAACAAGAGAAGTAAAATGGCGACAAATACGTAGTTTCAACGTCATATGTGGCAAATGGTGCCATCCTCGGTACTCTCATTCCATCAAAAAGACATTTGCAGGCATAATCTTCCTTTACCATCTCCAAGCTAATCAGGAATGTCATCTTAACCCAACAAGAGCTCATCGAACTCTTCTAGCCACATATTTTCCATGATCATATACAAATATAGCGACAACATTTCATTTTGAAACCTAGTAGGGAGGATACACCTTCATATTCTCTAGGCTAGTCCAATCGACCAAATAACTCAACTTCAATAATCTTAGTATGGGAACAAGGATTGGAGTTATCACCACTGGCATATAGTATTTTCATAACTGAAATGCAATACCAAGAAGCTCATTTGAACAGAACTTTGACCCGATTACACAGTAAGACGACAGAAACAACTAAGGATGGATTTGCACTTTTAACGAAGACCCAATACTTGATAACTAACCTACAAGTACCCTAACTTACAAGAACTTATGCTCAATTTCATAAACACAGTATAGATATCAAAGATCAAGAAAATTTACCCACAATTCAATCATCTCCAACCGGAAACAAAGTCAAAGCCTTTTTCTCCTTCCCAGATTCCAAATCATCCACATACGACCCATGAACCGGAGTCCCAACCCTATGAACACCCTGACTCATTTGTCTACTCAAAATCGCCGACCCAAAATGTCTATGAAGATGATGCTGATGCCCTGCAACCCCAACCATCTGCTGCTGCTGCTGCTGCTGTTGCTGCTGTTGAAGTACAGCAGCCGGCATATAAGGCAAGAAACTATCCGAATTCACATTACCCTGATGCAAGAAATGGGCCGGCACAGGGGAACTCGCAAACAAATGATCAGTAGCAGAATCCCCACCCGACCCATATCCACCACCATTACCAGTAGACAAACCCTGCATTCTTTTCAAATAAAGTCTATATTTTTGCAAATGACTGGCAACGTTTTCACGGGTCAACCCATCAACACTCATAAGCTGCATTATAGTTTTAGGAACAGCATTTTTAATACCTAAATGAGCAACTGCATCCACAAATCTTTTATGCAGTTGTGGAGTCCACACCAGTCTTGGCCTTTTCAGGGTTCGGGCCGGCTCGTCTCCACCGAGCTCAGACGAATCGAATTCCCCTGAATTGGGCTGAGATGACGGGGTAGAAAGCTGTTGAAGATTATTCATATTATGATGACTTATATTATGAATCTGATGTGGGTTATTCTGAGAAGTACTGCCAATGATATCAAAAGCAAGTGCAAGATCAGGTGTAATTAGGGTTTGAGAAATGGGTATAAGCTCTTCAGGTTTAGGAAGTTGGTCTTCCCACTTTGAAAACCAATTGGGCTCATGTTCTTGATTTTGTTGTTCTTTCATTTTTCTTTTTTAAGTAATAAAGTTTGAAACTTGATTGCAAGATTTTTGTGGGTCTTAGATTTTGAGGTTGTATCAAGATTCTTCAAGCTTTCTCTCTCTAAAAAGATGTTAAGATTTGATGAGAGAGAGAGAGAGGAGAGAATTGGGGAGGGGTGTTCGAGGTGGATCTTGTTGTTATTATTGTTGTTTTCCTTGTTTGATGAGGTTGTTTTTAAAGTTGTTACTATATTCTCTATACTTTTTATCATTCTTTTTCTATTTGTAAAGCAATAATGGCATGTTTGGTAACATGTCTTTTCAGGATCATGTCACAGGTCTCCAAATAAAAATCTTGTTTTGGTTTGTTTAAGTTTATTTCTTATTTCTAAAATAGGATAAGGTTGGGATCCTGGTTGGATTATGTCCTTTGTCTCCTTTATAGTGTTAGAAAAAAACCCTATCATGTATCACGATACTTAGTTATAAATATTTTAAATACCGTTATATATCGGCTAACGTTATCGTTAATAAAGGTTACGAAAGTTACTCCTCTACAAATAGCTTGGTATTTTTATTATTTATTATCGTCAGTATTTTAATTGTTCTTCCTATTGTAAAACTTTCTTTTTTTCATTTATTATTTCTCAAAACTGTTTTTAAATGATTTTTATGATATTTTGATGTAATTTTCTTTTGTAAACTAAACTTATATTTTGTTATGAAATACTTATTTGATATTACTTTTTGAGTGGATTGTAAATATATATTGACTATTTTCATTAAATTATAACAAGCTTTGTAACATTTTTATAAATTAGAGTTATTTTTTTAGATAGACATTCTAATCTATTCCTACTCCTAAATTACATGTATACCTGAGATGAAACTCAGGACTCTCATAAAATTCCTAAAAATCCACTCCCACAAATGTGTAAAGTGAGACTCGAACCCAGGTGGACCCCCCAAATTCAAAGACCTTACCAATAGACCATCAACCTCATTGGCTATAAATTGGAGTTATTGATAGGGAGTTTGAAGTATTCAAATTGTTGGAAAGTTTTGGTATATATTATACATAACGAGTCATATGTCCGTGTAATACGGTGGCGATGGTGTAATGGTGCCAGGCGGCGGTGGCAACGACAGGTGACGGCGGTGACCGGTGGTGGGGGAGGCAACGGTGGTGAATGTTAAAGTAATTGATGTTAAAAGAGATAGTGTAATTATTATAAGGATTGAAGGATTTATGTTGTAAATTACTCGTATTTGTATTATAAGCATATTAGGTGTCAATGAAAAAAGAAGAGAGTATTTTAGATGGTGCGATTCTTTATTTGAAATCTTTTAGGGGTGAGTTCCTTTGAGGTATTATAGATAGTCTTTGACTTGGGGTCGTTTGTTTTTTTAGTTATTAAGTGCTGAATTTATTAAGTGGTTGAATGTATAAATAGTTTCTTATATGTATTAAGTAAAAAAAAATAGGTAATTGAAAGTTATTTTTGTTTATTAAGTAAAAACAACATTAAATATTTAATTATTAAATTTGTTAGGGTCCTAGCCCTTTATGCATTCCCGGTTATTCCTAATTTCTTTATGTGTATTCATTTTTTACATTGAACATTTACTTGTATATTATTGTACTTATTTTTATAACCATATTATTGTATACACAAATGATTCAAAACCACTTAGGGGGAAGGGAGTGGCAACGGCATGCCTGGTGGGTTGGTGTAACATCCAACCCTTTTTAACATTTATTTCTAATAAAACTTTATCAATTTTGACCATAACATTTTCTTTTTTTTAAAAAAAAAATTTATTTATATACAAAAGATAACTACACCGACATTAGTCCAAACGTTACAAAAGATTAACATAATTACATATTCTTAAACACAACTTTTAAACTTTATTTTACAAACGTTCAAATAGGTACCCAGAGCTTGATTCAAAAGACATCACTACGGTCCCACATAACCAAAAGATATCATGTATTCAACATTTCGCATATCAGTCTACTCGAGCCTTTCCCTTGCTCGTTTTTTCACCTACAAAATGTCAACAACTAAAAAGTAAGCTTAATGCTTAATGAGTTCGAATCTACAGACATAACTATTTATGTGCTCCCAGCACTTCATGTGTCCCCGACACTTTATGTGCCCCCGGCACTTTATGTACCCTTGGTACTTTATGTGCTCCCAGCACTTTAGGTGGCCCCGCCACTTAATGTACTAGTACTTCAATTTCATGTGCCCCCGACACTTATCATTTTTATGTGCCCCGGGCACTTATTATCTTTTATGTGCCCCCGACACTTTTAATTATACTTGTAAAATAGAACTCACCTTGCACGTAGTAATCCTGCCTAGCCAACGTCACTTCTCGATTATTGTTACCTATTTCAAAATCACATATCTTGGTCATTATAACTTAACATTTTTAGCCGTCACCATCATTCTTGACCAATTTTTATCATTTATAAAACTCATTTCTTGCTCAAATATAAATTTACTAATGATCATCACAAATATTTTCATATCATACTAGTCACTTAGCATTTATCAAACCATGTCGTTAGCTATAAACATATTTTCCTACTAACGACAACAGAACAAATTATCACAATTAAAGGATTCTTTTTACTTATTTACTACCTTTAGTGTTAGAACTTTAATTCTAAGAACTCGACAATATAATCTTTCTTTCTGCAGCTACACCCCAACTCAACTTCTAAATATCCATAACAATATGTTTTCTAGTCTATACTAATCTAGAAAAATTGATATAGTAATATGGCTGAAATTAAGTTAATGATTGTACTCGTAATCTGTTGGCTAAAATGCGCAGCCCACCACCACAACAATCTACTTCATGTTTCTTAAAAATTCTAACATTCTAACTTCATTATAATAAACCCATCACCGATGCATTATTATCATAATTTATTTCATAATCCATGATCATATTTATATATAAATTATCATGCATAACTTATAATATTACTAGTGATGATAACAACAATCAAACAAATACCACTTAATAATCTACGTACCTTAATTTCGAGAATTTAAACTTGATTCTCCAAAATTTCTAGCACCACAAGCACCTTTAGTTTAATTGTTTTCTATGTAGTGAATTATTATTATTGTTACAAACTTTACTTTTAGGCAGAGAATTAATAGAGACTTGAATTAAAGATCATTGTATTTGACATAGAAATTGTTTCTCGATTAGATGCGTCAGACAATCTCCATCCTTATGAGCTTTATTTAATATTCTACAACTTATTGTGATATAAAATATAGTTGGTTGTCTTATTTACTACAAAAGAAAATTTATGTGTATGAAAGGATATATCATAATGAATTTTTAGTTGTATTGATACTTAAGAGTTAAGATCGGCAACAACACTCATCCAATTTACTTGCTAGCCACCTGTCCTAATTACTTATTTAATGGACATGAGTCCATTAATTATATAGTTTAATATTAGTATCTATTTGAAGCCAAATGATATATAGTTATCTAAACTATATACATTTTATTACTTAATCGTATAACTTATTTATTGGTAAAGACCACACATCAATTTATTATTATTATTTATAAACTTAATTCAAAAGATTACCTTGATATATTTTAATATTTTCGAGACGTTACAGTTGGCCAAGCACCGCCGCCATCAAGACGACATGATAGCGGGCTGGGGGCTAGCGGGTTAAAAGCCCTGCGAGGCATGGATGATTTCGACCGTCGGAGGGGAGCGTGGGAGGTGGGGTCCAGCCTATTTTTAACTGTTGAACATTAATTAAAATAAAAAAATAAAAAATCCCCTACCTCTTTATCTATATATACATTTCATTTTAACCAAAAAAATCACCAAACAAAAACATATTTCACACTTTCACCAAAAAAACACCACATTACTAAAAAATGGATTTCTCTTCCTCATCTTCTTCATTTTGTGTTCCACCGGAATTAGACGATTCGTCTACGGGGAGTACTTTTTGGTTTTTTAATCAAATGTACACCGAGCTTGAAGATACCGGCACCTCTTCCGACACTCGTAGGTATATCAATTGAGACCGAGAAGAAGCTCACGCGTACTAATGCGTGACTACTTCGTTGAAGACTCAAAGTTTGACGAACCATTTTTTCGTCATCGTTTTCGCATGAGCAAGAGGTTGTTTTTTAAGATTATTGGTGATATTGAGGCTAAATTTAGTTACTTTCAAGAGGGGTACGACACACTGGGTAAAAAAAGTTGCACCGCTCTTCAAAAGTGCACATCGGCAATCAAACAACTGTCTACGGGTGAACCTTCAGACGCGTAAGACGAGTATTTATGTATGGCTGCCAGAACGGGACGCGAGAGCATGGAGTACTTTTGTGACGCGGTCATCAATTTATATCAAAAGGAGTTCTTACGTAGCCCAACATCTCATGACGTTGCTTTCATCACACAAGCTCATGCAAGGCACCACATTCCAGGAATGCTTGGTAGTCTTGATTGTACACACATCGAATGGAGGATGTGCCCTAAACACTTAAAAGGGCAATACACGAGGGGTGATCACAAGTACCTACTATTATGATTGAATGTGTTGCTTCCTATGACTTGTGGATCTGACATTCGTTTTTCGGTCATGCTGGATCGAACAACGATGTCAACGTTTTGCAGCAATCGTCGTTGTTTCAAAACGAGGGTAATGGATCCGCGTCAGACAGTTCATTTAGCGTAAATGGACATGATTACAAGCGTTATTACTACCTTACCGATGGATTCTATCCTAGGTGGGTTGCGTTTGTTAAAGCTTATCCGCATCCAGTTGAACAAGATGAAAAGAAATTTAAAAGACTACAAGAGGCTGCAAGAAAGGATGTTGAGCGGGCGTTTGGTGTTCTTAAGGGAAAATGAAAGATTTTGGACCGTCCCCTCTGGCTATGGACAAAGGAAAAGATCGGAAAAGTCGTCGTTGCTTGTACTATACTACACAACATGATCATCAAAGACAATGGGCGGGCAATATCACCGGTTCATATTATGGATCCACCGGTGCCAAGAATTTATAACCCGGAAGCAAACCGGGAGTTACAGGACGAGGACGTGTATCATCGGCTCCGATATGATCTCACGGCGCATGTATCGGCTTTAGACTTATCATACCTTGACGATCCAGCAATGCAGCCACCATTAGTTGCGAATTTGATTTAGTTGTTTTCATTAGAAATGTAGAATTTAAATTTATGTACTTTTTAATTTATGTTTATGTAATGTTTAGTTTAATTTTAATGAAATATTTAAGTTTTTATTAAAAAAAAAAAATAAGTTTGATTAAATTAAATGAAAAAGAAAAAATTTTTTGGAAGGGTTGAGAAGACCATGAATGCCATTGAAAATGGTTGAGAGGACTGAAAAGAAAAATTGAGTTGAGACTTGAGAATATTTAATTGGTGAAATTTGGGAGGGATAGTTTTTTCAACCATACCATTCCTCTCCCCCTAAGTTAATGAGTTTCTTTTCATTTCTTGATTAAGTTAAATTAATTTCAAAATCAATACATACACTCTCTTTAATGAGATGTTCTAGTTGAGTAAACCTCCACTGTGAATTAAAAGATACTTTGGATGAGTTCTTCGCTGTTTTTCTTCCATGCCATTATACCAAACCTAACAGTTGTGAATTCCACAACTGACTCTCTCTTTTTCTGTGGTGATAGTGGTGATTTTCAGAGGTGTGAAGTTTATTCAAAGAGGTCTATTCAAGTGGTTAGAACTTTCTAATACTCTTTTAACTAGCATTGTTATGTAGGATATAGAACATACCCTGGTCATCAAAGGTTACAAGTGACTCGGTTTTGAGACTGCCAGAATGTTTCTGAGTCTCAAATATCCGCACTTGCAACAATCTTTCCCCATCACAATTATACACAAGCAAACTGCATTATGGTTAACCGGTACTGCTACAAGTAATTCATTCATAAAAACAAATCCCTTACAGCGTTTGTACATTATTAAAACGAAAAAATAAAAGTACAACGATATGTTGATTGATAGATTTTTCTTAGCAAAACTAAGTAACTACTTTAATGATTTGTGAAATTATTCTGGGAAACAACCTGCCTGCTTATGTTCACTCTCCTGATGAAAATCTGAACGATTGGAGATTACTAGAATGCAATGTCTCCTGAATAGTACTGAATGTGCTTGTTTACTTTCTTTCCCGTGCTTAGAAACATTTCCTGTGCACAATTGAAGGTCCAGATTCATCATATTCAGCCTTTGCGATCCACATCTGCAACAATTATATTCACAAAACCATTAGATTCGCATTAACCAGATAAAATAGAAATTCACGAAATAGAAAAGAAACCCACCTGTTGGAAGGTGCTAAGGGATGCCAAAATTGACCCTCCAATCCAGACACTATATTTCCTTTCAGGTGGAGCCACAACCTTAATCTTCATGCTGCTCGGGGCTAAAGCAGTAATTTCCTTGCTCATTCTGTCAGCAATACCAGGAAACATAGTCGTTCCACCACTAAGCACAATGTTTCCATATAAATCCTTCCTAATATCCACATCACATTTCATTATCGAATTATATGTTGTCTCATGAATACCCGCAGCTTCCATCCCGATCATGGATGGCTGGAAAAGAACTTCAGGACACCTAAACCGCTCAGCCCCAATTGTGATCACCTGCCCATCAGGTAACTCAAAGCTCTTTTCCACTGCAGAGCTAGTCTTAGAGGTCTCTAGTTCCTGTTCAAAATCAAGGGCAATATATGCCAATTTCTCTTTCATATCTCTCACAATTTCCCGTTCAGCACTTGTAGTGAACGAATAACCTCGTTCAGTAAGAATTTTCATCAATGCATCAGTCAGGTCACGTCCTGCAAGGTCCAAACGCAATATGGCATGCGGGAGTGCATACCCTTCATATATGGGAACAGTATGGCTGACACCATCTCCCGAATCAAGCACGATACCTACAGAAAGAAGCAAAAATAAGCCAAAGAGTACACGTTTTTTCATGGCTGACAAAAATGGGCAAGTTACATAACAGGTTTGTTGAAACATGTCCACTGGTATGTGTTGCAACAAACTGGACCAGTTTGAGTGGCTGACCCACAACTTGTTGCACGTTAATTATAAGTTATTGATGCATTAGAACAGACTTTGGCCAAGTTTCAACCCATTTGACCGTATCCTAAATATTAGACCTATTTCTTGACCCGCGTGAAAGTAAATGGTAGTTTTCAAAGGTAAGAAGGGTAGAGAGGCACTAACCAGTCGTACGACCACTGGCATACAGCGAAAGAACAGCCTGAATTGCAACATACATGGCAGGAGCATTAAATGTTTCAAACATGATCTGTGTCATCTTCTCACGATTGGCTTTTGGGTTAAGTGGTGCTTCAGTAAGAAGAACTGGGTGCTCTTCTGGAGCCACACGAAGCTCATTGTAGAACGTGTGATGCCAAATCTTTTCCATATCATCCCAGTTACTAACGATACCATGCTCAATTGGGTACTTCAAAGTAAGGATACCTCTTTTGGATTGAGCCTCATCCCCGACATATGCATCCTTCTGACCCATACCAACCATAACTCCGGTGTGACGTGGGCGGCCCACAATGCTAGGGAAGACGGCTCTTGGGGCATCATCTCCAGCAAATCCAGCCTTCAGAACAATAAACATAGATTGATGAAACAAAGTCAGGAAAGAAGGGGACAAGATCAAGATTTAAACTAAAGGTGGCAAATGGGCAGGTTCGCAGAGTTAGGTAAACGGTTGAAACAGGCGCATATAAACAAAGTCAGGAGTCTATATATATTTGTATAGGGTCTGAACAGGTAAATTTGGGTTCTTATTATAAAGAAAGTATCATTACAAACATTATGTTATTTCGAATGAAGGCCCTTGAATTTATGACTCAGGAAGTTTTGTGCATTAAAATATGCTTTGTGGGATTCTAAACCAACTTGACTGGTTTCCTTTTTTTGCTTAAACTTTTGTATTTGATCTGTTTGACATGAAACAGAACCCTTATTAACTTGCTTCTAAGCAAGCAGGTTCAAATTGTCAACTCTAATTGATCCGACACAGCAAAAATAGATATAGGATACCTTGACCATTCCAGTTCCATTATCACAAACAAGGGGCTGAATATCTTCTCCGTCCGCCATCTTCTAAATTCTGTGGGAAAGCGACAACATTATATACAAAGCAGACTCACCGATATATGAAAAGGGTTCTCATGTGTGTGAAATCTATACTGTTTTATAGACACATTAAAAGAAAAATCATATCAAGAGCCAGTATTAGCTAGGTGATCTGATCTTTCAAGTTCAAGACTGGCTGCTAATAGGGAATGACTATGTGAAATGAACCCTTACAATATCTAATATTAGCATTCATTCATTCATCTATGAAACCCGTTACTAAAATTCTATTTACGGATGAGAGGACATGGTAAGAAAGCAGGGTAAATAATATATTGGGTTAGAACACATAAAAGTTGTCTATTAGGATCAAATTATTATGGAATTCTGCATTCTGAACTGCATATTATTCTGCTACAGCATCACATTAGCAATAAAATGTTAGTTTGGACTGTCTCACTTGAATTACAATCACACTTACATAAGTATACTGATATAGCCCCCTATAACGTCAAAGATGAATGATTGAATGACACAAATAATATAATACGATCAAAGCTATAAAATACAGTTGAACCCATTATAACACATGAAATCAAAGATGAGCGACACAAGCTATAAAAGAATATAGCTAAACACATCACATTCCAATCCATGGCTATTATAATGTAATTAGTCTTTTTTAATAATGGCATTTTAATGCTAAAGTGCAGATATCTGCCTTCAAAAATATAATTTGTAGACAGAGCTAAAAATACTAAAATTCCTCACAAGAGGTCTCGAGTTCAAATCTCACTAGGTACTATCTTGAGATGGCCAACAAAAGGCTTGGAAATGGCAACAGAATAACCCGATAAGGCCGCATACATCAAAAATGTGAGTCAAAAAGACTTATTCCCAGGTGACCTTAACAGGGAAACCTCACCCCTTTAACTAAAAACATATTACAATGCAGGTACGATTCTTGAAAACGGACAAATCAAATAAAAAGTACAAGACGATTCAATAATGCATTGTCATTTGTCAACAAGAAATTAAGGCCTCATCATACACAATTCGAAAACAATCAAAACTAACAACATTGTAAACAATGCTTGTATATCATCATTATAGATACACACGTATATTAATTAACAAAGATCTAATCACCAAAATGAAAACCCACATTGGAAATCATGAAAGATTGATGGGTTCAACAGCAATTACCTTAAAATTTTGATACACGATAAAAAGCTTGATCCTTTGAGAAAGATGGAAGAGAATTGAATAAAAAGAAAGAGCTAAACAAAGTTGGTATAAAATGGGAGGTGGGTAAAATGAATGGAGTAAAAGGAAAGAGTTTGTTTGATGGTGGAAAATGGTAATGAATTTCGGGGTGGGGTGTGGATGACAATCCGTTGTTGTTAGTTAAGGAAGATTTTGTAAAAGTAGTGATAATTGTTTTTTTTTTTCATATATAGGTGGCATGTGTGTATATATTTGTGTGATTGTATTATAAGGTCTAATGCTATGCCTAATTTTGAGATCTCATAAACACTATGTGGTTAAGGCTTAGCTATCTTTGTGGCATTTCTTCTTTTCATTTTTAGATCAATTTAACATGAGTTTTCATAAGGGTTATGATTTGTATTAAAAATAAGTTATGTGTATATTTAATTACAAACATGTAAGCTTTAGCAAGGAAAAACATAAGTTTAAGTTTCCATACATTTTATAAACCGTTTACCAAACGTACCAATCATGTATAATTTTATTTAAGGTGGTGAAGTGATAAGGGGGACGGAGTGGTGGGCGGTAAATTTATCAACTCTCCCAAATTCCATCAATAAAATCACTTCAACTCAATTTAACCTTTAAACCCTCCCAACTAACCCTCTCAACCCTTTTTACTGGCAACCGATAAATTCTCAACCCTCTCAAAATTAATTTTTTTTAAACTTAAACAATTTAACATTAAAACACAACATTTTATTTAATTTTAAAAAACATAACATTACATAAACTAGAAAAAGAAAAATACAATGCAACATGTTTTTAAAAATTAAATAAACTACATAATACTAAATCAAATCCTTGATAGGTGGTGGTTGAGCTGCTGGCTCATCGAGGTATGCCGAATCCAACGTTGATACATGTTCCATTAAATCATACCAAAGACGATAATGGACGTTTTCGTCATGTAACTCCCGTAGAACTCAAGGATCGTAAGCTGCAGGCACCGGTGGATCCATTATATGAACCGGTGAGATAGCCCTCCCGTCGTCTTTTATGATCATGTTGTGCAATATACAACATGTGTCGACGACTTTCCCTATCTTCTCCTTATCCATTAACCGGATTGGACGTCCAAAATCTTCCATTTTCCCTTAAGCACCCCAAAAGCCCGTTCTACATCTTTTCTCGACGCCTCCTGCACTCGCTTGAATTTCACTTCATTTGGATCAACTGGATGCGGATACACTTTTACAAACGTAGACCACTTAGGATATATTCCATCAGTAAGCAAATACCCACATCTGTATAAGCGGCCGCGTAAAGTGAATGACGTGTTTGGAGCCATTCCATTTCTGGTAGTATCATACAACGGTGACCGATTCAACACATTAATGTCATTGTTTGATCCGTGAGGACCAAAAAACGCATGCCAAATCCACAAATCTTGTGACGCAACAGCTTCAATCATGATAGTCGGCACTTTGTGATCCCCTCGCGTGTATTGCCCTTTCTCGCCCCTAGGACAATTCCTCCATACAACATGCGTACAATCAAGGCTACTGAGCATACCTGGTAGATGATGTCGCTCCTCATGCGCATTGTACAGCAAGGCGACGTCATGGGATGTCGCCCTGTGCAAATACTCCCGCTTGTACAAATGAATGACCGCATCACAAAAATACTCGAGACATTCCTGACTTGTTCTTTCGGCCATACATATATAGTCATCATAGTTGTCCGTCGGTTCACCTATTGGTACAACACATTTTCTTAAATATTTCATCTATTCATATTTAAGTTAAAACTCTTGTGTTTTTTAAAACTTTTATCTTTTGCTCAATATTCCGTTGTGTGGTATTTTGTAGAGAAAAACATAATATGTTATTGTAATTTATAGATTTATAGATGATTTTTTTTCAAAACTATAAAAGTTTATTATAAAAAGTAATTGCCTAGAACTATAGAAATAATGTATGTATTTTTAGTAAATATAAGATTGATGGTATAATTTATAAGAGACATATTTCGAACATTTTAATGTCTTAGATTCTAATTTTTATGACAATAAAAAATCTAGTGTATTATAAATAGAGGCAAATGATTTATCTTACTTAAAGATTAATTTAAAAATCTTGTTAAAACCATAAATTGTGACATGTGTGTTCTACTTGATCTATTTCCTAATTAGATCCCTTGATTTTTACACATATAATTATCATGTAATTAGAAAGATTTTTGGTTTCTATATCTATACTATATTATATAAAAAGAATAAGCTCCGTGTTGAAGTTACATGGAGACACATGTCAAAATACTCTTAATGATTATATTAAATCATCAGTCTTTTATTATTATTATTTTTTAAATCTCAATTAACCTTTTACATCAATTATCTAAACCACTCGACGCCATATCTACCACCAAAAGTCACCATCCACAACCACATCATGGTCGTTACGAATACCGTCGCATTGCGCGGGTAACGTACATTATTTATTTTGAAGGATTTATCATTTTTTATTATTAATTAATCAGTTTTTCCATTTTTCGTAAAAGAGAAATATTCACCAAAAGTAAACCAAAACTATCCAACGGCTGACAAACATGTGTGACATCTAACAGACGGCTGTCAATAAACAAACTTGTGTGCCGTTTTATTTCTAGAGGTTCAAACTTTTAATACCCTCATTTAACGGAAACCGTCACTAACCGTCAACTCCATCCAAAGGCATAACTCCTTACCCTTATAACGTCACTAAACGGCGACGTTATCTCCCCCATTAATATTCGTTAAAATACAAACCAAAATCTATACGTTTTCTTTCTCTCTCTCTGTATCTATCTATATTCATATATATCTCGATCTTTCAACGGGAAAAGTTTTTTGTTCCGAATGGTTTTCAATTAGGGTTGTTCAATTTAGCTTCACTTCTTTACTTTATTAACAAAAAAGGTACGTTTTTTACTCTATAATTATTGTTTTCAATTTAATGAATTATTAGTCAAAACTTATAAAAATATCAAAAAAAGTTTCAATCTTTATGTAATGGGTAAACTCGGTATATTTCCTTTTGTAAGTTGGATTAATGAATTGTCATTCCTTGAATTATATATAAAAAATGTTGTAATATATATCTTTGTAGGGTTTTTGTGTGGTTAAATTATGTATTTTTTTATTTTTTATTTTTTGTAAAGGAAGTTGGATTGAATTATGTTTAGTTACAACGACAACGATACCAAATCTCGATATGGGCGGGGTATGGGGAGGTGGGATGTAGAGGCGCATACCTCTAGCCGAAGGTAGAAAGACGGCTTCCAGATGAATTGTGTTTAGTTAGTTAAACTTTAATTTGATCTGATATATATATATTTTATTGGTGTCTAGATCTGGTTTTATTTGGTTAGTTATTAATTGTGGATAATTAATGAGGTTTATATGGAAATTAGGAATTTGATGTTTACAGTTGTGTGGCTTCTAGTATTGTGAAGAGATAAGAAAGTTAATGGTTTTTTTTTTGTACATTTTAGGGATTATATATATATATATATATATATATATATAAGAAGAATTTGATATGGGTAAAGGGGAGTTGGAGATAATTTGTGTAGAGAATAAGCAATCGAGCTCTTCAATCTCTGAAGGTAGTAGTGGCATTGTGGTACCCAAGTCTCCCCGGATTTCCAGTCCTACTGCTACATCGCCGCCTCATAGGTATGCTTTTGTTTTTCACTTTGTGTTCATTTGGTAAATTATAAGCTGTGTTGTTTAGTTGAATTGTGTTTATGCCGAAAAATGGTGATAAGTAAATTTTAATTTATCTTGTGACATAAAATTTTTACAACTTATGTGGCAAGTAGAGCTAAGTACTTTAACTTGTTGGATGATTATTACAATGAATGTAATTCTAAGTTGGTGCTTGAGCTATGTGCTTGGATTACTTAATATTCTTGGCGTATTGAATTTCAGAGTTTGAATAAGTTATATTTTAAAAGTAGCACTTTTGGAAGTCTAGTGTAGAAATAGCTATACATTTATGAAATGATATGTGAAGGGAAACCTACTGTTCATGACTAGTTAGGTAATCAGTAAGACAATTAATAACTTATAGATACCATAACCAGTATGGAAATTTATATTGCTGCATAGACTAATGGCCATGGCTATGTTTATTTATTGCTTGTCATCCTTATGTTATTTCAATTGATACAAAGTGTAAGTTCCTTAGTCACAATTTGTTTTTGGAATTACAGGAGGACATCTGGACCGATTAGACGAGCAAAGGGGGGTTGGACTCCAGAGGAGGTATGCTGTCTGTTTGGAATATGCTGCTATTTTCAGTTTTGTGAATCTGCATTGAAAAAGAGTGATATTAGTCTTTAGTAGCTATGACATAGAGGGATCATGTTTTTTTTCTATATAGTTTTAACTCATGGACATAGGCAAATAAGCTTTAGTTAGAACAAGCATTCAACGTTTTTTTGTGCGTTCTTTTCGTGTTTAAGTGCTATAATTCTAAAAGAGGAGGTCAAAGAGGATTCTTACAGCCGGAAAAAGTCTTCCAGGATATGTCATATACAGTTAGAATAACATTCAGCATACCTGTTTGTGTTTATCTTTCTAATGTGCTCATTTTGTTGTACTACTGTCATGTTCGATGTTGGCTTCCTTTTATATTTTTCCTTGATTTTTCACAGGATGAGACGCTTAAAAAGGCTGTTGGGCTTTACAAGGGTAAATGCTGGAAGAAAATAGGTGAAATTCTTCTCATTGTTTTGCATTGACAAAAATATATATTAAACCATAGAATGTTTTAACTCTGATTTTAGGATTTTTTATTTTTCCACTTCCACTTTTCTCTTTTGCTTGAATCCATTCTTCCATTGAATTGGTATTGAAGCTTTCTGATCTGATGCAAGCTCTTTAATGTGAAACACTTTGCATGTTCTCATCCTTGTTTAATGTTAGCTTTTAGTTTCTTCGACTTTCTGTTAGAATTTGGTATATCTTCATGTCTTTTGGGTATCATCCTTAGTATTATACTATATCTTCATGTCTTTTGGTTACCTTCCTTAGTATTATCCTATGTTAAGATGCTTCTATTTATGTGACTATTTCAATACCCTCTGTTTTTTGATTTAATTTTGCTTTTTATCCACATACCTCAAGGATATTGTGCTTGAATATGGAGATAAGATTATGTTTTCAACTCTATTCTCCTGTATTCTAAGTTCAAGTTCTGTTCTGACTTCTGAGGCTTCTAGTCCATGTACATGTCTTGAGATAAATCTCCGGCTTTTAATCAATAGTGAAACTATGAATGTTGGCCATTATGCAGTAATCTTGTTGAACAACTATCGTTATCAGTATTTTTTAAGAACATATTCTTATTTGTTTGTTATGTGTGGGCTTGTAATGAATATAGCTTTTAAATCGAGTCTCTTGAAACATCTTCTTGTGAAGTTTATTGTGCTGTTAAGATGCGATAATGTTGAAATTAATTAGTTTGCTCGTTCTCATGGGCATGGGAGTGTCTCAAAATTATGTACCAAAAAATACATATAATGAGGTGGTCTATTTTGCTATGTGAGATAAGAGTTACTTATGATTGTTTGATGTTTCGCAGCTGAATATTTTCCCGATAGGTCAGAAGTCCAATGTTTGCATCGCTGGCAGAAGGTTCTTAATCCGGAGCTTATTAAAGGTCCTTGGACACAAGAGGTTTGCACCCGAATCTTTCCTACTCTGAGTTATGCATATATTCTTTAAATATCTCATCTGTTAAGTAAACTGTCAATGTTTCCGTTCTTTGTTTGTGCTATAGGAGGATGACACTATCGTCGAGCTGGTTCAAAGATACGGGCCTACAAAATGGTCTCAAATAGCCAAGTCACTGCCTGGTCGTATCGGGAAACAATGTCGTGAGAGGTAGTCTAATACCCTTATTTGTTCCAAATTCATTAGACAGCTATGTAGGCATGTAGCTGTACTTTGTTTACCCGCAGTGTTTTAGTAATCCCTGAAGACTACATATATATTCAGGTGGCACAATCATTTGAATCCGGATATTAAAAAGGATGCTTGGACCCTGCCAGAGGAGATGGAACTTATGAATGCACATCGTGTGCATGGAAACAAATGGGCTGAAATAGCAAAGTCATTGCCTGGAAGGTGATTTATATCTTTGTTTATAGTTCTATAGTTTTACTAAATGATGTCACCAAAGTTTTGTGTTGCCAGTGGGTAACAGTGCTAAATGAGTACCTTTTTAGTCCTATTCAAGTCAGGTTTTGGTCAACCTAAACCACTTTTAATACTTCTAATTTTATAATAGTTAGTAGAGTGATATAATGTTCGGACGACTTCTAACCCGCATACCCAAATTGCTCCATTTTTCTAGTATTAATGGGTTGGGTTGCTACCCGTTTTGAAGTTCTTGTTTTTGGGAGAAATGATGTTTAACTTCATCTGCTTCACATAAATTTTTATGATTGTTTGTTGTCTTTTTATCTTATTATTTGCTTATAACTGAAATGTTCTCATGCAGGACCGATAATGCAATTAAAAATCATTGGAATAGCTCCTTAAAAAAGAAATTGGATTTCTATTTAGTCACAGGGAACCTTCCAACTGTCCCAAAGGACGATATTCAGAATGGAGGTGGTGACATAAGCAGAATTCATTCAACCAAAAAACTGATTGCTTCCTCAGCTACAAGTGCTTGGGGATCACCCACAACTGCAGAACACCGTAAGGTGGAAACAGATACTACGGATGATTTAGAATGTTCGACCCCATCTCAAGATGTAGATGCTTCATCAAATTATTTTCCATGTGGATCAACTGATTCTGAACCCGCTGGAAGCAAATCACAGCCATCGAAGTTTGATCTTAGTCACCTAAGCCGGAATTTGATTCCAAAGTTTAATAATTGCAGTACAAGACATGATGGAATTAATCAGGACACATTGGATGCATCACCATTACGATCCAGCATTCCATCATTCGGTTCTTTGTATTACGAACCTCCACAGATAGAAAATGTTATGCCAACTGAATCAAGTGCTCTATATATGACATGGAATTCCCGTGAGTGTAGCTCAAACTCAGTTGTTTCACCTCGGTGTTATTCAACTCCTCCTTATGCCGAGAAATGCAATGAGTTACATGCTCAAACACCAGAATCCATCTTAAAGATTGCTGCTAAGAGCTTTCCTAACACACCTTCTATTTTAAGAAAAAGAAAAGATCTATCATCTCCCTCATTTCACAAGATTATGAAGACCCATGATGCTAAAAGAGCTAACAATGTTTCGGAGGAATCTGAATCATGTGGAGGAGCTTCATATGGTAGTGGCAATAATCTTGGTGGCATTGTGACGGAAGGCGCGCTGGCTACTGTTAATACATATAATGCATCTCCGCCTTACAGATTAAGGTACACACGGAAGTCTAATTTGAAGTCTGTTGAAAAGCAACTTGAGTTCAGACTAGAAGACGTTATTTGTAAGAGTGAAACCCAATCTGCAAATTCAAATGTGAAAGACAACTCTATACCCGAAGCTTGTCCAAATGGATCATAAATAGAGGTTGCTTGTGCAAGATATTGTAAGTGCCTCCAGTTCTCGATTACTAGGTCTTAATCTAAACAATCCTACTCTTCTGATGTGTGCCAATCATTTTATTTTTGAGTAGGTGATTTTACAAAAATATTTCAAAGTGGTTATTCCAGAAAATTTCTAATGAGCATTTTGCAATGGGACTACAAGTACAATGGCTAGCATGTCTTGTAATTGCATACTAATAATCTGTCGTAAACAATGTACTTCGCTTAGAATGCCAAAAACACACTAACTCTTGCGACAGTGAGTAGTTTTTGACAACTACCAAGGGCAAAAGATGTGACTACTATAGCTAAAATTTCTTTTGCTTGCATACTTTGGTGTTTCTGTTCTATCTAATTATCTACTTGCTTAAAGAGTAAAAGTACAATGACTAACCTTTTGCTGTTACTCTTGCATGCTTAATAGTGTTTCTTCTGCACGCGAAATTACAAATATGATATTTATTGTTAGTTTATTGCTAATATATATAGGTATGACAATGCAATTTGTATTATGTGATACTATATAATGTTTCAGCTAATAGTACTCCTAAATGAAATGGTCATTCCCCAATTATGTTATCCGATCATGTTAGATTACATTATGTGTGGGCTTATATAAACTACAATTGAAGTCTTTAAAGATTATGGTCCCAAGAGTTGCATACTTTTATGATAGTGAAAATACTTCTGAGTTGTCAGTTTTGACTAAGTTTCACTCTATACATGTTTACATATCTCCCCATGTATATACATGCAGTCATACATACATATACATGCAGACATGCATCTATCCATCCATACGTGCATGTGTCAACAATTGAATTCGTTGTTCTTAGATAGTTTAACATATGATCCACAAGGTATTTTGTGGTCTTTTTGTTGATGGTTTATCACGGCCAAGTTTTTGATTATGTTTATTTTTGTTCTATTTTAGGAGCCGTTGAATTGCTCTTGGATTTTACAATGGATTGCTGCCACTCTCGTATCAAAGGGGATGCTTTTTAAACACATACAGTTTCATTTGAACAAAGCAATTAAATATCTTATGTAGAGATTATTGAAAGTAAATGCTTCGAAATATAGATTTTTTTTACTTTAGTTACTTTTTTTTCCTTGGCTGTATGGACAGAATGAAAATTTACATAGATTAATCAGGGTTTTGATAAATCAAATGACTCTGGTAAGATTAGCTACCTGAGTTACTTTCAAGTAAGATTAAGATTTTGAAACTTGTAAACAAAGGTCCGTTAAATGTGACATTATATTGAACCTATGATTTTGTTCATTTTTTTGCAGTACATACTTCACTTGCCATTTTGATCAAATCTCAAACAGAAAATTAAACTATTATTTTTGCAGTACATCACAATCTCAGTTACAATAGAAGCTTGAATTAGGGGGATTTTTAAAAGGATTGTTTAAAGGGATTTATTATTTTCCGTTAGATAAACCATGTTGGAGTAGAGAATAAGATAATTAGTAAAATAAAGGATAACAACAAAAGACATTTTCCTGGCTCTTTAGCATGTTAAAAAGCAGTAAAATTTAAAGGATATCAATCTATAATGAAATTGCATACACTCAAAACCTTTAACTTCTTACCGTCTTATATGAGGTCTTCAACTTGGGGTTATTACAATGTTTTGTGAGATAATGATCGGGAGAAAAACATACTTATGATAGAAAATGTATGCAAAATTCTCGTTCTTGCATCTCCCTACACCTTGATGTAACAAGAAATAAAAGGGATCCATCGTACATGTGTAATTTGCAAAATACTTCATGCACTTCCTATCAAGAATTTTCTCCAAAACCACTCATGTTTTATGATATGGGTTCCTGTAATCGTTACATTAATTATCCATGGAAGTTATAAGAAAAAAGATAAATAAGTGTTAGACATGTTATCCTAATGCGACTCCTTTTGCTTATAATTACCCGTTTTGACCCAAAACTATTTTGATTGGTTGTTTAAAATGCTCACACTGTACTTTGATACTTAGGCACTTTATTGTTTCAGTCAAAGAATGTCTTCCTTCACATAGTGGTGCAATTTCTCACTATTTACACCTCGAGGCTGAAGAGCTTTCTTTAAATTTTAAAAGATTTTCACAATCATGCGTGTAAGCTGCCACTATATGTAAAGACCATAGCCATATATTATGGCATCATGATTTGGCATAGGCGTTTTTGAGTCAATTTACAGTTACCGGACCGACCAATCCCCAAATTGAAGTCACGTTATACACAGGTGGGCTTTTGCAACACAGTATGAGCTTCCTCTCTTTATTATCTCTGAGCGTTTAGACCAGGGCGATACTCTCCTATACCTAGAAGGTCCTGCAAACACAAACATACTTTACTTGCCAATAATTGAACATGAATTCAGCCAGAATTAGGGAAAATCATTCCTTTGAAAACAAAAACCAAAATTATAAATTAAGAATGAATACGATCTTTCAATGTTACATATTCCCAGACAACTCACAAACAATTAAATGTCATCTTTTATATTAGAAATATACAACCTTTCAAGTATGATTTGGGTATCGATCTTCCATTAAAGTGCAGTGACTCATTTTGTCAATTATCACAAAAAAGGCTATGATTAATTCTTTTTGACTAATACTCAACTATTACTATTTGGCATACAAAGTTGAGAAAAGCAGTCATAGTGGAATGAAAAAAATTATCAATAAAAAAAAGTCTGAAATACACATAAAGCCATAAAGGGGCATGGATGAGGTTCAATATCCACTAAATAGTAGGTATAATAGCAGCGCACATAGACTGATCAGTTCCTTCCTCATATTTGAACATATGCAAGTTGGCAAAACTTTTACAGCCGTCCCAATAACAAAAAATTTATGAAAACAGAAAACGCATATGCAAGTAGAGAAAATGAAGGACAGTTCATAGGTGTACACATGAAGCTCAAAGTAAATATTAAAGTAACCAAGAATGTATGATATTCTGTCAGCAATACATGGTGTACACATATTAATTATCTCTGCCTAAATTTTTATTTCAACACTTATGTCATAAACTGATCAATCCTGAACTTGGTATGGATTTACAAAGAGAAATTTTACCTGGCATGCTTTATTTTTTGCTCTGGTTTCAGCGGTGCTAGGAATATCATGATTTGGTTTTGAAAATTTCTTCTCACGTCTGTCACATGAGCCCCATCCATCAGAGAATCTACCCCCTCTACACACAAATAAACACATTGTAACAGATATGGACAATAACCAGCCCTGCATCTTATGAAGAAACTCAAGGAAACGTACTGCATATGTGCACGGACAATGAATTCTGCACGCTGAACATTACGATTATCATCAAATTCTATAGTCTTATCTTTAATTTCATAAGAGATGTTGAAATACAATGATATCTTTCTCCAACCTGTTTTTGCGATCCATCAGCAACAAATAAGAGGAACAAAATGCATTAACAAGTGAAACAACTTTACCTGACTTTTTGATAAACGGGTTCCCACAAATCATGGTATAGTCACCCTTCTCTAGAATCTGCAAACAGATATCAGCTTGTGTTACTCTTGGTATGTATTAATGAAATCTGCAGTGTCACAGGAACATCAAGTTACAAGTACCTAACTACCAATTAGCTTTGTTAGTTTTACATCTGATAGTTATAGATGTGAATTTCTATTTGTGTGCCTGCAATTGTTGAATCTTCTTGTTTATATAAGTATCTGCATTATATTTTCTTAACCCTGTTTGGTTTTGTGCAACAACTTTTGTTCACTTTCTGACTTTCAAGAACTTTGGGTCAAAATCCATCGAAAAACTAATCACCCTTTACTTTTTAGGTTGACTTTCACCTGAATCTGCTAGTAACGTGATACACGAAAGGAAACATTCTCATGATCTCGCCCTCTAAATAAAAAAGGAAGTTGATTCTTTGATACGATAAGCAAGATAGGTGAAACTGCCCGTATCAAGCAATAGTTGTGCAATGCCTTTCTTTGCAGGCTGTAACTTATAAATCACAAACTACCCTTGGCAGAAAACATATCAAGTACACTTATTATTTCGTACTCATACTGTAGTCGTGATTCATGTCGATCAACAATGTTTGCTTTAATTCGCTCACACAAGATATCTGATACCGACTATGGAAACTCTTTATCTATTGCTAATAACTACATATATCAGTTTGAGTCCATACTCCATAGTCAGACATTGCAATACTAGAGGCACAAAGTCACTAAAATGATACTCTTTTACATTTAAATTCAGCATTTTACCTTTTATTTGAATATAAATTTCCTACAAATTTAACCAAAAGAAAATATAAACCAGCATATATGTATATACATTTTTATGAAAGAAAATACGAAACAATTAACAAAACAAACATAATGAATAAAAACTAATAATAATCAAAAATATATACAGGTATATAATAATATAGATAATGTAGATATAGTCATATAGATATACTAACCGCCATAGCAGTATTCTGATACTCTTTGAAAATATCAACAGTCGGAAAGCGGCCAGCCAAGCTATGCAATTGCGTCGTCACCGAACAATCGTCTGATTTAAAATCCACCGGACTCTGAATCTGATAATCCGAACAATAAGACGAAGAAGAAGTCGGCGTGCGGGGCACGTGCTTCACCATAGCAAGCGGAGGAGAAGGACAGCCAATTGAGTCGGATCGACCAACCCTAGCGATCTTCTTTCGCCGTTGATCGGTGAAGCTTTCCTCTACGTTGACCGTTGACTGTTTTCTAGGGTTTGCGGTGATGGTGGATTGTGGTGATGGTGAATTTGAGATGAGCGGGAAGCTGATTTTGGGGGATTGATGGTGGTTGTTTTGTGGTTTGGCAGCGGATACAGCGGCGGCAGAGTCGATTACGGCCCAAAGAGCTTCGTCGTCGAGGTCGTTATCGTCTAGGGTTTGGCTCATCGGAGCGATCATCTCTGTCTGTCGGTCTATGAGCTATCCCGCCACTTCAAATATTCAAACAGTTTATATATGTGTCAGTTCAAAGTAAAAAACGGCCTTTAAAATGCAATGTCTCATTATACTATCACATCATTAACCCATCATTATCTATCTAATCTTTCGATATAAATCTTTAAATTTTTTAAATTTACAAACTTTGTTAGGCGGGTCCTTATACCTGCGTCCTCCCGCATCCGACGCACGCCACCGGGAGGACACCATTAGCACCATTGCGTATTGGGTCACGTCCAGTGTGTTACCCCCAATTGTAGACGAGCGCCATTGGAGGGTGTGGTCCCAATTCTTGCATTTAGCCATTGGAAAATAAATAAATAAAACATTTTTATTACCTAATTTTGAAAAATGAAATAATAAAATAATAGATTAATAGTAGAAGAAGTGAGTAATATAAGGAGGGTGTGTTCTTGAAGTGTTCTTGAAGAGAGAAAACTGATGAATAGTGAAAGAAGTGGGTAATAAGTGTCCCCTATAAGGAGTGACCTTAAATTTATATATCATCGTCCTTAACTGATGCCCTCGGGGCAATAGTTAGTGGGTATTTAATGAACTCCGAGTTTTTTAAAATAAAGATAAACATAATTAATGTTTAATGAGAATGCATTTGATAGTCATTAAATTAAGTTAATTCTTATCAATTTAAAGTAAATCATAAATACATATTAATTTATTTTAAGAAACTTAAAATTTTATTGAATACATACTGACCAATGCTCACGGAATTGATTAACAACTAATAAGTACTACTCATAACTCGCTGTAACTCAATATAGATTAATGTCAAACAAATGATTAAATATTGGAATATTAATGGAGCTCATAAGCAAAACCATCATCAATTGTTCGATATGTATTCACATGGAAATCTTAGAATCAAATTCAAATTATGAGATGAGAAATTATTTAGATGATTATTTTATATGTAAAAGCTTTCCTGGAAGACAATTGAAAACTTTTGTCTCCAAAAACTTTTGTTTTTAAGTTGGCAATCACTCAATATTATATTTTCATATTTTTTGTTTTTAATTGAAAGCTAAAGAGAAGCTTGACACATAAACATCCTGTTGATGTGTATTTCTGTAGACTTTCAAGGATGACACTTGTATGCTAAATGATGAATTCAAGACTTAACTATTATCACTTATATATAGATAGAATTTCATTCAGGGTGTTTATTAAATTGAATTCTGATAGCTACTACTCGTATTAGAATAGATGTCATTTTTACACTTATATTTATTTGTGGTAGGATGGAATAACACAAATTAAGGACTTGCAAGGAGGTCATATGTGACAATAAAAATTCGTTATAGTCCTCAGAACTACAAAATTTCATGGTATACTGTATACACGAGTCTTTAAAAGGACTATCTTCACGGCTAACCTTAAATGGCAGGTCATAGTGTTCAAAAGACCTGACAAGAATCCTTATATCCAGAAAATGCTTAAAACGGATTACAAGCGTCCAACCTTAAATGGCAATCCCACATTTTGGAAAACCTTGATCTCACCATTCAACCCTGCAGTCAGAATCACAAATCCCCAAGCTGTTGCTTGAATGGTCTTGGGACCATGGCTACCACCCCATGAAGGAGACTTAAGGCTGGGTGAGGGTGAGGTCAAAGGGGAGCTCATTTCGTCAAACCTGCCTGATGAGCCAGTGGCTGAACTGAATGACTCGGATGGCCCTATGCACGAGTCAGGATGGGAATGTTGGTCTGCGTCATCACTGCTGTCTGTTGATTGATTCCCCTTTTTAGGCATTGGTGGCAATGGTGATGATGATGGCTTATTATGGCCAATGTCATCGGGTGAAGGAGAAAAGCCCGGTGATGGGGAGGGTGGTGGTAGCATGGTGGTGGACTTTTTTGAGTGCTTTTTGGAATGCATTGCAACGATTGGTTGTGCGATTCTGCTGATTCCTGGCCATGGTGCTGTAACAGAAACTTCTTTACAAGGGAAAGTTTCGTAAGTTTTACAGATTGGATGTTTATGTTTCCCCTTTGCTTCTTCATGTCTCCATATGTATACTTGTGAATCTTCACTAGCACTGATTATGTATTTCTCATCGCGACTAAAATCAGCTAAGAATTGGCTGTTATTGTTCTTGTAACCTGTGGCAAATCAAAAGTCAGTATTGACATTGACTTTTTGAGATCAAAATCATCTATTTCCATTTTCAATGTTCATTTGAATTTATTTCCACAAACTTGCTAGTTAAATTTATACAACTCATTGTGTTTGTAGTTTTCAATTAATTGATACATATCTTTCCATAATGGTAACACTTTTGATGTCAGTATTAATGTTGATTTATCCCCTTTGACCTGAAAGTCAAACTATGCATATAAAGTGAATACCTTTGTATTTTTGGACGACTTTCGTCCCATCTAAAATTCTGACCCGTGAATCTGCTGATGTCACGAGTACCTGGGAAGGATTCCATGTAGAAAACTGCAATTTGACGTAAATTGTTAGGTAGGTATAGAGAATTAGTTATTGTTACGGATGTGTAGAAGGTCATGGCATTACCTGAAAACCAGTTATCTTTTTAGGCTGTGGCTTTTTCTTCGTTTTCAATTCAACTTGATCCTTAAACTCTAGCTTGCAATCTAAGAGCAGAAATAAACTTATTATGAGGCCCATACACACAACATTCAAATTGTCAGATATAGTTCTACAAATAGTACATACCAGCTGTGTTGTAAAATCGACAAATTCCTTTGTGGGAACCAACAACCGAAACCTTCATTTTTACAAACACAAATCACTTAGTAAATTATTTTTATATCTACATATAGACTCAAGTGGTTTCAAGTTTTTGAATAAGCTTTTACCTTGCCATCATTAGAGTAGCCAACTGCAGTTATCATTTCATGGAGGTCAATCCAGTCCACGACTTGCCGATCTGGTATGTTCCATATTCTTACCTTTGAGTCTAGTGAACCACTTATAAAGTAGTCATCATCAGCTGGATTGAACTGGATACACGTCACTGCCATACATATAAGTTACATGATTAAAAAAGATTAGCATGTTGCCATTCCCAAACATAATGCTAAAATACTTATGTATGTGCATACCGTAATCGCTATGAGAAAACACTTTCAAACAATTCTTGGTTTCAATATCCCATAGTCTTACTGTCTTGTCCATTGAAGATGAAAGTAGGAGCTACAATGAGAAAAACATATAATGTTAAGTTAAAGCTCTTGACTTAAAACTCTTGGGGGTCATAATGTAGAGCTACACTTTATAAATTTAACCGACCCGAGATCTTGACCAAGATAGATCCAGGACATCATCCGAATGACCATTCAAGGTGCAGAATGGTGTTTCTGACAGCCCAAAAACAGTTTCCGGCACTTGAACGTAGTCCGGAATCCCTTTCTTTTTCTTCCCTTTCTTCTTCTTCTCTGGTGTAGATTCTGGCAATGGTGGCCTACCATCAGGACTAGCCATCATTGCCATCGGGTGAACTGGTGTGGCACCAGCCGAACTAGGGTCATCTCCACTTCGCATTGCCATTACATCACATTCTTGCACTTCCCATATATGAATCAGTTTATCCTCACCCGCGGTCGCTAGATAATGGCCATCATATGTAAATTTCATAGCCCAAATTGATCCGTCGTGACCCTGAATCTCTTGATGTCGATGCAATGCTGTGAATTCCTTGAATGTTTTTCCGTTAACTCGAGCTTTCACCCACTGGGAAGATGTTTTTTGCTCACTTATGGATGGCGAACTATTACTATCGATTGAAGGCGAACCAGTATTCGTCGAAACCTTTTCTTTGTTAGTCTTTGATGCAACCATTGATCCCAATTTTATGTTCTTAAACAATGCAGCCCCTTTTTTCTTGCTTTTTTTGAAACTTTTTTTGAAAGAAGAATTACCTGGTGTCAATTTCCGATCACCCGAACGTCCATCATCCCCTTGCCTCATTAACTCCTTCACCTTCGGAGAATGCCCTGCGTTTTTCTCGAATTCCTCCATTGTAATCTGCTTCCCTGTTTGAACGTCACTCAGTTTGCTCCAATTCCCTTCTTTGTGACACTCTTTAACCATAAACTCCTTCCCATTATCCAAATTCTTGATCAAAAGGATGGATTCTTTTTGACCCGCATTTGTCGTGTCATCATCGGTACCGTTATTGTTAGTATTGTCCTTCGCAACAAAAATCCTTCTCTGTTGACCTTTGCTCGGAGAAGACGATAAACCAACAAAGGGTGTTGAAAATCCAGAAAACGTCCGGGTAAGACTTTCTTTCGATACTAAACCAATCATTTCTTCTTTCCTACATTTTGTATCAATGGAAGATGTATATATTCCTCCTGCTGATCTTGAACGCGCCAACAATCCATGCCCGCCTGAAAAACCAGGCTCGCATGGCTGGCGGTACAATTGGTCATCCTGGTTTGGATTTATCAAAACAGGTGACAATTGTTTCTCCTCCTCCGACTTACGGACATTACTTGGGGGAGGAATGTCGGTTTTTCTAGATAGTATTTGGGTCGAAGAAGCTCCTTGCAAGCTATCGAATCCCAACAAATCTTTGTTGCTCCCTAGTCCCATATCTTGGAGAAGCCGCTTGCGTCTGTCCGTAATAGATTCAGGCGCAGCCATCCACATATCGTACTCATTCGTTTGAAACCCCAAAAAGCTGTCATAATCAGCAGAAGATGAGAAAGACATCCGGCTATCGTCAAATTCTTCATCTGAGGATGAAGAACCGGATAGTAGTTGGGCATCAAAGAAAAGGTCCTCATCGTCGTCGAGGTCTCCTAATCCGTCCCAATTCATCGTCATGGTTCTTCGGCCTTCCATTTTCACACATTTACAAAAGCAACAATATTGCAGCTACCAGATATATGAAATGGTTTTGATCGAAAATGGATTGTATTGAAAGAAGATTGTGTTTTTTTTTTTGTTGGTGTAAAATTAGTGATTGGAAGAGAGGAAATCAAGGGGGATGATGATGATAAATCCATGACATGATGTGATCACTACTTGTCACGTCTCTTTACAACATGCAAACCTTAACACTCTAACAATGTCTTCAACATTGTTTCATTTAATAATAAAATCTAAAAGATATTCTGACTTATATATTATAATTATGTCCCATAATTTTAAATAAAAAAAATATGTTCAAAGGGTCATGTATGGTTTCATTTGTAGTCTAAAGTACGTATTTAATCAACTTTTAAATATGTACTGATGTACAGAATATAAAATGGATTGGTTTAGCTGTCTGCTAAAATGATAATAAAAAGTAAATTTATATTCTTTTTAATAAAAAATATCACATATTCACATGTCTAACGAAACCACACATTATTTCAAGAGTAACCTTTTCTTTCATATATCACATGATTAACTCGACTGGTTCTGTATATACATAAGAATATCAATTAGGTTGATTTATCATTATCCTTAGTTGAGTCATACAAACTGTAAAGTATTTGGCAAGGAAAATCATTCATAAAAATATAAAGCCATTTAATGAGATTCGAATCTAAAAGTTACTCGTAGTACTTTACAAGACACCTAAGCAAACTACTACCATGTCAACCCATTGGGAATTGTTTTTAGCAACTTAAGCCACAAGTCATCCTACACAAACACACTATTTTATTAAGGATTTTGCTAATAACATCCCTAAGGCTTTTATTCATATATGAAACTTCGGTTTCAGCTGAACTTTATAACCGTCGATAGCTACATCTCTACAAGTAGTACCTTTGGATCAGATCATATGACACTAACCAGTTAGATTAAAAGTGCAACTTGTACATTCAGACTCATGGAAAATGATAAAGGTGTGCAGATAGACAGACATCTGAGATCCGATTCCAAATATGACCGGTTCTTTTGCATATCTACAACGATGTTGAACCTCAAACTTAATATAAGGCTGACTATCATATGAACAAATTCAAAATTTCTTACGGCACCAACTAAAACACAACTACAGCAGAAAGGATCATGAATCGGGACAATTACAATGCTTTATACCATATTACTTACACTGTTTAGGCCTGAAATTCTCAGTGCTTAAAAGATTAGATACAAGTTTCTCAAGTCTCTTTGAACTCATCGACGGCCTAATAGCATCTGGGAAGATGACACTACGTTGGACTGATTTACCCACAGGCCCAGTTCTTCCCAAAAGTTCTCTGTCGATTTTGTCAAGGACAGGATCATCCTTTGCGAAAGAATGGCCAAATGGAGCCCCGCTTTCGAGCATCTCAGAAAAGTGTTCTATTGTAAGATTAACAGGGTAAGCCTTTGGGGGAGTGTCCCATTTAATATAGTGCATGTCGTGGTTGACAGTTGTGTTTTGATAATCTTTATGGTTGCATAAAACAGTGTGAAAGTAGCCCTCGGTCGATGACAAGAAGTTTGTGTAATACATAAGAAGAGTGCGTGGGAGATTATCCCATCCCAAAACGCAAAACTCAAGAGATGGCCTTGTGAGCACAACCCATGCAGAACCTATTGAAAAAACCAGGAAAATAATCAACAACCAGATTTTAGTTGCAGAAATTTATAAAAATCTGCATTTCAAGACTAATAATGTTGAACAACAATTGTTTGGACCAAAAAAAAAAAAGGTTCTTTTTTTAAACGCAAAGGGTTGTCAAAGTGGTTACCAAACATTGTGTTAAAGACTGGGAAATTGGAGGTCCAAGATTAAAACCATGGCTAGGGAAAAATATAGAAAAAGAAATCATAAACATTGTGTTCACAAGGCGGGAGAGCTTTATCCGGTTTGAGTTTATGTGGCAGTGGACTCGGACCTCAAGGATAAGTCAGCCAAAGGTTGGACACCACGATTACCAAAGAAGATAGTACTCCTTTTCTTATCAGTCTCTCAATTCTTAGTGCAAGGAAGGGGAAGTTTGACTTTCATGGTCAACTTGCTGCTTCTAAAATGTCAAAGTAATCTCTGTAAGACTATTCACTTTTCACTGAAACCTAGTCCACATCACTTTTCCAGCTTTTGATGCAAATGTAGCATTTTACCCTAGTAACAATATTGCTTCTAGAAAGTGTTGAAAACCGTATCCAATACGGAGAAGCTTCTACTGCCTGAACAGTGGTGCACACCTTGGTCATTCATTGAATATACCCAAGGTGAAATTCAAACTCCTAAAGCACCCCCATACTCCCATAGTGGCTATACTAGTTTTCTGGATGACTATTTTTCTTTTAGAAGAATATATAGATGGCTTCTTACACAATATCATTCTTAAGTTTGACTTTCAAGCTCTTAAGTAACATTTGAATTATGCTAACAATAAAAGGGCTCATATAAGTATGAAAGCCAAGATATAACAGTATAGAGATATAATATAATAAAAGAAGTAAGATGCGGCACAAGTACCCATAAACAGCTTGAATGAGGCGGGCATAGATCGTTTCTCTTTGGCCCAGAACACGCCAGACTTCTTCAAATGATATAAGCCGGGATCAATAATGATTGGCCTTGCCCTTTGAAACCTGTGAAGTTACAATAAAAAAAATTGGAAGATCATTGAACATCCTTGACTGGGATCAATTCAATATATATCATGTCAATATAACAGGTCCAAGTATCAAATGAAAACCTACTCTTTCCAGCCAATGTTGGTTGTGTGCTCGAGGAAGTTCAAATCCCTTGGCAAGTAGGAAAAAATGTGAAGGATATCTGATAAATAAATAATAAAGAGAAAAAAAATATCAAAACCATCATATGTGCATAGAATCAGCTTCCTCAATTCAAACAAGTAGGGGACAAAAACATATACTTTGGCATCCCTTATATAACTAACTACCTTGCCTACATTCCCTATTCTTCTTGAGGTCTGAGTCTTCATCACCAATGATAACTTCATAGATACAAAGCACCAGGTGGACATGAGGACATCCAAAATTATGTACGTAAGAGGAGATTGATGTACTATCGAGATATGACATTTTCGCTTCTAAGGTAAACCTTACATGGGGTGCAAGTGGGCTTTCACAATATTATAGTATAGTGACTATGATCATCATTACCTAAAGCACCGTGTCAACATAAATGCTCTTGTACATTGTTGCAATTTGCTAAATACCTCTACATCACCACTTTTAATGGCCTTCTAAGCAGATATGTTTGATAAGGTTCTCACATGTCCTCTTAGCTTCTCCGAACATTAAAAAGAAAATGTGAACATACTACTCAAAGTTTATCAAGAGGAATTTATGAGTGTCAAGAAGACTTGTGGGATAACATTGTATCAGGTGCAACGTGCTAGAGGAGTAGTGGTAAGGATATGTAATCAACAGTGTATACTTGCATGCATTGGAGTAGATTTACCCATGACTGAACCTCTCAATCTAGGTGTAGTCGGGTCAATGCATGTGTTTTCCCTACAATGTTCACCGTTAGTAGAGTTGACGCCTAAATAAATCATGCATACACGCACGATCAAGATCTTTTCACATGTAGATTCTCCAATTACTCAACGCTGGTCTTTAACCTGTATTATTGTCTAGGGAGTTGATATCTACACAAAGAAACTTGGCCATAAACAACAAATACATATAGTACACTAACCGGTCTACAACTGTGTTAAACATAATAGTTGTGCATGTAGGATCTTTGTTGTGTGGAGTACAACTGTGTTAAACTACAAATACATATATCAATTACCGTCTCTCTACTATTGGATCTAATCGCTGATTACGCTATCAAGAGAACCAAGACTCAAGTTATCAGTCATAAAACCAGTAAGATCGTATATCTTCCATACCAAGTGTAAATATATGATTTAAGGGGTATTTGGTTGGTGGGCATGGTAATGAAAGAATGGATCTGACTACTAGTTATATTGTTTGGTTAATGGGTTTGATTTTTAAAAAATGGGTACCGAAACCACCAATATTGTCGTACTCAAAAGTCCCAACAAGTGTAGTGCACTTAGAAACCCGTCCTCATTGCCATTAAAACTGCAACTCGTAACGATTCCTCACATCAAACCAGAGACACCCTTATTGGATTAAACCAACTGTCCAACTTAATAAACTTAGTTAACAAGCTCAACAACCTAGGGTTATGTTTGGTTAAAGCTGATTTAGGAAGCTAATTAGCTAATTGTGTTATTTGTTTACATATCGGAACACTTTTTTCCAAAAGAAGTACTTAATAAGCTTAAAAAGCTATTTTAAACACAGCATTCAATGAAACTTTTCCAAAACTGCTTATTAGGCACAAAAGTTTTTTGGCAAATAAACATAAACCCTTTCAAACAAGCTAAACCCAATACACTATTTCAGTATCATCAAAACATTTAAAAACAAGGTACATTCATACAAACAATCAAACACAGCTATACGCACATTTCTCACATTTCATGTCATAGAAACCAAAACATACATATATATACACACACACACACGAAAAAATCAAAATACCGAAAATTTTGTATTATTTAAAGAAAAAAGTTACCATCTTGGGGCATAAGGGGATAATCAGAAGCACTAAGATTAATAAACCAATTCCAATCTTTAGCTTGTTTCAACAGAAGAGCAACACCATGTAATATACAAGCAATAAAAGTAGGCCCTTTTGAAGTTACCAAATTAGCTTTCTTAACAATCATCACATTCTTTAATCCTTTCACATTATTCACAAGCTCAATTCTCTCACCATCACTCGCTTCAAGATCCAAATGCAACAAATAATAGTTTCTTGGATGGTATATAGCCCGAACCAACCGGCTCAGCCTCGGTCCATCCGATTTCGAGCCGGTTATAAAGTAAGCGAATTTGGGGAGTTCTGGGAGGTTGGGAGAGATGGATTGGGAGGTGGGGTTTGGGTTTGGAAGGGTTTTGGGTGTGGGTTTTAGAGATAGAAAGAGAGTTAGTGAGAGGATGGTGATTATAATGAAGAAATGGGGGATGTATTTTTTGATTTTCTGATTTTGAGTTGAAGAAGAAGGGGTGATTCTGAATCTAGGATTTGATTGTCTTTTGTTGGTGGTGGTTGTCATGGTTGGGGAAGAATGATGATCATTGATTCAGACAGATGGTCTACTTTTAAAATGTGTTGTATTTGGGCTGGAAAAAGGATATAAAGCCCTACAGCTGAACGATTTGTGTTTGTGTATATTTTTAAATCCTTTCGGCCAGTTTGGTTTCGCGTTCGGTCCGGTTTAACTAGGTTAAAATAAAAAAAAAAATTAGTGACGACTATTGTCATCATTTATACACTTTACAGCCTGAACTCATTTTAAGATAATGTAACGACTAATGGCTACTGTTAGCTTGTCTAAGGCTGGACAGAGCGCCATAGGAATCGAACCGGTACCCTTCCGGTACTGGATTGAACACCGTTCCGATCCCCGATACCGATAGGGTGGGGAGCGAATTGGGGACAGTGTTGCCGGTTGTGGTGCCAATTGATTCGACCGTTGAGCATTATAAAAATAAAAATAAAAACAAAAAACAAAAGAAAATTATGAGACCCATGCAACGGCTACTTGTGCTCCTTCTCTTTTCTTCCTTATTATCTTTTCTTTTTTCTTTCATTCATTATGTTCTCTTTTTTTTTTCGTTCAAACAGCAGTAGCATCAAGTGTAATAACATATATATTATCATATATACACATACCCCCAAATATGCAATCGGACTCGAGTTCATCTGCCGAGACGGAACGATATATTAATCTCTTCACAATGGTGCATTATGCAATTCATCAAGAGGTTCGCGATACTGCCTCCTCTTCAAGAAAGTATACAAACAGAGACAATCGTATTTAGTCGCACGACCGTCTTGTTCGAGATTACTTTGCCGAAGAACCAAAATTTGATGATGATTTTTTTAAAACACGATTTTCGGATGAGTACACGGTTGTTTGTGAACCAGGGTTGATAATCTCACTCATCAACTCGTTTGTCCGTAAAAATAACAATGAATTAATGGTAAAATCAAGTGTTTGCTAAAATTTAAACCTAGATGGTCTTTTCAAACCAAACTCATCTTAACAAAATTCACAAAAATTCATATAAGCAAACCTACCAAAATGAAAATACATACATATAGTTTACATAAAATACTACTAGACAATTACAAAAATACAAGTTTTAATCTTCACAAATAATTTAAAACTGTTAAAATTAAAATTATGGTGTTAGATTGTAATCTTTTAATAAGAGTATTAATGTTATTATGTGAAATTTATTGTAACATCCTGAACTTTTTATTAACTGTTGACTTGAGTCGTTAAGTCAACACCATGAGTCCGTTAAGTCTCCAGACGATGTGATGCTCACGTATGATTAATGTGCTATGTGTGTAAGGTTTTAAAGCCTTAATGATTCATGTGTTAATGTGTCTAAAGATATATTTTAATGTCTTTGGAGGTGCTTAAAGTGTTTAATGTGTTGTAAGTATTCCCCATAGGTGTTTTAAGCTAAATATGAGCCATAAGGAAGTCTAAGGACTAGTTTTGATAAAGCTGGAAACTAAAAAACGGGTTAAGGGTCTAATAATCTGTCATTAGACTCATAAATCAGAGAATATACATTTCCTTTGAAGCCCTAGCCGTTCCCTTTGTTCCATGGCATCCTATTGTTCGATTTCATCGTTATTCGGTTGATTCAAGAGTATTTTGATCAAGTTTTTGCAACCTCTTTGTAATCTCCAGGTATCCAAGGTATAATAACATTGATTTTATGTCCTTACAATCATATAATCAGATCCATAACTGGTCTAGGTTATTGGAAGATCAATTGATGTCAAAAACGTGTGTTTTGATCGATTCGGTAATCTAAAACGTTTAATTATGTGATGCAAATCAAGTAAGGATTAATCAATGATTTCATTGCATCATTATGGTCTTAAAATGGTGAATTTTGAGGTGCAAAAGTCGTTCATAAGGTTTGGGGTCGTTTGGGGTGTGTTTGGTTAAGTTTTGGAGGTTAAACAATGAGGTTTGTGCAGATTCGGGGCTAGCTGCAGCGCAGCTACTAAGCTGCTGCGCAACTAGAAAACAGTGACATATAGCTGCGACGCAATAGCGACAGAATTTTCAAATAGCCATAACTTTTGAACCGTAACTCCGTTTTTAACAAATAAGCTATCCACGGAATCGTGAGAGAGTCTACTTTCTAATGGTAATGCTTTTTAAAGTTGAGGATGATGTCAAGTTTACAGAAAGGTTAATTTAGTGAGTGATTTCCATGTTCCTTCGAGTTATGTAAGCTCTAAAGTATTAAACGAACCTCTGATGCATCAAGTCTTGTCATGGGTGATATTTATAGGTATTTAGGCTTGAGTCACGACCATAAATAGTGGGTAATTGATAGTTCATTATGTCGTTTAATGATTATAGGTAGTCGGGAATACTTGCAAAGCTCGATAACTTACGTTATCATTTGTTGTGTGCTTCTACGAGGTAAGATACACTACTTTGACACACTGAGGGTTCAACATAAACATAGTTTTCATATAATAACATCCCAAATGGTATCTTGTTTGCTTATGGGTATTCAAAATTATACGAGAGATGATATGGGCTATGTAGATGCATATAAAAGCTTGAAATGCTACCCCAATGATACGTATTCCTATGAGATGTTATGTATGCTTAATAGATGATATGATATAAAATGATGTACGATCTAAGATGATAAATGTTATGCAATGTTGTAATGATATACGATATGCAATGATATATGATGATGTACGTGATGTAACACTGTATGCGATGTGATGATATGAAATGAAATGCTATGAAATGTGATGTATGATGATGATATGTGAAATGTGCATGATTACATGGCTTGTTCATCTAGTTCACTAGACTTATTAAGTTGCCATGACACGTGCACGTTTAAGGGCCCAAACGTAAAGATGTATATATGTGATGATTGTTTAGGTTGTGTAAACATCTAAACTATATGTGATGTGAAATCGAGCTCGTAAATTTAACGTGAAAGTGTTAAGCTTAACCCGTACTTGCCCTAGCCCGGTTAAGTGCGTTTATGTGGTTGCTCGGGTGGCTCCTTGCAACGAGGTACAACGTGAAGAGTAATACGGGAGGTCTTACCAGCCCCATTGTCATTGAACATACGGATTACTCCTGGATTGGCTTGCCATTCCTTAACGACATTGATGTACTACTGAATGGTGGTTCATCTAGTCAGGTGCGACTTATGTCACACTTAACGAGATGCATATGTTATATGATATGCGTGACTTTTGTCACAATTATAAAGATGTTCAAATGTGATATGTGATGATGCAGAAGATGACTAGGCACATTTAGGATGACTCATCCTAATATAAACGATGTTGATGATATGATATGTAAGTGTGATGATATGTTTGAGGATATGTGCCTTAACGACTTAATATGACTTTTATATAATGTTTTAAATGGACAAACGTTTTATAACTTATGTGTTATCTTACTTAGCTAATTCGTTAGCTAACACTTGCTTTTTTAAATGTGTTGTGCCCTCAGGTCCAACAATAGTGAGCAGGTAGATGTGAGAAGATGTGAGGCATGGGTAAATGATCTTGAAGCTAGCTATAGTTTACCCATAGTGGCTGCTCGCTTTAGACATTTGCTTTATGTTTAAATATTAATGACTTCTATTGATAATGTACTCGGTTGCTTAATGTTGGACAACCGATGGATTTCCATTTAGACTTATTTTGATGACATGGCTAGTAACACCATTTAATGAATAAACCAAACATATTTTACTGGTTTGGACTTTTAAAGTTAATTCCGCTTCTTTTAACGCCGTTAGGCAAAAAATTTTGAAAATCCTTGTTTTTAAATGTTGGGTGTTACATTTATAATACCCCTAAATCCTATATTTGTAGATAAGACTTTCACACCGTAAAATTCAACTTTGATATTATGTTTCCCATATTCCATTACACACACAAACACACATTATATGTAAATCACCATTATATCATTAATCAAACTCAAATTAATTCATTACAATTAGTACCAAAGCTTCAAGGCATTAGATCCACTTATTTTCGTGATTCAATTTCATCATATTTGAGCTTTGTTTGAAGAATTTTTCAATCGTTTTTAGATTTTAGATCTGATTTGAAAAAAATTGTTACAAACTTGGTATTGTATTTTTGTGTTTATACTTTCACAGATTTAAAACCTTTTCCCTATTCATCTGACATATATTAATTGTTTGTTGAGGGGAGCTAAAATGACAAATCATTTTTAATTTAATTTTTCATTGTTGAGAAAATTGAGTGTTTGAGGGGGACCAAGAGACAAACGATCAAAGACTGGAGAGTAATAACCAAGACAAGCTTCACACTCAAGATCAAGTCAAGTTCCACACTCAAAACCAAGCAAAGCTTCCGCACTTCATACCAAGCTTCCGCATTTCACAAAAGAACCCAAGTTTTCGCCTTCACCATTTGTTTGAAAATCCAAAATAAAAATAAAAAATGATATATACTTGGGTTTTAACAAGTAAAAGGAGAAATTCACTTTATTCTTCCATAGTCTATCTTTATACACAATACATCATCAAATCTACCCGATATCTTTTTTTCTCATCTTTCACTTCAATGTTTGTAACTACACTTTTTCACCTCAGCAGCAACTGCACCCTTTCACTTCACCCGGTCATTGTTTCCGTCATTCCTTTGTTCCTTTAATATATATATGCTACATATTCACTACGGTATGATTATTTGTTATTTATTTACCACCAATATGATTCTCGTGTTATTCTTATTTTCAATTCTTGCTTTAAAAAGACACTATGGACTCGTTAAGATGTCACAAGAATTTGGAAAATCGGACTTCAGTCGGTTTACAAAAACGACTATCAATTAAGAAATCAATAAATCTTTAAAAATCCATAACTTAAGAAATTTGTTTCTTTTAAAATCCGGTTTTGTTCAAACCGGTTTAAATAAACCGTAAACCGGGGGTATGATAATACACACTGTTTTATTTTTCCAAATATCCAATTCAGTAGTAGTAACAGTAGTATTAACTGGGTCTTGGCGATCAGTGTGTGAGCAAACTAGTGAAATTTCCGTCTTCAAAACGGTATAGCTATAATAACTATAACTAATTTCTGGTTTTATTATTATTACTATTATTATTGTTATTTCGATTTACTTTTACGATTTTTAAACTTGTATATATATATACCGACATACATAGATATATCTTCGGATCATATTTGCATTTTATTTTATTATATCTATCTCATCCAATCGCGCTCGTTAGGTTCTATATTCATATTGTTTTAATTAATCACATTTGTTTATTTCGAACACATTAAATGTTTTTGATTGATTTATATTTATTTATTTAAAAGTTACTCTTGAGACCTAGAAATTGGGATTTAGGGTGATCTCCTCAAAATGTATAGGAAAGTAAATAGTTAACAAAGTTCCTGTAAGTAATGTTATGATAATAGTTGCCTCAAGTTCCGTAAAATACGAATGTTTAGTTATGCGTAAACTTCTTTAATCTTGATTTCTAGTTTTTTAATAAAATGAAAGGTTTTTTTTTTTTATATATATATCTAGAAAACAGCTGAATTGATTGGAAACGTGTTTAGTTCTTTTCATTTTCAAGGTTGGAAATTACTAGGAGTATTTCGTTTCTGAGATAAAAGTGGATTTTCAAAGGGTAGCTATAAATTAGAAAACGTGTGTTTCGGAAATATTGAGATTTTTCTTGAAAAGTTGTAGCCGAATGCGTTTTTCATGACCCGAATTAGTGAATTATGTGGAAAGGTTATCTTCCAAAGGACGGACGGATATTGTTAATGAACCAAATACTGGTAGTCTTACATATAAATTTGAAAATATGGAGACATCCCTAAAGACTTTATGTTCTAGGCTGACATAGTATTCCTCAAAAAATTCTACTCTATATTTTAAGAGCAGCATGGCTGGTTAAGACTAAGATATAACATGAATAATTTTCCTTATGTGAGTCCCCCCTTTCTCTCTTGTTATATTTATTGATACTATATTTAAGATCTTCTAGTTGTGTCTCCTATTTTTATTCCTACCTCGGCTGGTTTGGATAATAGGTTCATTCTTGTGAAATCCTTTGACCGTTTATGCTTCACTTTTCCATATTTGACAAGTATCCTGATTTCCTTATATGCACTTGTAAACTGACAAGTTAAAACTGTTTTTTGTAATGTTATAGAGACTGATTGGGAGAAAAATGGTCTCTCAAGATACAAACAAATGCACTTGGTAGTTATTTTGGTTAAAGTTGCTTATCATATATCCCATAAACTACAAATGCATGCAGAATCACATATAGAAAATTATGTAAACTTAAATTAGGCTATCCTGGAACCAGCCACGGGTAAAAAGAAGCCCCTTGTTACATCTGAGTCCAAAATTGGCTCACTATCCCCGGGTAACCCGAATAGGGACAACCTCCTCTGTTTAGTTGTTTTTATAAAATGAAAATATGTAGTTTTTTTTTGGTTCAACGTGTAAGATTCATATATAAAAAGTACCAACATCTGCCTAGTGCTCTATGTGAGTTATGTTGCTGTGTGAGTTATTTTCTGAAATGAAGCATCCATTACATGAAGACATCTTTTTAAGTATAATTTAATAGGCTTGCGTAGAAAATACTCATAAAGTTTGGACTTCGCATTATAGAAGCAGTAGTTTGATGCTATGTAATCTCATTTGTTATGGAGCTTCATTGACATTATCCGCATGTGATCTTATTTGCTATAACATGGGCATAGTTGATTGCCTATCAGGACATGATTTAGTCTTCCTATTTCTTTGTCTCAATATCTTTGGAACACTAACATTGCCATGTGTTGCTTAAAGTTTTGACTAAGCAGATTGAGTGTATCTAACCAGTAACTATATAAAGTTTGGTATTCCGATCTAGTTGTTATTATTGGTTAATTAAGTTGGACTGATTTTTCAATTATAGGATTACATGATATCAGATAGTGTGTACTGAGGTTGTAGTTACCTGATTTGAGGTAGTGAATCGTATTGGAAGATTATCTTATGAACAATATTCTAGCATGGGATCTCTTGGATTTATGTGTTAGCGATTAACCCAAGTCACTTAGTGGGGTTTTCAGGTAGACATAGCGCACACAAATTGATCAGAGTGTTAGGACAGCATGGCTTGTTAGGATAAAAATTAACACCTAAATCATCTTCTGTTTAAATTCGTATATCTCTCTAATTATCATTTTGAATTTATAATTTTGTAATTTCTTCTTATTTATTTTGTTTTTGATTCAAAAGTCTTCTTATCTTTTTAATCCAATGGTTTAGATAATGTCTTATTGTTATGAAACCATTTGAACTGTTGTACTTGCTTACTTCTTCCATCGACACATCGTCTGGAAATCTTGTTAACCATCCATGCCTGATCGTACACTTTTCAGTCTGTGATGTTCAAATTTCTAAGTTGTGTCAGTTGTGTGATTTAGTGTTTCATCATGCAGTTTCAAATTTGCAAGACAAGCCAATGAGTTCTTGAATGAGCTAGTCTTAGTTCTAAATTGTTACTTAATATCGAAGAAGTTGCATATCTTTGTTTGGGTCATTACAAGAATATGTCCATGATCAGTCTAGACTTGAGCTGCTTTCAATCTACCAAGGACACAGTATTAATTGTACAATTATATATCCAAAATATTCATGACTCACGAGGGATGAAGGGTTGTCAGCTTGAAAATTTCCTTTTTATTGCTATATTGAATTCTTATATATGATAACACTGCAGAATGTGTCTTTTATAGGGGATATTTACTGATACGAATTCATCGTAAGACATAGATATTGACTTCTGTTATCACATAAAAACTTAAATATCTGCTGCACCATTGCTAAGTGGTCTACAAACAGAGGAGTCGCAATTAAAAAATCTTGTGTTCATTTCTACTGAGTGAACATATTTTGTGTCACTTTAAATCTACTGAGTGAACATATTTTGTGTCACTTTAAATCTGCATATATCCCTTTTCAACTTGGTATAAACTATTGAAGGCTTTTGTTCAGCTGGATTAATGTTTTTAATTGAATGCTATGGCCTCTGATATATATTCTTCTTGCATCTTATTCAGATGTTTGACGATCAGGATCTGGGATTCTTTGCCAACTCTCTAGGCATCATCATTTTCTTTCTGGTTATTGCTTATCATTTTGTCATGGCTGATCCCAAGTATGAAGGCAACTAATGGCTATTTTAGATTGTATCAGACATGTTAGGGGATTGGATATTTTTGATGGGGATTCTATCTAAAAATGTAATGCAATAAATCTGCTTGACCTTGAGAAGCTGCAGCATATGAGTAAAAATCTATAAAGATACATTGGTTATATCGAATATGCAATTTTCTGATAAACATATAATACCAATATTCATGCTTGCCTTACTAGTGTTACGTTATGTCGTTATGATTATTACCTTGGTATATATGCATGTCTGTTGTGAAAATATATACAGAAAATGAAGTGTTTGGTAGTGTAGAAATACTCGTATGGGTTTTTCGTTGGCCATGATGACAGTAATAATCTAGAGATTTTTTTATGCATGCAAGTGGAGTCGTCAAGAACAAGTCTACCCTTGATTAGATTCCAAAGGGGTGTCATAGGGTAGACTTTCACCGGCTTCAATTACCTTATGGTCACTTGCCCCTTTCTTTGGACAGGTGGTTTACCTCCATGGGTTTGTGGTATGTTGCTTTCCCTCGCAATGTCAACAAAGTTGATTTGTGTGATGTTTTTTGGCTTAAAAAAATCATAAATTCAACTCTGAAATATATGTTTAAGGTGGCTACTTATGATAAATGTTGTACAATGGAGATGGTTTGCACACGTATTCATATTAAAGTGGATTAAGTCGGATATTTTAGTATCATATCAAACTTTTACTCTTTATAATAGCAAGTTAATAATTCGTATTACAGCGAACAGATGGAGCGGTTGTGTGGCCTGTACTCACTTTCCGGTGGAAGGTTTACTGCTTCAAAAAAGTCATTTTCAACTCCTTTGTGTTCGAGTCACAGAGCATACTTCTCTTTCAGATGTTTGGAACATGATAAACCAACAAAGTATTAGCACGGTTTAAGAAGAGTGTCTGCCAAAATAGACTGGCTAGGTATACAAGAATTCCACTATAACTTAATTAGCATGGACTCTATAGCTGGTAACATCTTGGTTCAAGGTGCGTCATCTCTGTATGATTGAGTAGACATGGATTGTGGGTAAGAAGAATATTTTGGAACAGAAAAGAAAATAGAGATAATCACCAGGAAGCCATAATTGATATATGTATTATTATTCACAACATTATCTGCTCTTAGTTTAGCCTCTAGTACTGTATTACATGAGAACCCGGAGCAAAAATGCATAAATACAAACAAGCCAAAATCTTGTGCCATATGGATTAAACCCGCAAGACTTGGACTTTTTCTCTTATCAAAACTTAGGATTAAACCTTGGAGATGACCGCAATTGCTTGTTCAAATCAAGGGATTTCTTCTTAGAACCAAGACTGCTTCCAGCATTGCTTGTTACATCTCCTGCCATGCATTCATAAGAGAAAAGAACACAAATAAAGTTGAATATAGAGGTGGTGATAAAAATCCTAGGTGTACATATTTGATCAATGGAAAGCTGAAAAGTTTAATGGATAAAACAATGAACTGATCTTTATACTAGATGAGTCAATATGCATTTATTTATGAATGAGTCCGTTAAGCTTTTACATCCAATGCGTCTAATCGACAAAAGTTAAAGAATTTTATAGAAAAATCCAACCTTAAAAGGAACATGCTTTGAAAGTTAGCAAAGTGTATTTTTAACAATAAAGTCTCTTAAATCGTTTTATTCGTGTATTTAGATTATTATTCGAAACAACAAAAATTTTGCAAATCATATTTAACCAACCCACCTGATTCATCCAATTTGCCATCTCTGTCTATTACTATAACACACACTGTTCAATAACTGCACATAACTCGACTGATATGCAACAAAGCTGAGAAATAATGTGGAAGACGTCAACAAAGTTTGTACAGTACCATCTGCATTCCTCTTCTTGTTCCTTTGCCCAGTAGGAAGTTCTTCAGCACCTAACGCTTTAGCGGCGGCTTCTGTATTTGTAATTGCAGCTTCCTGGTGAATCACAGAACGAGTGATCCTCCTTATATTGCTTGAAATTTTAGTGTCTTCAGTAGTAGGTCCATCAGGTAGATGTTGTTCATCCTTGTTAAGTACTGAGCGTCTTAGCCTCCCTACATTGATTGAAGCCTTCATATCTTCAGTAGTAGGGTCAGTAGCTAGATTATCTCCCTCCTTGTCAAGTACTGAGCGTGTTAGCCTCCTTGCATTGCTTAAACTGTTAGTACCTTCAGTAGTAGGCTCAGTAGCTGAATTATCTCTGTCCTTGCCAAGTACTGAGCGTGTGAGCCTCCTTCCATTGGTTGAACTGTTAGTACCTTCAGTAGTAGGCTCAGTAGCTGAATTATCTCCATCCTTGCCAGATATTGAGCGTGTTAGCCTCCTTCCATTGCTTGAGGTCTTAGTAACTTCAGTAGTAGGGTCAGTAGCTAAGTTGTCTCTCTCCTTTTCAAGTACTGAGCGTGTTAGCCTCCGCATGTTGCTTGTAGGCTTGGTAACTTCAGTAGTAGGTTCTAAAGTCTCTACCTCCTTGTCAAGTAGCGAGCGTGTTAGCCTCCTCGCATTGCTTGAAGTCTTGGTAACTTCAGTAGTAGGCTCAGTGGCTAGTTTTTCTCCCTCCTTGTCAAGTACTGAGCGTGTTAGCCTCCTGCTAGTCACACTACTTGGTTTCTTGTCTTCAACTAGGGTGCTTCTTTCACTATTATCATCAGAAAGGCCACCTACCTTCTGAACTTTTGCACGAGTCAACCTGGTTATCGTCTTATTTGCTTTAATGTCTCCTTTTCCTCTTTTGTTTACTAGTACTGTAGAAGAAATTTTCAGTACTTCTGACGAGCTGGTGATAGAAAAGAGTGATTTTCTCGATTTTTTAACTGCTTTTGAAGCAGCTTCTGTTTCCAAGGATAATTTTGTACTTTTGGATAAATCTTCAGTTTCCATGGAAATTTCAACGCTTTCAGGAAACTTAGACATCAAAGACGCAAGAGCTGCACGAGCAGCAAAAGGATTGAGAGGAGACACGATAGGAATTCCAGTTTCAGGCTCTCTTCCATTTGGCGTAGAGTTATCCATTTGTATTTCTTGTTCATCTGCATCAAGAACCCTCGTAAAAGTATAAAATCAAAATGTCAAAGTCAAACATTTTAACTTTACACACATTGTTGATGATAGTTACCTTCTAACCCAAAAATCTCATCACTAATTCTCTTTTTGGAATCATCAACTGAGTTTCTGATTCCTTCTATTTGTTTCTCTAACAAATCATGGAGATCCAGATCGAAGTCATTGACAACATTCAGTTCTGCAGACACTGCATCTATGAATGCGGAAATTGTTGGATGCTTAGTGATGCTTTTGTTAGCCAATCTCAACAATAGACTAGAAGGAACTGTCAAGCTTCCACCATTGAGATCTTGGTGAAGCCATTTAATCATAAAACTACATCTACAATCTGCCCTCTTTGAATGTCTAACTCTTACCACCTGTTAGCATTGTGAATTCTTGAATAATGGAAGAATAATAGTTTTTTTAAATTGAAATTCGAAGGGCAAAAAAATGTACCTTTTCTACCTCTGCATCAAATGACCCGGTTTCAGATTCTGAGTTTTGCTTGACCACAACATGCTCCCCTGGTTTGACACGAGTGCAATCATCATCTTGGAGTGGAAGAGAACGAACACGAATTCGCGTTAGTGCTTCTTTTTCACTCACCAATATGTCTTGGAAACCGTTGTTTTCAAATTCTATAACAAGACTGACACCATTCGGGCTGCAAATAAGAGAAGTCACATTAATAGAATAGGAAAGTTATATACAAATGCTGAGATAGCATTGAAAATATACTACTAAGCCAAATATTCATTACAATCCATTGGACAGTATTTAATGCCCTTGTGTATTCAAGTATCATACTTCTGAATAATGTTTTGGAATAATATACCACTGGGGGAAGGTTTCCTTATGGTAAAGCATCAAGGTGTAAAAAAAGGTGCATCACAGAGCAAAAATGTGTATCAAACACAAGTCGCCTCCAAAATACATTTTACAGACTTTTCTCGTGAACCTTTATAAAGTTCAACTTTAATATTACATTATATTACATACATATATAAAGTTAAACCTGCAAAAAAATTTGAATAGTACTTATAATCCACTCTGAACCACCACCAAGGTGGTCTAGTACTCTAGCGGTTACGTGTCATTTCCTGACAAGAAGTTTTAGGCTCGAACCTCCCTAGTCAAACATCTTGGTCTGGCTAGGGATAGTTTTCAGAAACAGTCACGGGATAATCTGTTAGGCCATGTCCATCAGAGTGACTTGTCTTCCCCGGGTAATCTAAACAGGAAAAGCGTTGTTCATTTACTTATAGTCCGCTTTGCTTCCTTTTCGTTTATTAACTTTAGAAGAAAGAAACCTTTTATAAAAGCCACGGAAATGACAATATGGCATTGTTTTTATTTAGTTTCTATAACCTACATTACCAGACGTATTTGGTACTGTATTACGAGTATAATTTAATTACAACTTATTACCATATATACTTTAAAACACTAACAGTATAGACTATAGAGCATAAATATACACATTATTATTACTTTATTAGTAGTAGTAGTATTTAGTATAATATAAATGCTTCTACTCAAGACCGAAATTAATGATGTTTATTTGTCAAAAAAAAAAAAACAGCTAACACTAATAGACACTACTTAGAGTACTAGGATAACAACTGATTCAGCTGAACAGATCAATCTCATTATACTTTCCAAGAAATAAGTAAGTTTAAATCAAGACTGAAATTATCAATAAAGTAAGGGGAAAAAAGAGATCAAAAGAGGGACCTGAAATAAACTTGGCAAGGATGCCAAGAACAATCATCTATTTTCATAGCTTCAAGTTCCAGTTCTTCAATGGAATCAGCTGCCATTGATTATCAAGATGAAAATCTGATCAGCTTTGATGAAAATGATGATGATGATGATGATGGGTGAGTGGGGTTTGGGAATAAATTATTGTTAAGACACACAATAAATAAGTTTGTGTCTATTTTTACTTTTATCAGGTACATCACCATCTCCAAAATCTCTGGCAGATAAATTTGGAGTACTTTGTGCCATGGTCTCAACTTGAGGGGCATTTAATTAAACATTTAAACTTGGTCTAAATATATGCCTAAAATTTTAAAAAATTTGACATGTGCATTCCATTAATTCTCTTTCCTAATCTTGCCCTCTGATTTTTCCACATATCATCATCTTACAATTAGGCACACCAATTGGGTTGATTTATCATCATCCTTAAATATATACTCGTAAGTTATTTTATTATCCTTAAAATATAACAAGTGGAATCTACTTATTTTTTTCTCTTAATTTCCTTAATAATTTATACAGTTATTGTTGAAACACGTCGGACCGTTCAAATCGTGACCAATTCGACTATGAAAGTGCGGAATCCATTCATAATCGACTTTGAGGTTTATGTATAATTAATGGACATATAAACACGAATTACATGAAGAATAAGAGATAAGAACAGATGTAAAACTCGTGAATATCATTAATCATATGAATATTACACCAAATCAGTATACATCTGACTGGCACGGGGTATAGATCTCTACCCCGTGCGCTATGAACGAAATCTGTTGCAACACAATTGTAACCTAATTCTAGTACATATAGGCTGTAGAAACGGGTTGAGCTTCTATCTTGTTCATGGGATTCGACTTCCTTCACACGAACTAGATGCCTCGTGCTGACGTCATCACGACCTTAATGATGCCTTCTCTTCATCATAATCAGCCCTTAGAATTGCATTGCAACGGACAACAAAAGCCTCTCAGAAATTGCTTCTACAGACTCCCCCTTTTCCGTTGCAATCAATTCTAGATGAACTCCGATAATCAATAGCTACCGAAAAACCTAAATCCACTGGCTCTCCCTTAACTCATGATATCGAGTCTTCTTGTTGAAACTCGATCTTCTGACATCGTATCCTGATCTTCAAACTGCAAAGTCCCTGTCCCTCTATGACAACCAACTAACCCAACACATCATTGTAGTTCTCCCCCTCAACAGTTAACCACTTCCGAATTAAGCATTGCCACCTTCCACTTAGGATCGTCGCTCTCCTTGCCTAATCGGCATATAATAGAGAAGTTGAATTTCCAACAATCAGCATCAAATCAACCAGCTATCACAAAGATAAGAAACTCTACAACCTGCATCACAAAATGTAATACCATAGACCCTGTCTCAAATATAGCAGCATCAAACTCCGTTTTGTATCTCCACAACTCTACTAATCACCTGAAGTCTTTCTTATCGGATCTCCCCTTCAGTTATATAAACCGCCAATCACATAAAGATCTTAATCTCGCAATGAAACTTATATATCGCCTGATTATTATCCTTACATAATGGAATATAGATAGGTTCAATCTTCAAATACTCAAACAACAAATAACCAGCTTCATCATTTCAATACTTCAACAAAGTTTTAACTATGTCTCGTATCTTCATTGCTCCAATACTTTGACAAAAGCTTCCATAACTGCTATATAGAAGATCATTTGTTGAACAATATCAATCAAGACTGAAAACACTATGATATTCATTACTCAAGCATTTTAAAAGTGTAAACGCCGTCAATTGTTAATTCTAATAGAATAACACTTTGATCACCACTTTGTCTCGAGTATATCAGAGTTTTGCGGAGAAAACCGAAGAATATTCTTGAAATTTTTATTCCCCCCTTTTCTCGGCAAATACTCTAAAAATCAGCCAATAATAGGTTACGGTATCTCTCATTCTTGAGGTTCTTCAAAATGCTTAGAGCTCACGACGTTTAAAGCTCTTCGCCAAACAGGGTATACTCGTTTTCCCTCCAATTTTTCCCAGCCCATTAATACCATGTTGAAACACATCGGACCGTTCAAATTGTGACCAATTCGACTATGAAAGTGCGGAATCCATTCATAATCGACTTTGAGGTTTTTGTATAATTAATGGACATATAAACACGAATTACATGAAGAATAAGAGATAAGAACAGATGTAAAACTCGTGAATATCATTAATCATATGGAAATTACACCAAATCAGTATACATCTGACTGACACGGGGTATAGATCTCTACCCCGTGCGCTATGAACGAAATCTGTTGCAACTAAGATCGTTAAAACACAATTGTAACTTAATTCTAGTATATATAGGCTGTAGAAACGGGTTGGGTTTCTTTCTTGTTCATGGGCTTCGACTTCCTTCACACGAACTAGATGTCTCATGCTGACGTCATTACGAGGTGATGATGATGTCATCACGACCTTGATGATGCCTTCTCTTCATCATAATCAGCCATTGGAATTGCATTGCAACGGACAATAAAAGCCTCTCAGAAATTGCTTCTACAGTTATCATAATTATATTACTAGGTGGATAATGAAGCTAAACTTTTATAAAGATATATCATTTACCACTACAAAAACTAGTTTGTAACAAGAACTTTATAGCCGGAGTACATATATTTATCAAAACAAGTTTGTGGCTTATAAATCTAAAATTAATGTACAAACAAACATATCATATTTTTTTGAAAGCTCGAATTAAAGTAGTTTATGGTTATCTTCGTAAGGTTTATATTAATAAAGACATTTTTGACTTCAGGTGTTTTTTTACAACATTTATTTTTTATTTTACAAAGAATATTTTGAAAGAATTCATTCATGCATTGGAACCCAACTTAAGCTGAAGAAACTTATTCAATGGTCACACATTTCATGTCATATATATATATATATATAATTATACTCACTATTTTTTTCATCTACAAAAGTCAATCTAGTAAACCTATGTGTTTTGTAGGTGTGGATCACTTGAGTTATGCTTCAATTATAGTAGCTTTTGTTTTATGAGTTTTAATGTTGTTTAATAAAATATTTAAGTTAAAATGAAAGAAGAGAATTAAAAGGAAAAAAAAAAACAATCCGATCATAAAAGAAAGTAACAACATTTATTGGAAAAAAGATAATATTAGGTGAAAAAGTATGAAATAGATGAAATAAATAATCTCTTAAATCATTGTTAAAGGGGGTGAAAAATGAGTGGGAGAAACAAACAATGAGAAGATGAAAAGTTAAACCTTGTAGTTGAAACGTGAATGTGAGTTCGGATATGTGAATAGTCTTATTTAAGTAAAATGAGAGATACGTATGTGAGTTTATTATCATTATTATTATTATTATTATTATTATTATTATTATTATTATTATTATTATTATTATTATTATTATGTTTTGTTTCGTTTTGTCTAGGTTTATTATAGGATATTGTGGGATACAATGAGTTTTAAACTTGAAGGTGAAATATTAAGGTCGTTATTGGCTGGGATGTTGAGTCTCAAGTTGAAATAAATAAAAGAAAAACATTAAAATGCCATTAAATTCATACAGTTAAATAATTGCATTAATAAAAAACGTTACATTAATAAAAAAAATACATATACTTATAAATAAACTTTACGTTATTAAAAAACAATTACATTAACGTTGATTGTATTTTGTTAGGAAGTTCCAGATATATTCAACTACAGCCTTCTGAAGTTGATGGTGCACCCTTTATCACGTTTTTTTTCTTTTCCCGTTTCATATGTTGTTGTCTCACGCCCCTTTAATTCCACAGTCGGCGAGAGTTACTCATGATGAAGGATTAGCAGGTGATGAACGAAGTTTTGAGTAAGTTTGTCCACATGTCATTAACCGGTGATCGAGATTAATTGTTTTTTTAATAATTGCAATGAATTTTGTATTAATTTTTTTTTTATTGGAGCTTTTTCTAAACAGAAACTAGTATCTTATTTATGACACGATTCTATATATTCACATATATGTATGAGTCACTGTATTTAGATTTATTTTAGTTTTTGCCGACTACATAGACAAACAAATGTTGCTCTTGAATTACACAAAACACTATCCATGACATGAAAACAATATTTAAAAAAAAAAAAATAGTGGATAGACATGAAAAACTGAAAACAATATTGTGAAAAAGAATATATTTGAAACACCACTCGTGAGCTTGTCTTCAGAATTTATCCAGAAAGATGCATTTCCTCGTGACATATTGAAATACAACGCCACCAAAGGTGTCACGTAGTGGCACAACTGTTGAGAGCGGTATGTCATTTTCTTATTATTTGATAACTTTTTGTTTGATTGGATTATTATGAGATATTGTCGGGTTTAAATTTGAAGCTGAAAAAATAACGTCGCTCCCCTCACGCCATCCTCATTCGCAACCCAACCCACCGATATTATTCATTAAAAAAAATTACTTTCTCTCTCTTATATTTACCCAACTCAGCTAATACCAATTTTTAAATTCTCATCAACAACTCAACCAAACTATTTTTTTTAATACATTATAATGTTTTTTTAATTAACTTTTATATTTCAAGTATTTTTTTAAAAAAAAAATACTTTTTATATAACAAAAAAATAATTTATTTTATCATAAAAAATAATCAAATTCTTAAAATATTTCACATTCATCAACATATATTAAACAAAATCGACACCTCATTTTACAATCCTTACATGAAAATAACACATATGTAATATTAGAACATAAAAGTTATTTACTTATCCATTAGTTGCAAATTTTTGCCGTATGTGCTTGATCAAGTCATTTTTTAGAGTGTTATGAGCTCCTCTACTGCGAAGTTGCACCCTATTGGTCATATAACTTGAGAAAAAGAAGATTCTTCATGATGTTGAGAATTCGGATAATCTTATGGATCTTCAAGATTGAAAATATAACTTGGATTCATGGTAAAAAGAAACTAAGATAATTTTATAGTATAAAATAAAAGATATGGATAGAAAAATTTATAGCATGTAATGTATAAAAAATAAAAACATTGAGCATGCCACTTGCATATATTCGAAATTAATGAAACTGCATCCACTGCATATCTCGTGTACTACCATGAGCATGCCACGGACATGCGTTGGTGTAATCACTTAATTGATTGGCTTTGCAATTGTTTAATATTATATTTGTACTTTATGTCCGACCGTCCCTTTCATTCAGAAGCTGGTGAGGATGGTCTCAATAGTGCCGTGGTCGTGGGGAGTGGCCGAGTGGGGACCTTGAACTTCAAGTCGTACGTAATGGTTAAAGATACGACTATACGAGTAGTAAAATCATGACAAGAAATAATTAGTTCATTTATTTATTTATTTATTTTTAAAAAAGGTTTTCATTTCTTCTCCCGTCCCCTTCCTTTCACATTCAACTTCCCGCTCCCAATATCTTTTCAAACTCCCCCCAAATTTCAATTTCAAATCACACATACACACACACACACACACTGAGAAATCTCTCTCAATTTCTCTCCCATCACGACGATGTCTCCAACCTTCATCTTCCCCAAAACCCTAATTTCTCTCGAAAAAGAATCCGCTTCCGATGCCCCGAATCTCTTTGTCCAAAACCCTACTTCCCTCTCCTCTCTCCGTCCTTCCGATCTCGAAGAATTCGTTAAAGGTTCAGTACAGTCTTTCTTCTCCCCTTTTCAATTTCAATTTCACTATTTATAACTAAAAATCACCTCCTTAATTTCCAATCACAGGCCTATCTTTTGATCTATCCGATAAAGAGCTGTATTGCGTCCAAGAGCAAGACGTATTCGATCGCATTTACTCGTCGATTAAGTACTTTGGGGATTTGACTCCTGGTTGTAAGTTGAATATTGTGGAAAGTTTGAGGTCAAACTTTAGTGTTTTGCTTCCGAATATTGATTCACTTTTTAGGGTTTCAAGTTCACCGAGTAGAGATGAGGGTGAATGTGATGAGGGAGGTAGTAGAGTGTTGGATCGAGTTAATTCTCATCGGAACGCGTTTAAAATTTATACGTTTTTTCTTGTTAATGTTGTTGTCTTACAGGAATCAAACAGTGGTTCAAGCACTACTACTAAAGTAAGCTGATTACGTTGCTTGCTTAATGCTTATCGTTAGAATTTTGCTGTATGCTTAAACACAATTTGGAAAATTAGTAGAACTAGTGGATTAACTGGCCTAAGTTTAGACATCGCAGTTACGAAAAAAAAGTCATTTTTGGAAGAAATTTACTCTGCTCAAGTTTGTTATTGTGTACAATTGTATAAGTAGCCGTACACAACGTTTCATGGTTTAGATAGCTGTAGTTCGTAGAGTATACTATTTGTACGTGCTGTGATTGCATAATACATGTGGTGCACATATCATTTTCAATTAGGAAAACTAGGCATATATGTAAGGGAATGCTATGTGATGTACTTATACTAAAACTAGGCATATATTTAGAGAAATGATGTACATTACTGCATTTTACCTCTAGTGTTCGTGGTTAGTCATAAACTTTAATAGGATTATTGGTCTTCCTTTTTAGGCACTGCCAAGTGGTAGGAAGAAACATCCTGTTAGCTCATGGAATTGGGAAGCCCAAAGGGGACGTATACTAAATTTGATTGCTAATTCCTTGGAGATCAATCTATCATCGCTCTTTGGCTCTTCAGATCCAGATGAAAATTATTTGTCTTTTGTTGTGAGGTATGTTGGGTATCATGATGAATGGGGTATATCTGATTAGCTTGAATATACGTATCTATAAATTTGAAGCTTTATGTCAATTACAATGTCATGGTTTGGTTTGTTGTAGAAATTCACTTTCCATGTTTGAGAATGCAATGTTGTTGAAAGATGCCGAGGCAAAGGAAGCTCTATGCCGTATTGTTGGGACTTGTGCGACTAAATACCATTATTTGGCACAATCTTGTGCTTCAATCTTGCACTTACTTCATAAACATGATTTTGCTGTTGTGCACTTGGCTGATGCTGCAGCTTTGGCAGAGAAAAAGTATTCTGATGGAAGCCTGGCTATCTCTCTTATAAGAGAAATTGGGAGAACCAACCCAAAAGATTACGTGAAAGACACTGTTGGAGCTGATAATATTGGAAGGTTTCTTGTAGAGCTTGCTGATCGTTCACCAAAGTTAATCTCAACTAACATAGGTTTATTGGTTCCCCACTTTGGTGGAGAATCATACAAGATAAGGAATGCCCTTGTCGGAGTGTTGGGAAAGCTGGTGGCAAAAGCCTTTAATGATATTGAAGGGGAAGTAAGTAGCAAGTCCATTCGTCTTCGAACAAAGCAGGCAATGTTGGAAATATTGCTAGAACGTGCTAGGGATGTTTCAGCATATACCAGAAGTCGAGTATTACAGGTATGGGTTGAACTGTGCGAAGAGCATTCTGTATCGATTGGTTTATGGAACGAAGTTGCTGTAGTAGCTGCTGGGAGGTTGGAGGATAAGAGTGCTGTGGTTAGAAAATCTGCACTGAATTTACTCATCATGATGTTGCAACATAACCCATTTGGCCCACAACTGCGTATAGCTTCATTTGAGGCAACCTTAAAGCAGTACACAAAGAAGTTAAATGAACTTGAGCCGAATGGTTCAGAAGAAAGTGCTTTGGAGGTATCACCACTTGATAGTGATACCAGAAATGAAGATGGTGAATTAGTGGAAGACAATGCTGGAGCTCTTAAGGAGCAGCATGATAGTTTGACTGACAGCTGCATGCCTAATGAGGATGAGCAAAGTACTCAAACAGATAGTTCAGTACCAGATGTTGGGAATTTGCAGCAAACCAAGACTTTGATTGCATCACTTGAGGCCGGATTGAGATTTTCTCAATGTATATCTGCCACCATGCCAACCCTTGTCCAGTTAATGGCTTCATCATCAGCGACTGATGTTGAAAACACAATTTTATTGCTAATGAGGTGCAAACAGTTCCAGATTGATGGGTCAGAAGCTTGTCTTAGAAAGATGTTGCCACTGGTGATGCACTAATGCCTTATACTCCAACGCTTTTACATGAAAATATTCAGCTGTATGGATATTTACCATTGCACCTATTGTTCTTATTTTAACATTTCATTCTGACACTAGCCTTTTGAGTGTAGGTATTTTCCCAAGACAAATCCATTTCTGAGGCGGTGGAGAATGCATTTGTTCATATTTACATAACAAAGATTCCAATTGAAACTGCTAAAAACCTCATTACTCTTGCTACTGATTCGAACATTGGGGATCTTGCAGCATTGGAGTTTATTGTTGCGGCATTGGTATCTAAGGGGAATATTTCTTCTAGCACGGTATGGTCTTAAATACCAATCAGGCTAATATCAGTGACCATTTTAAACTTCCTAATGTAGTTAGATTCAACCTACTTTATATATAAGGATGATGTGACTTTGAGTATGTAGTTATTTTTCCTTCCAATTCTCCCCACACTAGTTATGTTTCTTTTGATGTTTTGTTAAAATGGAATTCCTGTATGGTGACAGATCTCAGCATTATGGGATTACTTTTGTTTCAATGTTACCGGGACTAGTGCAGAACAAAGTCGTGGTGCTCTATCTATATTGTGTATGGCTGCAAAATCATCAGCTGATGTTCTTGGTTCTCATTTACAAGACATCATAGATATTGGTTTTGGTCGATGGGCAAAGGTAGAACCTCTGCTTGCCAGGACTGCTTGTATCGCACTTCAAAGGCTATCTGCTGATGACCAGAAACGTTTGTTGACTAGTCATGGTAGCAGAGTATTTGGTGTTTTTGACAGCTTGGTAACTGGATCTTGGCTTCCAGAACATATATGGTATTCTGCTGCTGATAGAGCAATCAGTACAATATATGCCATCCATCCTTCTCCAGAAACTTTAGCAGCTGATTTGGTGATAAAATCTCATCATTCTGTTTTTGGTACCGAAGAGTTGCAAAACGACGCTGATGGTAGCAGTTCAAATGTTCTTACTACGGTTCAAGTAGCGAAACTAAGTAGATTTCTATACGTTACAAGCCATGTTGCCATGAATCAACTGGTATATATCGAATCTTGTGCTAGGAAGATACAAAAGGAGAAAGCAAAGAAAGAAAAACTGGTTGCAGAAGGACAGCATGCTGACAGCAATGGTGGTAAACCTCTTACCGAACCAAAGGTGGGATGTAACAATATCTGGAAATATTGTTCATACGATATCTATATGTATCTGATTGTAATTCTATTTTAGATGCTTTGTTCTTGCTTTCACGATTGGTTTTTTTAATGTCACGTAGGAGGATGATATAAATGCAGAATTAGGTGTTGCTGCCTCAGAGGATGCATTGCTTGACATACTTTCTGAAAGGGCAGAGAAAGAAATTGTTGGTGCTTCAACCGGGAAAAACTTGATTGGACACTGTGCGCCGTTTCTGTCAAAATTGTGTCGAAACTTCAGTTTGATGCAGAAGGTAATCATTGTTCTTCTTATACTTTTTGTTTAGTAGGGTTTCATTGAGACACATAAGAAGTTAATAAACTATTCTTGCATGTATATGTTGTTTGGTAATGCGATTTATATAGTTGCTGACATGGATTCCATTTCTACTTTAGTATCCTGAATTACAGGCATCGGGGATGCTTGCCTTATGCCGATTGATGATTATTGATGCCAACTTTTGGTAGGCTTCTGTATTACTCTATTTTCTCTTATCATTTTCTTATTATCTAGAAAATCTAAACTGTAATATATATTCCAGTGAAGCAAACCTACAGCTTTTATTCACTGTTGTGGAGAGTGCACTGTCAGAAACTGTTCGCTCCAATTGTACAATAGCTCTCGGAGATCTGGCTGTTCGCTTTCCCAATCTTTTAGAACCATGGACAGAAAATATATACACAAGGCTACATGATCCTTCAGTTTCTGTCAGGAAGAATGCTGTATTAGTTCTCTCTCATCTCATTCTCAATGACATGATGAAGGTTGGGGATCCAGACTAATTACTTCAGCTGTCATATATTAATAGTAGATGGTTCTGAAAACGATCTCATATTTTTATAGGTAAAAGGCCATATAAATGAGATGGCAATGCGACTAGAAGATGAAGATGAAAGGATTTCTAATCTTGCAAAACTATTTTTCCATGAGTTGTCAAAGAAAGGTAAATGTTGATGCTGGCTGCAGATTCTTTTATGAGGATTTTTTTTCTGTTTGGTTTTGGAGAGTTGTGTAAGCCTTGAGTCCTTACTAATCACATATCTTGGCTTTGCAGGGAATAATCCTATATATAATTTACTGCCTGATATCCTTGGCAAGTTAGCAAACGCGGACTTGAACAGAGAATCTTTTTTCAACATTATGCAATTCTTGATTGCGTCAATCAAGAAGGTAGAAATAATTCATTTTTTTGTGGCATCAATGAGGTATAAAGTCAACCATTGACATTGCATGTTAAATTTTTTAGGACAAGCAAATGGAAGCTCTTGTTGAAAAGTTATGCTATAGATTTAATGGGGTCACAGGTATGTCTCGATAATGTTCTAACAGTCTCATTTTGCTAGGTCAGTTCTTAAGGTGTATTGTGAAGATATAGTTGAAGTTCTTTTTTCCTTGTGTCTCCCGTTGTTAGTTATAATGCGTCTTATCTTGTTTTTATGTCTGTCATGTTCTGCGATACTCCATCATTTCAGGAAAATTTTTTCTTATGTTCACTCATACTATAATCTATATAACTTGAGTGTCAGCTCTCATGATAATTGAGCTCTGCTTCAATGCTGATGTGTTTGTTCTCCTTCAATGACCTTTTTATTGCAGATACCAGGCAGTGGGAAAACATATCATATTGTCTCTCACAATTATCCTTTACCGATAAAGGCATTAAAAAGTTGATAGAATTATTTAAAGTTTATGAGAATGTTTTATCCAATGAAGCTGTGATGGAGCATTTTAAAAGCATTATAAACAAGGTGCAGTCTATGATCTATATATTTGCACTATATCCTAAGCTTTTCTTTAAGAATGCTTTACATTATGTACTTTTTAAATCGCTATTTAGGGTAAGAAGTTTGCAAAACCAGAACTGAAGTCGTGCATCGAAGAGTTTGAGGATAAAATATGCATGTTTCACATCGATAAAAAGGAACAAGAACTTACAGCAAGAAATGCAGCCGCTCATCAACAGAAAGCTGATGCCATCAAAAATATTACTCTGGATGCTAATATTGAAGAGGAAAGTGCCGAGTCTGAAGCTGATGAAGGTTTGTACCAATGAAAGATGAGATTATATAAAGATTCTATTACTTTTTATGACGGTTTTCAAATATAAGTAATTAAGTATATACAAAACATTAAAGGTTTTTTTTGTTTTCATATGATACAGATGGTGAGGTCATGGATCCAACAATAGATGAAACTTCTGACATTCCTACTAATGAAAATGCTTCAGAAGCTGATGACTTGGAAATGTCTGATGCCCATGAAAATGCCTCAGAAGCTGTTGACTCTGAAAAGTCTGATGTTTCTAGTAATGAAGATGCTGATGCTTCAAAACAGGCTGACTTTGAAGAACATTCGCATGTTTCTAGTCAAGTGATACAGTCAGAAGCATGTGATGATGAGATCCAATCTCCACTAGTTATTCCAAAAGGTAGCGTGAAACTCTGACAAACTTTCGCGGATGATTATGATACAATAAACCATGACCATAAGTTTGTGGTGATTTCCTCACAGGAACCGCAAGGCATAGAGGCAAGAAAAGTAGTAGTATATCTGAGAAGGCCGATTCTCAAGCTCCCAGCATCAGAGTTACAAGGTCTAGAAGAAGGTGAGATTTTTCTTTTGCTCTTCTATAACTTTTTCATCGTCTCGAAAATAGTTTTCAACATCCCCTTTTATACTTTTTTTTAAGTAACACCAAATTCACGAGGGACTCGGAAGGAGTTTATTGTTTAAAAAAGTAAATTGACTTTGTTAGTATGGAAGAGTAATTGATGGATTAATAAAGTTGTTACTTGTTAGTTGTATGCTAATGTTTGATTTGTTCATTGCAGGAGTTAATGAGTGAGGAAGTCTCTGTCTCCTGTATGTTGTTCAGTTGTAGAAAATATGGATTAACAACGAATGAGTTGTATGGAAGTTCTTATAAGAGCTGGCCTGCTCGGATGGTGCTTAATTTGGATGCTCTAGTTTTTGGTGTTTGTTACAGCACTAGAAATTTGAAATAACTTGGCTTGTAATTCCACATGTTTACCATCACTATATTTCGTCTAGAAATGACTTGGTTTTCAAAAAAATAAAAAACAAGTCGAAGTCTTTATTTTAAAGACAACATATATTCATATCTCGTTATTCAAGGGCAGGCAGAAGTGCACAACCAACTTTGGTATGTCACATAATTGTTCACTCAACATAAAAGCTATGAAAATACTAGCATTTTACCGGTACAATATAGTGGTGGTAGCGACGGTGATTGGTAACAATGTTTAAAAAACTGGTATTTTAGTCATACATGTGAAAAAAATTTATGGTATTACTGAAAATATCGATCAGTACAACTATATTAATTGTTTTTTATAAAAATTCCACAAAAGTTGTTACAATTTAACGAAAATAATCAAAATACAATTATAATTCACTCAAAGATAATACCAAATAAGTATTTTATAACAAATATAAGTTTAAAGTTCACAAATAACAAAAAATAATATTAAAATAATATAAAATAATTTTTATAAAAATTCAATATTTTTTTAAATACCAGAAATACCGGCCGGTATTAAATAGTGAAAATACTGGCCGGTATTAAATAGTGAAAATACCGAAAAAATACCGAGCCTAAAATACCGGAGTATCCGTCGATATCGGTAATACCGGCCAGTATATACCGGTATTGGTTGGTAGTGGTGGCGGCGTGACGGGTGGCGGTGTGGTTATCATTGTAATTGTAAATATAATTAATTTAAAAGATGTAGTGTAGTTATTTTGAAAGTTGATGGGTCTATGTTGTAAATAATTTCATTAAGAGTATTGTAGGTATTTTAAGTGGAAATGTTTAAATTAATGGAAAAAAAAATTAATATTCATTAAGGGTACAATGTCCATTTCGTTTGGGGACATTTTGGGACATTTTTATATCTCTCAGCAGCAACCATAGCCAAGGTGAAATTCACGGGACAAAGATGTTTAATGTTTAAGATAAAAGGTTATTTTACAAGTTCTTTGAAATGCATATTAGATTTTTCCATGTTTATCTATATCTATATTATATTATAAAGCAAATAGGGTTTCAACTTTCAATTTCAATAATGTACACATGATAATACATAATGTACCATATATCAATGTCTACAATTTTCTCTCTCTTCCATAAATCATTTTATTCCTCTAATTCTTTCAAAATCTTTTATCTCAAAAACTGTATATCGATAAATTATAAAAATTATATGAGTGTTCTTAACATTTCATTCTTTCATTAGAGATGTCATTCGATATACTTTCGACGAATTTTTAAATCTAGGGTCGGAGCCCGTACAACTAAGATATTTAGCTATGACACTCTATGACATATCATCTCTTATGACCTATCACCATCTTACTGCCGCAACGCGCGATTACTTGCTCTCGTATTACTTTGAAATAAGAAATTGAAACAATTCATCCTCTTAACTCATTCTTTTAATGTCCTAACTCAATTTCAAGTATAATTTAGGAGGATTAATTATTTTTTTTAAAGAAAATAATAAAACCGGTTTGACAAATGCACCCATAGTTGAGTGTGTGTCTAAATACATTCTCACCGGTTCAAATTCGTCTTTCGGACCCACCCACTCATCTGCATCAATCCAAAATATCCAAAAATACAACAAACAAACAAACAAACAATGGCTGCTGCTGCTTCTTCTTCATCTTGTCTTAGATCGTCGCCGATATTCTCAGCTCCTCCATCTCAACCACTCAACAACACTCACACAGCAGTAGTAACACCCCTCTTTGTACACTTATTTTTATACACACACTTCTTTATATATATCATGTTAATTTTTTCAGATATCCCTAAGCTGTCATAAGCTTCCTAGAGACTATTTTGTTACATTATATATATATATATATATTTTATATGAATTAGACACTAAAAAGGAAACTGTACATAGAAGAAATGAACAATTGGCTAATCATTGTATGCTTATTGTTATTATAATAATAAATTTATATTGTACCACATTTTAGGGGGTGGTTAATATCGGGTGTACGAGCAATCGTGGTTCGGCGGCGTTGGTGTTACGCTGTTCAAGGGAGGACAGGATGGATATGAGGGCATCCGCTGTTGCTGAAGGGATAGCTGAAAGTTTTAGTAGTACGTATCGATTTTGTTTTTTAAGAGAATTATCCGTGTTGTGGTCATATGGTTTTGATTATTTTCATTGGCAGATTCTTTATCGGAGACGGACGATAAGGAACCTAGTGTATCGACTATATTGATGAATTTTGAGAATAAGTTTGATCCTTATTGTGCCATGAGCACGCCTTTATATCAAACCGCTACTTTCAAACAGGCAAGTTCCGAGTGATAAATCTTTTAGTATGAATTTCTTTGAATTATTAGGTAAAAAGGTGTGGCCTTTATGTCATTATAGAAGTAGACGGTGTTTCTGTTAGTCTCTAAGTATGCATTCTTAAGATGATTATTGAAAGATTCTTTATTTGTGATTTGTAGCCTTCTGCAACTGAAAATGGCCCTTATGATTACACCAGGAGTGGCAATCCCACTCGTGATGTGTTGGAAAGGTTTATTCTCTCACGTGCCCAAGGCAACTAGTGTTAGTTTAACATCATGTTTTAATACATTTGTTGTTAATTGTTATCAGTCTTCTTGCAAAGCTTGATAAAGCAGATCGAGCATTTTGTTTTACAAGTGGAATGGCTGCTTTAGCTGCAGTCAGCCGTCTAGTAAAAACTGGTAAAGTTAAACTACATTATTAGCTTTTTATTGAAACTATAGTCAAATCATAGATGATTTATGGGTAGTCCATTATAGTTACTATGTCATCTTAATGCTTATAAGTATGAATAGGTGATGAAATTGTTGCTGGGGAGGACATATATGGTGGTTCTGATCGATTACTGTCACAAGTTGTTCCAAGGACAGGAGTCATCGTTAAGTCAGTACATTATCTTTTGTAATAAAATTACTTTATTTTAAAGCAGCAAGTTTATAAGTAATTATCACTATTTAAAAATGTAATTTAAAGGCGAGTAGACACAACTAACTTAGAGGAGGTTGCTGCTGCAATTGGGCCCCAAACTAAGCTAGTATGGTTGGAGAGTCCAACCAATCCCCGAATACAAATTTCTGATATTCGTGTAAGTTTTAGTATGATGTCAAGTTACCTTATATTCTTATTTTTATATTAGTATCATACAAAAGGTTTGATGACTTTTCATTTCAGAAAATAGCAGAAATTGCTCATGCGAATGATGCTATGTTATTGGTCGATAATAGCATAATGTCACCTGTATTGTCTCGACCATTGGAGCTTGGAGCAGGTGCTTAGAATATAATATTTTCATGGTTTGTGAGTACTGAAATTGTAGTGGTAACCATTTTGTTTCTTTATCCAGATATTGTGATGCATTCAGCGACAAAATTCATTGCGGGACACAGTGATGTCATGGCTGGAGTGCTTGCTGTAAAGGGAGAAAGGTCTGTGTATTTTCAGATAATCCTTTGCTTTATTTCAAAAATGCATAAAACAATCATATTATTTTGGTAACTTTGGTCTGGTACTACATATTAAACAGGCTGGCAAAAGAATTGTATTTCCTACAAAATGCAGAAGGCTCTGGGCTGGCACCTTTTGATTGTTGGATTTGTTTACGTGGAATCAAGACAATGGCCTTACGTGTCGAGAAGCAACAAGTAATAATTTATATATACATCTCCGACTAGACTGTAATTATATACTTTTTGTCTTTATTTGACAGTTATATATTTACAGTGATTTATTTGTTATTTAGGGAACTCATTTTACAATGATCTTTCAATATCACTTCAACTCATTAGATTATTGAACTTGCCTAAGTACCTTCTGACCATATTGCAAGTATTTTGGTGAGAATATGTTATATTCAGTAGGTGAAGATGCATTCTTTTAAGTCTTGTTGAGATTTTGTGTTATTTGAATGTATAGCTCATCCCGTGACCCCTTATTTGTGTAGTAAGTTTGATATAAGTAGTATTGTTAAATGTAGATAATGATCTACTTTTTTTTTTTCTTCACAAAGCCTATCAGGTTACACATAACCCTGGAAAATAAATTGCGTGTTAGTTGTATCAAACTATGCTATTTTACCATAATACTATTTCTCATGAAAGAGAATTTTGTGACCGTTGGCAGGATAATGCACAGAAGATAGCAGATTTTCTGTCATCTCATCCACTGGTAAAGAAGGTTAATTATGCTGGTCTTCCTACCCATCCTGGACGCTCATTACACTACTCTCAGGTTTTTTACCCACATTCCCATTACACAAGCATACACATATTCTATTTCAACTCTTCTGTTTTCTACTAATATGCTTCCACTGATAACATAATTTTCTTTAATTTCTGTTGATGTGTTGTCCCTTTCATTCATCCCCACCCATTAAGAAAATAGTGTCTTTATCATGTGAGTGAGTTGTAGTTTGTGCAATATTAGTTATTTTCCAACAAAATTAAAGTTCCATATTAAGCACTGGTCCAACAATGTACATAAGCACGGGCAAAAGTTTATTGTTGCTGCAGTTAAGTGACTGATGGGACGTTATGGCTGAAAATGAGTATATGTCGGTTATTGAAACAAATATGATTGGTCTTAAAGACCATTATCCCATTTTATATTGTGAATTTCAAATCTACAGCACATGTATCAATAGTTGTTTGACCTGTTAATAATATATTTTGTCTTAGAACCCCTTGTCCCAGAAATCATTGATGCCAATCAAGAATGATCACATTAACTATATGAACAAGAAACAAAGGGATGAACCTAAACGCAATATATATTTTATGTACTGAATGCGGGTTAGATGCAATCTGTTATAATTGCACATTTGCACATATATATATGTAGATACATAAACGCCGTGTCCTTTCAATGAACAGACATGACTTTCTAGACAGTGGTTTCTAACTACATATTATAACTTTCTAACTTAACACAATTACATGATAGACTAAATTACATAACTAAGTCTATTGACACTTTTGACCCATTACACAATCAAACTTGGGTTGAACAATTAAGGCCAACAGAACCATGTGAGGATGATAAAGGATTCTAAACGGGCCATTGAGAACTGTAGCTAAAAGAATAATGACAATCTAAAAGCTTAATATGTGGCTGCCATTTATGTAACAATGACAATGGTAACTATTGCCTTTGAAATTTTAACCGTTCCAGAACAGAAGAATCAATCCCTTGAATATGAGTATGAAGCATAAAAAAGCTCATCTATATGAAAGGAGTTGGTCAACTACATATAACTTCTTATTGGTATGCCCATTAGTATACTATGTTTTTTTTTTCTTTGGTAGGCCGCCCTCAACAGTGGGGAGTTTTATGTTGCACATGGTGTTTATCAAAAAAAGAGAACATTACTGGATAGATTACTGTTTTTAAAGTACGGTAGTATATTTAGGAGTAATTCTTTTCTTTTTCTAGTGGGAAGTAGGGAGAAACACTAATTAGAGAAAAAAAAAAACTTACAAATTATAATGACAAAAATAATAGAAACAAACTGGTAAATGATTTGAAATACTTGTAATGATTTTATTCTACAAATAAAGTGATTATTAACTAACACAATTTTATCGTGCAGGCAAAAGGAGCAGGATCAGTCCTGAGTTTCTTGACAGGGTCACTGGCTCTGTCGAAGCATATAGTGGAAACTACCAAGTACTTCGGCATAACTGTTAGTTTTGGTAATCATCTTTCTTTGCTATTCAATTTTCATTTAAACTTTCTTGCAAGGCATTGTCTTGACCAAACCATGTTTTCTGTTTTGATTTTACAGGGAGTGTAAAATCGCTAATAAGCATGCCTTGCTTTATGTCCCACGCATCTATACCGGCAGAGGTTCGCGAGGCCAGAGGTCTCACGGAAGATCTTATTCGTATCTCTGTGGGGATTGAGGATGTAAATGACTTGATTGCTGATTTGGATCATGCACTAAGAACTGGTCCTATTTAGTTTGGGTATAAAAATAAATCTTGCTTAGGGTTTTTGGCTATAAAACATTGAATCATGACAGCATCTACAAGACTTGTTATATCATTCTTGGTAATAGTATTGTTCAATTTGATTTTGCCACTTTTAAAGAAAAAAATTCCACGTTTAACCATAAAATATCCTGAAGTAGGCACCTCAGGTTTGCTCCCGACTTCAAAATTTAACCATTTAGAACCCAGATTTGCTAAACCCGACTTGATGAGAAAGTAAACTCGTTTGGTAAACCCAGCGTCAAATTTTCTTATATCTTGAATATGGGCTCATGGAACACGACTTCACTTATCTCATGGGGGCTGTTTTGGTCGAGAAAGTACGAACCTTTTGTACCATTTGATAGTGAAAGAAAGAGGAGAAATGAAGTGACAATCAAGCAGTGAGACGATATCCTCATTTCTTTGGTCAATCTCGTTTTACCAATGACCATTGGTTTGGTCAACATGTTTCACACAAAAGGCTTCACGTTTCTTTAAATAAGAGGGAACTTTATAGAAATATGAAATATCCATTTTTAAATTACCTGTATGCCAAACAACTCGAGTCCCGCTATTACTATCATTTACGCAATACACAATTTGTGTTTTTATTATTAGAACTTTAACCAACAAGATTTTGGTTGGTGGCTACTTTGGTAAAATACTAGGCCAATTCATATACTTTCAAGTAGTTATTTCTAACAACCAGGTCTTCATTGAACAATTTTAGATTCAATAATAGTACTAATCCAAGTATCACTGGAATAATCATGTTAAATTAAACGGTTAAATGAAACCTTTACGGTTCCTATTCTTATCAACAAACTAAACCTTTCACCCACCTTTGCATAATCTAGTTTAATACTCATAACAACTTCGATTCGTTAAGTACAAATTCACATGATTATCAATGCAACAATTTACTCGCCAGGTTAACGGCTTCACAACATTTGCATATATATTCTCCATTCTCTCCAAACTCTTGAGCACGCCAAGAGAATTGAGTTTAAGTCAATAGAGTTGGACTAAGATAATGAGACTCTATGGTGACACCACAACCACCTGCACTTGCTTTTTCCATGTCACCTTCCACAATAACCAAAAAGTTCTGGACACATTCCTTCTCATAATTCAAACAGTTACTTCAACTAACACCATTACCTCCCAAAACCCCCTTTTAAAATACCCCAAAGATGGACACTTGTCTAGACTTTAGACCAGACATCGACCCAGATAATCCTAAGGATAAGCGAATAAACTTACCGGGGCAAGACTTTAGGCTGTGATTAATAGGGTTCAAGTTTGTATCTCATAGTGCAGCACCTTAAAGGTCACAACAACAACAACAACAACAGGACCCAATCCCTGCGCGGGGTATGGGGAGCACCTTAAAGGTCATGTCTTATCAACTAAGTTGAGTTAAAGTTTGTTTGGGTCATGTGAAAATGAGACTATGAATCTGTTGACTAGTCGAGTCAGCCAATGAAAGAAAAAAAATAGAATTGACAGCCACCCAGATTGGGAAAACAATAATTTCATTAGAGACACAGATTATGGAGATATTCTCCCACCATGAAAGAAAAAGGCATATGACAACACTTCCCATAACTCAAAAAAAGGAAAGTCAGAATTACAAAGCAAATCTTGATACGGTCCCAACAAAATCCATATTATCTCACCTCTCCTAAGGCGGCAGCTAAGGGATCAAAGCATAAAAATGGAACACACAACAACAAAGATTTTCAGAACCTTTTCGGGGTCAATAGAACATGCATGAGAACAATGAGTGCAGATATATATTGCTTCCTATATAGATCCAACAGATATTTCAATTACTATTGAATATATAATACGATAATCAATGTTGCTACAGCTTGGAATTATTCTAGCAACCAATCCATGATGCTAATAAATGATTGGCTATGAGACTTTAAATATTATATCACACATTACATACTAAGATTGCTAAACTAGAAACCACGATCTACCATAAATTACCTCAAACAATCTCCAAAGATGCATATCTTCATGTCAACATAAGATCGTTACCAACAAGATGAGGGCGAAGACAAACACGCACTTCATGTTCTTCAGGACCCTCCCGGAGCTTTGGGACCAAAATTTCTAGCACTGTTCCAGGACCGTCATAATACGCTTCTATATTAGCATCTTCAGGAATGCGAGTGGAAAGCGGAATTTCTCTGACAAATTCTCCAGGAGGACAGTGTTCCAAACAGGGATCCGTAAGCTTAAAGGTGCGGTCTCTTCTTTTGATAGATGGCACACGTGATACGCTTATACAAGATACCTTAATGATTCCATGCGTAAGGGTGTTGCGCCATGAAACTTTAACCTTTTGAAGATCTACAAATGGCAAGCTTATGACAACCAAGTAACCTTCATCATCTTCATATATTGTTTTTGCAGCTGTCACTGGTCCACAGGCTTTCCTTACAACCCCACTGAACTCGTTCAACCAATACGGCTCATTTGGATTCACTTCCAAATTTGGTAATCTATCTGCTGGAGGATGGTTAACTGTCAAACTGATATCTTCTTCATTTCCATGTGGGAACAAGTCTTTCCTTTTCTTGCTGCCAATAGGTGAAAGGTCCATCACACGTGCATCCCCATTGCTGTGGATGGAGGGTTGAGTTGACAAATTTAAACCTGATCCATTGAGTAATTTTTTAGATTGAGAATTCGAGTTGTTCTTTATGGTAGGTGGCCTCTCGAGTTCGAACTCAGTGCTGGGAAGATTTCTCCATGAACTGAAATCACTAGCTTCTTGTGGGATCAAGAAATTCAGATCCCTTCCGGTGAGTTCTGTCCATCTTTTAAGTTCCTCTTCGTCAAGCATCGCAAGGTTGGGCAAAGTAACAACCTCAATACCATGAACACACTGAGGATTCGAAAGCCCTCTGTAATGCTTGCGTTGCATTCTGTGAGAACGGACAAAACCCTTATCGGCACTAAAAGGAAATGGTCGCTCTCCTTGCCGGGAGTGCCCATTCATGTAACTCCTAAGCTGCATCTTACCCAAAGCATTTTCCGGTCTTTCTTTAAACACCCACATATACATATTTTCCATATCATGCTGAACCATGAATACATCAAGATTGAGGTCAGCTTTATCAAACCCTGAAACCCCGTTACTATCTCTCACAATCTTTGCCTTAGATTTTTCATTTAAGACCGGTCTAAAATAAAAACTAAAGAAAAACCAAGCACCCCATATGCTATCTAATCTTTTCGCACATTTCCTCCCAACTTTTGACACGTTAAGGAAGCTCTCGGTTTCATACAGATGTGACATTAGACCAACTCCAACATCTAGAACTTCACACTGCTCTTGATTCCATGATTGAGGTGGGGAGCTTCTCTCAACCGACAAAGGCAAATTAATATCAGGAGGACAGGCAGGGTTGACCTGATGACTCATCTCGAGGTCTAAATCATCATGGGAAGACGACGCACTTGAATCCATTGACAAAAGAGTTGAAGGATGATGATGATGATGGTTATGATTTAACATTAAAAAACTCGTGAGAGGAGAATCACCCATCTCACGAAATTACACTCCTAATTGCTACCAATTGAGATCGTGGGTTCGTGTTCTTCATCACAACACTCATTTTCACACAAACATGCCTAATTATCCATCAAAACCATATCTTTACAACCCTCTACATACTATAAAAATAACCTAAACAACAGCTAAAAAAAAAGCCCCAATTTTTCAAGATTTTTATCAAAAAAATCCAAACTTTTTTTTTAATTATTATTATTATTATATAATAATCGGCAACAAATATCTTCACAAAGCAATAGCTGAAACACCCATATACAAATTACATCTGGGTTTCTAATAAAGCATGAATCTTGATGTACAAAATTCACAAACAAGATGATTTTTCTAGGTATTTATACCCCAAACATAAAATTCAAAAAAGACTCAAGATTTATGACTATATTTGAAGTAAAATATATATATATATATATATGTAATTAAAAAAAGCTACCAGTCAATGAAGCCAAGGCCCAAGAAAAGGACTAAATCAGAAGGGATCTTGGAAGAATACCTTTTAGGATAAGCATTAACTATAAGATATATAGTTGGACTTTGAGTATTACTGTTAATTGTCTTCACCATCCTCATCATCTATATATATATTATTATATTATATTCTATATATATATATATATATGTATATATTGAATTTTTTGGTATATAATTGTGACAAAGGGGGGACTGTTTTTATTTGAGGGTTTTGTAATCAATTGGAGATGGAATAGACATGAAGAAGAAGATGAGGGAAATTGGGTGGAAATGAAGAGAGACGTATAAGAATTTTGTGTGTGTGTGAAATGAGGAGAAAGGGAAAGGGAAGGAAATGGACGGATACGAGCTGGAGATAAATATTGGTTGGACTGTTAACGGTGACGGTGGATTTGCTTCAAGATGATGTCTTTGTTTGGAGTCGTCCAAGCTGGATATATTTATTTTACTCGTATATATCATGTGTTATCTTTAGACTCGATAGAAATTTTTAGAACTTCTAACAACTTCCAACTTTAGTTTCTAAGAGCATCTCAAAGAGTTTTTTTATAAAAGTCTTTTATAAAAAAAATTTAACTCCAATGACAAAAGCTTGAGAATGACTTGAAAATAGCTTGATATTCTTTAAATAACAATTATATATGCAAGAGAGAGTGTAATGATTTGAAATTTTTTAAACTTTTGTAAAAAGCTTTTATACCCAATGGTAAAAAGTCTTTATAATAGTTTTTTGTAATAGTAATAAGTCTTATAAAAAGCTTTTCAAAATTACTATTGGAGGTGCTATAAGAAAAAAAAAAAAATTTTTTTTAAATGATTCGAACTCCAATAGTAATATTTAAGGTGGGTAGTATGCTGTATTAGAACTCGTGTATTTTTGCAAAACATAAGTGATAATACATATGCCCAAACACTCAAGAGATAAATGATCGAAACCATGGAAAATCATCGTTCGATTTCAAATCTTCAAGCCAACATCTTCACATCTGTAATAAAAACTCTTATTTGACAAAACCCGTAGAAAACGACATTAAGAGTTACTTTTAACTAACTTTCCTATGCAAAAGGCAATCATGGCCACTATCACGCAGGCCCTCTTCTTACTGAGATCTTTGTTACACCTATTTCTCAAACCCAACTGTTGCAGTCTTACTGTAGATCAAACCATGGGATTTATGCGGATAGGGGATATACATGGGAATATGGGATCTATGATTGAGCTAGTTTATGTTAACTGCAAACCATATTGTTTCTTGATTCCAATGGTATATGAACCGTTCGTACATGGATGAATAGGAATGGTGAGATAATCTGAAAGAAAAGCCTAATTTCGGGATGAAAAGGAATGCTCTGCCTTGATCACAAAGTTGCTATGAAGTATGAACCGTAAATTCTATTGTACTTCCTAGTTATTGTTTTGAAAAAATTTGGTTTTAATTGGTGACGATAATGTATAACTAAAACTTTCTGGCATCGACCCCTACTCATTGACATTGTATAACCTTGGATCACCTCTAACTACAAGCGAATCTTTTTACTTCTTTCGGAACGGCTATAAGCTTGTCTGTTGAATGGAATATGTATGCATGGAATCACAACCACATAATTTTCAACATTTGAGTAATTAAACGCTTTAAAGCTGCCTACATTCTTTAATTGAATATAAATAAATCAGATGGCTAACCAAACAGGGCTCAAATTGGCAAAACAACTCACCCCACACTGTTATGCAATGTTAACATTTGTGAATTCTGTGTTTAACAACGGATATATGTGTCTACGGCATTATTGTAAAAAAACAAGGTAATACCTTCTAACGAGCAAGAAATACAAAATCAAAAAGGTAAAAGTTGTAAATGCTGCAGCTTTGTTTAACAGGGACAAGTTAAAACTAAAAGGTGATGTTATTGTTGATGTAGCCATGAACGTTGATTAGTTTCTCCGGACCAATGCTGCGGCAATCCCACCAGCAATAAGTCCAACAGCAGTAGCAGTAATACCAATTCCAATCACACCATCTGCAGAACAAAGACAAATAGTCAGCAATCTTTTTAACCTCATGACACAAAAGGATCCATACATAAGAAAAGAAACGACCTTTAGTAATTCGATCTTCAATCGCCTTCTTAAGAGACAAAGCTTGCCTCCAATCTGGTGCAATCTACAAGCACACCATTCAGTCATGATATCAACTTCCAGAAAGTTCTCATTTGGCATACTGAAGACTTTATTACGCATCCAAATAACAAGTATATAGCAGGCATGTAGATTACTACACTTACACCAATGGTCATCATTGTTAGTAAATATAGCAAAATGGTGAGACGTGATTCGTGAGGGCCGAGTAAGGCCATAACAAATTTTAAACTTTAATATGGGTAAACTGCATCCACTAACTGTTAGATTTGCATCCAAGGGTTGTCCTTGATTAAATCATTCAGGGCCTAAATAAAGTAATAAACATTAAACAAAACCACCATCTTAATATTCTTTACTATTTAGCACCCACATCTTTATCATCATTGTTGTCTATCACCACTACAGAAGTACGACTACCCATGTGCACTTGAAAATTTCAGTCAAATGTCAAAAACAATAGCACAGATGATGCAAATCAAACCAATTGCATTTATCATTATTAACCTTAAGAAACACTAGTTGTAAAACTCAAAATCTAAATGTCAATAACAATTGGACAAATGATGTAAAGCTGTCAAGACAACAAATTTTAACGATTTTATTTTCAACTTTTAGATTTACAATTTCAAATCTGACTAGGTACATAAAACACGGCTATACAGTAGACTACTTTCAGTTAGCATCACAACATTTGTTTTCATCGAAGTAGCTTTTTGCTTGTTCTAGTTTTCCTTCAATTTTGTTATTATTAGATACTGTTATAATTCTATTTCAGAATTTTTTGAGGTACAGTATTGAGTTTCACTATGGCATAGTTTGGGACACTTGTCGTTTACTAGCGTAACCAACTGCTTTGGATGGATTATCTCCTGAGAAAAACAGGATAGTTCATTACTTTCATAGTGCAATTAGGATTCAAGATTCACTAAATACTTATTTCAAAAATACTAAATCCAATTAAGATTTAAACTGTAATTCAACAATGATACTAGAATATTTTGAGACTCCTTTTTCAATCACCTCCTCCATGGTTCCACCTTCATATACTACATCTTACACCTATACTTCTTCCTGTCAACTACTCTAAAAGCTCTGCATCCACTTAAAGTCTTAAGGCAGATAATGAATATATGATCTTTAGACATTTCAAAGCTTAAAAGTTGTATTTCTTCCTTTAAACATTAACAATAAAGCCTAACAGCATGGAAGCAAAATCTCTTGCATAATCAAGTTTTTAGTAGACCAAATGATAATCTTTAACCTTGTTAACAGCCACACAAAATACAAATAATAATGTACAAGGAAAAGGAAATAGAGGCTATGAAATAAAACGGAAATAAAGATAAAACCTCTAAGCATTGTTCAAGAAGCATCCTACTCTTTGAAAAATCACCACTACGGTAGTATCCAACAGCCAGCAGATAGATTTTCTCTCTCCTTTGCAATGGGCTGTGGGTGTTGGCTATTGAAGCTGCAGACAGAAGTTCAGTTAGTTTCTAGTGTTTCTATTCACATGTTAAGATTGACATACAGAAAACCAATGCATATAATACATAAAGTGTTGAAATCATAATTGCAACCCACATAAAGAAAGTGAAAGTTAAATATAAATCAACGGGTTAAAGTCACCAACGTGAGCAAACGGTATGTGGCACCTCTCACACTGGCACGTCAACATCACACCCTCCTCACTCAAACCCACTAACTTTCATGGTACGCTCACAGACCCGTCACATCAAATTTTGAGACCAACTTATCTCACCTTCATCACTCAAAACCCATTAAAACCCCTCACCACATGGGTGACCCATCCTCAGTTGATGGTGTGGTTTACTCAACACCCACAAGCGTAAAGCACATGTCACATGGGTCTCACACGGCTGAGGCTGCATTACCACGTACACTAAACTAATTTTCAAAAAATGTTTGTTTTGTGCCATATACTCCTTAATTTTGTTTTTATAACGTTAACTGAACTTGTTAAAATCATACATTTGGATTCTTTACAAAAATTTCAAAATAAAAATCTTTACGTCTCTAAAAGGTATGTCATATATACTTTCATCATCAGCTGAATAACACATCATCATCCTTAATTATTATTATTAATATAAAAAGAGTAAAGTAATACACATATTGATATACTACCTTCAAGCATGGCAATTCCGCGTTGGACATCTTCGGGTTGGCGAGAATGAACCAACGCCCAAGATAACCGCATAATGCTCTCAGCATCATCCCCACCACCATCCGCAACTTCTTTTTCACAACCCTGCAGTTATTATTAAACCCCATTTTATTATCATCAGTTCATCACATCCAAATATATTATTATTAATTAATTTGAAATAAACCAATTAGATAGAAAGATACATAAGCTAAAACGAATTGAAATTTGTAGAGTGGGGGGCAAAAAGGTAGTGATAAATAATAATAATAATAATAATAATAATAATAATAATAATAATAATAATAATAATAGAATACCGCAATGACATCGCGAGAACACCATGGAAGCTGATCGCCACCAGAAAAGAAAGAAGTCACCGAATCCAAAAATTGATTCATCTCTTCTCTCACAACAATCAAATCAAATGGGAGTTTTGTGAAATCGGAAATAGAAAACACTTTAGAAATTCACCTGTTTATTTTTATATATTTCAGACTTTGGTTAAATTTATTTTAATAAAAATAAATAAACTAAAATATACTCGTACTATGTAAGTTTAAACCTTTTAAAAAATAAAATTTTTAAACAATTTAGGGTTTTTAACTTTTGATACATAATAATATAAATATCACCGTCAAACCGTTAAAAGTCAAATGTTAAATGAGTCATTTTCATCTCGAATACTTATGTTATTCGAGTCGTTTTATATATATATATATATAGGGGTTGGGTATTGTAAAACAAGTATTAAAGTAAAACAAATAGGACAAGATCTTGACCCTTAGATCATGGTTAAATTGATGCACGAAGATTCACGAAACAATTGATGTACTATGATTTTTATGATGCACGGTGATTATCACTATAGAAAAACCTATTGTTTTATTTGTTTTACATTAATACTTGTTTTATTTTACCTAAAACCTATATATATATAAAGTTAATTACAGAAATCATCCCTGTCGTGGTACACAACTTGCAGGTTTCATCCCTAACTTTCAAAAATTACAGTTTTAGTCCAAAAAACTTTGCTCCGTCAACAGTTTTAGTCCTGGTCATAAACGTCCGTTTAAAACCAAGTCACATGATTCACACGTGATGGGTAATCTCGTAAATTGACTTAATAATACCCAGAGTTAATTACAGAAATCGTCCCTGTTGTAGACGGTCACTTGCAACATTCATCCCTAACTTTCAAAAATATACAGTTTTGGTCCAAAATTTTTATTCTCAATCTATATGAAAAGAAATATTTACACAAAAAAAAAAAAAAAAATCCTAATTATCCAACTTTTTCTATTTCTATTAGATAGAAATTCACAAACAATCTTAACTCACACCCTACTCTTTTTTTGAAAACTAGAGCTTCAGACTCTCTTGGATTTAAGTGTTTATGGGTTTTAAGTAAATGATATTTTTTTTTATTTAGTTTTATTTTTGTTTTGAGAACTTATAAAAACAGAGGAAGAGATAAGAATAATAAAGATGGTGAAATTTTTCTAAGAATTTTTTGTTTGTGAGTTAATTGTATATAAAGAATAGATCTAATATATATAATTATATATTATGTTTGTATACAGATCATTTATTGATATGAAAGTAATGAGATTTGGAGTTTCATTAAATTTTGGATTAAATTTGTGTTTGATTTTGGATCTGGGATTGTATCTGTGATATATGTTATGCATTAGAAATCCAAATGATTTTGTGTTTAATTTTATTTTGGATTTTGGACCAAAACTGTAATTTTTTGAAAGTTAGGGATGAAAGTTGCAAGTGACCGCCCACAATAGGGACGATTTCTGTAATTAACTCTGGGTATTATTAAGCCAATTTACGAGATTACCCATCACGTGCGAATCACGTGCCCTGATTTTAAACGGACGTTTATGGTCAGGACTAAAACTGTTGACGGAACAAAGTTTTTTGACTGAAACTGTAATTTTTGAAAGTTAGGGATGAAACCTGCAAGATGGGTACCACGACAGGGACGATTTCTGTAATTAACTCATATATATATATATATAGGGTGGCTATCAAATGAGAACCAAATTAAAATGAGAACACATGAAAACACTTAAAAACTACATTTTGATGCATTAAAAGTCCATAAAACTGACATAGTGCATAACTAATTATCATTATTTAAGTGTTTAACAACACATTGATCCGTCAAAATCGAAAAAATCACGTTTTTTGTTGGATGCATCATTTTGATGAATATGCATCCAAGGTGAATGCACAAAACAAAAAACGTAATTTTTTCAATTTTGACGGATCAATGTGTTGTCAAACACTTAAATAATGATAATTAGTTATGCACTATGTTAGTTTTATGGACTTTTAATGCATCAAAATGATGTTTTTAAGTGTTCTCACCGTTCTTATTTTAAAAGTGTTCTCACCAAAATTAAGTACACAACCACTTGTTAAAACACGCTAATCAATTTAACAAAAATTATAACTATTATTTTTAAAATTTAATTAATTATTTTATTATTTTTAGGGATCAGTTGTTAATGTAACTAACTATAATAAGAAAAAACTAAAGTTGTGTTTATTGTATGTAACGAGCGAAAGTACCCGCGCGTTGTAGCGGTGAGATGGTTGGATGATAGGTCATATAGTGTGATAGACAATAGGAGGTGATATGTCATAGAGTGTGATAACCAAATGCCTTAGCCGTACAGGCTCCGCCCTCGGATTTAAAAATTCGTTGAAAGTATATCGAATGACATCTCTAATGATAGAGCATGAAATATTAAGAACACATGTATAATTTTTATAATTTATCAATGTATGGTTTTTGAGATAAAAGATTTTGAATTAATTAGAGAAACAAAAAAAATTTATGGAGGAGAGAGAAAAATGAGTGGTTGAGATTAAAAGAGAGAGAAAAACGAGTGATTGAGATTTATTCTAAGGGTATTATGAATAAATGACAGGGTATTTTGGGGTTTTCAATTACTTAAAGTTGAAAAAATGAAGGGAACAAATGTTTTGTAATGTAGTAGAGATAAAGATAACATTCTGTATATTGTATATATCCGACTAATCAAAAATTTACAAGTGGTACCCTACATAGTTGCAACATATATACCCGAATACATACAATAACATGATTTGAAAATTATTACATACAATGTACACAACTTTACTTTATTCACACTATAGATATTCGTCCGTACTTAGTTACATTCACATAAACTAATCTCTTATTTTTAATATTTAAGGGTTCACTGTATAATCTTTTTTATACATAAATTAGATTTATGTCCGATCAAATATATAGATTATTTATAACATTTTCAAGAAATGATAAATTGTTAAATATGTAAATTTAAATATAAAAATTGTAGATAAAATCAAATTAAACAAATATAATTTTAAACTATTGAATGCACATATTGTATTTCATCATTTGTATTTTTTTTGTACAATATTTGTTTATATTTTTGATTTGACGTTATTATCACCTTAAGATACTTTTCGATTTAACACGAGATGTCGCAATGTACAATTGTTCGTACTTAAAAACTTGATGCTGTAACTACAAACCAACTTTCGATAAAAAAAAAAATTAGTTAATAACAATTGATTTATTAGTTTAAAAAGTTATATAATTATGTTTTTTTTTTGTAAAGTGAGTTTCGATTCAGACGTGTTGGAGACAATTTTAACTAGAGATTTTCTGGACCTCCAACCCCCTCTTCATGGAAAATTCTTTGAGATGAAAACTCCAAGACTCGAACCTGAGACATTGGGTAAACTCACCCTCGGGGCCCACATAAATTTATAAATTAAGTATTTAGTACTAAAATTTTTAATGCATTGAGCAGTATATCATGTGCCTTATTAATTAGTTGTATTTATATAAATTTGTTTTTTTAGAGGTTATATTATTATGTACCTATAATTTCATAAATTAGATATTCAGTGAGACTAAAATTTGTAATAATTCCCTGTTGAGACATTAGACATAATATTCCAATCTCTATGAAATGGTAGTGCAAAAGGAGACAGTATAGTCACAAGCATCAAAACTATTTCGAGTATTATTTTTGTTTGGGAGCTGATATCTTCACGGTTTTTTTTAGAGGATAATGACCTGTGGATGTAGTGAATTATGACAAAATGTCTATGTTATGTATTATGTTATGTAACGAACTTACCAAAACTGTCTAAGTGATGCATGTTACCGGGTAATTTACAGGTAGCCGGTTACCATCCAAAGGGATAATGACCTGTGAATTTAGTGAACTATGACAAAATGTCTATGTTATGTATTGATCTAATTGGGGGTCTATGTTATGTAATGAACTTACCAAAACTGTCTAAGTGATGAATGTTATTTATTGTTTCCAACTCCTCACGAGTATTTGAGAACTGGTATTTTCTCGTTTCCTTTTTGTTATTTATTAATATCCCGAAAAGAGAAATGATGAATTTTGAGGTCAAGGGGATTTGATCTTTTCAGTTTTAGGCTTGTAATGCGTTCTTCTAAGTTTGTTGTTTTGTTGCTTTAACTAAAATATAGCAATGAGTTATTCTTTCCCATTTCAATTATAAGTTATGCTTCAAGAAGCCATGTAAGAATACGTCCCCTAATCTCTCATTGTTTGTTTGTATGGGTTGTATATATGTACCCTTAGATTTGTGTGTCAATGTGTATATGTTTGAGAATATATGTAGTGATTGGTTTCAGGTTCTTAACCTTATAAGAGATCGTAATCTTCAAATGCGATTTTAATTTTTGAGATCTATGATTTTTTGGTATATGATTGTGTTAGGGTTGATCGGAAAAATGGGGAGGTAGGTGGCGGCCAAAAGATATGAAGGTGTTTACAGTTTTTTTATATAATTACAGAACTTATATACATATATGTTTCCATAACTTATATTTATTTATATATATGTTAAATAAATTAATTAATTATTAAGATTAAAAAATAAAGGGAAAAAAATTGATGACAGTTTTGGTAAGTTCGTTACATAACATAGACCCCCGATTAGATCAATATATAACATAGATATTTTGTCATAGTTCACTACATCCACATGTCATTGTCCCCTAAAAAAATGGATGGTAACCCGCTACCTGTAGATTACCCGGTAACATGCATCACTTAGACAATTTGGTAAGTTCGTTACATAACATAGACCCCCGATTAGATCAATACGTAACATAGACATTTTGTCATTGTTCACTACATCCACAACTCATTATCCCTTTTTTTTATTGATACAAGGAAATCTAATATATTTAGACCATTATACCCTTAAACGTTGTTTATAAAATTTATCTTTGTGCCTTCAATTTTCTCCCTTTCTCTGGCAACTATGTTTTATCTCTTTATCAATTTTAGCGTGAGTAGCATGACTCTCGATAATCACTTAAATTTTTATTTTATCTTGATGCTCTCTTGACATTATATTGATTTACAAAAATAGTTATTATCTTGATTAATATTTTATACAAATACTTGAATTTTGTTTAATCATTTATATCATTTTAGTTAGAAAAAGAAAAAGTTAACAACTGTTTATAAATTCAGTCATCACATACCATATAATCTTGATTATATTTCTAAAAGATTTAATAGTGAAAATCAAAAACTTTTAGTTTTATTTATATATAAATGAAAATAAATATACATATACATATAATAGATACAATAAGAAGAGAACCTATTTATTCAAATTAGGGAAGAGCATGGAGGTTAGCGACGGTTGGTTGTTGTATTGATAAACCAAAAGAACATCATCTAAATGTTGAACTCGCAAACCAAATAAATGTTTTGGAGTTATTTGATTATTAAGTATGCAAAAGAAGTAGGAAATGGATCGACAAATTAAAAAAGAAAAAATGAAGCGGTGTCCGGTTTGTAAAGACAGGGATCTCGATCTTGTATTGGGGTCAAACCATCAAACTCAATGGGGTAAATTAGATAAAATAATTAAGGGCAGAATGATCCATACAAATTGTATTTCCTTGGATGCATCAAAAGTAACCGTATAAATATTACCACCCTTTTTCTTTTGATTTGCGGTATGCAATGGTTCCCGTGATATAAACAATGGTTATGTAGATTATAAATAAATTAATTCAAGACTTAATACAATAGATAAATAAATGGTAGAACACAATATAATTTTTAATTGTATATTATTTTCAACAATAGTGATCTGTACTTGGTAAAGTATTCTTCAAAGATTGAAACACTTAGGGCTCGTTTGGTTGGGGGAAATTAAGAGAAATGAAATGACGCAGAGAAATTAAATTGGCTGAGAAATTCAACAAAATCCTATGTTGGGTAAGGTCAGAGAAATTGAATAAGAAATCAATTCCTGCGTTTGGTAAGAATTCCAAAGAAATAAAAATACATTTTATTGTAAATTGTTACATTAATGAAAAATCCAAACATCCTGGATGTAAAATTCTTTTGGTATAAATTTAAGAACGAATTGTATTTTTAGTCCCTGTGTTATCACACATTTTGTAAGTTTGATACAAATATGTGTAAAGTCGTGAAATGCATTCCTGTCATATTATACGTGTTGCAATTTTGGTCCAACAGTAACGTTCCGTCTATTTTTACCGTTAAATTCATCATGTTCCCCTCACGTGAGGGATAATACTGTCTTTTCATTATAAACAAAGACTATTTCGCAACTAATCAAAATGCATATCTCATCATCCTCATCCTCATCAAACACACACAGATTCAAATTGTTTACAAGAACATGTACAGAGACCAAATACTTGCAGTAACTTGAATTTAACCCATTCCTCCCATTTAGGCTTTTTTCTAGATCTATTACTATACCATAATAAAGTGATGGAGATATATATTTGACTTATATATATCCATCAAAATCTTCTCTGGTGCTTTGAATGCTTCGTGATAATCAACACAAAAGTTAACACAAAACAATAAATTCCATAATTACTTATATATAAATCAAATTATAAACATCATTAAATCATCTCAAAAATCATATGCTTCTTTGGCAATTTGATGTAAAAATCTTCTCCAACTACATATCTACTCAAAAATCATATGCTTCTTCTTGTGCGGTTGGTGTTGAAAATTGTAGTAACGGTGAGATATATATATATATATATTATAATATTGTATATCAGATTTTCTAGTTATCCGTGAAGGGTCCGTCGGATTTTGATGGTGGTGGGGATGCGATGGCCGGATCTGGATGGTGGCATTGATGGTTCCAACCGTTATTGTATCGCTACTATCCATATTCATCACGATAGTGGCTCACTCGTTTTTTGCGGCGGCTGCAAAGGAGGAAAACCCTCCTCCATTGAATCCGATTTTGATAATGATGATCTAAGATTGTATTTGGATTGAACATATGATCGATTGACATCAATATCTTGCGTGAAGGATTCATCTTGAAGCTTTAATTGTCGAAAAACATCATTGTATTACTCACCTTCAAAACTGTCGACTTCAATATCTATCTTTTTTGATTTTTTTTTCCAGAATTTTTTCGAGGTTTTGGCATGGTAAGTTACATGGATTCAAGAAATACCCTTTTCAATATATACAAAATCCTAATAAGTGGATATAGAAAAACCTTCAATTCGAGTTACTGTAAGTATGTTGTCTCTGTATATGTTCTGTACATGTTCTTGTAAACAATTTTATTTTAGTAGTAGCTAATAAATTTTTATAAGGGGAAAACTTAGGTAAAGCATGCAGTACTTATCTTAGGTAAAGCAGGGGGTGATTATGTAAAATTCAGGGGAAGTTTATGTAAAATTCAGGGGGTTATGTATGTTTATTAAATTCAAAGGTTTAATATGTAACTTTTTAATGTGGCAGTACCTAAGCTTAGGTAAAGTCTGCAGTACAGATTATTTTTCCATTTTTATTTTAGGGTAATTTGAATCTGTGTGTGTTTGATGATGATGAGGTATGTATTTTGATTAGTTGCAGAAATAGTCCTTGTTTATAATGAAAAGACAGTATTACCCCTCACGTGAGGGGCACATGATGTATTTAACGGTAAAAATAGACGGAACGTTATTGTTGGACGAAATTGCAACATGTATGATATGACAGGGATGTGTTTCGCGACTTTGCACATGTTTGTATCAAACTTGTAAAATGTGTGATAACACAGGGACAAAAATGCAATTCGTTCTAAATTTAAATTGATCATCAAATCAAGAAAATAATTTTTTTTAAACAAGATAATAAAAAATAACAATGTCATAGCTTTATAGTACGTAAATATTAGCTGCATATTCTTAAAAACTAAATATACAATACAAACGAAAATTTTGATGATATAAAATAAACAAAACAAGATTACAAAACAAAGACCATATATTGAGTACAAAGTTTAAAATACAGAACTTCTGCAACTTAGAGTATCCATCATTCTACAAAAGCAATCAATGGAGATGATAACCTGCATCTACTACATGTGTAATTTGTAATATAGTTTTCAAAAAGTGAAATTCACAGCTAGAACATGTATAACCTAATAAGAATGTCATCGATTACGACGTCTTGTATTCCACTCATTAAACATGTCATTAGCAAGACTATCTCTATGATCACTCCATACTTGAGATATCTCGACCCTGCTAATAAGATCATCATCTTCATTTCCATTTACCTAGTAATTTATTGGAACTAAATTCTCACAAGGGTCTTTGCTCATTTCCGTACGTATGAAATTATGCATCAAACAACAAGCAATGATGATGTGCGACATCGACTCGATTGGATGATAACAAATATCATTCAAGATTTTCCATCTATTTTTAATCATACCAAAAGCTCTTTCGATAACATTCCTTGCTGATGAGTGCCTTTTATTATATAGCTCCTTAGCCGTGGTAGGCGGATTCGACCAATCATTAATATGGTACCATTGACCACGATAAGGAGTAAGAAAACCGTCTCCATTCGTGTAACCGGCATCACAAAAATAGTATGATCCTATTAACACCAAGTATGCAACAATAAGTCATTAATTGGGTAAAAATAAATATGTACAAGTAGTTACATGTATGATATGTAAGATACCACGGGGTACTCGAAGAGCTTGTGCCTTGTGGCCTGCTAATAGCATCTCGAAGCACTCGGATGTCTGCTGCAGAACCCTCCCATCAAGCCAACACATAAGTAAACATGAGGTCTTTTGTACATACACCAAGAATATTGGTACAAATCTCCCCTTTTCTTGTTCGATAAGGTTTTTTATTAATAGCAGGGACCCTAATTTTTATGTATGTCCCATCTAGCGCCCCAAGGCAACCCTGCAATAACCATATATAACGTTTACAAAAATATCATATTTAATGCTATTCTCATAAATGATGCACTTGACTAACCTTAAACCATTTCCACCTCTCGTCGGTCTCATTATTTGGAACTGGTGTCTTGTAGAACTCTTTGTGTAATCGACAAACTGCATCTAATACTAACTTGAAATAACGGCTTATAGTTTCACCAGATCTTTGGAATCTATTGAGTATTATTAGGTTCTTTTCATTATGAGCAAGTGTATGTAAGAACATTGCAACTTGCTCATCAACTAACATGTGTTTACTACTGCGTAATCCTCCTTTTTGCTCAAGCAAGTTACAAAGTTTTGAAAATGCAAGTCTAGACATTCTAATAGTATCCACACTCGTCATATCACTTTGATACACGACGGTTCACATATTTTTACGTCTACTTTCAAAATTCAATAAATATCTCCTACTAAGAGTTCTAGGCTCGATCATATGTTTTATTATCAAACAACCTAACATAAACCAACGAGCCATATTTGATAGTATGTTAAAAGTTTCCATAGAAGCCATTGTGACTACAACCATTTTTCGTTTTCGTTGTTGAGCCAACGGTGATCTTGCCATCTACAAGTTAATATATGAATGCTATTGTAAGTCATAAATATGTTAGTACTACTTGTAACAATCATTTTTCTTTACACACTACATAAAAGAAGCAATAAATTCACATTTAGAAACTAAATTTTTTGATTCATGACCTATAACTATATACACAACTTTCTGTTACCCTATAATAAAATTTTGATTCATGACCAAAAGAAACTGAAAATTGGTATCTATGATCCATATTACGAAACTGATTGAATAGGATACAAGTTTTCAACAATCTTTTCACAAGATATCCATTTATTTTTAAAAATTAATGAGATACTATTTAATCTTTTTTTTTTTAATTAATAATATCAAGAATAAAAAGTACCTTGAATGGCCAAAAGCTCCAAATTAATTGCTCACAGATGCGACATGGGTTTAGGATTGAAGGAGTATACGATCAAAAGTGATAGAAGACGTCCAATCATGGTGGAAGATGATCGGTTTTGGTGGGAGGACATCGGAGTGAAAGATCTTCAAATCACCACGACCTAGGGTTTGGAAGAAAGTTTATCTTCAATTTGTGATAAAATGTGCTTCACACGTGACTTTGCTTTTATACCCCTTTTTTGTTGAGCCTTCTCATTTCCTAGCAAAAAAAAAAAAAACACACGGAGAAATAGGCAGCACAAAATTCATTTCCATACAAAATGGAGTGAAATGGGATTACATATAAAAGTATTTCTCGAGAGTTTAATTTCTCCGCTTTCTTATTTCTTTGGCAAACCAAACTGAGGAAATCAAATCATTTCCATTTCTCATATATCATTTTCCTTAATCAAACATGCCCTTAAAGTTATGAAAGCATTATTTTTTACTAAGATCTCCAAAATGTAAAAGTCTATTTTGGCCAATAAATGATTTGGTATTTATAGGCCACGAAATCCATCAGTGGATTTAAGGTCATACAAATGTAGTTGGATGCACTTAAGGAATTATAAAGTGATTCTATAAATGCATTATTTAAAGTATAAGGATAAAGTCACATTGATGTGACTTGTACTAATTTAAACCAACCACTTTTACACACATGTGTACTTTTATAATGGACAAATGGTTTGTCTGGATAAAAGGATGTAAAGCTAAAAAGTCATTCATCGTAATCAGTGTTGAGATTTGTAAGTTTTGTAACATTGACAAATTCTCCAATCTTCGATTAGGTAAGAGTGCTACCGGTCCCCGCCATTTAGTCAGTCTTTTTTTTTCAGACTTCAGTGAGAATGTCTTTAGTAAGATAGATCTTGATTGGAGTGGAGCCCAGTGAACTGACATCTAGAGTCATTTAGATTTTCTATACTAGTAAGGCGTTCACTAGTTTTCATTTAAAACTGGACAAATCTTCATGAGGCTCCAGGTGACTAGACCAGTCCAGTGAATTATGGATCAAGTCCATTGAAACCTAGACTAACATCAACCTCTTATAATAATACCCGAAGACATATAACATCAACTTAGACTAACATCAACCTCTTATAACATCAACCTCTTATAATACAAAAAATGTTTTAATGACCTTTTCTTAAAATGTCATAATACACATCCTATTATCTATTATCAAATCTTTCTATACTACTAAAGAAGGAAATTTAGTGACATAAGATTTGCTTAGTTGTCAAGCTGGTAAGCTAATCCGTTCATATTTATGACATGAGTGAGATGAAATTAGTGTGTATTTGGTGGTGTTTTGAGTGTGTGAAACTGACATATATACATGAAAAAAGAAGCGGGCCTTTTGATTTTTGAAGGTGGAAAGAGAAAGAGAAAGAGTGGAGGGAGAATGAAAAGAAAAAAATAAAAAAAGTTTACATTATACTTATGAGATCTAAAATGCAGTCTTATTCTCTACTTTTTCTCATCTCCTTTTTATTTGTTTCTCTTTTTTAATCTGATTATGACTTTTAAAGGTTACAAAGATATGTGAGGAATTGACATATCCATACATTTGTATATCTATAAGTATACATACATCTAATATCGATTTGTTTAATCAGACTTAAATCTGGTTGGTCGATCTGGTTTTAGCATAGATTTTCATGTGGGTATTATTTATTTTTAAGTTTTATTTTGATTTGGATATATCTTCATGTGGCATTTTGGATGCTTCATATACTGTTGTAGATTCAAGATGCTGCAAAGAAATTTGAGGTATTTTAATTTCGAAATTAATTTCTTTATTGTTGTTTAGAGGTATGTTGTTTGTTTTTTTTTCCAGATTCTGAGTTTAACTTTGCTACTATTGGATTTAATTGAGTGTTTATAAAAAAAAGTAATAATGAGAGCAATCTTTTTGAGGTCAAGAATTGATGACTTCCTTGAAATTCTTGTGTTTTTATAATTGAGTTTTGATATATTTTTTTTATTTCAAGTAGTAGTAAAAAGATGATTAAAGTTAGATAAACTGTATGTGTATGTATCTTTTAACTCAAAATATTTTTAGATTAATGCCTCTGTTTATTAAGCTTTGATACATTGTGTATTTAGAGATGTGGCAAAATGGGTGGGTTGGGTAATGGGTCTAATTTGGTTGATTTTTATGGGTTGATTTTTGAGCTCATATATTACATTTGGTATAATAAATATGAATAAGGGTTTGTTAAAGCTGATATTTGGTGTCTTTTTAGGGTGATCAAGCTGAAAGTTAAAGCTGCAGTTTGAGCCAAAACAATGGGGATTTGATTAAAGAAGGAAATGCATTAGTTAAGTTCTTAAAAGATTCGTTATGTGATTTTAATAAGACCTGAGGCAGAAAAAGAGGTCAGTTGTTAACTTACGCACATATTTTTTCTGAAGTTGCAGTTTTAGAAGAATTATAGCATTGGAAAAAGAGTTGTGATGAAGAACCGATGGTGGTGATAAGAAGAATGGTCAAGTTCCACACAACTTCGGAATACAAATGACACAAATCAAACTGAAATTGGGAAAATGAATTCGGTACAGAAAACAGGAGTCCAGCTCAACTTCGACAAGTTATTGCTAATTCTGAAGCAGAGCTAGCAGCCATATATTCTTTTATGGGAGAACAACTCGTGCACATTAGACAGGTAATGATATATCTAAAGCAATATCCATCAGGAATATGTGATAAATTCATTTGGATCTCTTAAATAGTAATGCTCAATGAGTAAAGTTGACGAGATGCTTAGGTTTGGCTAAATGGTCGAAACAAGGGTTTTTTTGTACATGTTGAAACAAGTCATGTTGGTTGAATCCTCAAAAATAGTGAATGTGTTCATTATGCTTACAAAAACATGATATTATTAATAGTTTATAATCCAAATACCTTAATAATATGTCTTCATGGGTATCTAAGGTATTCCTTTATCTTTTCATTTAGTTATTACTGCCACTGATGCATCATATGTCTTCATGTCATTATGAATTGTTTATTTGGAATACAAGGTGTGGAACTCTGTCAAAAAGCACAATAGGGTGACTATATATCTAACATTCATGGCAACTATTCTCATAATGTATGAATGTCAATATAGATTGAACATTTGAATTTCATACATATTTGCTCAACCCATAAAGGAGTGAAATATAGTTGGTAAACGATAAGTCTTGACACAAATTCATGGCTCGTGTTCTGTTTTAAATGTGAGAAAAGGGGGCACACGAATTCTTAATGTCTTAGACCTCCCGTATCAGTTTATTATAAAAAGCTAAGATATTAGCAAAAACTGTAGTTTCTTAAAAATAATTTATAATGTTGGGGCATGAAGGTTTTCACACCAACCTAATGTCTATGTAACAGTTAATCTTATAGGCCGGCATGTGTATATATCTATGGTGTAGGTTTAACACCAGTAGAGAAGCTCCTCGACTTGTATCATGGTAGATGGGAACAAAATGTGGTTAATGTATTTGAGAAGCTACTCTACTAAAATGCCTGACTTCTTGGCCATATTTGTGTATGTATCTCTTCTCGATATCTATAGGTAGGCTTTATTTCCCCTTTACACTACGAATTGTGCACATTATTTATGTAGGAATAAGGTGTATGTCATATATGCATGAAACATAATTGGTGGTGTGTTGACATATTGTACAGAGAAATTATTTGAACATTTATCAATAGAAATATGGGGTGGATCACTTATCCCAAGCTACACTGATGGACAACAGGTTTGTGTTGGCCTCATAACCCGGTGTTAAGCTTTAAGTCATTTTGAAATTTTTAGCTTAAGCTATTTTTTTGTTGAATATTGTTGTGCTAAATTCAACTATTTAAGGCTGCTAGATCATCCGAATCTCGTGAAGTGGATTGTTTAGAAGATGATCACAAGATGATAGTGTATGAGAGGGTAACCTTCATATTTATGTCGTTTATGAAGGTAAGAAACATTGATTTCTACTCATGTTTAGTAGCTAAATGATATATGATGGGTGAATGTGATAGTATTTTGTTTATTGATCAAGATAGTACTTTGTTTCTTATTTTTGAAACTACTGCTTTTTTAGACTATTCTTTGTAATCGTGTGTGGTGGCCGATATCTCAGTTTAGTAAAATAGGCTTACAAACTTACATGAGGCCAATTTAGAATCATAAAATACTTATTGGTGATGATGTTTAGGTGAGGGCAGTCCTCACCTGCATCCCTTATGGCAGATTGCTGAATAGTTTGGTGTTGTATTGTACTAATCAAATAGATTAACAAGTCACTGGTGCGGTTGCCAATTCTCTGGCACTAATAAGGTATCATGTCTTTTAGCATACACTCACTTGATATTATGCAATTTCATTAATGTGACATACTAATCTTATGCCAAATGTTGATTTCTTTGCATTTGTATCAGGTGAATTGGTCCCTTGCTACTGGTAGACCTGTGGTGCATCATGGTAGCTTAAATTTTGCTTGCCACACACTAATGTAAAAGAAGCTACAAAGAGGTACACATAAAGACATGAAAGCATACTAATGAATAACTTTGAAATTACATAATTGTTTATAAGGCTCTAATCTCTTTATTGGTGTGCAACCCTTAATCTAGATAGTGTATGCCCTCGAGGCCTCGGATCAAGTTTCAGTTTCAACTTACCTATTTTGGAAGTTTTATCGTGACTTGCACATTTTGCTATTTATTAGTTTTTAAATTAGGCTTTTTCATAAAATGGTGGGTTAGTATAGATCTTACATCTCATAGTTTTAGTCAATTATTCTGAATACATATCAAAGTGTTTGTAGGCAGAGTACAGAGTAGATGCTTGTGTGAAGAGATTTGACATTTACTATTGAATTTGTTGCATAGATATTATTATGAGTTTTAGCTGTCATCATATATGCGTGCATTACAATATATATCTAACCATGTATATGTATTGGGTTAATTATTAAACAAGTTGTTTTGCTATAAAACTGTTTTGGTCTTCTCCTTAGTAGTAAGTGATTTTGTTTTGGTCTTTTCCTTAGTAGTGAGTGATTTTATGATTTAGTATGCTCTTTTCTTCCTACTCTTAATTGGTTGTTATTAAGATATAAGTTTTCATCTTTATTTTATTTCACATATTGGAACTGTTCCTGATGAAGAGTTGTTTGAGCTACTGGCCATGACTTTGTCGTCTGACATTTCAAATAGAGTTAAATGGACCAGGAGCTTTTGAGATCGTATGCAACTAATTTCATGTTTTGTATCCATAGAGATATGGGTTGTGTTCAATTTGTATCTTTGAGATTATAAAGACTAATTGTATAAGTGTAGTGCTCTGAAAGTGATTGTCCGAGTAAGCTTTATTGTAAAATCACATCTTGATGATTAAGCCTTGTGAATTTAGTTTGATATTATAGCTTAAGTTTGCCAGCAATTTTAATTTCTCCCGAAATGTACAATTAGTGCTTTGTTCCCATTTAAGGCAATTTGATATTTATTTTTGTTTGATGACAATATAATTTTGAAATTTTGCATATTGACAATGTTATTATATAAACTTTTTTCTTATATTCTCTATATATAAATATTTATATATAGAAATTTCAAAAACCACACAAATAGTATAAGTTACAATTTACCTACTGTTTGTATCATTCATTAAACAAACATATTTGACAATAACGCATAATATATTGATAGAATTGATTTGTAAAATCGTCTATCGAAACCGTGTTACAGTTTACCTACTTAAATATTAATTAATTATCTTATTGAAATTACTGGAAAAAAATTTGTTAAACATGCCTGCATTTTTCGCGGGATTTAAATCTAGTACATAATTATAGTACAAACAATCCATTGGGTAAAGTCATAGTAAACCCAATCATACACGGTAAAACTTACTTTTTATAAAACACTAAACTATGGCTTCTTCAAGCATAATCTTGTAGAATCTTCACATCAGTTTAAGGTGACCAAAATAACCTTGTCAAAGATTAATTCTGAACCAAAAAAGATACCTCTTTTCATTTGATAAGCAAACCACAACATGAAACATTAAATTAATAAAAAAAAATGTTTGTAAATCCAATCATACCTCATTAGAAAGACTTCCTCTTAGTTCGAGAAAGAGTCACTAGAATTGAAATAGTTAGCCACCTGCAAACATTCTCTAACATTTCAAAGTAAATTATCCTCCAAATCCTAACAAAGCGCAAGCTACCAATAAATCCTATAAATCCGATAACGAAACCCGAGACCATACCGGTATAAAACCATGACAAACCGTGTGAACTATCTTTACTTTCACCATCACCAACATGAGTGTATAATAAATTGCTTTCCTTGCAATTCCTTGGCAGTGGTTTTCCACATAGTCTGTTGTTCCCTTCATAGATTGTAGGATCATTAAAAGTATTAAACTGATTTCCAACTGGTATTGGACCAAATAGTTTATTGAATGATAAGTTTAAGTAGCTTAGAAAGATCAAGCTACCCATACTTGGAGGAATTTGACCTGACAACTTATTTGTCGACAAATCTAAAGATTCAATTGACTTTATATTTCCAATGTTTTTTGGAATGTGTCCACTTAACATGTTTCTCGAAAGATTTAAATTTTTTAATGATATAAGCTTCGTCAATACATCAGGAATTTCGCCATCAATTTTGTTGTTCGAGAGATCTAAGGATATAAGAAACCTGGTTGTCTTGGTATACTTCAATTGAATACCCTTTATGTATGCCTCGACATTTTCTTCATATCCATAGCCATCATATGTGAAGTTGAAGTCACTCATAATCATACCAGTTAAATTACAAAAGCAATGAGGGATATTTCCTGTTATACTATTATTTGCCAGGTTTAAATGTTGAAGATGATTAATTTGACAAAGTTCGGTTGGAATCTTACCCTTTAACTTATTCGATTGGAGATTCAAGATTCTAAGCTTCGATAGCCTTTTTCCAATCCAAGAAGGGATATTACATGTCAACAAATTGTTCCCTAAATCAAGGGTTTCTAAGCCTATCAAGTTATGTAAAGCTAACGGAATATTGCCCTGAAATTTGTTGTTGTGCAAATGCAAGGACCGAAGCTGTGATAAAGAACCTAATGAGCTTGGAATATCTCCCGTTATAGTGTTATTTGTAAGATCGATCGCCTCTAATTGAATCAAGTTTCCTAAGCACATGGGAAGAACTCCAGATAAGTTATTATTGGATAAATCCATTACTTTTAAACTAAGCTGCTCACATAAGTGCGCTGGAATGCTTCCATTAAAACGGTTGTTCCCAAGATTGACAACTTCAAGACCTGATGGGGCAACCATTAGTGTAGTTAAATTTTATAATACAAGTTAATATGGCTTGGGTTGGACCAATCATTAGTCTAGTTCAAAATTTATATATTAGTAAACAAATTTTGTGTAGTTCATTTACTAATATATAATAGTACACAAACTCAGTGTAAATTACACAAATGATACATGTAGTTTGATAAATTACGAATATTACATGTTTCATACCTCACATGCAAGACACGTGGAGCTATTTAATGACACAACTAACAATCGTCATTGCGAGGAATGGTTCGAGTTCTAAATGGTAAACCATAGGTATCATTAGCGTAATTTGATCTTTGCATGTATGAAACTAGTCATTTCAACCAAACCACATATACCATTTTAGTAATTTACTCTTAATTATAAATATAATTAGCACTTTTTAGTTTTTCTTGTTTATTACGAATAATAATTAAAATATTAAAAATATATCTCCACAAAAAATAATAAAACTAATCTACATTTCAACTAATTATAGCAATCCAATCCTTATAATAATTTATATTCACAATCTTAAAAATACAAATTATGTTAATCGATATATGAAAATAAATTTGTTAACATCTATATTAAAACAAAATTCCACGTATATCTATGAGTTAACTACAGTTTAATAATCCACCAACCGTATAAAAATTTAAATTGTTACATAAATAACTAATATACTAATCATGTACAAATGAAAGTTTAGAAATCTTTCTATTCTATTTCCTGTATTGATTGCAATGAAATTTTGCATAAATGTATTTTATATTATTCGAATAAGTTTGATATTTGTTAAACATCAAATTAATAGTTTGTGTCTTTTATATTTTTACATTTGAATTTTTATGGTTTCTTATTTGTATTTATCTAACAATACATTTTATTTTGAAAATATCATTAACTTTCCGAATATTTGACACTAGAATAATTCTTAAATATATTAATTAAATCAAGTTTCATTCAACGCCATTTTTTTAAATCTCTAACACATCATTTTTAATCCAGATTTTGATGGTGTGAATAGACTAGAAAGAAATAAAAAGTTGTCCACAATCGTTTTGGCTCAACATTAGAGCATCTTCAATGGTAAAAAACTATTAATAGTTTTTTTTTTATTTATCACATCATTATTAAAACAATATAACTTTCAAAACCTCTTTCCCTCCACTTTCTTTTATTACATTGAGTGTGTAAAAAGCTTTTGTTTCAATAGGTTGAAGAGTATCAACCTTTTGAAGAAAAAAGTCATTCATCCCAATGATAAAAAGCTTTTCAATAGCTTTTTTGTATAAAAAAAAGTCATTTATCAACCTACCATTGTGGATGCCCTTATATGAGTAAGTTAAGATGTAGACAAACGTTATATTTACTTAAGTAGAGACATTACTCCAGGTTCTACATAACCGGTAGAAAAAGACCTCCGACCTCCAAAAGGTAAAATATTTACCACATATCCAAACCACAATGGACTAATATATCTTTATAACATGAATATTCAGTTATCCTTCCTTAAACATTTAGGCACACTTTATCATTTACACAATTATTTTATTTAATTACAAACTTAGTATTTTATAAGTACAATTTTATAATTTCTAATGATGAAATCACATATTAAAAACTATCTATAAAATGTAAAGAAATTTTTCCATACAGAGAAATTGAAAATTGTTCGTATAATTTTAAATTCTATTGTAAAGCTTAGAGAGTTTAACTTAAACTTTAGTGTCATATTCTCAAAATTATTATTTAAGATTAGTAAGTTAGAATTTAATTAAAAATAAGTATTTTTTCAAATAATTCATAACAAGAAAGACAAAAAGAATTTCTGAAAGAATTATATACTCCGTATTAGTTTACTGTCAAATAAATAAATGTATACACAAAGTTAGGGATGAGCACGGGTCTAGAACCGGCCCTGCCCCGCAAGAACCGTGACCCAAAAGTGCTTAAAAATGGATCTAAGACCCGGCCCATTGACAGGGTAAAAGGTAGACGAGCTCGTTTTATAATATATTCTTAATTTCGTTCAAACAAAGAAGCTAAAAAATATATAAATTCAAACAAAAATAAGACTTTTTATCGTTATTAATGACAGATTTTCGGAAAGTAATTGTATACCTGTGTTGTTTGCTATTATTTGTGCCAGATCTCCATGGATCTGGTTGTTGGACAGATCCAAACGCTGAAGATGAGAGGAGATATTCTGAAACCATTCTGGTATTGTATCTCTTATACCCGAATTTCTAAGATATAAAAACCCAAGAGCTGTTGATGTTTGAATATTTGGGAATTGGGGTCCTATGTTGCAGGAGCTTGCATCAAAATACTTCAATTGGAAGGGAGGAATCCAATGAGGGCTCACATTAAACGTCATCAATGAATTACCAGACAACCCCAATATAGTTAGATTGTAGAGTTTTGTGAAGTGAATTTCAGAAACAACCCCACTCAATAGGTTACCATCAAGAAAAAGGGTTTGGAGGTTTGAAAGTTGACCAAGACTAGCGAGAATGTTCCCAGTCAATTCATTACCATCAAGAAAAAGGGAATGGAGGTTTGAAAGTTGACCAAAACTAGTGGGAATGTTCCCACTAAATTCATTATATTGAAGAAAGAGATATTGTAGCCTCGTGAGTAGTCCAATGCTTCCAGGTATGCTCCCACTCAATTGATTAACAGAAAGATCGAGTAGTTTTAAAGATGATAGACCACCAAGTGAGGGAGGTACCGGACCAGACAATTGATTCCATGAAAGGTCGATGGAAGAAATAGAGTTCAAGGTTCGAATGGAATCAGGTATTCCCCCATGGAAGCTGTTATTTCTAAGGTTTAGATGCACGAGGCCAGTAAGGTTTGATAACCAGACAGGAATGGTGGAGTTGATACCATTGGAAGAGAGATCTAGTGAATTGAGAGAAGTGAAATTGATCAACTTTGTGGCGGGGATATGGATGTCACACATGGCCAAGTTTAGTGTAAGCAAAGAGGGTAACATGTTAGCTGGATGGAACCAATCAATATGGTTACCGATTGTTATCCCTGAGAAATCTAAGTGCTTTAACGACGACAACAATGAGACCCACCCCAAATCATTCTTTACCATCAAATCGTTATCATTAAGATAAAGATTTTGTAACCTCGAGAGATTTCCTAGATGAGGGACCGCACCACTAAAACCTGAGTAAGAGAGGTTAAGGTATTCCAAATACTTGAAAGACCTAAGGAATTCAGGAATATTTTGTCCCGAGAAATTGTTCATGCTCAGGTCCAAGTAACGCAAATGCTTCAAGTCAAGTAAAGAAGAACTTACCTTACCTTTGAAACAGTTGCTTTTGTGAAAAGTATAGTCATCCGTGAAAGACAATGGACATTGAAGATCAAGTTTGACAACATGACCTTTTCTTTTGTCACACCCAACACCTTGCCACTCACAACATTCTTCTCCGGTCCATGTTGACAACCGATTTGATTCATCTACCAGACCTTGTCTGAATAAAAGCAATGATTGTCGCTCTCTTTGGGTACATGTAATGTTTGAGTATGCGGTGATTGTGGTGTTGTTGCTGCTTGAGCCATATGCTTGAAAGAACATGTATAATATTGTGAAATTGACAATGATAGCGGTTTCCATTTTGGAGTAATTAAGATAGAGTAGATGTTTTATAATTCAGAATCAGGAGGAATGGGGCACCTTTATAACAAAACGTATACCTTAAACTTTTATGAACGTATACTTATGTATATATTTACTTGATTCCACTAGACATTTAATTCATAATAGACTTGGAGTCAGTCAATGATCATACAAAGTCTTTCAAGAGATAGTGGCCACATACAAAAAAAGCTTGTGGGTCAATAACGTGTTACTCCTACTGTTAGTCAATGCTGGAGTGTTTTGGAAAAAACTTGTTTGTATTCATGAATTACACGATTGTCATGATCAAGAATTTAACAGTTGACTTTGAGTTATGAATGGTACAAAGTCTTTCAAGAGCTGGTGGCGACATATATATCAACTTGATTTGGGTCAAAATGACATGATAATGTCGGTCAGCGGTTGTTGACTCCAGTGTTTAACACATAAACATTCTATCATCATCAATAAATTAAAGTAGGATGTGTCTTCTTAGGTGGTTTTGTGCTAGTTCACTTTTAATTCTAAATATTGGGTTGATGGTGGAATTATTTTGTGCTGATATTTCCTTACGATATGATTGTGCCCTCTTTCAAGCTATGTGTTATTTGGCGTCTTAGTTGTTGTCTTGTGTATTAAATCAATTTAACATATTTCTCTTATATATACTCAGAGATATAACTCAAACCATCAAAATCAAATATTAAACGAGCCGTTTTCATGTTAAATATTTAGATTTGTGAGCTTTATATATGATGATGATGATGACGACATATCTTTAATCTTTAATATAGGATTGTCTAACGCTTTACACTTTTAATTGCATAATCAGTTGTCATATCATATTTTTTTTATATATGCCAAAATTCTGATAAATTATCTAATTTCACATATAGTTATAAAAACATTCTTATAAATAAAAGCTCAAGAACACGCTACAAAATTGTCCTTAAACAAGAATAGACAAACATCACAAAAAAAATAATATAGACAAGTATCAAGTTATTCTAATACTCTATTATCAGTAATTTGGTACTATTTATAATTAATTTTCTCCCAAACATATATCCTGTAGATAAACTGAAATCGTAATGGTTGAAATTTCAATTAAGTTGAAAGATAAGTATAATATATGTATCAAAAAATGGAATATAAAAAACACACACAAAAAGATGTATGGACCTCATGTCCGATTTTTTACAATACTTACTAGTTTAAAGATAAGTTGTTGCATATAAATTGAATTATACGAAATCAAACTTTTTAAGACATTATCAAGAGTCAAACTGGCGTGAGTACACTAATGTAAGAGGTGTTAGTTATTTATTTACTTTGTCTTTATAAAATGGATAAAAACTTTTCATTATTAACATTTTTTTTTAAAAGAAATTTTAGCCTATTAAACATTTTCAGCAAATGCTTTGAGCTAGAAATCGTATAGTGCTTAGTTTTTATTATTCTTTTTTTTTCTAACAGCAAATCATATTCTACTCTTATTTTATTTAATGAAATGTAAATAACATCATTTGTCAGGATTTGAAACCTAATACTTAATAACACTTAGAAACTTAGTGGGTATCTTCTCAATTAGCACTTCCGTTAAATGATTACTCGTATGATTATCTCAATTTATGGAAAACCTTGGTTTTGTATACATTGGGTAAAACGTAAATTTACTACTATGGTGGTAATGGTGCATGGTATTGTGGGAAGACTTGACATGTTTTTTGTTCAAAGAATAAAGATGATCTTAAAATAAGTGGATCGTATTAGATCATGTTGCTAAGACCATCTTTATTTATGGGTAAATAATGTGATCGGCATCTCACTGATATCGAATATAGACATGCCAAATTCTCACCCATTAAGAATCAGTAACTTTTGAAAGCGGGCACAATTTTTATACGAGAATAAAAACTATAAGGTCGCTCGTAGTAGTAAGAGGACGAGCTCGTCCATGTTCGCTTCGTCCTCGTCGTAAAAGGACGTTAATGCTAGTGAGCTCGTCATTCTCATCGAAAGTTGTCTCGTTCGCAGATAGGGAGAAGATGGACGAGGCAGTGGTGGGCCACAGAGACGGTACCAGGAAAAAATTTCAAAGGGGGCAAACTTAGAAAACTTATAAAAAATAAATCTAAAAGGGGACAAAATGTTAAATAAGTAGCTCTCGTTTCTTTTTCGACCAACACTACATTTCTAATTTCTTTTTTGTTTATTTATTTATCTCTTTAAATATCATAACTACCTATTTTAATATTTGTTTTTTTAAACAAGTTATTAGTTTGTAGTTAACGAATGACATCATGGTGACATCCAATAAGGCAATATACAGAACTCAAACCACGCATGTCTGGGATGAAACTCAGGACTTTGAAAACCCTTCAATAATCCACTATTACAAATGTAATAAATGAAATTCAAGTTCTGCTGGATTTTATTAAGTTCTAAAACTTAACTAATGAGTCGCGAATCCCTTAGGCCACAACTACCTATTGTTATACAAATTTCCAATGATAATTCATGAATTACAAAGCCATATTGACTTTGCACATATGTGTAATACCATCCTCTGTAAATCTATTGATAATTATTCATTAATGGTTTTATTGTTTAAAATATCTATGTACGAGTACTTTGTAATTTATCCATTTTAGACGACCAAATAAGTTGTTGTCTAACTAAGACTTTGAAGTCATACTAACTTACTAATTAAGCCAGAATTATTTGTAGGGATAGTAATAATTTCAAGGTATTTGGTGTTTTTAGTATTTTAGCCAAAGAATTTTGTAAAAGTAGTAAGCCCGATGATGGAACACCGTCCATCGCTAAATTAGCTAAGTCCGGCGTTGGCATCACCGATCTTCAATTGATAACAAAGCAATTTAGTTGTAATCTTAGATTATGAATATTATCTAAAACTAATTAAGCCATTTAGTTATCAAAGCAATATCATTTTGATAACAAAGAAAATGACTCAATAAGAACAGATTTTAAATATTTTTTTGGAACGGTAAATAACTATTAATTTATAACAAATGTTTAAAAAACAAATAAGTTGTAATCTTAGATTATGAATATTATGGTCAGAGCATGACATTTTGTCATTATTATACAACTTTGAAAAACAGGCTACAATATTTATGTTACATCCATGAGAAAATACTTCACAATCTGATGTTTAATTATGAAATATAACAATCCAATATGCCAAATGAACTTTATTACTTAAAATGGGGCGTTTAAACAGAATCCTATGCTTTACCAATCCTTAGATAAACCGGATAGGTAACACTTTTCTGTCCATTCCCTTCTTCATTCCAAGCTTTCGTGAATTCCTCAACCACATCACTGTTAAGTAACTCGACACCCTTTTCTTTTGCGGTCTGGTAACCCGACCATGACTTAATGTACGTAAAGAAGTCATCCAAACTCATCAACTGCACGGTTTTAAATTCAAACGGGCCGGTGTCATCACATCCATCCACGGGCTCAAAAGGAAACTTGAGAGTCTTATACTTGTCATCTACCAATCCACGTAACGAATCCCAATAAGGTTGTGATTCCGCGTAAAACCTATTAAACACGGGGTCGAATAGATCATCAATCACTGGAGTAGTGTAACACCATGCCGCGATTACACCATTTGGTTTCTTGAGTACCCTTTTGACTTGATCAAAAAAACTATCATTAGCAAACCAATGGAGAGCTTGAGCTACTGTGACTAGATCAACACTGGACTCTATTCCAATCTTCTCTTCTAGTTCAGAAATGGACATATTGGCAGAAGTACATTTGTAATGGACATTTGGGAGCTTAGGAGCAAATTCTATTTGTTTGCTACTGGTATCTGTTCCAATCACACTCTTGTATATGCTGGCAAGCTACATTATAAAGCATTTGAAAGACTTACTTTTGTGCTTATTATTTTTTAAAGTTATAGCTGATATATTCAATATATATTCTAAGGGGGTGTTTGGGTTAGCTTATTTTCATGGCTTTTTTGCTTATTTGCTTATGAAAGTAAAATAAGCTACTTTTTAGTGTTTGTGTGGGCTTATTTGCTTAGGCTTATTAGCTTATATAAGCCATTTTTGAAAAGCCATCTTTGCCAAGCTTTTTAGCTTATTTCCCTTCATTTTCCTTTCAAAAGCCATAAGCTAATCCAAACACTACAAAAAAGCTTATAAACTTAAAGCAAAAAAGCCATAAGCTACTTATATTTTTTATAAGCATAAGCCATTTTATAAAAGCTAGGCCAAACACCCCCTAACTTTTTTTTAATGATTGATGATATTAAGGAGAGTAAGGAGAAAAACTAATGATCAAAAATATGAGATACAAAATTAAAAATCCAAACTTAATTGATGTAAATACAAAAACAGATCTATAAAGTAATTCGTACACAAACTGGATCCTAGCCGGTCCGCACAAGCGGATTGGGTCATAGTAATCTAACCATGATATCTGACAGAAAATCTCGATATTTATAAAGTTTTTAATTGATTAATTAGTACAAAAACTTCCTGATGATTAAGTACAGTAATAGATATAGATCATCACTATTATTAAAATAGATATATTAGGAGGTGATAAAAAGGAAGGGGGACTTACAGAGATAGCAGCCTGACCACTGCCGGTTCCGACATCCCAAACGAGATCGTGGCATGGCGTTTTTGAGGAGATGAAATCAAACAGCTGTTGTGGATAACCTGGACGTGTCTTGACGTATTCTTTCGCTTGGTTTAAAAACAGCTTTGCCATTTTTTCTAATTTATTTTATTTCCAATCTTTTAACGCCTCTCCCTATGTGTATGTGTGTTTTTCTTTCCCGGATGCTGGTTTTAGATAGTAAAGTCAGTCAGTGATCCCATGAAATGATTTGATGTTTATAACTGCCAACCACGCCCTAACTAGCTTAATACCCGGTCGGTGACCGGATTATAAAATAAACTTGTATCACACATTAAAATATACGTCTTATATTATATCAAGAGAAATTTTAGTATGAAATCCAAGATAATGTTAAAACAACTTTTAACACTTAAAGTTTTATATATATTCATGTTATCGATACTCGACCTAGCCTAAAATTCGACTTGAAATCAACACAACATAACCAAGGTAGGGTTCTCGACCTGTTAACCCGTCAACCCACCAACCTGATTTTCTCAAGGTCAGGTTCGGGTTCATATTTCAGGTTAACATGTCTATCCATCAACCTGAGGGGGAAGGGTGTAGTCGGCTTGTTTTATCGGCGCAAGCTTCGGTGAATTGGCAACACTATAGCACTTGTATCGACTACTTTTGGCAAGTTGAATCGACTACTTTTGGCAACCTTCATCGACATGTTTTGGCCGATGCTAGTGAACGTTGGATGTTGCAAGTGAACGTTGGGAGAAGAGCTTTTGGCAAGTTGGCAAGTAAACATCGGCTAGATATACATCTTATTTTTAATCGGCAAATTGGCAACGTTTATGCATCTACACCCTTACTTCTGGCAAGTTTTGACAAGTTTTGGTTAGTTTTTGGCATTGCCATATGTCGGCTCGTAATTGGCTAAAAACTTGCCAATTTGCCACAAGATTGACACTACACCCTTGCCTCTGAAAATATATCATATTAAATAGGTGAACCCACCAACCCATTCGACCCAACAACTCTTAACCTATTTGAACTAAGATCAACCTGCCAACCTACCAACCCAATTAACCGGCCAACCCGATATTTTTACCTGGTCAACAAACAATAAATCTATACTACTATATAAAAATTATACCCCCATGTTGAAAAGTTAAGATTTTTGGGACATGTGAAATTACCATTTTACCCTTAATGAATTAACTTAAACAATCATTCCATTATCTTCTAAAAGATATCCACTACTCTTTTAAATCAAATATCTTTATTTAAAATACTTACACCACTTGACGCATCTGCCGCCACCATTCGTCGATGTCACCGCATCAGTGTCACTGTCATTGCTGCATCGCGTGAATACCATGCTCAAGAGATGGCAAGAAAACCCGTACTCGTACCCGACCTTTGACAATACTCATGACCTTCAACACTATCAGTCCTACATAAATTCAATCACCATTAAATAAGTGTATATATATGTGTGTGAAAGTGATAAGATATGAAAAAATACAAGTGTAAAGCCACACCTTTTATTGCAGAACCACTCGTATGGTTCCTGAGTACTAACACCCCTAAAACAATTAATAAATTATTATAAATTAGTAAAAAACAGCATTTATTCATCATACATGTGAAAAAATTACAAAGCAAAATATAGATATATAAAGAAACTTGTGAGAATGAATGGAAATATATACAGCATAAGATGATTTGGCACATTGTCAAATGGTGATATTATTTTTTCCCGATGAATCGACACCTATACATGCATATTAGTAAGATGAAATTAGCAGGGCCATGTCAGACCTAGATCATTATCAGCTAATATATATAGAATTTGAAAAATATACATACATATATGTATATAATTAATTAATTACTCAAATGATAGTGATATACGGGTATAAGGCTGGCAATTTTGACACGGAACCTGTTAACACGACACGACACGACCTGTTCTTAACAGGTTTCGTGTTTGACCTTAACAGGTTTCGTGTCTTAACAGGTCCGGACCTTTTAAGACCTGTTAAGATTCGTGTCTTTACAAATTCGGACCTGTTAGGACCTGTTAAGACATGTTAAGATTATACGTATATATAAAATACCAAGAATTGATATTATGATTTGATATATGATTTTTATAAGGTAAGATATTTATGAACTTTTGTAATTTAAGGATTATTGTCGTTATAAAATAGTTGAGATTTGTACAAGTTTTTGTATCCTTAAGTTTTTTTTCCCCAATATTAGTCAAGAATTCTATAAAATACATGTTAACAGGTTCCTTAATAGGTCTTAACAGGTGCACCTGTTAATTTTCGTGTCGTGTTCGTGTTTGAAAAAAATGACACGATTAGTTAACAGGTCGTGTTCGTGTTTGACCTTAACAGGTTCGTGTCTTAACAGGTTTCGTGTGACCTGTTATGCCAGCCTTATACGGGTATACCAGGGTCATATATGCCCCAAAGGAAAAAAAAAAAGTGTGCCTGGCGGGTCGGGTCGTCGTGTAAGAGTAGTCAAGTTAACCAAAAAGTGGTTTGTTTTCACGGTGCAATATTGTTGTCCCATGATAGCCATACACAGTGGCGGAGAAATCAAGTGCCCAGTTCGAACCTAGAAAAGAAATGCCCCCAACTCTAAGGAATCCAACTATATAAGCAAAATTTTTTTATATAACTGAGACATTATAACATTAACAAAATGATAGACATTATAATATTATACTTTTACATATATTGTTTATTTGTTTTATTTTAATAGTTGTTTTATTTTACCTAAAACCTTTACATATATAATATAATATATAAAAAATTTAAAATTTTTGTGTCCCCTCAAAATTGTGCCCCGGACGGATGTCTTGCTTGCACCCCTCCGGGCCTCCCATGGCCATACGATCAGGAGTAGGATGCAAAGCAAAGTTGGACTGGTTACTAAAATCAGGTAAATACCGATATGACAAGTATTCAAGTGCGTTATACTTCTCATGGAGGTATTCTGGTAGGAGCTTAAGGTATTCTTTATTGATGTTAGGGTTAGGTGATAATCTATTAGCAAGCACCATATCCATCAGAAACTCATCACTTCCTTTCTTGTGGGGCTTTAGCTTCCCCCGCCATTCTACCTCATCATGTCTTATTTCCTCTACTTCCTTTAAAATGTCAAAGTACGTTGGTTCCTTTGCCATAAACTTCGGTTCCTTTGTCATAAACGACGCGGTGTTTCATCATTATCCTATTTCCTCACCAATTTCCATAACGACGCTCGCTTTGCAAATGGCTGCGGTGTTTCCTCCGGGTTTGATTTTTGGACAGACTGGTAGCTGTAGCGTTTAGAAAGATGATGATTTGATAGTTAGGTTTATGTTTTTTCATAGTTTAGCGGGTTAGGCTCTAATTCTATATCTATATCCCCTCAAACGTGGTAATGGTGTTGAGAATTATATTTTGGTAACTTTGACAAATTTTTGAACCAATAAGCTTTTGACATGTGGCCCCTCCTATACTTGCCGAAAAGAGTCAAAAAGAGCTCAAGTGTGAAGGGGTAAGGAGGTGCCTTATACCCCCATCCTTGGTTCGTCCCTCCTTTGTACACCGCGGGGTTGGACTCATCGTTGGCCCATTCGTCCCCCCAAGGACGAGTTGTTTAACCTTTTTTATTTGTGAGTGAATAATAAAATAAATGATGGGTCCAAGACTAGTCCTGGGTATAAAGTTGGTTTTAAGGGGATTAGTTCTTAGATGGTTTTTTACTGATGTGGTGCTGATTAGGACTAATCCTCCCGATGATGAGTCGACGTATAAGGGAGCCTCGAAGGGAACCGATATGTCAAAGGACCAAAATTTACCAATCACAAAAGACAAAAATTAAAAGGTAAGGGAATCAATGTGCTACTATCGGCTCCACTAGGGCGATGAAAACCTTGTCACATAAGGAGTATTTATTAAAATTTGACCAGCACAAAGTGGGATGCTTACTTTTCTTATAATGTTCATAAATAAAGTCAGATATACATATACTTACATCTGTTTTTCCTAAATTGAGTGCAAGTTCCACAATGGTGCATGAGTTAGAAGCCTTGTTCGAGCCTGCTGGGCCGACAATGGTATCGGACGGGAGAAGAATGGAGTCACAAAGAGAGCCGGAGTATGATTCTCGTCAAGTCAAAGGAAACAAGAACGATTGATGAATAAGATTGGGTTCTGTGAAATGAAAAGGAACTTGTCACATGGAGATTACTCAATTTGGAAGGCAATTATCTTTCAGGGAATAAAAATTCGCAAAGAAGATGAAGAAATAGAGATGCTATATTTGTAAGAGAAGGGTCATGCCTCATGAAATTTTTAATTGATAGATTAAAAGCATAATGATTTTTATTTTAGTGTCAACTTTATTTTATTTCTATTTCTAAACTATCTTATGGTAAAAATTGAACTTTGACCCTATTACACGGGCCGATCCATCATTTTTTTCTTTATGTAATATTACTAGGTACTGGTGAAATTGGTTTATATTGTTACATACATAGTTTTGTTGCACTAAATAGTATCCTAAGAAAAACTAAATAGTTCCTTGCAACGTGTTAAATTTACTGCAATTAAAAGAATATAAATGCGTAAGATCAATGCTAAGTTGGTTGCCCAAAGTTGCAAGCAAATTACTTATTCTCTCTAACTTAAAGTGCAGCTTTTATGTACGAGTATATATTATATGACCACCAATTCAAACAAAGATATATTCATCCCATGACTTCAGTGGCACCACAAAGGTACCTCTACTTCTATCTTTCATAGTTTAATAAGAGCTTTAGTGCATATAACTATATTTCTTTTAATCTTATTTTGCAATATAAAAAAACCAGCCAATCCGTCCTAACAGTTTTTTTTGTTTAATTAGCCTTTGCTGTTTTATATATATATTGAATTTTTATTTTATTTTTCGTAAAAGTAGGCTATATGCCTTGTTATATAGTACTACTATATATAAGTATATAACTACAGTACATGAATGTCATTATAATACATGTATGCATAATTCTTGTAATGATAACAATATACACCGTTGGCAAAGGGAGTACGATCAAATAAATTGAAGTTCTATGGTAAAAAGTTAAAACAAAGTTGGAGTGATATTTCATATCTGTTAATTATGTGTGTGCGGCTACATCATTTTTTTTTCTTTATAATAAAACGATACACCATCACGTATTGTTTTGGTTTCATTCCTATTATTTTTTGTTATATTTACGACGAGTATTGTTTATATTATCTTATGAACCATTTATAAGCCATATAGACATAGTTGGGATTAATTCCTACTTATGCTATTGTTAACTGTTCTTCATTATAGTCAAACTAGAACTTTGACTTATTCGACTTTGCATTTTAGTATTTCTCTAATAATATACTCAATTTGCCTACCATTTTGAAAAAGTTGTTAAAAATTAGTATAACTCAAAAATGTAGTACTGTACCTTTGGGTTTTTAGGTGTTAGTATTTCTATTAGTCCTTTATGTAACAGTTTATATCATTTCAACCGTTTGTTATTTCTGCATCATTTAGATCTTTAATTATTATCTGAATACTTGATCCATTCAATAAACAGCAAGCCGTACTCCAACTCCATGATGTCTGATGAAAATGAGGATGCAATAAAGATTGAAATACCAGGTACTCAACCAATAACCAACAACAACAACAATGCCCTGGTCAAGGAGTGGGACGGCTGCATTAGAGGCCACGAGACCACCAAACGCTATGAACGCAAACGCCATATCGGAAAGCTACCACCTTTACTCTTAAGAGGCGAAAAGGGTCATACAAACCGCCAGTACTACGAGCCAGCAGTGGTTTCACTTGGCCCGTATCATCATAACCGAACAGAACTAGCCCAATCCGAGAAATACAAGCTCATAACACTCGAAGAGTTTCAATTAAGCAGCGGAAAGTCCATTAGCTCAATATACAACAAGGTGTTTGAGGTGGTACAGGATGCTAGAAAATGTTATATAGACGGTTCAACTGATGAGTACAACGACGACGCGTTTAATCGAATGATGACACATGACGGTTGCTTCATTTTGTTATTTATAGATTGCATATCGAGTGGAATCAATAAAGTGTTGTTACATAATGAATATTTAGGCGCATTGGGGTTTGCTAACGTCGTTCGCGACATTTTTTTACTCGAAAACCAAATCCCTTTTGTAGTCCTTGAAGTTCTGTTGGATTTAAGGTTTCCAGAAGATAAAGGTGAAAAGATACTAAACAAGTTCTTTAATTATTTAAACTACGGCGAGGTGATGATGAAGAACGAAAAGGTACTCGAGAACAAGCAGCCCCTGCATCTTCTCGAGCTTTATCGGTCATATTTCATCTCACTTTCGGCTTCTCTTAATCTCGGGTCAACTAAGTCTTCCAAATGGTATGTATGGGCTAAACAGACCGAAAAGGTGGATGAAGATTATAACTATGTAAAACGAAACCGATCTTTTCCTTCAGTAATGGAACTCAGAGGAAAAGGCATTTTCTTAAAACGTACACACGACGAGTCTTCAAACGAAGACATAAAGTTTCACTCTCGTTGTTGTTACGGTAAGCTTGAGCTCGTGCCCAGAGCGATATCTTCAAACACGAAAGCTATTTATCTAAACATGATCGCATACGAGATGTGCCCACATAACCCAAATGATTTCCGGGTCTCAACTTATATCCGAGTGATGAAATCGTTAGTTATTCAACGTGACGATGTGAAGGAGTTACGAAACAGCGACATTTTGCTACATAGTCTTGGAAGAGATGAGGAAGTGGTGAAAATGTTTGATGAGATTGAAGCACCAGCGGTTAATCTTTATATGTTTAGTCAGCTTCGGAGAGGGATCGAGAAGCATTGCAAAAGCAACTATAAGACGTGGGTGGCGGAGCTGATAACGCTGTATTTTAGTAGTCCTTGGAAGACGATGGCCTTGCTGGTGGCGGCCGCGATTTTGTTGACTAATTTTTTGCAGACTTACTTCACGGTTAGGCCACTTCCTGAGGATTCTGACGAGAATATTGTCAAGCTTTTGAGACGATGCGCGCACTTTAAGCCTCACTCGGTGCCGAATTGATCGATCATGTGAATTGATATTACTAGCTACTTTTTGTTGATTAATCTATATATATATATATATGTTGTTTTATTTTATTTATGCAATCTTGGGTTTGAATATCACACGAGAATGATATGATAGATACGAAATTATGAATACTTCTCTAGTTCTCTGAGTTCATTTTGGCCTCTATTTCTGGGGATATTGATATTTATCATTAATGTATGATAGATTTCGATTGATTTATTAAAATTATCCCGTATGTTATCAAAGTCAGATATGTTGATATTATATTATAGGGTTAAGTGCAAATGGATTATCACTTTTGCAATTTTTCATCCCTCCTAACTTCAAAATCATCCCTTTGTTCTGTACTTCATCCCTACTTTTATTAAGTCTCCGATGTGCAAGTCACCTTTTCCGCGGTGTGAACCTATAAAATCGTCCTTGTGGTCCGTTCTTTTTGCAATTTTTATCACTATAAAGTTTTTTTTAATATAAACATTTGTTCATCCCTGTTATTATTTTGTGTTTTATATTTTTATATTGCTCATGTTAACTATGTGTTTATATAATTTCATATCTTTAAATAACAGTTGCTATATATTTTAGTATAACATTTATGATGTTTTTTAAAAAATACGGTATATAATTTAATTTGTTACGCCTACTTTAGGGTGCCTTTTTTTCGATCCGTCTGAGGCCTGTAAATCTTCAGAGACGGCCTCGCTTGGCCCAACACAAAACCCAGCAATGCAACAAAATCGAACCAGTGATCCCGCTCGTTACCTTATCCGGCAGTTCGGTTTAGGAGGGCCTGGGTCGGATCTCAGGTTTTCGGATCATATGTTCATCCCTAGGTTGAAGTTGTAGGGTAAACAAAGTATCAGAAATGAGTGGTTGATAAAAGTTGTTATTGATACTTTTTCTGACTTCGAAAAAAAAAATTTGTCGACCACTCATTTCTGATACATTGTTATTTAGGTAATTTCAATACGGATAATAACAAGCCTCATTTTTCGATAGAGCGAACCATTAGTCTGCTTCTTTAAATGAGACTTATTGTTTATACATATCATAATATTCGTAAATATATGTATATAAATAAAAGATTATGTAATGTAATTTTATTAAATACTCGCATTCTGAAATTAAAAAAAATAATATTAACTACAGGGATGAAAATTGTAAAAAAGAACAAATCACGAGGATGATTTTAAAGAAGTGGGGAAAAATGGAATGAAATGACAAAAATGCCCCTCACGTGACTTATACATGGGGGACTTAACAGAAGTAGGGACGAAATGCAAACTATAGGGATAATTTCGACCAAAAAGTTAACGGATGAATGAAAACTGCAAATTTGACAAACCACATGGATCATTTTTGTACTTAACCCTATATTATATAGAGTTTTAAGATATCTCACACATGTCTGATGCAAAGATATCTCACATAATTCTTTCATCAATGTAAGATCCAGGTTAGAGTTTTGCCGAGAAGATAAGGTTTTATCCCAATTAAATGTTATGTCTTTAGGCAATTTAATTGGAGAATTTTCTTCTTATAAGGTATTGAGGGTAAGAAGGTTTTCTAACAGATCCAATTAAAACAACCTAAATTAAATCCCCTATTAAATGATTAACACCTTTCAAAAATTATAATTATATATCATAATTATATCTTTCAATAATATATAAATTAGGTACATGACAAAGCAAAACATACAAGTGTTCCGATATGATTTGCGGTGATATATGAGTTTATTTTTATTCTTTTTATTTCAAAAAAAAAAACTAAATTCTAAAATACTACATTCTATACTATATCTATATCTATATTTATATATAAAAGAAGAAAGATGGTAAATCATCCTAAAACAATAGACTAAAAATCCTCCCAACTATTAGATTGGGACATGTGGCAAAATAAGGGGATGAGATTAGCAAAGAAAATTAATCGATAACACTTATCATGTTATAAAGCTTTTAGGATGATTTTTAGACTAATTTTTACAAGAATTAATCATCTATATCTACAAATAAAAAGAATAGCCTTCCTTATTTATAGAAATGTTAAAATTACTCTATGCAATATGACTATAACATCCTTACTCTTTTTTTACATTATCATCATCTTTATTCACTAATTTAATTATCTCCACTAATATACTTAAAATACCCTTAATGAAATAAATTACACTATCAGTCTCTCAACTCTTAAAATAACTACACTATCCACTATATTAATTACATGTACACAATAATCTACATTATTCATCGTCACTATTATCAGTCGCTGCTGCCACCCATCACCACTATAAAAATAAATACCCACTTTATTTATGAAAATGTTGAAAGTTATTTTATTCAATATTACTAAATTACCCCTTCCTCTTTTTTTAAATCATCTTTTTTTCACTAATTTAATTATTTCCACTAATATAACTAAAATATCCTTAATGAAATAATTTACACCACCAGTTCTTCAATTCTTAAAATAATTTACAGTTTTACACTAACCATTATATTGATTACATTTACATTAATAGCCTACATTGATCATCGTCATCACTATCAGTCGCCACCACCACCAGTCATGACCACATTACAATCACCGCCGCCGCATTTGGGTGTGCACCATGCTAGTATCATAAAAGGAATATCATTTTATTTTTGAAAGCGTTGAAAAAATGTAACATTTTCACTTAGTGCCCTTAAAATATTTTCACCTACTATACCCCTAATATTTTATGATTAAATTACATTAACCATGCATTTATCTTTTAAAGTACCTCAATTAATACTTTACATTATTTACTTTTAAATCAATTATATACACCATTCAACATCTCATCTACCACCAACAATTTCTCCCATCATCAGATTGTCGTTGCTACAACTACCGCCGCATTGCGCGGATAATATACTGCTAAACTTTAATTAATACCTGAAATGTAACTTAACTATTTAGGTATTCAAACATATATTATTATCAATGATTTTTAATTAAATTTATAGATGAAAATATATAATAAATAAATATATACTTTATAAGACTAATAATATATTCTTTTACAATAATCTTTTCTTCTAAGTAGTAAAGAATTATCATTTGTAATCACAAAAATGCTTACGGTTCACATATACCATTAAAGTAATCTGTATACCAAACATGTTATATAGTATTGTACTATATAATACTTTAAAATATATTTGGTGGTGTACAGTTAATAACAGGAGGTGGTGTATATCATCCTGACTTTAGCCGTTCAACAAGAAAATAAAAATAGAAAATTATCATTTTGACTTTGACTTCCCTCCCTTGCTGTAGTATGTATGTATTTCCTTGCTGTTTAAGCAAATTTTTATTTATTTATTATATAGTTTTAATTTAATTTAATACAGAAACAAACAAACCAACCAACCCTGTTTCCACCGTTACAAAAACTGTGTTCATCGGCTATCTTCATCCCAAAAATAATACTCCGTAATAAGAAGAACAAAAAGGAAATGGAGCAAAAACCCTTGCTCAGTACTACTACTAGTGAAGGTATTTACCCAAATTTACCTGCTGTAAAATTGTTAATTAATTATAATCCTCCTACTAGTAATAATAAAATTGGAATAAATTTAATGGTGTTTTGCAGTAAAAAGTGAAATTGTGGATGATGACGATGATAAATGGCATAGCTATCCATCTGTAGGAAGGAAAGGAACAGCAGCAGCAGGAGGATCAGTTATGGGTTTTCCAACTGCTGCTTCTGATGTCAACGTTGATGAAATCCGTTCTGCTGCTACCGCCGGTGGTGGTGGTGGTGGTTTTGATCATCATCGTTATCCTCCTTCTCTTCATGCCCCCTTGATCAGTTCACCTGAACCGCCTCCGTACATTACCGGTACAATCCATATCGATTTCTTTTAGTATCAATTATATGGCAGTATACAATAATTTTAGTATCAACAATTACTCATTATTGTAATCAACAACCATTTTTTTCATCAAATGTTAATACTTTCAACCTTATAATTCATTTACGCATTCGGTTATAATTTTGCGTTATAAATATGTTACTATTAGGCATATCTTTAGTCATACTAATTAGGTTGATTTTTCATTATCCTTTCTCTATGGAAAATGATTAATCAACCTAATTCATATGCCTAAAAATCAACCTTAAACCTTAAGAACTTGACATGTGTAATTTCTGTGCATTACACAAGTACATCTATGATAAAACGAGTTGCAAAGCGAAGATGGAGTGTTTGTTTTTGCTGCATTGTGCGGGTACACCCTAGGTACCAATTACTAACACAACCTCCGTTTCGCAATGAAGCCACACCGAGACCTGCATAATTTTCACCATGGTGGCTACATTGTGGTGTTTACCACACTGCTTTATGAGTGTTTATGTTTGTGATGTGTCTTTTTTATATTAATTAGTAGATATTAGTGTGACCACACAAAGTAAAAATTGTTTCCCTGTGGTGCTTATGTGACATCTTCTTTTGGCGGTGTACGTGCGACCAGTCAGTCGACTTTTATAGTCAAGTCTCATTTGATTGTTCAAAAAAGTAAACTAAGATGAAATAAAATTTTAATAATGTAAAGCTATTTCTAACTTCAAAAACGCACCACTCCACTGTCTGGTGTTGGATTAAGCTTTGGATGAAAGTAGGATTGTACATATTTAGAAAAGAACGGTTATGTTGGATTTCACTCCTCTGGCATGCGAGGCGGTTATGTAGGAAAGGTTTTTTTCATTCTTTTCATCTTGCTATTATAGAACACCAATCTCTGTACATAGAGACGGTTAGTACTGATGTACAACCGTTATAAGTTTTACACTTATTTGAAACCATATGGGGATAAATTAGCATCGTATATTTCATGAACTTTTGAAGTTCCCACAAATTTGGAAAAACATGTATAAAAAGAGAAAGACATTACCTAAAGTTTTCTATGGAGTATACGCTAAAGTTGAAATAGAAACCAACAAGATAAGGAACTGAACTCTTCTAATAAGAACTTGAATAAATTCTCTATGTGATCGTTTGATGTGTTTGACATTAACTGCTGATTGTGATGATGAATTTTATTACCAAGGTGTTCACTTTTACTTAGATTTTGCGATATTCTTGTGACTTGGCAATTTATGGCCACAAGATTTAGTAATGTAGATAGCATACAATAACTCAAAGATAATAAAGAAAAGAAAAATGATACTTAGTCCTAAGGAAAATATCTATCTCACTCCCACCGTTTCACGTACAACACCCATATCCTTCAAAAGTTTATTCACAAAACATATTTATTTGGCTACCACTATAAGGTTACTACGCAAGAAACTCGTATTCTTATAAATATGTAAAACCATCTAATCATAGACTATAGCAATTATAAGATTTCATCATTCTTTATATATACTGTTAAACATAAAATATGAATCATTATGCTTACTTGGTCATTGGAGCTCATGTTTCTGTGTTATTATGCATGTTTAAAAGTTTTCACTTTTGTTGCAGAGCAAGCTTTTCCATATGAAGCTGGATATGGAGGACAATCTGGTAAAACTGAACATCCTCATAGGTAAACTCTAGGCCACATTTTTAATGCTTCTCCAGTATGGCTTAGTCATCTTAATATGTTTGTCAGTTTGTCCTACTTAAAAGTATGGTCTTTGGAAAATGAATAATTGAAATCCCCTAGCCATGTGCCTCTCGAAGACCAATTTGTATAGTTTGATCCTTAATTGTGTTAATGCATTTTATAATAATTTAAATAGTAAATTTTTTCAGGCAAATATTGGATGAAGTGGAGATTCGGGAATTACTGATTGATCATGTTGGTCATCGTTGCTGTTGGGGAAGTCGTCCTGCTCGTACATGGAAGATCCATTCTGTTGAAGACTGCAATGTCTATGTTGGGACTCTTGAAACTTTTGTGGAGGAAAGGGAAGTTATAACTGAAACTGAACCATATCATGGTAACAATATTGATGGAAAAGATAAAGGTCCTGAACTTGGTGTTTGGGAACTAGATTTAAGATCAGAATTCCCCGTTCTATTTACACATCACAAAGAGTCACGTACCAATATTCCCCATTCTGAAACTGTTGAGAAATGCTCAGGTAATCGCCTAAATATTATTGAATTTTCATAGATGATTGCAAATTTGCAATGCAGATTGATTGATTCATCATTCTTTAATAAATGGTTACGTTTTTGGTTCAATAACAGAATGTGCTGGAAGAGGAGATATTGTTTGTGCTACATGCAATGCAGATCAGGAACCTGGACTTTATAAAGAAAATCAGATGAGTCCGTGTGCTTCCTGTTACGGGAGGGGTCTAATTGCTCATAGAGATGGATCTGATACAATGTAAGCTTTACATTTTCTCTAATTTTCACTCACATGAGAAGTTGCTAAAGAAATTAAAATAAATAATGAACAATGACAACTTCGTTGTACTTTTAACTGCTGACTGAAAGATGTTTTCTATGTATGCAGATGTGTGAAATGTAACGGAAAAGGGAAGATACCTTGTGCAACTTGTGGATCTCGTGGGCTAATAAAATGCTTAAAATGTGCAGGCAGTGGTTCTCTTTTGACACGTAAAATAGCAGTTGTTAAATGGTATGAATTCTATATTTTCATTAGAGATTTTTGCATTCATATAAAACCACCATTACAAGCTCATATAGGACAAAGATTTGGTAGTTTAACTTTTAACTCTGCCAAAAAATTTTAAACTTGATATGTGTAATTCGATCTTATGACACAAAAATGTTTTTAAGATTTTAAATCTGTTTGCAGGGACACACATTATACTCGAAAACTGAATGCTACAAGTGGAGCGGCTTCAGTTCCAGATGATGTGTTCCACCAAGCCAAAGGGGTCCAGTTGTGCAACACGCAGGCCTACCATTGCACCCCTGCTTACTTTGCCGATTCATTCTTCTTGAACCAGTTTTCTTCGGAGGTGATTTCAGAACGACCGTCCATCCCTCCAACTGCTAGGGTCATATGTGAGAGGCATACGATCTCTGTCATCCCGGTTACACGTGTCACAATGGTTAACCGTGGTCAGACCTTCAGCTTCTACATCATCGGTTTTACCCGGGATGTGTATTTAAAGGACTACTATCCTGCTAGGTTTTGCTGGGGGTGTTGCCCTTGTTTAGAGTGGCTCAAGTTATAACTTATAAATTAAGCTTTTGTGTTTCACATATTCTATGGCTGGGGTGAGGTTGTCTCTTGTTATATGGTAGTGTGTATACTACTTTTACGTTCGAAGTGTTGATTTTGTTTTGTATTTTATGATTGTTTATGAGTGTCAATGCGTAGTACTTTTGAGGAAATGTTTGATTTTGCATATATTGTAATTGCTATGGTATGGTATGGTATTGTGAAACCTTCGATAAGTGATATGTGACTGTTGCTTATTGGGGTGACTTATCAACCTAAAGGTTGTGGATTCATGTTCATGAGAGACGAATTGGTGTAATTATCGAATGGTTGCTTCTAGTAATATTTAATAGGTGGATTGGTGTAATTATTTAGTGGTTATTATTAGTAACCATTTAATATTTACACCAATTTGTCTCCTAAGGCTGTAAGCCGAACTTGCTAAGTTGAAGATCGTTTTCTTTAGGTTGAGCTTGAGCTAATGTACATACTTTTGTACATTAACTTAAACTTTCTATGATCATATGAAACTTTACCTTAAAACCATACTCATCTTGGGTCCACTTTGAGTCTTTGAACCGCATGGTGCATAATCTTTTCAGATATCTATTTCACACTAGTACATGAAAACCGTTTAAAAAAAAAATTAAAATCTAAGTGATGAAAGTGAATTGTTTAAAGGTGTAGGTAAAATAGGTAAGTGATGAGAAAATGGTGAACACCTACAAAATCATTCATAACCGTTTATTTATTTTATTTATACTTTTTCAATCACATCATTATCATCTTCTCATCTCATTTAGCATTTTTTTTTAACCATTAATTTATTATTTGGCTCACATTACTCAATTTAATATTCCATAATATAACTAAATAGTAAATCCCAATCAAAATACACAAAGACAATACAAAAAATTTAAAAAAAAAAAAAAGAAAAAGAAGTAAGTGATAGTGTTCACCTAGCCAAAATATCACCTATCTTTCACCATGGTCTTCTTAACCCTTTCAAGTTTTACCCATTTTTTTTGTCCCCCTGACCTCTTCACCCTACCTTTACGAATGATGAGTTCATTTCTTTGCTTTATATTGTTTGGTTTATTTTTATTAAATATTGTGGTCTATTGTTGGATATATTAAAATATTGAATTTGAAGGTGGATGGTTAAGGGGGAAAAAAAGAAGATGACGATGATCGGAAGATAAAACCGCTGTAGCATGAAAAAATATAGATAAAATAGTGAAGGGTTAAGAATGGTCTTACATACCTTTTGCATCCCGTCCCACTTATTAGCAATCATTATAAATATTATTTTGTTATTTCATACAAATGTTCTGGCTTTTCTTAACTTTATATTGTCACACAATACACTCTCATTGGTAATTTGGGAGACATAATATGATTAAAAAATAAAAGATATATGTCAATAGCAACATCCAAAATGTCTATACGAGATCAATTTATCATTTAGAGATCAAATTGCGCCTATTCCTCTGCAAGGTCCTACTAATATTATTACTTGTATCGATAACATGCATGTATCTAAGGATAAGAAAAATATTGTTGAGGCTATTATATATTGTGTATGGTGGTCGATCTGGAAATATAGAAATGAGGAGGTTTTTAACAACGGGAAGAATCGCAAAGAGTTCCTGTATGATCTCATTGTAACCCAGTCCTATATGTGGCATTCGTGTAGATGCAAAAAGAAACGAATTTCTTGGGTTGAATGGCTTAATTGCCCTCTTCTTGTTCCGTAGTTTTGGCGTGTTCTTTGGGGCTTATATTTGTAATTTATTTGTAATCTTGTACTTTTGGGTTATTTATTATTTTGCTGGTGGCCTTTTATTTTAATATATTGCCGTCTAAAAAAAGAAAAAAAAAACTTAAAAATAGTGGGCGTAGGTTTCGACTGGATAGACTTTTAGCATTGATTATAGTGTGTGAGGTTGCTTTAATCGAAACTACGTTGCTAAAAGAAAATTTTATAAAGGACTGTTTAATTCTACCATGACAAAGTATGTATTCTTGGATGGTGTTTCTTAAAACATACAAGTCATGTATTTTTATCGAACATTCAGTCGGCATGCGACATCAGAGAATTCTCACCGTATAATGGTAAAGTTTTACATGTACCCTAGACAATGAGATGTTGACCATGGGCTGTTACAAGTATTCAGAGGAAAAAACCCCAAGAATTGACATACATAAGAATCGAACTTAAGATCTTGGGTAAAACCTGAGATGCCTATCATTGGCAACCAGTCATGTATTAAAAATGATATTGTCAACTATCGTTACTTTAATTAATTAACATTTTTGTTGACCAATTAGTTGCTGCTATTAATTCAAAGCATAATGAGAAATTTGACAAAATTAAGATATCAATGGAAAGCAATTAAATGGTAAATTTGAAATCAAATCTCCTCTTTTAAACATGGAAGAGTGAGGAATACGCAAAATCATGTTGTATATGTATCGCTTCATTACTTCTTTATAAAAGATCTATCATTTTTATTTTTTTTGTTACATAGTTATAAAAACTACCTAATTTTTGTTAATGAATTAATTTATCCCCAAATCTATATATCTTATTAACTTAAACTCAAAGTCTTTTATCTTCCAAATAATTCTACTACCACATTTACATTAGTTACATTTATACCAATCTATATCACTCAACACCACCATCACTACCAATAGTTGTCGCCATCATTACCCATCACCAACACCTACCGATCACTATCGTGGTCACCACGCTGTATTGACGGGTACCGTGCTAGTGAATTGCATCGATAATTTCGTAATTTAATTTAAGGATTTTTTTAATGACACATATACTCGTGCAAATTTTAATATCATTTTCTTATTTTAAAAATGATAAGATTAATTTAAAAATTATTTTAAAATCATAACATGATCGACAGAGATTTCACTAAATCTTTTTCTTTATCATTATATAAGTACAAGACTTTTTAAGTTATTTATTTAGAAAGATTTATCAATTTACTTTCCTATTTTTCTACATATGCTCCTTCCACTTTTTTATTAAGCTATATATAGAGTTTGATGATTGGTTTGCCGAGGATTCTTTAGATATGGTTTTTGATTTTGTTTTATAATGTGTTTTGACTTATAAATACTTTAAATATGCTTTTATATCGATTTTTACATTTGTTTAAATTTTTTCTTGTTAATCATTAAATTATGATTATTCAATTACATGTTAATCTTACATATCATATTGAAGCTGACATAATAACTTTTCTTTATTTTTAGGTATACCTCTTAAGTTTATGGTGCATTTGATTTATATTTTGCCTTCCTTCTTATTTTATTTTAATTATAGTATAATTTAATCCTATATTTTCTTTTTATCATAATCTTAAGTTGCTCTTTTTATTATGATTAATAAGCAGGCTACCATTATAACAAAATTAGACATAAATTTTAGTTTTCAAATTAATTATATTATATTTTATTCAATAGAATCATACTTATGCATCCCTCATCATGTATTGCATCTTATAATTAAACCATACGTTTTTAGTATGAGGAATCAAAATAATGGGACCCATGATGATGATTTGAGCAAATGAGGAACAGGACGCGTGTCTATGGGAGCCCGACCTTGAAGGTTCGCACCGGCAGACTTTGAATTAATTCACAGCTCATGATCACTCAACCCATGTTGGCCGTTCGCTTCACGCTATCACGCGGCTAACCGACTCTCCCATGGACCATGGGTGATGACTCGGTTTACATCTCCATTCCGAAACATAAATATGTTATCTGTTTCAAAATATAGATAGTGATTTTCCTTTTTTTAAAATTTAATGAGAAATGAGATGTAAATCAAAAAAAACTCAAAACAACAATTTAATATAATATAATGTTTTATATAGCTATACTACACAATATGTTACGCCCTACTTACACAGTCACACTTATGTTTGGGCTAAGTTTTTTGGACTTTTTATTCGAGGTATTGTCGTTGAAAGTTGTTTCATATCAAATCAACAAACCGTTTAAACAATGATCAAACCAACCAAAAAAATGAATTTATATTATGTTCCGTTTCAACCTATGAACAAAAAAAAGGTAATGTTATCAAGTGAATTTTAAGATCAATACGCAAAATCAAACTAAAATGACAAAGAGTTGTACCTTTTCATCTAAAAAGTTTCTTTTTTTTGAACAGCAAAAATGATTTTATACTATAAACGATCCACTAGCAAGGTACTAGTGATCAAAGCATACAATTACAATCTAGAAATACATACAATTTCACAAACTAGATTATTCTCGGAAGTTTAACTGCAAAAGTTGCAAAAGGGTTGGAAAAAAGTTATGGTAATTACAGATAGACTAAGACATAAGAAAAAAACCTCATCTGTGAAGGCCGAACCTCTAAAAAGCTATAAATTGTTATTAAGTGAATTTACTTTACATAAAAGTTAAATTGTACTTTCCTATCTAAAAAATGTTCATAATTTGTTAAAGTTAGTTTAAGTTAAAATTTGAGAAATGATTAATCCTCTTAACAAAATAGTCAAAAAATCCTTCTAACTATTGGATTATGACATGTGGAAAAATCAGGGGGCAATATCAGAAAAGAGAATTAGTGGATACCACATGTCATCTTCTTAGAGTGTTAAAAGGATTTTTAGACTATTTTGTTATGAGGATTAGTCATTTTCCTAACACTACTTTATTAAATTAATTTAGCTGATAAAAATATATGATTGAATTTTAATTCTTAAGACAACATAGATGATTGAACTTGATATGAACAATTAAGCAGGAAGATTAGAATCGTTTTATTGTAATCTAATCTTAGTTGTAATTATTGATTATACAGCAGGTACGGAATAACTTAAATTTTGAGGTGAATGATACTTACTTTTCATTACAAATATATATATATATATATATGATTGAATTTGGATATTTTTATAAACCAATGATATATGTACACATCTAAAAAATTTCTTGTAGTGGTATATGGGACTAAAATTTAGTTTAAGCTTAAAAGAAAATTCAAAAATAGGCCGTAACAAACTCGTCAAATATGGGATGACTTCTTTGCGTAGATTAAGGGGTACATAAGGAATTTTGGAGTAAGAATATTGTTTGTTTTCATGAAAAGAGGATGATTAATTGATAAACTAGGTGAACGTGAAGATCCAACCTTGAATTTCTTATATTTGAGTTGTTACAAGTGTCACTAGCTTGTTGATTAAAGAAAATCAATATACGCAAGCTAGCTGGTACTTAAAATACGTAAGTTCACCGTTCACATACGCTCGTTTAAGATGTCATTCGTACAATAGTCATTAATCACATTTTAATTTTAGCAATATTTGATGAATAGTTTATGGATTTTGTGATCGATTTCTAACATTTTGTTGGAATAACAATGATTTTTGAAGATTCAACATAACGACTATTTCGATATAATGACAACTTTGCTATATAGTGATCTAAAGATGCATACTATATCTTTTTACTAACTTTTTTATTATTTTGAAAGGTGAACTTTGCTACAAAATTCGTGTCGTGGGAGGTTTAGCTTATGTTGTCTTAAGTCCGCGCTAGAGAGCTCATTTGAAGTAGAAATGCTTATTTCAAATAACCGATGGGGAAAACACCGCCTATTAATCCGTCTGAAGGTACGACAATAAATAGGGTAAACCTTGCCCTTTCAGACTTGAACCTGCTGGGTATACTCAGGTCAAGTCCTCATAAACGGATTTTTTATGTCCTCCTCAAGGCTTGAATAATAGACCTTTTGAATAGGAAGATAACTTTTCAACCATTGAGCTAATGCTTTAGTAGAGGTTGCGAACAAGCCATTTAAAGTTTTAAACGATCATTTAACATCAACGAAAAAGTTTTGTTGATAATTTGGCCATAACTAATTAATTAAAGATTTAATACACTAAGAGCAGAACCATACGCATCAACTAAATGGTTTTCTTTGAAACAAACTTATCTTTTTTTCCCCTTTTGAAGGGGTTTTTGGGTAACTTATACTAAAATTTTCGTAGTTCATCATCTATTTTCTTTTCATCTTTTCTGTTTACTGCTTGATGTTAAGTGATGACTTACTAATTCAATATACCAATTTTACAAAATATAAAAACACAAAAAGACTACATACTTCATCAGTTACAACTTACAACTAGAGTAAGAGTAGTAACTAATGAAGCTAATGATTTCTTTTCTATTATCGTAACATTTTCTAATAACCTTGTCTGCTTGAAATGCATAGCATATGGCAACGGCTAATATATACGCTTCTTCAAAAGCAGTTATCATGCCATTGTTTGTCTCATTAATAAAGAGTTTGATTTTGATTTTGGATGTCATATAAATAGATATCTTTAGCCGTAAAGATACATATTTTAATAACGATTTGTGTAGTTGATAAAAATGCAATTAAAGTAATCATTTCATAATCATTAGCCACGTAATGTAAAATTTATCTTAATATTAATTATTCAGTTAAATAAATGATTCTTACATAATACATTTTTACTATACACAACAATATATGTATCACACAGTTTGACTGTTTAACAATATATGTATCACACAGTTGATAAATATATTATTGTTGTGTATTGTAAAAATGTGTTGTGTAGAGATCATTACATAAATACCAACCACCTTCTTACCAATGATCTAAGTCCAAGTGAATCTGGTATATATAATAATGGGGACGTCATTGTTCAAATCTCATATGTGACAAAATATTTAATCCTGTGTTGAGTTATGAGGCTTTTTCTCAAGTATAGTGTTTGTTTTTCTCGTAAGGAGTAGAGATGATTGAATGAGTTAGTGACCCAGTTATATTAAATTACGGTCCAAAACTATAGTTCTTTTTTTTGTTCTGTCACTGCCTTACTGTCTACTAAATAGCACTAAAATACCGAATATTGTCATAAAATAGATTTCTCTGGTTCGTGTGTTGTGACGGATATGAAAATATAGATTTTTGTGATGAAGCTAAAATAACGAAATCTAACTACTGTTAATATAATTTGTAAAGGTGGTGGTAAAATAAGGTTGTCGGATACTTAAGCTTCGGTGTGAAACACTCCCATACAAATTTTTTAATCCATAAAATTCATAAGGGCTCAAACATTTATTCATTTAATAAAAAAAATAATAAACATTAATATATGAGGGGTTCCATAATTAAACTTATGCGTCGAACAACCTTATATTCACTTTTTCCAATTGTAAATTAGTAATCATCTGTTGGGTTGTATCTTCTTGATTATTTAAAGAGTTAATTGCAGGATTCGTCCCTATGGTTTACACATTTTCGTGGTTTACATCCCTGTTAAGTTTTTTTAAACAAATCCATTCATAGTTGTCATATTCTTTGCAAGTTACGTCCCTGTGGCTAACGACGTTATTATTTAGTTGTTAAGTCGGCGCACGTGAGCTGCACGTGAGGGCAGTTTTGTAATCTGCCCTCACAAACAAATTTGTAATTGCACGATTCGTCCCTGTGGTTTGTCCATTTTAGTGGTTTACATCCATACACAAGAATATTTGTGGGATAGATCCAAAGTACGCAAATTTGTTGCATGTTACAACCCTACTTTGTATGTTGTCTACATACATATATATATATATATATATGAGAAAAGTGAGTATGAAGCTGTTATACACCCAACTTAGATGAAAAACCTCTCACATACCAATATTTTAATATTTCCCCCCCCCCAAATGATTTTTATGGTTAGAAAAAGGTATGTGAAGGGTTTTTCACTCAACTTAGGTGCCTAACAGCCTCATATTCCCTCCCCCCTCTCTCTCTCTCTCTATATATATATATACTGGGTATATGCAGTTTCTTTTTATACTTGGATGTGTATTAATATGTAGTTTCTTTTTGTTTTAGCCTTAACAACCTAAATATCACAAGAATTAATTTCAAAAATAATTGGATGCGAAGGAAATTGAATAAAGAGGAATTTGATGATCTGTGAAAAATATGTGAAAATAACAAGGAAAGAAAAACTGAATTGATTTTGCTGGAGTCGTAAGAAGTAAGAAAGAGAAAAAGAATAGGTGTAGGATTGGAGAGAATGTACAAAAATACATTCACATGTGTGGCACGTGATTCCATTTAACTAGAAAAAATTGACTACATCAACCACAGGGATGGAACATGCAACAAATTTGCGTACTTTGGATCTATTCCACAAAAGTTATTGAGTAGGGATGTAAACCACTAAAATGGACAAACCACAGGGACGAATCGTGCAATTACAAAGTTGTTTGTGGGTAGAAGATTACAAAACTACCCTCACGTGCATCTCACGTGTGTCGACTTAACGGCCAAATAATAACGTCGTTAGCCACAGGGACGTAACTTGCAAAGAATATGACAAGCTTGGACGGTTTTGTTTAAAAAAACTTAACAAGAATGTAAAACACGAAAATGGGTAAACCACAATTAACTCTTAATTAAAATGACAATAATAGTAAACGAGTCAAATGATAACTTATTTGATCACTCATTCACTTGAGTTACGCATTTTTTTTTAGAACGAAATCTTTTTTTATTATTATTGACTAACTTTCAAGCTTAAAAGTTAACTAATCTTATTTAAACTTGGTCGGTAAAAGGTCGAGAAATTTTCAGAAACAAAAAAAAAGTAATAATGTTTGTATTAATAATAAATAAATAAAAAACAGTGTGAAGATTGTGAGAGAAAACTTTTCGTTGGAAATGATTATGAATTATCTTCAAAGAAAACAAATTGTAGATTGATATTTGTATGAATTGTGTACAAAATCTACAAATTCATTCAGTATATAACAAAATACATTATATTACGGTATACAAATCGAAAAATACTTTATACTTTTAAGCTTTAAACCTATGTGTTATTATTACTAGAAAAAATTGAAACTAACAAGAAAAAAGGTTTGTTTTATGAGATTTGTTAGTGACAGCTCTTAGGGCTGTCAGTAAAAACTAATTGGGTGCATTAAAATTTGTACCTTGCTGTTAAGAAAATCAGGAGGCGGTTTTTAATATATAATGTACAAGTTTTTAAGCATGTAATAAATTGTTAATGACAGTCATTTTCTTTGTTTTATTTATTTATTTTATTATTATTATTTTTTTTTTTTGACGAATAGATATCACATCTGTGTGTAACGGCTAATATTCTTGTCAGTCACTCACTCACTTGAGTATGGATAAAGGCCAGGCACACATGATAGTCACTTGTAGCGAGAAACGGTGTCAACCCTTTCACACCCAGAAGAGAAAGATATAAAATAAGTTAGTGCATTATTACTCTAATCATCATATTATTTAGTCTTTAATCAATTGTATAATAAATTTATTTATTATTTAAGTTATTCTTTCGAACATGCTCTTTTACCAAATTATATACATCTGGGCAATGATTACAATCTATTTTACGTATGTGATACTGCTAGCTATAAAGGTTTTATTTTGTATTTTACTTTATATCTGTTTAAGAGATCCTTTTATATTACTAGTTAATATTCAAAATAAATTTTCACATTTCATATTGAAACAATATTTGTTGCTGATGAAACAATTCTAACACTGAATTATTAAGAATCCAAGGTGATTTTTGTTTCTTGGAGCTAAAACTTCCATTTCACATACTAACAACATTCATTTTTCGCAATATAATGTGTGTTTAATTAATTTGTATGTCTAAAAATTTGATAAAAATACATAACATAATTAATGTCAATCATGAAGACGGAAGGAAAAGAAAGTTGTATGTTATGAAACAAATATATTAGGTCTAAATTTAGGCCTTTGTTAGAGATATTTGTCATTTTTCAATTGTATCCTTTGTTTTAATATAACGAGGGAAAGTTGTCGCGCATTGCGGCGGTGAGATGATAGGTCATATGATGTGATAAGTCATAGAGTGTGATATATAAATACTTTATCCATACGGGCTCCGCCCTCGTATTTAAAAAATCGTCGAAAGTATATCGAATGACATCTCTAATGAAAGAGCATGAAATTTTAAGAACACTCATATAATTTTTATAATTTATCGATATACGGTTTTTGAGATAAAAGATTTTGAATGAATTGAATGAATAAAATGATTTGTGGAGAAGACAAAAAAATGGTTGGTTGAGATTTGGGGAGAGAGAAGAAAATGAGTGATTAAGATTTAAAGATATTATAGGTATATTAGCTAAGGATGTTTAAATTAGTGAATAGAGAAGTGGGGTATTTTAAGTACTTCAAATCATGAATTGAGATTTTTTAAAAAGGCAAAATTTTTTTAAAAAAGGCAAAATGCTTTGTAAAATAGTATAGATAACCTATGTTAAATTTGCAGGTTTTGTTGATAACAATTGTAAGTTCTCTCAATAATATATAAATGCATGTATAATGTATTTGTTCATAACTTTGATCTTTTTCCAGGAAAAATATAAACTTTTATTAAGTGGACTAACCATTGGTTTTTACGCATGTAATGATAACAAGTCCTTTAAAATGATAAAAGAAAACTTATAATGAGAATGCGTATTGTTATTATTGTTGTTGTGTGACACAAAGCTTTAGTGAAATGTTGTGATTTTCTACAAGTTTTTAGTATTTCAAGTCTTCTCAATTTTTTAATTTTATAAAATAAATAATAACACGAGTCTTTTGTTAAGTTAATAATGATGTTTTATTTATTTATTTTCTATAGAGTTTTACTATTGGCTGTTCCACACTAATAAGTTATTATTATATACTTAGAAAGTTGTACTAGATTGCTATGAATATGGGGTTGGTATTATATTTATAGATAGACCACTTTTTATATATGTAAAATAACATATTAATAACAACTTTATGTCATTATCAATTTTCATATGTGTATAGAAAAAATTAAGTTGATTCAACATGTCTAATTTGAGGGATCCCAACTAAACCCCCCGATTTTATAGGGAGTACATCACAAGTTTGCAGTTTGCACTTGATTAGAACATTTATAGGTCAAATCGTCAATGCTTATCAAAGTGACAAATGACCAAATTTGGACCTCAAAAAGAACCCCACTGAAAACGTTAGATATAAGTTAAATCAAATATATGTATACACAGTACAATATATTGATGAACATAATATATTATGTTTGGCAAAAGAAAGACGATTGGATTTTACCTGCAATTTTAAGATAACATATATATCTGCCAAAAGAGTTGGGACATATATAGTATGACATTGATGTCAGCAGTTAAAATTACAATGTAGCTAGTACGAGCACTTTAAAGAATCGGGACATATATAGTATGCACTGAAGTCAGCAATTTATTGCATATTTGCATGTGTCCTCTCTTTTGATATACTTGAATTTGTTGTTGATAAAACGGCATTTCTTATACTCTCTGTGTAAGTAGGTATGTATGAGGGTTTTGAGCCCCAATACCTCGACGGTATATGAGGGAGGTTAAGATGTAGGCAGACCTTACCTCTATCTAAGTAGAAAGACTGTTTCCAGTTTCTACCTAAATGGTAGAAAAGGCTCTCCAACTTTTACATGAGATAAAGATTGAACCCATAACCTCTGTCTCCAGAAACAACGGTGTTTACCACTTATCCAAAGCTTTTTCCTTATACTCTTTGTGTCTTATCTATAATTGTCAAATCTACTATTTTTGTTTGTTACAAATAAAATACTACTATTGTTTACCTTTAGGAAATGATTCAAGTTTTTCAATAGCACACCGGTACATTAAAAAAAAGATCGAAAAGGTATACATAAGATATATTCTCGTGGGTAAAAAGGCTATAATTCAACAAATTAAAAAGCGATATTTGTTGATTGTCCTTGTGTAGTTCTCGAATAAGATAGCATGAATTTACCTAATCTATAGGGGATGGTTACATGTTTATATGTGATCTTGTTATTTTATCTTTTTGGATACCCCAGTCTACTCGTAACTCGTGTGATATAGAGGGGGCTTCGGAAGGATTTCTTTCTTTCAAAAGCATTTGTTGATCATTTCATAGCATATAGCTCTTAAAACACAACATACATACGTACTAATTAAGAGATGTTTCGGATTTGCTTAATTTCTTGCTTAGGGGCAAGGGTGCAGTCGGCTTAATTTATCGACAAGTTGGTTTGGCAAGCATTTGACTTTTCTTTTTTTGGTTTCTTGCGCCAAAATCCTTTTATCACTGAAAACCTAAAAAAATAATTTGGGGGTTTTCGATTTTGAGGTTAATCCTATGGTTTTCTTGGCTTCTATTGTCGGAATCCATGTCAAAAAAACTTGTCGATTCTTAATGTACAATACCCTTATTCTGGTGAGATCTGAAACCTCTTTTTGGGGTTTGCGGTGGTCACCGGCCAGAAACGTTCACTTTTACAACCAAATAGTTGTTTAGCTTTGGCAAGGGTGCAGTTCACACATTCATTGGCTCTTTGGCTACTTTTCCGATGACCCCTTTTATGGGGTTTCTAGTTTAATCGGTTTTCCGATGACCCCTTTTTTGGGGTTTCTGGTTTAATTGGATTTCCGATAACTCTTTTTTTGGGTTTTCTGGTTTAACCGTTTGCTGCATGTGATCCGGTGACTCCTTTTTGGGGTTTCTGGTGGTGTTGCTTCGGTTTTCTGGTGACTCCTTTTTGGGGGTTTTGGTTTATACAGTTTACTGGCGAGCCATTTTTTTGGGTTTCCCGGTTAACTGATGTTGCTGCTGCTGCTTATGCTTGATTATATGTATATTTATCTTATTTACATTGCCGTTAATTGCATGTTTGTGACTAGCTTGATAGTGTTAACTTAACGGTAGCGTTGCCGGAATTTTCTTGGTTGTGTTGCCGTCTTTTGTTCCATTAAAGCAATAGGTAGCCGGAAAAGTAGTTTTATGCCGATGATGATATCGTTGAACTATTAGGTTGTCGGTGTTACATTAGATGGGCGATGATGATACAAAATGTTCGTAGGAATGAGACTCGGATGATCCGGGGCGTATCTTGGCAGGGTAAACCTTCAGGTTGGCAACCATGGCGTTTTCGACTTCTGAATTCCCGACCCCAAATTATGAACCCAAGTATCATATTTTTTTTATTAAAAACGGTCACTTTTTTAATTTTTCTGACAACCTTTAATTTTTTGGGCATTGGCATCTCGGCTACTTTTTTGCATTACACCTTTTGGCAAAAACCCACGGCGACGTTTGATTGGCCGAAAACTATCCAAAAACTAGTCAATTTGCCAAGTTGTGGCATTGCATCTTTGCCCCTTATTATTTTTTTTAATAACAGATTATATTATAGCCGGTAAAAAAAATGCATCAACCATAAAAGATATTACACGGGTGTTTCAAAAACTACTTATTGCTTATTTTTATAACCAGATTGACAATAACAAAGAGTCTTACAAAGTTACAAAAAATAACTAATCACCTTGTTGTATTAATAAGAAAACACTTTTTATAAACACGTTTATCTGTATTTTTTTCATTAAAAGAAGCCATGTTTAGAAAAACAATCCCAAACACTCCGTAATTCAATTAATGTTGGTGTAAAATGAGAATATATAAGGCAGTAAATTTATTCTAACTCTTTTTACAGATTGTAATTATTTAAAAAATGGTCACAACTTTTAAACCATACTTTCATTACCGGTGAGTAAATTATTGCCAAAAAGACTAAAAAAAGTCCATTTTCCAATAGATAAGTTCAACAAATAAACGTAAACAAGGTTGTGTTTATTTTTGTTAGATTCGTTTACAAATATGTGTTATATAAATAAAAATTGATAATGTTATACAAATAGCCATATTTGTCGACTCGTAATTTTTGACTCGAGTCGTGACTCGACTCGTAAGAGTCAGAAGATTTTTAAGTACTACATAATATATAGTATAATTATATATATATATAATTATATATATGTGAAACGTTCATTTGAAAACTAAAATTTATATGAAAACTTAAAAACTGGCCAAAACACACTGTAATATGAATCTAACACAATGTGTATAATCTAAACACACAGTGTGTTAAGTTTTAAATCACAATGTGTTTTTGATAAGCGTGAAAATCAGAAAATTGTTCAAACACACTGTGATATGAACTTAACACGATGTGTTTTCTAAAAAAAAAATTAAAAACACATTGTGTTAAATTCAGATCACAATGTGTTTTGGCCAATTTTTTAGTTTTTAGAAAATTTTAGTTTTCAAATGATCACAACCCATATATATATATGACGTCTTTAAAAACAAAATATAAGTTTGTTATCTTAATAAATTTACCAAAATGTTACATATTCAATTGTTTTGAGATATAAACTTAAAATTTATCTCCAAATTCTTATTAAAATGATCAAAATTTCATAGATTATACAAAATAATGTACCAAATTAAGTATAATATATATATATATATATATATATATATATATATATATAACACCATAGTATCAAACTACAATAACTATTAGTTTGTAACTCGTAACTCGGTCCAAGTTCATACAACGACTCGTAGGATTCTGGATAAAAACGAGTCACCTAACGACTCAACTCGTCTTTGATGTATATCGACTCGACTTGTAAGAATCAACTCGTGACTGATAATAGTTTAACAACCATACAAATAACTCCTTTGGATCTCGATTTTGATTAAGACTATGACTTTCATATCTAAGTTTTACTAACAACAGAGAAAAGTCTAATTTCCAAAGAAACCAGGAGAAAAGATTCTACGAATTAATGGTACTACGCGTAGCAAAAGCCAAAAAGGATGACTATAAATAAAGCCAAAATACACATACGCAACTATATATACACATGACATGAAACATCCCTCCCCCCGTTCATTCCCTTGTATCACGCCTTTTTCAACTCTCTGCTATTCGCCATCTTTCAAAATATTAAAAACTTAATTACAATCCATCCATTTCATTAATCCTATTTCTTCCTCTAAATTATATTTTTAAGCATCATCAATCAAATATAATCTTTTTGATATCCCTCCTAATCGAAATTTGATCCTTAAATTATCACTATTTTATTTTCTTTTTTTTTTTGGGTGTTAAGTTTCTTTTGTTTTGGATTTCGAGTTTGGTGATCAATCCCATAAAATTTTCTTGGATGACAACCGGTGGCGCGACCCCCGTTACCACCACCGGAAGTCCACGTTTCGGGGGTGTTTCAGCCCACCGTCGTCGTGGTGATGTCACGACGACGGCGTCCACAGAACCCGACTCTGTCAACATTATGGGACATCACCATCATCAACATTTGCAACAAGACAAACACCTCCAACATCATCAAAATATTAATGATTGTATCGCGGAAGCCGCGGTAGATTGTTTTGGAAGTTGCAATACAACAAATCATCATCATCATCATAATTTGTTGATAAACCATACAAATAACCATATACGTAACTACGGAAAATTAGGGAAGAATTTGAGACGTACATTGCTCGGGTTTTTGATCGTGCTTGTCGGATTTAGTGTTTTTGTAAAGTTTTCGTATATGGCTGGTGGCGGTCCCGTGGCGGAAATGGAGGCTGAAGCAGTGGCAAGAAGTTGGTCTAATAATGCTCAAATGTTGATATTAAGGGATTATAAAAGTGATATGATGATTAAAGCACAAAGAGTTTTATCTAATGACTTTGATCATCATCATTCTTTTTCAAGCATGCCTAAACGGGTGTTAGAGAAATCCCTCGATTTTAATCATGTAAGATTTTTTTTCATTTTTATTAACTTTCATAGTCTTTTTATTATTTTGTTTTATGCACACAATACCTTATGATAAAATGAATGTTTATACAGATATATCTTTTTTTTTTTAATGTTTAACACGTTTTAATTTAATGGCCAAATTATAGCGATTTTGCGTTATGAGCTATGAATGAAAATTTGGTTCTGGTTAACATCAGCAGGGATGATTTTGGGGTTTATGGATTTGGCTTAAAAATGAATACTTATTTAGTATTTTAGTAATATCTTTAAGTTGTTTTTCTTTTGTTTGGTATTATTTTTTAATAAGTTTTTTATATTTATTTATTAGCTTTTAGTAATCCTGAATTTTCTAGATTTTCATTCGTTTGACCCTTACTACTCGTATTAGCTTTGAAACGCCGACCCATTGAAAATTGATATACTTTCATTCATTGGTTGAAAACCTTCTCTCTCTCTTTTTTGCCCCATTTGGCGATTAATGAAACCTTAATCACACATATTTCGGAAATTACTACTATTTTATAGGTTGGGAAATACATTTTCAGTTTTAAAAAAAAGGCTATTTCTTTGAACAAGCAGTAAAAACGAAATTAGTTTAAATGATACCAAAATGTTAAATTTCAAACAAAAAAATAAACACAAATTAATATCATCATGTCATATTATCATAAAACACAATAACTTATATATCTAAGTAAAAAACAGTAAAACAAGGTCAATTGGTAAGTTAAATAAAACAAATAGATTATGGAGAAGTTTCCGTTATAGGTTGACACAATAAGTGATGGGCAGCCAGCTAAAAGTATTGAATATTTGGAATGTCTTGTCACATTGACACAAAAAAACGCCAAAAAGAGAAACCGAGTAAATATAATTATTCACGTGTTGCCATTAGTTGACCGTTAAGAAACCATTCACATATGATCAAATTACCTTTCTACCCTTGCTCTTCACTGTTTATTAAACATCATATTTGACCTGGCCTTCTAAACTATACAAATGTTCATGTTATTTTGCTTGATCCTAAACTTCCTTCTTGTTTCACTAGTTGAAAGGTCCAATAGTTAACAAGAATACTAAATTCTACATAAGCTTGAAAAGTCAAAGTCTATGACATATATGTTTCTTTTTCTTTCAAGTTAATTTCGATACGAACGCAATTTTAACCAGCAAATTGGTGGATCTCCAATTCCATCCTCATGGAAAATACCTTGAGATGAGAAACCCAAGACTCGAACCCGAGACCTTGAAAAAACTCACATACGGGTTTCACATAATGGATTTAAAAAATACCCCTAGCCAACCCACCTAAGTGGAGTTAGTTCTATGACAAATATGTGCACTTAATCTTTTAGTAAGTTAAAATTATTGATATCTGACACCAACATTTATACAATGTAACAGTTTACATATTTCCTGTAGGTCCCGGAAATTTGGATGAAACCAAACAGTAGTCTTTATCATCAATGCATCGATAGACCTCGAGATAGAAGCAGTAAGTCATATTATTTGGATGAACAAAGTATTTTGGGCACGAAGGATAAATAGAAAGTGTTAAACTGGATGATACTACTATGATAGTGTAGCTGTGGTGAGCTTACGTCTAAAACTAGAAACAAGTTTTGATTTCGTCTTTATATTTTTCGCAGAGAGTAGCTTCCCGACAATTGGGTATCTTCTCGTCCATGCCAATGGTGGATTGAATCAAATGAGGACAGGAGTGAGTTCGTGTTCTCGTCTCGAAACTTATGTTAAAAACTCATTGTGTTATATCTACATGAAAGCAAGTGTTTCTAAGTTTACTAACACCAATCTTATCTATAGATATGTGACATGGTGGCTATCGCAAAAATGATGAATGCTACTCTTGTTCTCCCGTCTCTCGATCATCAATCATTTTGGACGGATCCGAGGTAGGATCTAGATTCAACTTTTACCTTACAAAGAAATGCTAGTAATACCTGCTGATCAATATTTACTTATTTAGTTTCTTTCTTACAGTGATTTTAAGGACATTTTCGATTGGAGGCATTTCATCGATAACTTGAAAGATGATGTCGAAATTGTTGAGTCTTTACCACCAGAATACGCAAAAGTGAAGCCTTTTGTCAAGGCTCCGGTTTCTTGGTCAAAGGTATATATATATATATAAGTCGGATACTGTTTAAGTGACATAGAGGATGATATATGAACATGTCTGATTAATTTTGGATGATGTAGGCTAGTTATTATAGAGGGGAAATGAAGGCCTTGTTAAGAAAACACAAAGTGATCCAATTTACACATTCTGATGCAAGGCTCGTCAACAACGGTCTCTCATCATCTTATCAGAAGCTTCGATGTCGTGCAAACTATCACGCCCTTCGTTACTCAGATGAGATTGAAAACCTTGGCAGAAAGCTCGTTCAGAGACTTAGGAGTGATGACGAACCGTATATCGCACTACATTTGAGGTACTAGAAAACTCTCTAGTAATATCCTACGTATAAAGGACATAACACAAAGGTTGGGTAACAGGCAGGTTGGGTAGCAAGAGAAAAGGGGTACAGGCTGGGTTGGCCTGTCAACCTTTCTGTCATCTTATGGCGTTTTGTTAGGACATCCTGACTGTTAAACTATATCATATTATTCTACCTTTGTTTCGACAAACCTCAAGTTTCAACGGATTTGCAGGTATGAAAAGGATATGCTTGCATTCACAGGCTGCAGTCATAACCTAACAACAGAAGAATCAGAAATACTTGCAACAATGAGATACAGTGTGAAGCATTGGAAAGAAAAAGACATTAATGGCACAGAAAAGAGACAACAAGGAGGGTGTCCAATGTCACCTAGAGAAGCAGCTTTGTTTCTTAAAGCCATGGGCTACCCTACAAACACCAAGATCTACATTGTAGCCGGTGAAATTTATGGCAATAACAGCATGGACGCGTTCCAAAACGAGTTTCCAAACGTCTTTTCACACAGCACACTTGCAACTCCCGATGAGTTAGCCACTCTTAACCGCTACCAGAATCGGCTAGCGGCCCTTGACTACAATGTTGCCCTTGAAAGCGACGTGTTTGCTTACACGTATGATGGGAATATGGCTAAGGCGGTCCAAGGGCACAGACGGTTTGAAGGGTTCCGTAAGACAATTAACCCTGACAGGTTAAATTTTGTTAAGCTGATTGATCAGTTAGACGCAGGCGACATCTCATGGGAGACATTTAGTTCCCAAGTCAAGATGATCCATAAAAATCGGGTGGGTGCACCATACAAGAGGATACCCGGCCCGTCTCCAAAGCTAGAGGAAAGCTTCTATGCAAACCCGTTACCTGGATGCATTTGTGGTGAATCAAAACAGAACACTCTTCACGTACTACCGGAACAAAGACCGAGCCATGGAGATTCACTGCGGGCATCAGAATAAATCATTTTTTCTCTTCTATTCTTTGATATCTTAATTACTTCGGCAGGAAACTATTTGGTGTCTGTTGTACATGAACATACCTGTAGTTTTGTGTGGCACCGTGACGTAGAGTGTAGCCCCAAAGGAACTGTAGATTTTAGGAACAAAGCGAATACGAGTTTGGACAGAAACGGGTAGTTTAAGGTTTCGTTTTTTCTTGGCTTATGTTGTTTCACAATTTAAAGCATACAAAGAGTTTAGCACATTCATTTCTTCATCATTTTGTCAAAATTTTCGGAAGACTAATAGCACCTCTATTCGATGGTCTACATGGGGTCAAAAGCGCTTTAGAATCTAATCAAGGCTCAAAAGTCAAAACTATTAAATATCCTAACCAAACACCAGACAGCTTATGCAGGTCCCTCCAAGATCAATACCACCATGACCTACCACCATGGCTACCAAACTTTAAACTTACAAGCACTACAATCATCACAAGCAAAAGTGGCATAATCACTGTAAGGTGCAAAAGTACAACATACCATGCTTACTTTACAAGCGCAATCTACTTTAAGTATAATGTAAAGTGTGTTCTTTCCAGATCAGAACAAGCAGCACTTTCTCCTTTCTAATTAACAAGTAAGAAACCAGTTACATGCCATAACACAAAGCATACACTTTTCAAATGCCACTATAAGTCTAAAACACACACTACCAGCTTCCTTCATTACTTATATCACTTAAGGCCAGTATTAATTACAATACCCAATCCCTAAAAGAGCAAGGTATCAGAGAAATAAGAAGTATACAGTCTTACACTCTTACCGGAGGTAGAGAGACTGCTTTCAAAAAGATTCATTTAGGGCCAACATACCAAGGTGCTAAATAGAGCTTTATAAGTGAAGAAAATAAAATATAGAGCTAACAAAAACACATGTTGTTCATAACATATAAGTAGCACAAACGCTAAATTCAGTTGATTTGATCATCGAGATATAGTAGTAACACAATAACAAGAAACACTTAAAAGATCACACAAGCAAAATCCATTTACAATTCACAATAAATAACATCTAAACAGCTAGTCAAACACACTTGCCTATTGCTTCTCATTTGCAGAAGCTTTATCGTGAGCCACAGGTTTCATAGCAAACTCTTCGGGCGTAATGGCAATCAGTCGCCTATTTGCAAATATCGTCCACATGAACATACCGATAAAGCTTCCTAAAGCTCCTAACCCGATCCCAAGTATGAGGGCAGAAAGAATCCTCATAACACAGTCACTTTTCTTACGAATCTTGATCTCATTTTCTTCCCTTCCTTTGTAAACTATTGGATCCAACGGTTCAGAATGCATCCAATCTGGCTGTTGTCGTGTCTTAAAGCTCCACGAATACACATTGCACAACTGTGAAGAGTTTCCATTTGATGAACTTAACCCGACATAAAACCCATCATTTTCAGGCCAAATTTTAGGTAAATCGATTCGTTTAAACAGCAACGGGTCAATAGGCCGGTTTTCCCCAAATTTATTCATTCTTACCTCTAATTGCCTTGAACCCGCTTCATAATCAATCCAAACTTGCAACCTATTACCACTACTTAATCCCAAATCATAATTAGACAAGTTTGTAACTTTCAAAGACACAAAACTAGATACATCAATTCCAACATGATTCCCATTCATATCACCATACTTAGCATCCATCAATGTATCAAATTCAACACTCAAGAACTTAAAATTTTCACCTTTAACTGAAAGCCCAAATGGCCCCTTATCATCTAACAAATCCACAGGATACCCATCAGAAAACACAACAAAAGCTAACCCGTCTCCATTTCTTGAATCATTCGATATCGAAAACGAGAAATACGTTGAAAAAGACACTAATTTCTTGTGATTTTCACCATAAAACTTAATGGGGTTCTTGTAAATCACTCTACCAACACTAGAAACTAAAGGGGAAGTAAGTTGTAAAGACAATCCATCATTACCAACATTTGCATCACCATAAAGTCCAAGAAAAGAGATAAAGTTCGAATCTTTACCAAAGTTCTTGAAATAAAATGATGAATTTGAGTCTTTTGCAGCTATAGATTTGCAGTAAAAAGTAAATAAACAAAGGGCTATTATAAAATACCTTGAAGTGTAAAAAGCAACCATCTTTATCATGTAAATGTGAAATTAAATCTTGGTTTTGAAGTTTAGAAGTGAAGTCTTGAAAATTCCATATGATAAATTGAAGTTTAGGGTTTGAGAGAAGAATTTGAGGATGAAAAGCTTGTGGTGTGAGTGTGAGTGTGTGTTGTGTAAGATTGGAGGTTGTGGAAATTAAATAATAAAAAGGGGGGATTTAATTGAGTGGGTTCTGATACTGCAGGGGTCTCTGATTCTCTCTCACTTTTTGGTTCAGTGGTTGCTGACTTGGGGAGTAGTAGTATACTAGTATAGAAGAATAAAAAGAAAATTGGGTTGGAATCTTTGCCACAACTTTCTTTTGTTTCATTTAGCTACCACCAAACTTTTTCTGTTCTCATTTATGCCCACAGTCAAAAGAATTTCTCAATTTAGGTCATTTTCAATGTTATGTTATATAACCTCCTCTATCTTTTCTATATTTAAATATGTAGATATAGAAAAAATATTTCATTCTATTAGGTCTCCTATATATAGAGAAATTCATAAGAAAAACTAACTTTCTTTGGATCACTATTTGATCTCTAAAACTACTTTTTATTAGAATATGGTTTTTTTTATTGTAGAAAAGCAAAATAGTAACATATAAAGTAATTATAATATACGGATTTAGAGTAATAATGGGGATTGGGGAGGAAATTTTTTGTATCATGTTTATGAACTTACAATTTTACTCCATTACTCATACCCAAAAAAAGTTTAGACAATTTAGGAATTATTAACTAAAAGATGTAATGAATGTTACTTGTTTCAATTTCAAGTACAATAATGGTGCACGGTTATTATAACTTGCGCATCAATAATTCTCCCCCTTTGCCAATATTTAAGTGGCACAAAAATAGTACTTTCAGACAACAATAGCAGTATTATGAATATATAGTACGTTTTGGAAACTTTAACATTAATGTGTACGTATGTAACATCATTTTTAAAATGGTACTTAGAATGAGACATATTTTCAAAGAAAGACGTACAATGATGGTTTAGGAAACGATGTATGTATGAATCATACCATAGATAAAAACCTTTGCTTTATGTTGCATTGTCAAATAGATATTGAAGTTTATTATCTATTCTTCGAATGTCTATAGGGTTTCATTGGGTACTAATACCAAAGGTCATGAATAAATAGAGTTGGAAATAACTTCGAAAATGTCACTGTACTGGCGTAACCAGAATTGAATGTGACCCTTAGCATAAAATTTTATATCAATAGCCTTGTATCGGCACAAAATAATGATAACAACCAAATTATTATGATTTGTAGCATTTTTAAGGATTTTTAGCTAATTTAATGATATTTAAAACTTTTATGCACTTTAGTAGTTTCTACTTCTCATTTACGTCTTTATGATTTGTATTGTTAGTATAATCTTGTGAAAGTTTATTATTATTTATATTAACCGGTATCTCATATTGTTTGACTCGTAGCACCAATAAATAATAAATCTTTTTTTCAAAAGAATTTACGCTACATAAAGTTGATTGACCCATAACCCAGGCTAACCCTGAGTTACATGTGGTTCCGCCTATGTGGTTATGAGTTATGTCACACATATTAAAGACCAAACTTCGTTTTTTTAACTAAACAAGGATCATTCTGTGTAATAATCACAAACTTTATTGATGAATATCTTCTTATCTTTGGAAGAAATCGAATAAGTATAGCAACTAAATCTTAGGTGAAAAGATTAAACCTTAATCTTCTTCTCCAAGAAAATTTTCTCCTATAAAAGAAGAGGAACTTCTCCCTAATTCGGCATCATCATCACATTACCAGCCGATCAAATATAACCCTAAAAACTTATCTTTGGCGTAAAGAGGCATTGCCCTACATCTGGGCCAACAAATCATAAACCTAAATCCCTCTTGATTCTCAAGACCTTATAGTCTTATACGACTTACGCGGTTCGGTGCATAGTCATTTATAATAAATGGATATTAATTTTTTCTCATATATACCAAATGAGATTCATTATTTATTATTTAATGATGTACAATTACTTCATGGTGAATTAGTGATTGGGTAGACCACATCCTTCATATCCTGTTAATCTTAGAATTGAGTACAGTGGTTAGATTTTGATATAAAAAACCAAAAAAGGTAGAATAGTAAATATGGAAAGTAAAGTGGCAAATATGAAAATGTGAAAAACTTACATGTGGTAGGGGGACAACTGTTCCTAGGATACGTATCCCTCGTCCTCATATGCATTGAATAAATTAGTTAATTTGTTAAACGATTATTTTTACTTTTCCCCTTTATTTCACGTGACTATCCCATTTAAAATTCTTATTGTGGTTGCAAGAAAATGAAAGGTGCACAAAAGGATATGTGACCGGTCGGATACATAGAATTACTACACACTATAGTTGGATGGATATACACATACACGCTATTATCTATACTATATTATAAAAAAAATAACCCTTTTTATTTTTGTTAATATTGAAAAAAATTTTACTTAACACCCCTTAAAATACTTTCATATACACTATCTTCTTAACATTAATGATTAAATTACACTGCCAGTCCTTTATCATTTAAAATATGTCCATTAACCTTTTACATCAATTATATACACAACTCACCGCCGCTCCACCGCCAACAGTCGTCCAACCATCATACCGTTGCCGCCACGACCACCGCTGCATAGCGCGAGTACCGTGCTAGTTTATATGAATTTGGATCAGTTTATGTTTTGGTCTAATGAGATAGGTATATCACGTAGCGGAAAATACTCGAAGTTATGTATGGCATCGCTACAATCAACGAATATGTATCGAACAGTCTAGTATCAAACCGTATAATACCAAAACCCACAACTGTTAAATCTTAGAACCAGGTCTTAACAAGTCTTTGGAATGCAAAAAGCTTTTAAAAGTTTACACATGTGTTCCAACTTCCAAGGTAACTAGATAATAACAACCTCTTAGGGGGGAGGGAGCCGAGCACGAGCTCATTGCGAGATGGAAGGGAGATGGCGAGCTTCGGCTACCATTGCAGCGAGTTGTAGTGAGATGGAGGGAGGGCGAGATCAAAGCTCGCTGAAGGTTGGAGCGGAGGGGACCAAATGTGACCGTTGAGGGGCTAAAAACGAAAATATTTCAAACCTGCAAGTGACCGTTACAGGGACCAAATGTGTCAAATTTTCGAAGTCGGAGGTTTCGTTTTGACCCAGAAATTTACACTCCCTTTATATATATACATACACAGCTATATTTACATCACACAAACATATATACACCATATCTTAGCCAACAAATCATGGATCCTAAAATAAAAAACACAAATACAAAGATGCAAGGTCGTGGACGGGCTAATCGAAACAAAACCGGTCTAGCAGGCCATCAACAACCACCCGCTCGACAAAAATATCGGTTGCCAAAACAAACGATGCGACAACAACATCAAGTACCAGTTGATCCATTTCATGCGAGTGGGTCGCCCTTGCAACAATACTATCGACCCGAACCAATTTTCCCTCTACCACGACGTTTTATTTCTCAACCAAATCAATCTTATTCTCTCAATGGTGTCGACTCCCTCCCCGGTGCAAATGAGTTTGAGTGGTTTGACGAATTGGTTCAACCAAATCAATCTTATTCGCAAATGGAATACGATCAAAACGCCGTGCCCGAAACGCAAATGGAGCAGCCACAAGGTATACTTTCTGTTTTTCGAATTGATAGATATAGATATAGTTTCTGTTTTTGATCGTTGGATTGTTTTTCGAATTGATAGATATAGATATAGTTTGTGTTTTTTGTTTTTCGAATGAATAGATATAGATTGTGACTTTTAATTAATATTTGTATTAGTTTTTAATCGTATTTGTGTAACGAACTTATTAAATAATATTAATGCTAGTTTTTAATATAATTTGGTTAACTATATTGTTAAAGGGTTTAGAATGCAAAATTTTAATGTTAAGGATAAGTATTGAAACTTTTAAAGAAAAGGTTGGGAGTATCGAATGCCACTAAAAAAGGTTGATAAAAAAGTTAGAGGGTTGAAACGAGGTGGAGTAATTTGATTGGTTGGTTGAAGGGAGATAGAAAGGTTGGAGCCTTCGGCTCCCTCCCCCCTTAGAAATGCATTTAGTTTTTAACATTTCATAATTTTTAGGCCTTTATGTGTCATTCTAAGGGGGGAGGGAGCCAAAGGGGAGGGTTGAGGGAGATGGTCGCGAGATGGCGAGATGGCGGCGAGATTCGGCTGCAACTAGAGCGAGATGGCGGCGAGCTGGGAACTCGCAGGGAGATGAAGGAGAGGGGTGAAGACAGGGACCGGAAGTGGCAAATTTGGAAAGTTCCATTTTGACCATTAGAGGACCGAAAGTGGAAGAAAGAAAGCGCCAAGGACCAAAGTTGCCATTTTTCTGAAACTTTTGTTTTGTTTTCTTCTAAAGTCGCGCAAGTGTTTTTATTTTATTTTATTTTTTATTTTGTTTTAGCTGCTTATTAATAAAAAAAAATAAGTTTTTTTTGGTTTGTTTGTTTTTTTTGCATGATATAAACTTTTTTTTTAATTATGTAATGGTTTACTTTTAAAATATAATGTGTTTTAAGTGTTATGTAATGTATTTTGTTATTAATAAAAGATATAAATTAAAAAAGGGTTAGTTTTGTAAAGTTTATAATGTTAAGGATAAATTATTAAAATGTGAAGAAAAGGTTGGGAGTTTCGGTTGCCACTAAAAAAGGTTGAAAAAAGGTTGGAGGGTTGAAATGAGGTGGAGTAATTTGATTGGATAGTTAAAGGGAGATGGGAGGGTTGATAGCTTTGGCTCCCTCCCCCCTAAGCGTGAAATAGATGTTCAATATGGCCCAAAACATTAGGGACTTCCTTAGGGGGGAGGGAGCCGAAGGGGAGATAGCTGCGAGATGGAAGCGAGCTGCGGAGGTTCGAGCGAGTTCCGGTTGCCACCTGCGCGAGATGGAAGCGAGCTGCAGGGCGCGAGCTAGGAGCTCGCGAGAGGTTGAAGAAGGCGTGTGTCATCAGGGACTAAAGGTGCCAAATTTTGAAACCTATAATGACCGTTGGGGGGGACTAAAGGTGGAAGAAAGATGGAGCCAGGGACCTAAAGTGACAAGTTGATGAAAGTTATTTTTTTTTTAATTTTCTTATTTATATTACCCATTTAAACTTCTAAAAACACAACACACACTCCATATAAATTCCTAAAATGACATTTTATTTATTAAAATAGTACATTACAACATAATTAAAACTACTTAAACTAATTTAAAAGTACTTAATATTACAACATATTAAACACTTATTTTTTTTGTTCGTAAACTGCTTCGGTATTTATGATCAAATGGTTCAAGTTGATGACCGCATCAGAAAGTTCTTCCATAGTTTTTTCAATCTTGTCGATCTTACCCTGCAAATAAGTAAAATATTGACACTCAAGATTAGTACAATGTCCGGTTTGTATATAATCGATTTCTTTTTTACACCATTGCCTCTTCGCCTTTAGTTTTCGACCAACGGCAACAAGTTCCTCTTTGAACATGTCAATCAACGATGATGAGAATGAAGACTAGTTATGTTTTTTTTTAAGTTATGCATTGTGTGTTTTTATTACGTACGTGTGTGTTTTTACTTTTAAAATGTAATGTTTTTAAATGTTATGTAATATTTGGTTATTAATAAAAGAGATAAATTAAAAAGGGTTAGTTATGTAAAGTCTATAATGTTAAGGATAAATTATTAAAATATGGAAAAAAAGTTCGGAAGTTTCGGTTGCCACTAAAAAAAGGTTGGAAGGTTGAAATGAGATGGAGTAATTTGATTGGTTATTTGAAGGGAGATGAAAAGGCTGAGCCTTTCGGCTCCCTCCACCCTTATTAACTTGTAAACGATTGTATATATAAAATCATCACTTCCATATTTCATGAAATTTTTTGCTTGTATCTGGTACCATATGTTATATTAGTTGAAAAACATTCGGAATTGTTCGTTCATAACAAGTGCCGTTGTTAAAATTTTTTGGGTAGAATTTATAGGCCCGAATAGAAATAAAAATAAAAATAAAAAATAAAATAAAAAATCATGAAACAGAAAAATAAAACCATAAATAATAATAGGGACCATCGCATCTCATGTCCTATGTTAGAGGTAAGACAGACCAGCAATGTTCTAAAAGGGGCTAAGGTTATCGACTCATAAATGAAGAGCAAGTACGTAGCCATTTTCCGAAATCATAAAAGAGTATCTATCGGATTTATAATGTAACTTGCTAACTAACATGTCACAACTAATTAAAATCCAAAATAAGTCATGTCCCGACCAAAATCGGTTTTTTTAACACTCGCTCATAGGTTGGTTAAGTCTATATGTATCTAATATGAGTATTAATACCCGTACGATGTACGGATTGTCAATATGTATATACAAAGTCAATAAGTCATCATATATATCTATACCTACCAATATCTCATGATTTGGAGATATCTTAACTCGAAAATAGATTTCATCGAGAGTCTTTTGTATTTTAGGTATTGCATGTTCACATAAAACATATGGCATTGTATGAAGTATGATCCTGCAAGATGTTTTTCATGAGATATTAGATAACCATTTAATGAAGAAAACAAAACATGAATGTTCTTAAATCATTTTATTGCATGTGTTATGGGAAAGTAAGATTATAAGAACTTTAAACTTATAAATGTTCTTAGGTGACTAATAAAAAGCGACCTACAAAATTGCAATGCCCGATTGTGATTTTGATTTTTTTGTTCCAAAAGTTTATTTTGTGTCATAATATATCTAGCTTTAAAATGTGAAAGTAAAGAACTTCATGGAGTGTGTGTGATACGGATTCAAGCCCAATAGAAGAACCCCCGGGAAGCTCGGCAAGCCCTGAAGGGCCGATTGAAAGTGGCTAGCTCGACGCCAATATTAAAAGACCTAATCCAACCTTTTTTGATTAAGTTGTTTAATATTTCTTGAAGTTATTTGTTTCCTTATTTTGTGGCATGTTTCCTGTTTGTCGTTTCTTTCTTTACAAGTTGTTTGTTTATTTAAACTCATTGTGATCAGAGGTTGGATTGTTAAGCTTTGAAATAAAGAAAATATCTTTTATTTTGTTAGACTCAAGTTTGTGTTTAACAGAACATTCCGGTTGGCCGAAGTTCAACCGTCGATCGACGACTTGGTTGGCCAAGCGTCATCACCGCTAGGTTTAGCCTAGGATATCCTGTATGCCCCATACGAATCCGTATCAGTGTGAGCCTTGTTAAGGTATACACGTGTGATCGGGAACTCAAATTTTGTTTAAGTGACACCAACCAAGATTAATGTCAAAGCTCTTCAATGAAACCTAATTCGTAACAAATTATGCATCTACACACAGCATGTGTATATAGTTTGTTAAAATTAAAAAACTTTTAATGTAAAATAAATTAAAAGGAAGTAGATAGTTAGCATTTAACATATGCAAATTATACATACCTTTAACTCCATGTTGAAAAATTAGTTGGTGTTGAACCTTGAGTTCGATCAACTAATTCTTAAAATTTACGGTTTATATTTATATGAGCATAGAATTAATATATGAAACTCCACAACTTAATTATAGTTTTATTTCTATACCAATACCATTATACCAATTAGATCATGTCAATATCATCTTATGCGGATATGAAGTAAAGTTGGAAACATTATTTAATTTAATTAATTAAAGAAGATTAAAAAGATACATGTAGGTCAAAAATTTTGTCACGTGTCGCTTGAATAAACCCTCAATCCTGTTTTAGTATATTGGTAGATAGGGCTGTCAATTTCGACCCCACCCGAAAAAAATCAAGTTAGGGTTGAATATTTTCGACCCACCAACCCGTCAACCCATCAACCAACCAACCTGATTTTTATTGGGTTGGATCCGGGTTGGGTTGTTGATGTGCGTTTTTATTTCTTGTATTTAAATTTATGTTGTACAAGTAACTATTTAACCTAAATACACGTAACGAGCAGAGAACCCGGTCAGTATAATATAGCCTAGTGGTAAGTTACAGGATCATTCGCAGGGATGCATTGCTTTACCTAATCTAGTAGTATGTGTAATTCTAGTTTGTTTGGGGCTTTGTCACTAACTCCTAATAAACTAATTATTTTGCAGTAAATTAAAAATTTAGCCTACCGCTTATTCAGCGTGAGGCTAATCTGAAAGTAATTTGAAAAAGCGAATAACAGTAATTAAATTAAAATACTTGTTTGGCATCTCCGATCTCATGGTATGACCAAATACTATCCTACTGGTTTGCTAGTTTGTTGTAAACTTCATCACGGTTTAAATTCTCGTTAGATTCACTTTACCTAGTTAGTAGTGCTGTCGCTAGACTCACACTACCCTTTAAACAAATTCTCGCTAGATTCATTGTTTAAGCATTAATGACCTAAAGTTGGTGTTACTAATTCATCTTTTAGTTACTCGGCTCTTAAGCCATGACCATATATAATTCCCTCCGGTGACCACGGTGCTCGGTTACAAGTCAAAGGATCGTGTCTGGCATTGTTAAGCTTCATGTTCAATTCATCCTAGTTAATATGGTTCTGGATCCCTCGGCTACAAGTGAATCACTTTTTACTTCTAGTTAAAGACCGACTAGTCGTTTTCTGTCCTAGCATATTAGTCTTAGTGTATGATCATAGACAACCATCAGAATTAAACTAATATGTTCAGATATAAAACCAATAGCAACATGAATTACTAATAAACATGGATCTACGATAAACAGTAAAACACACTCCAACAGAATCTAAACAAACACAGTAAAACAATAAGCGTTTACATGATCACATCGATCCAAACAAGTATTCAGCCTACTAGCCTAACATTATTAAAGGAATAACAAAGTCTGAAAAGATGAAATACATTGTTTGATAATATAAAGTAAATAAAGATGAAAGATCTAGACCAAGAGTGAAGATCGGAAGGTGTTAGAAGCTCCAAAACCTCCTTGGAATCTGCAAAGTCGATCTAGGGTTGTTGTTGGGCGGCTAGGGCTGCTGAATTGGCTCTCTCCTAGGGTTTTGAGGGTTAGTTCAACTTATATAGGTGTAAAAGTCGGTTTCTAATATGGGCTGACCAGCGGCGCTGGTCCTGGGCTTTTCTGGGCCAGCGGCGATGGTGATGGCCAGCGGCGCTGGCAAGATATCCAGCGGCACTGGCGGTTGTTGTTTTTGTTCTTGCGTCTTCGTTTGGCCCCCGAATCACTTCCTTGTGTCTCGTAACTTCATAGGCTTCCTTCTTGAGTCAGTTGATGTCATTTACCATCTCTCGCATCTTCCGTGAATCTGCATAAACGCATCATTCATTAAGTACCAATAATTCCGGAATAATAACTCATTTAAGCATATAAATGAAGCCTTTCCTTAGGGGATTTTATCACAAAATGGACGCTAATCAATTGTCAGGTCGGCCCGCCAACCCGATATTTTTAAAATAACTGAATTATATATAATAGCTCATACTATATATTACACTAATCCATACACCTCATTCTTATTTTCTATAATTCTATCTTAAAGTAACTTCAAATCTGAAATAAGATAAGAATTTAAAATTCTGAAAAATGATAAGTGTTGTAATATGAGAAGGTAAGTTTATTAACTTTGTGTCAAATACTATCAATACCCTCGTATTTCTTTATTTTTTTTTACCATTCGTTTTCAGCTTACGCCATCAATGATAAGCTTTATATTGTTTGATTTATTCCATTTTATTTTTATACATATTTGTTTATCAGGTCACATACGTTAGGTCATGGGTTTGCGGGTTGTGGGTGAGGGTTGAAATTTCTGACCTGAAACTTTTAGTGGGTTAGGTCAGGGTCAGAGTTTTTCAACCCGACAACCCGAACCCATTGACAGCCCAACTCTAAATATCCTTAATATTCAATACATACGGGAATGAAGCGAGCCCAACTCGAGTTCCAAGTGGGTTTCAACTAGTATTAAGTATATAGTCTTTTACTTTAATGAGAGATAGTGTCCGTGCGTTGCGGCGGTGAGATGGTGGGATTTTTAATGAAAGAGCATGAAATTTTAAGAACACCTATACAATTTTTATAATATATCGATATATGGTTTTTGAGATAAAAGATTTTAAATGAATTAGAGAAATAAAATGATTTATGGAGGAGAGAGAAAAATTAAGTGGTTGAGATTTGAGAAGAGATAAAAAAAAATGAATGGTTGAAATTTAAGGATATTATAGGTATATTAGGTATAGATGTTTAAATTAGTGAATAAATAAGAGGGGTAATTTAGGTTGTTTAATTACTTAATTGAGATTTGAAAAAGGGCAAAATGTTTTATAAAATAGTATTAGATAATGATTATAATTTAAGACCAATCTAAAACTTGTTGGGTCTGTAAAGTCTGGACCATTACATAAAATTTGATTCCTGGCCCTAACTTTGTATTTGTGCAATATTAAAAGATATATTATTACTCGTATAAACTAGAAAGAAACTGGCGCAAGCCGTGATGGTGTGGTGGTAGTGACAGTGCTGACTGGTAGTGGGTCGTGGCGGCGATTGATAGTGGCGATGGATATATGGTAGTATAGGTTATTGAATATAGATGTAGAATATATATATATAAATTTAGAAATTAATGGAGCCGATCAGTATATACTTTTGCCACTCCCTAAAATTTGGAATAATATGGTAAAAACATATGTCATTATTTTATTAGATGTGTATTTGTCAAAATTTATCAAAATCTACACTACATCTTTACCCCTTTTAATAATCCCTTTGGTTGGTTGAGCATACAACTTTCTTACTGTGACTTACTATGTATGTTTAGTTTTCAATCATTATTATACTTTTCCCTGCAACAACTATGATATCCTGATGGCCAACTCAAACTGATTAGATAGCAAAAGTTATTACTTATATTTACAAGATAAAACAAACAATTGCAAAGAATGGTTCTTGGTCTTCCTTTTTTATTTCTTTTTTGTTGGTTTCCAATGATGTTAATTTCTTATTCCAATGTGTGCTCCAAGTTTTGATTGGCCTAGTTCCATTTTGAACGTCTGATCATCTTCATGGCCTCTATAAATAGAATACTCGAACTAAGGTCTTTCCTTATAAGGAGGGAGTTCTCAGAACTTCTTCACTGTCACGTCAGCATCACACCACTCAAGCACTCAAGGCTCCCCTCAGGACTCTCCGTGCCTATAAGACAAACTTCTACCCCACATGCTACCCCACATTAGTCCGCTCCTACCTCACATTAGTCCGCTACTACCCCACATGCTACCCCATATTCGTGTGTCTTCAATATTCTTGCGGAGGATTAATTGATGGGACGCGAGCCTTGGGACGCTCCATGCCAATGGAGTCCAGCGTCCTTGGTGGTGAAGATGCACACCCAGGACCTTTATAAGCAAAATTACTTTAATGATTGTTATTTGCCATACACAAGATAAATAAATTTTCTATATAAGCATATATATTCAACTTATAGTATACTACTATAAAAAAGAAAAACGATTACGCATATAATCATATATCTAAACATCACATGAGAAAAAAAGCTTAATGTGGATTTAGAGGATATATAATCAAGTATCTACTATACTTGATTACTTATTTATCTACCCATCTATAGTTGTTAGAATTGATGGATACTATCAGTATTACTAGTGTATCATATAGGACCACTAGGCCGGTGCTACATACATGTTGCACTATCATATTCAATCCCTACATTTTTTTTTTAATAATGTAAACTTTCATCGTATTAATTTTATTTATTATCCCTTTCGTTGCTTCAACATACGACTTTCTTACTAATGACCTTATTATTATAATTATTACTTCATAATTACGAGTATTTAATTTACTCCATTATACGATATTGTGATCGATAAGACCAACTCAAACCGTTTAGGTAACGACATTTTCTCTGTATCTTATACTTTAAAAATGTACTTTGTATTAAATAATATTACTACACTAAGAATTCAACTTCTTCAATTCAACAATGTCATATGAAACACTAGTATTGTTAAATTACTAAACCTTCACTAATTCCCTAACATATACCGTAGTAGATTTTTCATTCCCTTAGTATAAATATAACTTATAGCTTATAAGTCGAATTCTACAACAAAAAATAGTAAGCATATGAACAAAAGCTTTTGTTCCAACACTTGTCTCATTTCTTGTAACGCAAGTTAACCATGCGTCTCTTGATGACACGTCCGTGGATTTTGGTGATAATACTCCTTTCTTTAACGTTATCAATTGCTGACGCCGGAATTGTGGAAACTTCATTTCATGTAATTACTAGCATCTTTTCACCTATTTTCAATTTTTATTGTCCAAATATATGTATTTAAGTGAGAAGATATAATATTATATATATTCATTAATCTACCATATATATATACTTGCGAAAATGCAAAACAAAAACCAACACTAGTAGAAGTAGCATTTGTTTTATTAATTACAAAATAGATTACAGTAGACTTAGTTGTATATAACACTGCATATATGATACAGTTTTTATCCATCTACAGCTTATATAAATTTATCACTACCGATATAGTATATTCATTTGTTAGCCCCTTCCAATGGACTCTCTAGTTGCATGTCTTCTTTGGTTGCCAAACAAAATGATGTCATTAGCACCGTCATATCAGCAGTGTCGGTTCAAGCTTTTTGGTGGCCTTAAATGAAAGTCTATTTTGAGGGTCTAGTTTATTAACATATAAACTCTACAAAAAACGGGAAAAAAAAAAGTACCTGCTACGGTAACAACTGATTTGGCTGTTGGTCGCCTGTTGCCTTATGCCTCATGCTGGTCACTTGCTGCCTTCTGTTGGACCCGTTGCTTTCTACAAAACATCTCGTCTTATGTTTGTTGTGGTCTATGGATTCTAGTCTACACCAAAACAAAGTTTTTTAGCTAGAAACTAAAAAAGTTTACAAAATTACTTTTTAGAGCATAACATGATAAGAACAACAGGGTATAAATTAACTTTATATGAATTTGCGAGCATAAGAACGTTGAGAGAATGATGCATGGAGTCTCTTAGATCTCACCATACTTACAAGAATAGAATGTTGTCATCATATCTAAGAAAGAAAATCGACCGGGTTCACACTTCTCAAGGAGATCGTGGTTCGGGCCTTTTTAGTGGTTGTGTAATTCGTCTAGTCGTCCCCCTTTGTTTTTCAATCCGCTTATTTCTCATTCTAGGGCTAATTATTTCTTATTACTTGGTATAATATTAGCCCAAATATTGAAAACTTAAGCCCACTTTACAAAAATTGAGAGTTTTGTAGTTCTGGGGCCCAAAGCACTTGCTCGACCCACTAATATATTGGAGTCGGCTCTGCCTCGGTTTGACCCTTTCGGCTAAGGGGGGAGCTTCTGATGAGGTTTGTGTGTCACACGTGCAAGGGCGACCTTAATTAAGAATTTATGGGCCCAAGACAAGCGTTTTGGCCGGTGTTCTCACACCTCACCTTTATAAATCGTGTTAAGTTGTAACCACCCGTGGTCAAGCGTTTTGGTGTTCTCAAAACAAATCTTATTATGTAAACACTTTGAGATATCGATTAAATGGAAAAAAAAAGATTAACAACGGTTATAAGAGAAATGATAAATCCTCTTAATTTATCATCCTAATTAATCATAGGATAATAACATATGGAAATATCAAAGTGCGAGAAGATGAAAGAGAATAAGTGTATTAGACATGCCAAATTATGAAATATTTAAAGGGATTATTAGGTTAATGTTTTGGATGATATACCTCTACCGACAACATCAATTCACTTATTCTTTCATCGCTTAACTTTTTTCTAGTTTTTACCACTAATTAAACGTAGTTATACACAATAACAAAACAATATTGCTTTATTAAATAAAACATTATGATAATAAAAGAAAAACATTACATTACAAAATTACATGAATAAAAATAAAAATGACATCAATAACAAAGAAACGTTAAAACATATATATGTTACGCTCATAAATATAGTTGTTGTTGTAGTAAAATGTGGATATGATAGATGAGTATTATTTGTTGTACGTGTTTGTGAACTGTAAATATGAACGCGTATATAATGTGGTTGTTGTTGTAGTGAAGTGTGAATAGAACGAATTTATGAATTTAGTTCAGTGTACATACGTGAATATGAAGATATGGGAAAGAAAAATGTTTCATCGGCAGATTAATTAATAAGACACTGCAACAGGTAAAAAGTCTAAGGGTAAATCGGCTGTGCAAGAGACAAGTAATAACGGCAGTCAACGGAAGCCTTCCAGGACCAACATTGAAAGTCAAAGAGGGAGATACCGTTGTTGTTCATGTCTTCAACAAGTCTCCTTACAACCTCACCATTCACTGGTCAATATTATTTTGTAACAAATTTTAATCTAAGTAATATATTATGCATTATAAGTAGTATTAAGTTGATTGATTATTATTTGTGAAATGAAATATGATGATGTATGTAGGCATGGGGTGTTCCAAAGACAAACACCATGGGCCGATGGGCCTCACTACATCACTCAATGCCCGATCATGCCCGGAAATAGCTACACTTATAAATTCCACATCACCGGGCAAGAGGGAACCCTTTGGTGGCATGCTCATGTTCGATGGCTCCGTGCAACTGTCTATGGTGCCCTTCTCATCCGCCCAACATCTGGTCACAAGTACCCTTTCCCCAAGCCCTTCCGAGAACACACAATCCTTCTGGGTACGTGCTACGTATGAATTTGCTAATTATGTATCTAAACTAGCTACTACCTTGACTTTTTAATAATCATATAGCACAATGATAATATTGTAGGAGAATGGTGGAATGCTAACCCTATGGATGTCGAGGATGCTGCCTTAGCCGCAGGGGTGGCACCTAATATTTCCGAGGCCTATACCATCAACGGATGGCCCGGGGATTTATATTCTTGCCCTTCCAAAAGTATGTCGTATACTTGGCGTTACTATACTACTTGAATGTCTAACTACTAACTCACGGTTGAAAAACAAAAAAAACTATTCTTGATTTAAAACATATTTTTGTGTAACAGGCCGTTACTGTGGTTATACTTATATAAATAATGAATGAAGAACAGTCAAATCTAAACATATAATGTATATTTATTTTTTTTCCTAAAAAAGTACTTATTGTGATTTAATTTATGTGTTTAAATCAGAAACATACAAGTTAGAAGTTGTACAAGGAAAGACTTATTTGTTGCGAATAATCAACGCTGCACTCACCGCACAGTTTTTTTTCAAGATCGCCAACCACAACATGACTGTCGTTGCGGTGGACGCAGCCTACACGGCCCCCTACAGCACAGATGTCATTCTTATTGCTCCGGGTCAGACAACAGATGTCTTATTGACCACGGACATATCTCCAGGTTCCTACTACATGGCTGCGCGTCCCTACTTAAGTGCAGTAGGTGTAGTCCAAGTTAACAACAGCACCACCACCGCAATCCTTTCGTATAAAAACATTAGTAAATCATCACCACCACTCCTCCCTGCCCTGCCAGCCTTGAACGACACCCCGACTGCCTATACGTTTTCAAGTAATCTAACAGCACTTACCACGAGCTGGATTTGGTCGCCTGTACCACTTAAAGTGGATGAAAACATGTTTATTACCATCAGTCTTGGGTTATCACCTTGTAGACCAAACCAAATATGTGTTGGACCTTTTGTTGGGCAACAAATGTCGGCCAGCATGAACAACCACTCGTTCGTTTTACCATCCACAACGTCGATCTTACAAGCTCATTTCCACGAAATTAGTGGGATATATACTCCGGATTTCCCTAACCAACCTCCCCTGATATTTGACTACACCAATGCCAGCAATAGTTTCAATCCATCACTACTTATAACACCCAAATCGACGAGCATTAAGAGGGTAAAGTTTAATTCAACGGTGCAGATTGTGTTTCAGAACACAGCATTAATCGGGGTTGAAGAGCATCCGATGCACTTGCATGGACATAACTTTTATGTTTTGGCTCAAGGATTTGGAAATTATGATGCGGTTAATGACCCGAAAAAGTTCAACCTTGTGAACCCACAAGAACGTAACACTATTGGCGTGCCTGTTGGTGGTTGGGCCGTCATCAGATTCCGAGCAAATAATCCAGGTAACTTCAAATTTTTGGTTACACAATTATATATAAGAATTTGCAAAAATTACAAGTAGTACATCTTTTTTAACCAAAGGACACACGTATATATCATATCTGTGAAATTAAGCAACAAACACATATATGTACTTTTTCACCAAAAGACTCACTGTTAAGTGTGTAACCATTCATGTACACTAATTCATATTTGACTTATTGAGTCTTTTTTCTATAATTTCGACCGTAAGTATTTTTGTTTGTACAACATAATAAAATTTATATCAATGAAAAATAAATCTAAATCTCAATCTATCTATATATTTTACATCGAGTATTGTATAACAAAAAAAACAGAATTTACGGTCAAAGTTGGGAAAGAAAGACCTCAAAAATCAAAATAGGATATTCTTGTTGATTCTTGGCTCAAAAATATTAGGGAGTAATGGGAGTATATGGATATACTGTATCTGTATGATTCAAAGTTTATTCCCAAACCCTGTAACTTACCTAGGAAAAGAAAACTTGTTGATCGATTTCAAACTGTGCAATATATATTAGTTCTTCATATTTGCTAAACCGCATATTTGTATGTATACGTACGTATAGGTGCATGGATGATCCATTGTCATCTAGACGTACATTTGTCATGGGGTTTTGCCACAACTCTCATAGTCGAAAACGGAGGGACACCAGAAACAATGGTGCCGCCACCACCAGCAGATTTACCCAAGTGCTAGATCGATGTAACACCTCCTCCCGATAAAAAAAATGGGGTGTCAATTGTTTGGTTATTTCATATGTTTCGTTTGTGTAACTTAAAGGACCATGTCTATGGTTTATTCTTGTGGTGGTATATACTGTTACTTTAAATATGTGAGCAAATAAATTGTTATTGAACTGTTATTCCCTTTTTGTTGTATACCAACTATTTGGAAAAGGAATGGAATGGATAATTATTAACAGAACAATATGAACTAACTTTTGGTTATAACTTTTGTGATGACTAGTTGGAGATTTTTTTTTTTTTTTTTTAACTACTTATCATTGTTTAGGACTTCATTTGTTTCTTCAAACTATATCAAAACGGTTTTCCAAAAAATAAAAAGAAAACATGATATAACCGGGTATTCTTGATATATAAGTTGTTTTTGACTCAGAGTACACTGACCAATCTATATCAAATTCTGTAAATAGTCTGATACATCAAGAACTGATCACTCCTTTACAACTTTAGCTAGCTATCTGAATAGGTTATTCATGTGGCTGCCAACATACTCGACTTCAAACGTTTGTAACTTGATTCGACCTCAGTACCTTATCATGTAAAGTTAAGGATCAAATGACATATTTTTTTCATGGTTATTAATAAGATACAAACATAAATACAGAAATTTGGGTGAGAAATATAAACAGAAAAGATCCCCATGAAGCTCTCAAACCAAACTTAATTTTGTTACCTTTTCAAGTTTGTTTTACTAACAAAATTCACATATATGAACAAAACATCGTTATTTAAGCCAAATATTTCTCCAATTTTTCCACTTCCTCTACGCTTCCAATATACAGAGGAACTCGTTGATGAATCTGCATAAGTAACACCCAAATTTAACATTTTGACCTCAAAGTGAAAAATAACATCATATGGACTGTTTGTAGTTTTAACAAACCTCGGTTGGCTGGATGTCAAGTACTCGTTGATGCCCATCAGACCCCTTTCCACCGGCTTGTTCAACCAAGTAACTCATTGGTGCACACTCATACAAGAGCCTAAGCTTTCCATTCTTGCTCTTTGCATCTCTAGGGTACCCGTAAATCCCTCCATACAAAAGGGTTCTATGGAAATCACCAACCAAACTACCAATATACCTAGCCGAATAAGGCTTGCCAGAAGGACCTGGGTCCTTTAGGCTATCCATGTATTTCTTGAGTTTATCATCCCATAGCGCATAGTTTCCTTCATTGAATGAGTAAATCTTTCCGGATTTGGGAATTTGGATCTTTTCTTGAGTTAGTACAAACTCACCGTACATTGGGTCTAATGTGAATGAATAAACCCCTGTTCCTATTGACAATACAAAGATCACGGAGCTTGAGTACATACAATAACCAGCTGCTAGGAGGTTGTTCCCAGGTTGGCATACGTTAATAATACACCTTTGTTCTTCGCTGCTGAGCTGCATTTTGATTTTAAGGTCAAACTTGCAACATTTTGAACTTAATATTCAGATGTATTATGTATGCATTATATAATTTTGACTCAGTATTCATGTTACATTAACATTTTTTGCTGTAACCTCTAATGGGTAAACAAGGCAAATGACACATATCCATACATCTTTACAATTTATACACAACTTGATAAATTGTGATCAAATTTGAGAAGTGCTTATCAAACTAGTTAGACATGTAGAGTATAAAAAGGAAGAGGATGTTTGTTACCGTAGATTCAAAGTCGATATCAGCAAGACACTCATCGTTGGGGCTGTAGATACCGAAAATAGAACCAGTTGAAACAGCAGCATCAATGTTGGATGATCCATCAAGAGGATCAAACACCACAATGTAGTTGCCAGAGTAACTCTCTTCTACTGCCACTGGCACATCCTCCTCCTCCGATGCAATGATTCCTGTTCTTCCGCTCGATCTCAAACAATTCGAAAACACCTGTTACAAAATACTAAAGCTTTTTAAACCTCAAAAATTTGTGTTTGACTTCAGTAGATTAGAATGCATTGTCATCAAGAATGACTGAATGTATCATTCTAAAGGCACAAATCATACTCTTGGATTAAAAAAACAAAAAAGTTATTTTTGTATGATAACAATTAATTTTAATTTATACATCAAAAGCAATTGAAATGTATTCTTATTGAAACTTTCAATTCTATAAGACTATAATACTTATCGGCCTTTTCATATGTCACTTAAAACATCAAACTTATTTTTGCATCTCGATTACTTCATTATGTGACTCTCAAATGGCCTAACTGAACCGGACCACTTTCAGATGGTCTAACTGAACCTAAAAAAAGTTGAAAGGCAGAACAGAACTTTGTATAAAATGGGACATTGGTTTTCAACAATCATCTGATTCACATCTAGCAAGAATTTTTGCAAGACTTAACTGTTTAGAGACAACGTGTATAGAGTTCGTCTACCTGTTCCATTGGGTAATGACGATGTTAACATGTATCTAATGAACTCGAGCCTTTTTTGTTTAAGTGAAAAATGGAGTATTATATCAAAACTGTTACTGTATAAGATTAACCATAACACTAATAAAACAGCAAACCTCATTGGAGATAACATCAAGCTTCTTCTGGTCCTCACCCTGAATATTTACAGCTCCCTGGACCCCGGTGAGGTTCGAGATACTGGCCCGTTGCACCAATGATGCAATCTGCTTACATGCCATTGAAATGCTAGACATGACAATAGTCAGTTCAGCATCAATGACCCCAGATTGCTCTTGTTTCAGCAGCCAGTTTGTTAATGTCATTATCTGATAAGAACTTGTCTTCTTAACGGATTCCGCTTCTGATGCTACCGCCATGCATCGTACTAATCCTCCTGTGGTGGAGGCACCATTGACTGCCGTGGCCGATAACCGTCTCTTGGAACATGAAAACAGGGTGGTTTTGAGGGGTGTAAGACGTGAAATGGAGTGGGAACTAGAGAAATGAAGGAGGTTTGAAGATGTTGTTGCTGCCATTTCAAAGTTGAGTGACAAAGATTTTGTGGGTTTGTAAAGTGTGTTTTATTAGAAGTTGAGATTGGGTTATGGAAAAATGTAAGGCTGATAAAGAGGTGGATTCTGATGGGTCCCAATCATTCACCACTCATTTGTGATCCTTGTCAGGGACTCATAATAATAAATAAATAATTCTTTGTAATCAACAATTGGGCTTCATTGATGAGTTAATCATTAGGCTTGGTGTTTCGCCTAAAAAACCATGTATATATACACCAGGTGAGTAGTATTCATCTATGGATATTGGGTGGGAATATGGGATGTGTTTCTACCAATATGCATGTAATTAGCTTGCATCAGATTTATGAAAGAATATAGCCAAAAGATTTGGGAATGGTTGGACCAAGGAGCCCAAAGATAATGATATTTATAGCAACATGATCTTTTTATTGTCTTTTAATTAAAGAGGAAAAACAAATTATTAGATTAGAGATGTTAGGAGATTCAGCAAGAGTGTGGAACCATATACAATTAATATTTCCTGGATTAACAGTTGAAAATAAAAAAATGCTAATAAAAAAACAAACGAAGTGCATAATACAACTGTGACACTCTAAAATCTAGAGCTTAAAATCAAAATGAAGGCGGCAACACGGCTCTATTTGATGATACAAGGGAAAACAAGAACCAACATAATTCGAAGTTTCTTACTTAGAGATACAAATAAGGGTTTTAACAGTCTTTGAATCTCAGAGGAAATATTGACAAAGCAAGCCCTAATGAAACTTGGTTTCATCAGTTATGCACCATCGAGTACTTCAACGTGTACGTTGTCACCGTCTTCATTCACCTTCCCATTGGCTTGACTTCTTAATCTCTGTAAAACCAACATCAAGCTAATAATCAACTACTTAAATCACACTATCTTATTAATGGTTACAGTATTGATCCAAAGATTTCTAATGACATATAGGGATTGCCATAGCGACATCTAATACAGTGATATACACTGATACATCTTGCTACATATTTTGGTGAGTATTTTAACTCTACATTATTTTGAGGACATTTAGGATGTGTAACTGATATTTTAAAAGGTCATATTATAATATCCGCTCAAATATTGCAGTTTTCAATCATAGAGAGAGCATGTGAAATACCTCCATGGTATATCAGAGGTGGCAAAATGGATGGGCCGGGTGGATTAGATAACAGATCAAAATACATTTGACAGAAAAGGGTATTTTAAAGCAGGTTGTAATTGATCAGGCCAGTCTGAGGTAGAAACAATTTTTCCCACTTTAAAAACAAATTATAACTATTAATAAATTAAACATAATATTGCAATAATCTACTTCTTGGAAAACAATCAAGCAGCTGTAAGAATTAAAACACTTCACAAAAAAATTTGCCCCAATCAACCCATTTGTTCCGGTCCATTTCAACATAACTCAAAATGTGACACTTTTTATTTGTTAAAGCCTTAAAGGGAAGGGTACCCAATAAAAATTTGATGTGACCCATTCTACATAAAACATAGCAACGTATATGTCAATGGGATATAATTTCTAATAAAGAAATAACAATCCAAGAAAGATTAGTGGTCGTAAAATACCCGATCTAATGGATCCCCAGAGTTGCCATTCACCAGTTTGGTGGCTTCTTCTTTAACTCGACTATCCTTGCTCACTGGTAACAGAAGTGCACCTAAACTGCGATCAGGCATCTCTGCAATATAACAGTTGGATTTTTGTATGTTACATTCTGTACATATAGATTGTAGTAGATGTATCACAGATTTAATATAAAGTAATGATACTAACCTGGCAACTTGTGGTCAACAAAGAACACGACCAAATTGACAGTGTACCTGCAGTAACAAGTTTGTTAAGTTACATAATAAAATCATCGTAGTCATATGAAAGCTGTGATTAAGATTTTATTTTTTACCATGCCACAACAACATCGACTGTGTAATGCTTACGGGAAGCAATAATCAACAAACTTTGAGCTACTGCAATTAGCCAAGCACACTGCTTTATAAATCTGCAAGAAAGAATAAAAAGGCATCAGGATATTAGGAACAATAAGTTTTAAGATGGCTAAATAAAGCATCTCATATTCTCATTATGGTTTATATTATAACTACTCAGTAGCCCTCGGCACAATGCTACGAGCATGCTTGTTTATGGTTTTTTAATATGCATTTGTAACCGAAGTTAGGGTCAAAAAACCAGGCACTGAGATCTCTTCAAGTATCACACATACACAAAGGAAAAACATTGTCTACGCTACAACTCTAATCAGAGTTCTGCTCCCAGATTGGAAAGCCACCCAAATTTTTGTGTATGAATTAGTTGACTTCTATAATTATACCCGTAAAAATCTCATCTGCTAGCTAGGTTTCCTATTCAACAAATTACACATATAATACAGTTCCGATGTTATGAGATGTTCAATTCATAAAATTACCTTCGTGAACCATATTTTTGATATGTCCGAACAAATGTTAGGGTGAATATCATATGAGATGAGAATATTAAATCACCACAACCATATAGAACACCCCGAGGAACTGCAATTTCAGATGATAAAGTAAGAAACTAACTCAAGCACATCAGTAGTACACCGAAGAAATAGTGAGCTTAATTTAGAACTTACTGATTACAAAAACTTCGAGAAGATTATCAGGACGAGGCAGCGTTGCAAGCCGTGAACCCTGCAATAATGAACAGATGTTACAACCATTTAAGTGAAGTCTGGGCTTTAGAATTGCAATAAGCTTCTAATGCTTGAAGTGTGAACTATATAATTATTGGAAAGAAAACGAGTCAGATACCTCGCGACAATGATAGTTTGGACCCGGCAGCACTGTTGAGTAGAATGTAATTATACGAAGAATTTGAGAAGCCTGCAAGACAATGAAGTAAAGTGGAACTCTTCATAAGAATTTACTAGACCTTACTAATCATGCGACATCAGGGAAACAATATCCCACAAAATACTATTAATGTATTCTATGTATGTTCAATTACTGAACAGAAGCCATCACTATTCCATAAAGCTAGTGTTACATGTTATTGATTATTTGTCAAATCCCTTAAAGGACTTCGATAATTCAAAACTAGTTTTTATTTAGCAAATCTCTTAATGACTTCCATAATCCAAAACTAGTTGATCATACAGGCCATATCAGCAAATAAGATTCAAAAATAGACAATGCAAGATAGTTTACATAATGTATTTGCTTATGCCACAAGGTTGCATTTTTCATAGATGTTCTCAAAAAACTTTGCAATTTTGATAAGACAGATGAGGTATGGGTTTAAACTAACAAGAGAATATCTAAATCGGGATTCAAATTTCCAAACTCTCAGACCTGATGCTAGTAAAACCAGAACTCTATACTCGTCACAAAGATGTCAGGCACTCAAAGGTCACAACACTTTGAATCCAATAGAAACCTAACAAAACAAGACTTCAAAAATCGTAATGAGAGGACAAAAGTTAAACCGCCCGCATGGTGTGTTTGAAAAGATACAACCAAATTACATTACACAGTTCCTAGATATCTGATGTCTAGTACGTGAAACAATTAATGATATTTATGTACATATATACACATACAGTACTTGCAAAATGTATGCATAATTACATATAAAAGCTATCGGTCAAAATTGATAAGAGTCCTAACAATGTGACAGGGCCTATTTTCGTGATAAAAAGTTCTTGAAATGAATACACCAAAAGCTCACATTACCCAAAAGCACAAAAACATAAACACTTATTGTTCAACGAATTCAATAATTAAGGTACAAAATTGCCACTTACAACTAAAAACGCAAGAACCCTGCACCATATAAGAACTGTATAGATCTTTTTACTCTTGAATATGAAAGGATGAAAGGTCCACTGTCAAATACGGGTAGTTAATCAGTACACAATATCAGTAACAAATATGTACATAAACAATCATAAATTCAATATTTTTTACTTACATAAAAAAATATTTACATAAACAATAACAAGGAAGCAAAATTACCAAAACAAACGATAGGAAAACGAACGTGAATACGGTCTCACTCACGTACGCTCTCTCCTGCCCGAGTTCCTAAACATCACAGAATTAAATTACATTTAACATATATATTACATATAATTAAGCATCCAAAAGTGTAATTAGACATACAGGAAGCAAAAGGAACCCGGCGTCGTGTAGAATCGGCCCTGGACGATGAAAATAATGAACACCTCTAGCTGCCAATCCATGTATATACTGTAGAAAAAATCATTTTTTTAAAAAAAAATTATTTAAAAGAAGATCATCATATTAAACACTTATTTTCCGATGTTATTAGAAAAATGATAGTTAAAAAAAAATTTTGAAAGGAAAAAAAACCTGGCAAATTAAACCACCGAGAATATATTTCCAATTTTCAATAAGCAAGTTGACTTCTGTTGTAGTTTCTGCACAAATTCTTTTCCATAGCTATATATAACAATATAAACAGATCAAAAAAAAATTTCAAAATATAAATGAAATATAACTAATAAATTAGAGATATATTAAGTGGAGAGTACCTTTGAAGATTCGCGACCAATGTAAAGCGACATCGTTTAATAAGTGTAAAAAATCCAATGCCATATTACAACATCATAAACCTATTTTTATTATCAAATAATAAATAGTAATATATAATCCAACCTTTTTTCTTTTTTTACTTTCGGTTCAAAATTTGATATAAAATGATTTGAATCGGATGGAAGTGAGTAGTTGTGTGATTCGTTAAAATCGGAGTGATTGTGTGTTGTATGAATAAATAAAGAAATAAATAAATAAAAGTGGAGATCGTGGAGATGATATATATAGAATAGATATAGATATATAGTTTTTGGGAGTTGTATTTTGATTTGATGAGAAATATAAGAAGAAAGAAGAAGAAGCGAGGAAGAAAAAAATGATGGGGATGGGGGAGGAGGGGTTTGCTGGGAAAATTCTGGGTGAGAAGAGAACGCGAGTTGAACACGGAGCGACCGTTCGAGAGAGAAAGTAGAGAGATTATTAAGGGGCGAGTGGGGAGGTGGGTTTTTCTGTATTTTTGCTTCTTCATTTTGGCCGCCTTCGGTTTTATTACTTTCTTCATTATTAGTCCTTTCTCTTTCCATTATTATACATACATAAATAAATAAAAGGATTTACCAACTACAACAAATCTAATCTGAAATAAGGGTTAATCATCGATGCTGTTGACCATATTATAATTTGGAAAATAAATTAATAGCTTAAAAATCTTTTTAACTATTAAGTGATGACATATGAAAAAAAAATTAATAGATACCATATGTTACCTTCTTATATTTTTAAAAATAATTTTAAACAAATCTATAAAAAGATTTAACATTTTGCTTACAATTTAGATGCAGAAGTTAAAAATCAATGTATGATTGTGTATAATCATAAGTTTGTAATTCTAATAAAGTATTACTTATCTAGTGCATATATAACTCATGCAATTTGCTGCATAATTGATTTTTTTTTTATCCCTATAAAATATTATATATAAACCGATTATAAAGGACCGATTTATCATCGAGTCCTTCATGTATCATCTACCAATATATATATAACAAGATCTTAAATTTATTGTTAAACAAATTAAAATCCGATGAATTCCAACTTTGATTTATAACCTTTTAGATCAAATAAATAATGGTATTATTAGGTAAATACAACATTAGTCTTTCTCATTAACTTACATTTTTTTGTTTTTCATCATTAATTACACTTTACAACCTTTAGATCAAAATAATAATATTATTACCTAATTTATTTTTAAGTAAACACAACATTAGTCTTTCTCATCAATATACATTTTTTTTCATCGTTAATTTACTTTTTTTTTTCACTTTTCATCATCAATATTTAATTTAAAGGAGATATTTAATCTATATAATAAATCATATATAAAATTGGAATAATAATCAAGTTTATATATATATGTAATTGTCGGTTCTCTATAAGTTAACACTAATAGTTTCTTGTAAATAAACAAATAAAGAATTATTGTGAGCAACTTTTACTCTATATTTATTCAAATATTTACTTTGACAAAGTTATATTAGCCAATTAAGCAATACTTAAATCGAATGATGATTAAACACAAGGCATGATCTTTATAGATAGTTATGAGCCAATGACATTACATCAAGAACAATGATTTTCACAAAAAATTATTATAAATCAATTTCTAAAAACAAGTTATTAAAAGAGTAACCATCCATGTTGTTGATGGCACTATCATTTGCTGGAAATTTTATAGTTATACTAAATAAAAATGTTTTACTTATAACACAGCGTGGATGACTACTCTTGTGGACTTGAATGTTGAGAAAGAAAGAATGTTATGAATGTACAATTGTGCACCTCAAATGAAACATCAAGTGATGTATTTATAGGCATCTTTCAATTTTTGCTACATGTAATGATCTTGTGACCTTTGCATAAAAAGAATTATGTGATAGTCCTACACTCAACTTTGTCTTCTATATTTGTTTTTCGTCTTCGACTTAGATCAAACTTTATAATTTACAATAATGCATCTTGAATAATGTTTGTTATTAAGCTTAATACATATATACATATGATTATTAGGTCAACTTAGACATCCAAACTGACATAACTTAAATGAGCATAAGCTGACTCAACTCGCAAGTAAAGTTTAAACAATCTTTTACAATATTTGTTATTAACAAATCTAAACGGTTATACTAAAACTCAACATATATATCGTACTAAACAACCTCGGTGCATAGTTTTTTTCATAATCATATAATCTTATTTCAACATGTTTTATCGATAACTATTAATTATGTTATTATAAAAACTTAATATGTTTAACTCGCGTATTACGTGAGGAAATAATCTAGTATAACAATATAACACTATGATTAAAAACACATGATATAATATTTAAATATATAAACTTGGTTTTATTATATATGTAGTATTTCAATATGGAATGAGACTTGAACATTCCATATCTTATCATAAGCAAAAAAGTAAAAAAAGTTTAATGGCTCAATATTTGGGTTTATTATGCCTTATTGTGTCAAATAAGTTGTCTAAAGCTGTTTTTTATGAGGTAGAGAATAACTAGTGTTACAAAAACTTGGTATTAATCTACATAATAAGTAAGTAATTGTTACCTCATGTTTGTGGATTTACTTTACCAGTTTTTGTATACCAATGGAGTGCTTTGTGTTATATACTTTTCTTATTTTATTTTCTTAACTTTTTTTTTAAGTAATTTTTATTTACTTAGTTTACCCAAATTAGGCAAATAACCCTTACACGTACATACAATAATTTACACAACTTATAATTTACACTATTTATCCTAAGTGAGATTGTTACTTTTCGATCTATTTTTGTACCACAAGAAACAAAGAGATTTTATATTGTGCATAATTTTCTCGATACTCACTTCCACATTTGAGAAACGTCTTTCGATCCTAGCATTCCATAACGTACAACCATAGCTAATCCTTTAAATTCTTTCTTTTTTACTCCCTTTAACCCCAAATGCTCATGGATGTTGAACATATCTTTAACACCAATCATGTAATTAACTAATTAAGTGTTTCTTTTGCAAATTTGAACAACATTGTGTAACAAATTTCAAAGTTTTTTATTGAGAAACTGAAAAAGTTCAAAAATGTTTTTTAGCAAGTTTCTTTTATAAAATATATTGTAAAACAGTATAAAGGTCATCATTCAATTTTAATAAGGGTTCGTTTAGCTTATGTTTTAAAGGTATTTTTTTAAAAGTGTTTAATGAATCCAATCCATATGATTTCATATAAACTATTAAAATCATGCTATAATTAGAAAGTTTTAGTTTATCTATAATATATAATACTAGACAAAAAGTTTACGTCTATGTAAAAGATAGAAAATTTTGATGTGTGAGATAACTATCAATCTCTGCAGTTTAAATCTTAGGTTGATGGTTTTTTAAAATTGAGATTTTAGATGTAAAGTTGGACAATTTTTAACATTTTGAATAGAATCAAGGATTATTCAAACTTGATCTTTCAATCTTGAATCTTGATTTCAATACAATGATTAAAATTGCTCCAACTTACGATTAACTTTATGAAAATCACAAGTATGTCTTACCCGACATATATATTTTGGGTTTTTTTATGACATATTTCGTGCCAATGTATTTTGTGGGTATCTCTTTATATTAAATAAAGTTTATTAAGTATAAACTAAATTTTATAAAGATCTAATTAAGATCTATCAATAATGTTGTTGGCTTAATAGCTCAGTGACAAATGGAAGTCCTTCCAATAAATGTTTAGCTTTAAGGAGACCTGAATTTGAGTCTTTGGGGCAAGATTTACCCTTATTAATTGTCATATTTTCAGACAAATTAATGTGGGGTTTTCCTCTTACTATGTATTGAATAGGAGCTCTCTACCGTGGACCAGGTTAAGATAACATAATCCAGAGTCCAGACCCTCGTTGTGATATTCGATCAGCATTGTCAAGAAAGAAGAAAAAATCTATACCATTCAAATAATGTTTGAGTTCATTTGTGTAATCCGGGTCTCTTGATCATTAAATATTAGATAGATAGCAACTTCCATCTGAAAAGTCATAACAAGGCGAATTTGTCAATGCAGGAGGGAGACCTTTCAAATATTTCTTTGAAAATATGGTACTGTATAGAAGTATTTATATTTTTCTATCATAAATTGATACTGATATGATAAATTGGCTTATTGTTTATTAACATCTGAATATAAAGACACTTAAAAACATACTGAAGACTAAATTTAAATTTATTATATTGGCCTTGTACTTAATGAACTTAATAGTTAAAACTTAATTATTCAGTCAAATTTTATGTTTCTTTTATGACTTAATCTTTTATTATACTAAAGCATAGTTGCTCTAATAACTTATTAACCAATCAGAACTCTCGATTTCTTTAAATTTTAATTTTGACTTTTTTTTTTACTTCAATTAATTATATAAATAAACATTAAAGAATTATATATTATGGAAAACATGTCGACTACCTATATCTATATCTATATATTAGATTAGATAAATTAGATAAATATAAATCTTATTTTACATATGGAAAACTAACATACTACTCCCTCCGTCCCAATTTAAATGTCACGTTGACTAACTTTGACCGTAAATAACTTTGTTTGTACTATATAGTAGTTGATGAAACTTATATGAACGAAAAGTACATTAAAAACTCAATCCATTCATATATTTTATATCAAGTGTTACATGACACAAACAAAGTTATTTACGGTCAAAGTTAGTCAACGTGACATTTAAATTGGGACGGAGGGAGTATTATATAATCGACTACCTAAATCTAATGATTGAAAAGATAAATTCTAATATTATTATGGTAATAAAAAATCTACTACCTAAATAATTATAGATATGTATAAATATTAGTAAATGAAAATTGCACATGAATTATTATTATTATTATTATTATTATTATTTTAAATAATAACTATTATTGAAATTTTAAAATTTTACAAGAAATTAGTGGGGAGCCGTAATACTATCTGAGCCCATTGTTATTATCATTATTATTATTATTATTATATTCTATCCAACACCATATACAACAAAAAGTCGATTTGCAATTATTTAGTTAATTCTAAGTCTAAACCAATATGAACTTCATTGAAGATTAATTTTGAAGATTAATGTTATCTCTCAATCAAAAAGGTACAATTTTTTCTCTTTATGTATTAATTTTAATTTTATATATTAATGTTCAGCTTTTATGAATTAAATGTATGAATATCTAATATAGTAAAAATCGTAAGATCTCCTCATCTTTTCTGACTTAAATGTATGAAGATCTAATATTGATATATCGTAAATCTCGTGTCCAGTGTTGGACACGGGTCTAAAATCTAGTAAACATATATAACCATCAATTACTTTTATTCTATTTAATACGTACAGATATTATTTATACATTCAGCCACTTAGTATACTCGGCACTTAATTACTAAAAAAAAAAAAACGGGCCATAGACTTTTTTTATTACGTAACACAATTCATGAGTGTCATACAGATTGCAGTCTCTTATGTGTATTCTTGAGAGACAATAGAAAACTTCTTAAACATAAAGGGGTACATATGCAACTAATATTTTCTTTCCTAAACTGTTAGAACGGAGCATATGCATCTAACGTCATGAACTCACGATCAACGATCATGGACCTCTACTTACATTCAACGCCCCTCATCTTTTCGTTGTCTTACAAATTTCCCAAAGTCCAAAATTAATAAATTATCTTTAGCATCTAATCATATAGCTCCACGTCAACGGTCAATACTAGGTGATTAACAAAAGCGTAAATGGACGGATTTGTTTATCGATACTAGAAATATGGGAAGGCACATGGCATCATGCACTTGCTTTTTGGCATGTTTGTTTGGCCATCTTTTTTTCTTGTATGTAAAAATCAATTTTAAATAGTCAAGATATTAAATATATATTCGGTCCTACTGATTTCATGGGTTTCTATTTTATTCGAAGTTAGGAAAACATTTTACTTTACACTAATGACTAATCTATAATGGTGCGAAATATACTATTACTATTTTAGAGTGGTTTGTTATTTGTACGTTAGACGTTATTTCAGATTTTTTTCCCCTTTAAAACAGCTCAAAATACGAATTTTGAAACGTTTAATTAAAAAGAAAAACCTGGCAATCGGTTCCATATATTGTTTTCTTTTTAGATAAATTTTTTTTTGCATGAATACGCAATCGTATAGTAAGAACCATTTGCAATGTCGAGTATAAAGAAAAGGTAAACTTTTGTCCTATGTGTTGTTTTAGTATAATGCTAACCACATATAACTCATGGCCAATAAGTTATCATCTTTACACATAGGTCACAATTTTTATTTGTCCCCTTTCCATAGACAAATTTTGAACCTGTAACTGAGACTCATATGGTCACATGACAACGGTACCATTAGGATTTCATCCCATTAATTAGAATATCAAACTTTTTTGTGTCTTACATTAGGGACAATGTCGATCAAACTTAATGAACATACCACTCTCACCAATATCATAGTTAAAACTTTAAATAATTCTGTTCATAGAATCATGGTAGTTTCATGAAAGCTATTAATACCTTAATAGTCTCATCGTATTCTGTATATAAACTACTTTGAAAATAATTGTGTTATCTGGATTCTGGATAATGAAATGACTTGTTTCATTCTTTGAGTCATTCCATGCAACATATAATATAGGCATATAGCATAGCTAGCCTGGTTAATTTTAAATTAGTATAAAACTAATTGAAAAAGTTAAAGGTTAATTGACTTTACAGAAAAGACTTTTCATGTTTTGTCTGTCTGCCGTGCCAGTTGAATATCGTTGGGACCTTGTCAACCGGTCGTTAATGCCAACAAAGGGACCCCCCTTCCCACAACGACTTGTCTTTGCTTCAAAATCTATTTTTCTAATATTAAACTACTACTAGCTACTAGTTGTACTATCGTATATTTATGTTAACTATCTCATGATACTATATCCTAGGCCTATTATAAAATTGTAATTATCATAAAAACATCTTTAAATTTTCAACCAACCAATAGATAATAAATTGTTGGACAAAAAGCTCATTAATATTTATTCGTTTAACTAAATACACAAACATAATTATTTAGAATAATCTGTCTTTTAATTTTAGATGCAACGGTGGATCATATAATCATATTGTAATGGGGATTATTTATTAAATTTGGCTCGAACTCATGTCTTTTAAGCTACGTTCTATCCACATCATGAAAACAGAGCTCAAAACGAAGAAAATAACAACAAAATGTGTATTTGATCAAATAATCGCACTATGGCTCAACCGGAGGTGTGAGTAAGGTTGTTGGTGTTTATCGGCGATTCCCTTCGGTCAGAGGGTCCGAGAGACCGTTTTACGCCGGGTGTTTTTATGTCTAAGTCGATTTGTTTGACTTAAGGTTTAAAAGTTTGTTTTAGGGTTTATTCGGAGGTCGAATAAACTATGAGTAAGGGTTTATGTGTGTGATGCGTATGATGGTATATGATTATTATGGAGGGTAAGAGAATTATGGTAAATCTCTTTCTCCTTTGTGAATATCTTGTTTCCTTCTTTGAGGAGATTTGTGGTAATCTCGTGTTGAGCTTTAGCAAGCTGCGTCCGGTATATTCGGAGCTTCGATATATGTTGAATAGAATAATTATGAGAGAGATCTTCATCCGATCTTTCTTGCATATCTCCTCGGAGCTGGGTACTTGCTACCTTTGGAGCTCCGGGATAATCATTATTGATCGAAGGTTAAGCTTCGTTATAGGCATATATACTTATTACCTGTACGAAGGTGGCTTCGTATTCTGCTTCTGCTTTAGGTACAGAGCTAGAGCTACGTATGGGTATATCATCAATGTGTAAAAGAGAAGGTGACAAACATCTTGTTAGACCCAAAGTTTGTCAAGCTACTGTTTTTTATATTCGCAGCCTATTTATTTACGAGTATAAAACTTTCATATTGGTTGACAAAATAAAAAATCACAAATATATATGTCGTAAGTATTTTTATAGAATATATACAAACGTACATATCATCTTTCATACATTGATCATTGTAAGAAATTTATTATGATTGTGTCATCTAAAATGTTACTCTAGCATTTATGAGTAATAATAAATCCACATAAAAAAGAAAAGCCTAAAAAAACTCATTGTCTTTAACACATGACAAATGTGATTTATTTATTCTTCTTCATAATTTTCTTTATGTCAAATTTCATTATCAAAATGCAGTGGCGGAACCAGGATTGATATGGATGGGTAGTACAATTTTTTTTTTATCGTTATCCTTATATTAACGTAAAATAATGATATCGACTAAATTGTTACGATTTTAGCGATTTTTTAGGATTTTTGGCTATTTTATAGATTTTTAATAGTTTTGGCAATCATTTACTTGCACAGGTACGTCTTTATGAATTTTATTATTAGGATAATCTTTCGAAAGTTTAGGATCAGTTACATTGACGAATATCCCATATTTGTTTGACCCGTAGCACCAATAAATAATAAATCATTTTTCAAAAAAGTTACACTATGTAGATCTAGCGGACCCGTAGCCCGGGCTATCCTTAGCTTGAGTGTAGTTCCGTCTATATCAAAATGTTAGGTTGATTTTTAGGTCATTTTCTTAAGTTTGTCAATCATTCTAATTCATTAGTTGACATGATAGACCGATTCACCAAGTCAAGCTGATAACATGAAGAACTTGTTATATTCGAACATAAATGGCAGATTAAATATGTGTAGACATTAAATTAAGTTCTCCTTTCTTGTAAATGAATTTTATCAATTCTCCAAATATATCCTATAGGTTCAATACTTTTGTGTTTTGTAGGTATACAAGTATTCTGTAAGTCTCCAAGTTTTTGGATGCAAAGTTGTCGTTTTTGGCGGTGACTTTAGACAAATCTTGTCAGTTTTACCAAAAGGAACCAGAAGCATGATTGTGAATGCAAGTCTAAATTCCTCATATATATGGCACCACTGTCAAGTTCTTAAATTGACAATCAATATGAGGCTAAAAGTTGGAACACAACAAACTGACTTACAAGAGATTCAAGAATTTGCTGAATGGATTTTAAAAGTCGGAGATGGGGTTCTTAGTGCTGTCAATGATGGTGAAGCAGAAATTGAAATACCAAAGGAGTTGTTAATCACTGATTTAGATGATCCCCTTCACTCACTGATTGATTTTACATATCCAGATATGCTAAACAGTTTGCAGTACCCATGTTTTTTCAACAACGCGCTATTCTTGCACCAACTCATGATGTGGTTGAAACTATAAATGAAAAGCTGTTGGAAATGATGTTGGGTGAGGAGATGACATACTTAAGTTCTGATAGCATATGTGAATGTGAAGATGCTAATGCAATTGATGCCGCTTTGTTCTCACCAGAAGTCATCAACGGACTTAGATTGACTTACCCAATCATAAGTTGGTGCTCAAAGTTGGAGTCCCAATAATGTTATTGTGGAACCTAGATCAATAGAATGGCTTGTGTAATGGCACACATTTACAAGTCGTCAGATTGGGAAAATATGTCATTGAAGCCAGAATCATAACAGGAACAAACATTGGCACTCACACTTTAATCTCAAGATTAAAGATGACACCCTCTGATAAAAGGATTCCAGTTAAGATTTCTCGAAAACAATTTCCTATTTCACTTTGCTTTGCTATGACAATAAACAAGAGCCAAGGACAATCACTCGATCGTGTTGGTTTGTATCTTCCACGACCAGTTTTTAGTCATGGGCAATTGTATGTTGCGGTCTCGAGAGTGAAAAGTAAAAAAGGATTGAAAGTTCTAATACAAGATGAGGACTTGAAAGTGAAGAACACAACCACAAATGTCGTCTACAAAGAAGTGCTTCAATGTTTGTGAAGATCGAAATCTGAATATGAACGGTTGTAGTTTTTTAATTGATGTAAACATTTCTTTTCGTAATGCACATTCAATGACTGTTACTTTTGATAGTTGTATTTGTGATTTCTAATACAATGATCAGGACACTTATTTTGTAAATAGGTGATTATCAAATTCACATGAACTGGAAAAAAAAAAGACTACTCAAAATACAAAGTTCAAATCATTACACAACACTAACAAAAGGTTAAACAATTCAGCATCCAAACAAAATAAACACTTGAAACTTAAAAAAAACATCATTCTACTGATAAATACATGCTTAACAAACATCAAGAACAATAACTTCTCCAGGTAGGCAGGTACACATTTTTGAACATTAAGTGCAAACCTCATCCAATTACAGGCCTTTAACTTTGTTCTTTCAATAAAAGAACCCCAATCCATCACAAATATGTAGCTTTCATCACCATAGAGCTGCCTATCAATGCACAATTCCAATGACGCACTGAAAACCATTTGACCATAATGAACAATAACCTGTGGATAAGTGAACAATTTGTGTGTGCTAACTAAGATTTTGGGCACAGCCTGCAAAAAGAAAGCTTTATAAACTTAATCCACTACCACCTAAAGTTTTTTACATCAATTACAAATATACAAACAACAGTCATTTTAATTATCAAAAAAGTTGGGAAAAGCATATAGTGTTTGTACCAAAATGGGTGTTTGCACACCATGATATTGAACCTTTTGGAAAAAATAGGGGTTAAAGTCTTCATGATTCAAATGATGACCCCTACACTGATGGTTACTTATTTCCTTAATATGTTGATCTTTGGACACCAAACATAGGTGATCATCTGCAGCCTCTTCAATACCTACCTTAAAAAATCAAGTAAAATAACATAACTCATAAGTCTGTTTATCATAATGCTAACAACTGATACCATAAAGTGAAAAACTTACTTAAAGCAAACGCATCTTCACCAATCCCATGATTATTGAATACATCAACCTTGAAAGTTACATTCTGTAACTTTGTCAACCTCATAAAGTAACCAACTTTAATATTGTTTTCACAACAAAAATTGGTCCAAGAACGACCTTCAAAACCACCTGCAACTCTTTTTTCTTCGGCAACACCATGAAAAAATATTTTTACATTATCTTCAAACCTTTTGCCAATAACCTTGGTAAAGGTTTCATCATAATTTGAAACACTTGCATTTAAGTCCCACAACAACAATGGATAAAATGCCTACATGGAAAAAGGGATTCAAAGACATACATCATACAATCACATAAACACACAGACATAAACATATACTTAATTTCAATACACCTGCTTTAAATATGTAGAATCAGTAACCTAAATAATACAACTGCAAATCCTAGAAGAATCAAGAATATCCCGGTACTCCCGACCTTCTAGACTGAAAGTATCAACTTGAAATGTTCGCTTATGTATCCAAGTGAAACATAATCGACAGAAATCTTGGTATGGTCGAGATTCCAAAAACAAAGCCCACTGACCACCATGAATCTTTACACACTTATCTTCAGCATATTCAACTGAAACATAGTACCTACGCTTAAGGTAATCGACCAATTTCAATTTCTTGCAGTTTGCTGGTACGAACCTCGTGAACTCTTTAGGTAAAATCTATATTAAATAAATATACACAACACAAATTATAAACAACTAACGAGTTCTTCAATCATTGTTCTTAATATTTGAAATCAATCATAATGACAATATATACTTACCAAACCTTTAACAAACTTCCTATCATCACCCAACCAAATTAGAAATTGGAAATCCAAATGCTGGTATTTAAATACAGAATCATTAGTAACAGAAACTATTTATGTGTAAAACAAGTCATCGATTTAAACTAATTGGTAATTCGATATGAATCTGGATCTAAAAAGCAAACCAAAATTAGGGTTCCAGATATCACCTACTACATTTGAGAACAATTATTGCAAATACAAATACTAATTAGAGAACAATAAAATGCTTAATTCTTACCTCAATCGACATCTTGGCTAACAAAGTAAGTAGGGGATATGGAAATCAGTTGAAACATAAATATTGAGAGAGGCGGTGGACGTGCGGTTTAAAAATATATATACATAACCTATATGGATATATGGATGAGTGGTAGTGTAATTCATTAAATTTAGTAGTTTAGTTTTAAATAATTGTATAAGACATATATACTAATTAGATACAAAATTTAAAGGTTTATTTTGCTGAACAAATGATGGTGATAAAATGCAAAGTATTTTTTTTGACAAAATTTTAAACTACCATTGTCATAATATGTAATTTTGGCTAGATTGTCTTAAGTGAAAAAAGATATAAAATTGGATGTCCTAAAATTCTTTTTTGATAAATGAATGGTCTAAAAGAAAACAATTAAATCTTTAGGTAGCCTATGTGATTATTATCCTAAATTTAAAATATAGTTCTATTAACGATGGATATACGTTTGATAAATTGTTTACTAATTATTATTTTATTAGTATATCTTACTAATTAGTTTTTATCTAATATATTAAACTTCTAAAGTAATTAATAGATTTTCTCAAATATAATTTTAAGAAAATTTACTAAAATCGATTTTTAAAAACCTATCCGCGTTTTTCGCGAGATAAAAATCTAGTATATCCTATAGGTTCAATACTTTTGTGTTTTGTAGGTATATAAGTATTTTGTAAGTCTCCAAATATCCTATAAGTCCAATACCTATATGTTTAGTAGGTGAATAAGTTAGTAAATATAATTTACCTATATATTATAAGTTGGTAAAATACTTTTGTGTTTTGTAGGTGAATAAGCTAGTATATATATATTAGGGATTAGTATTTTAAAATGTAAACAACTTTTCGTTAATTGTCATAGTATATATGGAACTTCAATCTTGTGCATTGTATGTAACACTTTCAAATCACTGCATTGTATGTATCCGAGTATATGTGGCAATCACATACGCTATCACTTGTAAGTTTTTGATTGTTCGAATACATACAATGCACATGATTTAAAAGTTCATTACATACAATGCATATGATCAAAGTTTGATACACAATATGATAATTCGTGTAAAGTTGTTTACATGTTGAAGTACTAATCCCTATATATTATATTAAACAGAAGTTACTTGGATATTCTAGGATAACTAATGATATGTGCTGCACAAAATTGTACGTGTAATCCTAAAAATGTAGTTTTACATTTGATATGGCATAATCATGTTTATATTAATTCAGATCGTATGAGTTTAACCATTGTGTTAAACACCGTTTTCCTTAATTATTGACACGGTATAATTATATTTACATGACAACCTCTACTAGTTAGTATTTTATTATTTATCTATTTATTTAAGGTTTTACTAAACGAAAGTCATATAAAGTTATTAAATAATTGTATATTTAACATAAAATTTTAAGGTGAGCTTTTGATATGAAAATGTATAACTTTTTGTATACACGTTAAGTGATGTTTTAAGTGCATCATTTACCATTTTTTTTAATAATGATTATTGATGTTTTTTATTTTATTTTTTTGAAAAGTAAAATTTCATTCACACTCACCCTGGCAAATAACCGGGGTATATATAAACAGTATTTACATCACACTAAAACACCTTAAATTTATACCAATCCTCCCATGAAATATCCTTATGTTTTGATATATTCTTGAACCAAATATACCCTAACGACTTAATACATTGAACAATGTAATTAGTATTGAGACATCCATTATCGAATTTGATTTCGTTCCTTGCTTTCCGGCTACTCCAACACCCAATAACGATGATACCCTTGATCGTTGCTTTCTCCTCCCTGCTTCTCCCCGAGTGTTCGCTAATATCCAGAAGGTCCTTTATGTCGAACACAAAAAAAGGTGCAGTATTACACCAAACCTAAATTGCATGGCAAACTCTGGCCGCCACGATACAATCGCAAAAAATATGGTTCACTGTTTCAGTACCTTCTCTGCATAGTACGCAGTCCATCTCCATATTTCCAAACGAGCAATTTCTTTCTTCAAGGGCCTGCATCGTGGGGATCCGGTTTTGAACCGCTCTCCACATAAACACATTGCACTTTCTTGGGACCCATTTGCACCACTCGAATATGAAGGTATTGTTACAGACCCTCTCACTTACAAGAAACTCTTTGACATTTTTCACAATAAGCGTATTGTCGCTCCCTCCTAGCCAAACCCATCTATCCTTGCCGTTTCCTTTTGTTACCTCTTCCATCTCACTGGTCAACATCTCAAGCTCCCTTTTTTCTTCAGGTGAATCGGGATGGCGCACCCAATTCCAGTTACATCGTCCTTCAATAGTGTTAAAACATATTTTATCATTGATAAGAGTCTTTTTATCTTTATATATCTTGAAGAGCAAAGGATATGTCTTCATCAGCGGTCCATTACCCTACCAATTATCTATCCAAAATTTGATTTCCTTGCCATCACCTATCACTCCTTTAAAAAGATCATTTAAACCCTTGTTTCCCACTTTCACCCCCTCAATGCTTTTCACAATATTGGATCATGTACCAGGGATATATTTGTTTTAGGGAATATGATACCAACATCTTTTAGTGTCGTGAATTGCCCTAATAATTTTCCTCCAAAGGCTGTCCGTCTCTGTCTTGTATCTCCACACCCATTTACTGAGAAGTGCCATGTTAATGTCTTTTAATCTACTGATTCCAAAGCCCCCTTTGTCCCTTGGTGAGGCCACTTTCTCTCAAGAAACCCAATGCACTTTCCTTCCAGAATTCGAGCTACCCCATAGAAACTTCCTCATAATCTTTTCTAGTCCCTCAATAACCCCCATTGGTGCTTTGAACAAGGAAAAATCGTATGTGGGAATGCACTCCATCACAGATTTAATGATGGTGACTCTACCTGCCATTGATAAACTAACCGCTCCCCATTTAGATAATCTAGACTCGAAGATCTCAAACAGAGAGCTCCAATTGTTCAGTCTGTTCATATTGGCGCCAATCGTCACTCCAAGATACTTAAAAGGGAAAACTCCAGCCGAACAATGCACAATTCTCGCCATCTCTTCTACCTCCTTGTTATTTACTCCAATGCCAAACAGATAGGACTTCCCCAGATGTATCTTTAAGCCCGAGCATAAATTGAACACCTTAAGGAGCTTTGCCACATTTTTCAGATTATCATTGTCCCATTCACCCCTAATCACACAATCGTCTGCATAAAGTAAATGTTATAGAACCATCCCATCTTTATCTAAATCGACCCCCTTCACCATTCCAGCCGTCATAGCATTCTTAAAAAACATTGATAGAGCTTCCATAACAATAATGAATAGAAACGGGGCGATAGGGTCTCCCTGTCTCATTCCCTTATGACATTGGAATTGAAAAGTGGGAGACCCGTTCACTAAGATTGACGACCTGGCAGATTCAAGGATACTGCGAACCCACTCACACCATTTGTTAGGAAACCCTATCCCTTCCATAATTGAGTTCAAAAAACCCCAATTCACATTATCATACGCTTTCTCAAAATCTATCTTAAAAGCGAACAATTTTCTTTGTTTCTTCTTGGCTCATGACATAATTTCATTGAGAACGAGCGGCCCATCGATGATATTCCTACCGCCCAAGAAAGCTGTTTGATTAAGGGAAATAACAGTCCCCAACACCTTCTTCAATCTGTTTGCAAGTAACTTTGAAATAGCTTTGTTAATAACCCCGATCAGATTGATCGAACGATAATCACTAAGCTCCACCGGATCTTTGATTTTTGGAATGAGGGTTATAAATGACGACTTACATCCTCTATTAATCTTCCCTGAAACAAAAAAACTCGTTAAACATATTAATAAAATCATTCTCCAGGAGGTGCCAAAACCGTTTGATGAATTTGAAATTGAACTCGTCAGGCCTGGGGCCTTGTCATCGTCAAACTAAAAATAGCCTCCTTTATCTCCCCTGGAGTGAAAGCTTTATTAAGATCTTCTGCCTCCTGACTGTTCAGAACCGCTCCAGACCAACTTGTCAACTTGGGCCTGGAAGCCCAATTTTCTTGAAACTTAATTCTAAAAAGGGGTTTGCTAAATACAGCCCTTAGGGCTGTGTTTAAGGTACATAAATTATTTGTACATTTACCATGAAAATCAGGGGCGGGCTTTTAATATAGAAGGTACAAATTTTTTTATGCACGTTAAATACAACCGTTAGGAATGTATTTAACATTTCCCTTCTAAAAAACTCGAATATGTGTTTCTTAACAAGTTTTTTATGGCTTGCCTAAAAGATCGATGAGAGAGTTCAATTGATAGTAAATTAGTCATATTTAGTGTTCAAATTTTAGATCATTGTTGTTTTAAAAAGGAATAAAAAAACATTTTGCCAAAGCTTTTTTATTTTTGTTTGCTCATTAGTCATTATGCATGTAGCATCATCTCTTAGCAACATGATTAGTTATAACTTTGATATCCTAAAAGTGATTCAAATCACAAATCTGAAATTGTCTGCTAATCATGCAGCATTATCTTTAATTAGCATGAGCAACATGATTTGTTATAAGCATCATATTCTTTGTGATTAAATAGACAAATTTGAAATTGTTCCTTAGATGCATGGCAAATTGGCAATCACTTAACCTTTGATATGACAACAAACATTACACTAATTAAATGTCATATCATATGTTCTTTCAAATTTTACATGAATGTATATATTGAAAAAAAAATGAAAATGCAAATACAAATATACGACGGAATAAAAAGTAAAAAAAAAAATAAAATACAACGTTTTCTATCACCATCAGAATTCAATACACGCTAGGTAAAAATGATCAGCATAAATATCATATGCGAATAAACTACTATGAACGAATTTTCCACATAATATATCTATCTATCTATTCCAATAAAAACTTAGTCACCTGAGTATAAACGTAGAAGCCTAAATCGTTAAACCAATATAACTAAAAAAATAAAAAAATTGATTGGAGAAATTATGAAACTATATTTGATGCTGTTTGAGATGGTTAAATTATAAATAAAATGAATAGAAGTTAATTTAGAACTTCATTGAATAATTGGTATTAAAGGGGAAAAAACTTATGAAAAATCATAGCTTTAGCGTAGTAATCTTAATTGCCTACGAATACGAGTATTAATTAACATAGCTTAATCATAGCTTCAACCCTAAACTTCTTTTTCATATCGTTTTATTTACTATCATACGAGTATTAATTAACATCTCTATTAATCATCGTGCCTTCAGGTGGATTAGTAGGGGGTTTCCCCCATTAGGTATTTTAAATAGGCATTTCTACTTTGAGGGAGCTCTCTAGCGCGAATCCGATTAAGACAACGTATGCTAGATCTCTTGCTGTTGAATCGCGACACAAAGTTTGCAAAGAAATTCAACTTTCAAATAAAAATTAACATCTCATTACAATTTTTTCCCTTAAATTAACACACACCACAATCATATTTTTTCAGAATATGCTTTACATATCTATATGTATATCTATACTATAATATAAGGTATTCCACCTCTTCTTAATTTCTCCAAAGATGGTTGATAACTTGATATACCTAAATGTCATTCACCTTATTCATTATCTAAACATCTCAACTTAGTATACTTATAAAATCTTAATAAAGTTAATTCCAACGTCTATATACCTTTTAATTCTTGAAATAATTATATTGTTCATTTTTACATCAATAACCAACAAAACTCACTACACCATCACCACCAATAGTTGTCGCCACCACGCACACCACTGCTGCTACTAACACCATAGTTGCATCGCACAGACATTCGTTTACTGTTATAATAAAATACAACAAAAAAATACAATCTTTTTAATCGCCCAAGGCCCCACCTCGACCCCGCCCCTTCTTTTTTCTCCAACTGCCAGGACGAGCCTGTCCCAACCGCACACATCCTCAAAAACGAGCTGAGAAGAGTACTCAGGAAAATAGTTTAACTTCAAACTTTTCAATTATTACACATGTCGTTCCTATTTTTCATTTTTCTCCCTAGTCGGTTTGGTAACTCGGAGATGACTTCTCACAAATAACGTGGGTCAAAGTTTTGGTAATAGATTTAGTAGGACCTTCTTACTAAGAAAGTCAAGTAATAGAAATGGTGTACCGTTAAATGTGTGGGTTTGATTGTGGTCACGTGAGGCGGCTGAGTACATACTTTGACTTGTGACGGCTATTTGAACGTGACCATGACGTGGCGTGCCATATTCACGCTATACCAAACATCTGTTTACACTTCCATTCTCTCTTTATCTATACCCCTTATTAAAAAGAATAGACCCCCTATTAAAAATTACAGAAAGAAAAATGTCAGAATTGCCCTTCATTAAAACAATACCACCTAAATACGATACAACCTCATTCTAAATGAAACAAAAACGTCATTAGTCTCTCAACCTTTAAAATAACTATACTAACCATTATATTAATTAGATTTACATAATAGTCCACACTACTCGTCGTCACCACCGTCAGTCGCCACCGCCGCCCGTCACCATCGCATTGTGGTCACCGCCGCCGCATTTGCGCGGGTACCATGCTAGTTTCTTAAACATAATTTGTCCGTTTCGAATACAATTAGTAAAACAACGGTTTATTTGTGAAACTCATTACTTTTGAACACAAGAAGTCCTTTCACTTTGCTATTAACATTTCCACCCTATAATTAATTCATTTTACAAACCCATTAATTATTTTAACCCAATAAGTAAAACAAACTATACCCGGCTTAACCTTTTCGGTGATTTTAAATAGAACTAATTTTGGAGGCCTATATAATTTTTTAGTTAGTTTATAAGCAAACAAAAATAAGATGCCATAAGAAATAGTGTTAAGATTGATATTAAAAGTAATGATAAGTACAAATATAAACCCAAAACTAACTATATCTAAGCCTAAAAGTTTAAAAATTTTGAGGCCTTTCACATTTGGTGGCCTCAAACCACTCCCTAGGTCCAATATATATATATTTAAACCCCCGAAACAAGTCATGCCCACCATATAGTACAGGTTTTTGTTAGTTCTTCATTACGTGTCCTGTATAGGCTCTCATTTCATAAACCCTTGACCCTTCGATACTTGGTTTATTAAACCTTCAAATTGGTAATGCGTCACATTGTCGCCTTACTGCCTTAGCTTGCCGCTTAAAATATGTTTACCAACCAATATTAATAATAGCCCAATAATCCTAGCAGCCCAAACAATTTAAAAAACACTGATTGGCCCAAATAAATAGCCCGCACTATTTATCCTACAATTTTTAGCAACATTATCTATCCTACAATTTTTAACAAACAGTTGTTGCTAAAAAATCTGTTGTTAAAAATTGTAGGATAAATTTATGCTTATATATAAGGATAATTTGGTTAAAAATGATCCGTACTGCAGACTTTACCTAAGCTTAGGTACTGCCACTTTAAAAAAAGTTACAAATTAAACATTTGAATTTGATAAACATATATAGCCCTCCTGAATTTTACATAACCACGTGAATTTTATATAATCCCCCTGCTTTACCTAAGATAGGTACTGCATGCTTTACCTAACCTTTCCCCTTCATTTATACTTGTAAATGGAGCACAAATATTTTAAAACAACATTACAATTATGATAAATCTATTAAGACAATGAACTTAATAAAAGAAACACCTCATTTCGTAAATAACAGAAAAGACGGTTACAAATGGAATTGATTTACTTTTTGACTGGGCTATTCTTTCCTCAAGCTCTGAAGTCTAAGCAAACACCCTCTTCTTGATGGAATGCAATTGGGCTTTCTATTCCTGCTCTTATTCCTACATATAACAAACATAGAAACAACTGATTCGCTTTCAGATAATGGAGATTGGAGAATATAGATGGTTCCCATAGTGTCTCCTACCAAGAAATTTTTAGGCAACTTTAACTCTATGTAGACTTAAAATGGCTCACATTAATCTTCACAGAGTCACAGATACCATTGTGCACAGTATATCCATCACAGCCCCAGAATCAAAATACCAAATTCATTGAGACCCGCCTACTGTACCAACAACATATAGGTTGAAAGGAGCTTTATTGAGTTTTCTATTCAGTTTTTTTCATTCGTGAGGGTGGAAATATAGGGAGTTAGATAGATACAAATACTACTAGTTACTTGTAAAACAGTAGACTCCTTAGGTCTCTCTTTAGAGTGGTGATCCATGTAAGTTGCTACTGTCAATTATTTTGTAAACCTTTTGTGAATCTAGCATTTCCCATATATAATATATTAATTACAGAACTAGAAGTACCATAACCTGGATATAAATAAACAGTAAAACAAATTGTATAAAAACCATATTTGATCCAAAATAGCCATTTGCAGTACAGATTCTGCATAAACCATTGGAGAAGGGTGTGGATTGCCAAGAAGTGAGGGGTTGCTGGTTGACAAGTAACCATATTATGTACAAATCATATCACAATTTCGGTATGATATTAGTTACTGTACTATACTTATATACCTATATGATGTACCTCCACGTGTTCCATAAAATGCAACACTGAGAAAAATGAAGAGACCAAATAGAGTTTCTATTAGAAGGGGTGTAATTTGGTGAAGTAACTCAATCATCATATATGTTCATAGCTTTTCATAACTTTGTAACAAGAGAGCCATGAACTTTAAGCCGTTACAATATTAGTATTTATACCATCAACTATAGGTAAGCAAACAGCCTACAATTATCCCAACATACAAATCAATTATTATTTCTAAAACTAATATACCTTCTAAAACTAAACCCTCCCAACAGGTGATGTCGGTGGTTTTGAAAAATACCCCTCCTGACTTTTGAGCTTCTCACCGCCTGTTAGTATGGGTTGGGACAACTCTTTGGACTCAGGAACGTAATTCACTTGGAAGATGTGAGTTAACTTCTGGCTACTTACAACAGCTACACAGATGGAGAAAGCTTGAAGCAATGACATTGACGGATCGTAGTCAACCGAGTAAAGTCCATCCTCAAGTAATAACAACCTAAAATTGCAAGTATTCTTGTGTCCTACCTGCAACCACCACCATTAATCAGATATGATTCTAGCAAAGGTCTCATCAATTTTAGCACAAGGGTTGAGATCATATCAAGTTGGTTAATGCTATTTAAAATTGGTGACATAAGCTGTTTTGTCATAGAACTGGATCTGCGACTATATACAATTTAGTATTGTCTTTTGTTAAGGACCGTCTCTGTTAGACAGTTCAAGTATACATTAAACTTTTCTGTATTATGAAAGTCTCTCATCATAATACCTACCAGAGCTCTGTTCTCTATATAAAAAGACAAGTAATTTTACTTTGAATCTTTCGGGGAACAATGATTGTTGAGATTATAGAAAATACCTGGTAGCAAAGCTCAAGGCAATTCGAGGTAATGTTAAGCGTAGATGGACTTGAATCCTTGATGATTTCATGTTGATGACTGAGAATGTGAAATTGGCAACCAATGTCCCAGCCTCCACAGTCACATGCTCCACCAGATCTCCATCGATTTATCAATGGAGAAGGCACTCCACCATTTGGCCAACTATGAACACCATCAGGGAGAATAACAACCGTGCTATTTGAGCTCCCTATACCTCCACAAGTTTTGTCACTAGGATTCTTCACAATTATAGCAGCCAACTCCCCAGCCAGTGTGCCATCAACGGTTTTCTGATCTGCCTTCATGGTATCAATACTACACAAAACTGACTCTCGCACCACGTATAGATCTTTCTCTGGACCACTAAACTCAGCATGGTATGAACTAGAAATCTTCATCTCTCCAACAATTTTATATCCAAACTGGAAATTTTTTTCTTTTGAACTTTGGTATATCCAACCTCCACTCTTCTTCTTGGTCTCGTGTACTGAGTAGAAAGCATAAGTCAAGCTTGTATCATCCTTACCAGACGGTAACCTTTTGACAGCAGCAGCTAGAATGTCACTGCTGCTCTCAACCACGAGTTTAAAAAATGGGATTCCATTCTTCAACGTTAGCTGTAGAAGTGCCTGTACATTAGGTGATATGTGTTTCCTGCTGTAAAACGATTCATTCTGGTTGACAGAGGTAACCACATTACTAGGACTAAGCTCTAGTTTTGACGTGTTGTCCATCTCTGCCAGATGAGCTCCTTTGAGCTTCAGCAACGGGCTCAGTAATCTCCTTAAAGGACTAGACCTGGATGGAGTAGTAGCATTTCCCTTCTTCCAGTTGTGGTTGACCAAATCAGGAGAGGCTGCAAAGTTGACGGGACCAGACTTGACAGAAACATATGTTGGACTTTGCTGTGGAGCAGATGAAGTTTCTTTAAAGCTAAAACTTCTTGCCATTTTTCCGAGGCTAAAGTTAAATCTCCCATTGGGAGACGATGCATGTCTCCCTTTGAGAGCAGGCTGTTCATCCATATCCAGATCTAATTTCTTCACAGCCTTGCTTTTTTCTTTAAGTCTCAATGGAGTGACTAGCATGTCATCCGGAGATTGCACCTCAGCACCGAGAGACAAAGGGAAAGGGCAAGAATGAGGAACATCAGATATAGGGTTTAGTGTTTCAAACTCCCCTGGCAAAAAGCAACTAGATAGTGTACTTTCATTCTCTTCTACCAAGTGGTCATTACTGGGGCAAGGATCACTCGTTTGACTGATATTATCCGCTGATGGCATCTTTAAATGATGCGGGGGAAGACATGACCCCTGTTTTATCAAGTCTGATGTCACTTGATCAACTTGTTTCCCTGTACTACTGTCAGTCTCTACAATTTTATTTATATCACCAGATGGCAGTTCATTCATACAAGGAGGACTTTCAGAAATTTGGGATTTTACTGGTTTTCCTCTCGGCCATCTAACACCCGGAGGAAGTCTTGGTCCGGAAGACGAATTCAGAGGAGAACAATTTGATGCTTGTTGATCCTTTCGAGGTGAATGAACCTTTTTCTTATTTCTTGAAAACATCGCCGAACCGCTCTTTACAAGGGTGGGGTTGCTTTTAGAGTGTGGCGATTTCAGATTATATCTTGGCGGAATACGCTTTTCGTTGGACTTCCAATTTTCCAGACGACCCCAGTCAAGAACACCAAAATTCAAAGCCTTCCCTTGAACATTTTCACTCTTTTCCACACGCTGGAGATACCCAGGCAAATTTGTCATGTGCTTAACAAGGCTATCATCTCTAATGGGCTTATTGTGGTTCACTATGGTCTGAAAATGATCCACATTCTCCTCCCCTGCAGTTTGTCTCAATTCATGGTGTTGAGCAACATATAACGGGTTTTCCAGTTTAGTATAATCAATAGATTTTTTCACTCTATTCGATCGCAATACTACAGCTTTCTCCTGCAGTTCCTTTGAGGTTGCTTGTTCTCTTGAACTAATTCTCATCTTTTCACGGTATGTGATGTCTCACTCATGCATAGTAGCTGGCTACACAAGGCATAAAAAAGGATGTCAGTCAATGTATTTCATTTTGTCAAAAGCACGAGAACCAACACGTATAAGTTCTTTCCAGGTGAGGAAGACATAACTTAAGTACTAAGAGTTGCTGCTACTTCTATCTATCAGAGTCAAATAAGAACACAACTCAAAGACCATATACTACTTGAATTCTCATATCAAACAGTAATATCATATCAAGATTTATCTTTCAAGAGAGAGTGAGTCAATATCCGTTAAATTTCCCCATCAGCTTTTAATTTATCCTGTTACTGCTCAAGGTAACAGTTTCCAGGGATATGAATGTAAGATCACTGACTATATTCACAGTTAATAACAATTTCTCAGCTTGTATGAATGTCAAAAGTTAAATCTATGGCTCTCATTTAAACACATATCCTTTGCAGTTTTTAACAATTTACATATAACTCAACAATGTTACAACTCCTGAGGATTTTTGTCCTAAAGTATTTCGCATAGTGTATTTTCAAACCTTACCATAAAATGAGTAATGCACCATTAAAAGAAGACTAACATTTAGTGTTTTGCATCAACCATTATTGCAATTAAATTCAACCTTAAGAAGTATTACAGTACATAGTCTTTAAGCTATGTCACCTCCCTTTTGGAAGGCAAATATCTACATCGACATACAGTTTGTCCACCATGGACTAAAACAATAAACTTACAACCTAGTGCTTTATTAGTCACCTCGAATACCGCTAGTCCGATGGCTTCTCGCCATCCTCCTTGAAAACTTTTTTAATTTTTGAAACAGTCACACTAACTAATAAACTGAAACGTAACAACAGAGTTTGAACCCAAACTTCATGCTACAAACTACTAACGGAACAAATGGATGCGGCAATACGTCCTTTAGAGAAGTTTCGATCTATCTTAAAAATAACAATGAATTCTTATTCATCAAAATCCACACTACTTGAATCACATTGCTTAACAAATTTGTGTTACACAATATTATTTGATCTAGTCATTCATATCCAAAAGCCTCAGCCAATTTCAGTCAACTAGAACCACTCACATTTCATAATTCATCACACTAAAATCCAAAATAATAACTGTATATCCATTACACCAATCATAAATAACATTAGGGGATATGTCCACACACACACATAGATAAGGTCTCATCTCCATCACTCTTTTTCTCACCTTAATTATTAGTAATTTGTAGATAATATTTATCGTTAATAATAAATCTAACATTAAAATTTATATTTATTTATAGAAGGAAAAAAAAAACGAGAAAAAAAGTTATGTGAACAAAACTCGCATTTATTGATACCTTTTTTATTCAGCACGTTTGGAATTTTTCCAAAAGTATAACAGTTCCACAATATATATATATATATATATAAAATCCTCAATAAATCTTCAACAATTAAACACATAAATAACAGATCTAATTCCTCAAAAACCTATAAAAATGAAGGCAATCACACACATACTTACATTATTACTTGTACAATATTATATATAAATATAAAAATGAATTAATAAATTAATTAACTAATATAAATGTAAATGATAAATTCATAAATCACAAATCTATAAAAACTACCTTCAATCGTAGCTTCTAGAAACAGAGGGTTTGTCAAATGCATTACATTACATAACATATTATTAATCAAAGAAGAAGAAAACAATTGCAGAAGAAATATACACATACATATAGATATAGATGCGTATGTGTATATAATAAAAGAGTGAAAAGAGGAACTTACTTTTATTAGTGTAGTTGATTTTGTGGTGAAGAAAAGGGGGGAAATTAGATGAAGAAATCAAGAAGGTAATGTTGAGTGATGGAGAGAGAGAATGAAAAACCCCGCGAAATGTGCTCCACTTGGACTCGCAGACTCACGCACTCTCTGCGTGTGAGTAAGTGTGTATATTTATTATATCTATATGTATATGCGTGTGTGTGAGAGAGAAAGAGAGAAATGTGTGCGTTGTATTAATACAGATGATGAAGACTGAAGAGAGAGGAATGAGGGGGATTTGATTTCGTTTTCAATCCTACGGTTATAAAAGGGGAATGTGAAAGGGGTGGGGGGTCCAGATGATTTGCTTGCTGATGGGGCCTAGTGTGGGGTATAAGGAGTGACGTCACTACGGGTTTCACGTGAATAGTGAATTGTGTGTGAGAGTGTGTGTGTTTAGTGTAAGGACGTTTATGGCAGGTGGGAGCAGCGACTTCAGATTTGTCTTTGTATGGCTAATGGTTCGCACCCTCCTATCCCAATCATATTGATGGTCTGCCATACTAATGATTTTGAGTACCCAATCCTGTTATGCCACGTTGGATGTTTAATGCTTTTTTTCGCAAATTTAGACCCAACCCTGTTCAACTTTCCAACTATATACATGAAAAAAATAATAAAAAATGACAAAACAACCTTTAAGATTCCCTCAAGTTAAGTTGAAAAAATCTCAAGTTTTACATCAAAATTAAGGGTAAAACGTAAACTTCATATACTCGTATAATTTTTAAATCATAATCTTTTACTTTGATAATATCTTTCTAACTTGATGATATACTGATCTCTCAAAAGGTGAACCTAAAAACATGATACATAACATTTAAAATAATTAAAATAAAAAATGAAGGCTTGTTTCTTGAGCAACCACGATTCAAATCCAAGGAGACGTAAGTTTTACCCAAATGACATTTAATTTCGTAGATGTTGTGTCGTTTAGCTATCTATCATGGGGTTTTCCCTGTGAACTACCGCGATGACATCCTGCCTGGTAGGTGTAGAGACCACATATGGGGTAAACATGTTCTGACCAAAAAAGCAAACGTTCAGAAAATTAAAAGAAAAAATTGAGATACAAAAAATGCTAAATTACACTTATCTATACTTACTATATTATAAAGAAAATAACATTTTATTTTTTATAGTGCTCCTTTAAAATATTTTCATATACACTACCCCTTAACATTAATAATTAAATTACATTATTAATTCTTTATCTTTTAATATATATACACTAGATTTTAGACCCGTGTCTAACACTAGACACGAGACTTACGACATTATTAATATTAGATATTAATACATGTAACTCATAAAAGATTATAAATTTAAAGTTGAAATATAAATAAATTTGGTTAATTATATATATATATATATGATAGAACATATTATTGCATATATATATTAGTTATTATTTTATTGGATAAATATTAGCTATTATTCTATCGGATATATATTAGCTTTTATTATTTATTTATTATATTAAAATTAGTGGGTAAAAAGTGTAAATTTGTGATGGAAAACAAAAAAGTGTAAATTAAAGTCAAAATTGAAAACAAAAGTCAACATTAAGAAATCGAGAGTTGTCATTGGTCAATAAGTTATTAGAGCAACTGTGCTTTAGTATAATAAAAGATATATCTATTAACCATTTACATCAATTACTTTTATATCAATAATCTACACCACTCGACACTGGCTTCACCACCATCACTCGCCCCCACCATTACATCTTCGTCACCATGACCATCACCCATTGCGTGGGTACCGTGATAGTCATGTGATAAAGAATCTAAGTTAAAGAATATTTTGTATATGTTATAACTTTTTTTATGCAATTAATAAGTTATCAATAACTGTTTTTATATATGTTGTTATTAATTTTGCTTTTGAAAATGTTATTATAGAACATATGAAAGTAAAATAAGTAGAACAGCTTAAAAATCGAACACTAGCTAGCTTTGTAACAAGTTGAAATCTAACCACAGATATATTTTGGGATGAAAAGGAATAAAATTTGGATAGTTACTTGAATATATATTGTCCACAATTTAACTATAGATATGTTTCGGCATGAAAAGGAATAAAATATGGACGGTTACTTGATATTTTCCACTATGGATTTTTGGCTTATGATTGCAATTTATATAGCTCGTGGCTAAAGACCATTATGTTATTCTCAAATGCGCAAGGTAAGCATGTGGTAGTGTGGTACCTTAATGAATGAAACACTTAAAAATCTACTTTAGTCTAGAAACATTGATAGCCAAGGTGAGAGTTCAAGTGAAACTCGAAATACAAAAGACTAACGTATATCGATTAATTTACACTTACCCATAGTGGATATTTAATGTACTCAGTTGATATAACTTTTCCTATACCTTATAATATTCTTTTTCCTTTTTCTATATTCACGAGATCCCAAAAACATCATCAAGATTTCCAAAAAGATAAAAGAGGAATAAGACGAAAGTATCCCAATCTTGTTTCACTGTGGTCTTTAATTACATTGTCCTTCAAAACTTATAGAGTAGTTATTTATGGGATGGTTTAGATATTGTATTTGTGATAGTGTAAATTTCCTATATTATTTATAGTAGAAACATTTAAAAAATTACAAAAAGTACATGTGTAAGTTAACTTGCATATTACACATGCTTGTTCATTCCATCTCCGACCACCACCATCATCTCCGACCACCACCATGATCCTCCGACGACGACGGCCATTTCCGGCGAGACTTACACATGTGTAAGTACAACTTACACATGAGTCAGTTAACTTTTCAGGTGGATACGGTACGGGTTAGAGGTCTTCATCCGTTCTAAGCTGACCATCAAGAGACACATATGGGAATCGTATGAATTTGATGGGCGGCGATCCAAGAGATGGTGACGGTTTGCTATGGTACGGGTGAAGCCCTTGATGCCGGCGTCGGCGTCGTGGTTGGGGTGGTCGGAGATGATGGTGGCTGGTGGTGGTTGTCTCGCGAAGGAAAAAAACCTAGAAATTTTAAATCCTAAAATGCTAAAAAAGTTGTACTTACACATGTGTAAGTCTCGCCAGAGATGGTCGCCGTCCCCGGATGATCATGGTGGTGGTCGGAGATGGAAGGAAGAAGGAAGAAGAAAAAGGAAATACCTTGGCTTATTAATAATACAAAAGATATAATAACCTTATTTGATTGATCATTTTCCCATTAATAAATTGTCATTTTTTCTCTCAATTATTCAACTCTTATTATTTATATTACTTATAATAAGTTATTAACATGAAAACTTAAAAAATTTGAGTTTACGATTTGAAATCACAAGGTTATTTGTCGTCATCCACTATGTTTACAAGTTCTATTTTTGATGTATTCTAAAACTTTAAGGTAAATATAAATTCTAAATAAACATATATTTTATTTATCATTACCATTGTTATTATAATTTTGTTTCGTTCAGCGGTTTACTTTAATCATAATTTATTTCATACCAGTGAATGATGTATGAGACATATTCAAATTTCTTTTTGATACAATTTATATAACTATCGTATATCGTACAGATATTTGAACTAGTATATATATAAAGAAAAGGCTTGGTCACGCATACCCCCATTAGTTCGCATATAAGTGAGTTATAAAACTTGCCTTAACAAGCTGAAAAGGAAAAACCTCGTCGTTTTTAAAATAAGCACAAATGATAACGAATGAAACTACAAAGTAGTTGTATAGAGTATTTATATAATGTTCATAAGGGGTGGTAAATTGATATTATGTGGATGATAAAATTTCATATATATCCATGTTAATATCTATCTAAGGTGGATAGGAATGTCCACTAAATCGATCGGGTGTTTATTGTTCTCCCTACTTTTGCCATTAAAACACGAACATAATTGTGCTAGTTATACATATTCTTAACATAAATAATTAGTATTCTTAAATGTTACATTTATCTATCAATATACTAAAAAAGAATTGTATAGTTTTTAAAATGATACATGGCACAACCTTTAATCAACACGTGTATTATTTGAGTGTAAATCTATTGGTAGATAAAAAATAAAATATATATATATATTATACATTATATTAATTAATAATATTTTTATGAACTTAGTTTCCAAGTACAAGTAAATTATTAAACTAATTAATGAGATAGATATCTAAGTGTAACTTTTCAGATGTATCTAACGAAAAACTAAAATAGGATTAACATGTTTTTAAAACGACATGTGACGTAATCCTTATCCATATATGTCATTTTAATTTATTTATTTTGTTAAATTAGCTTTTTTAGTTGTATATAAATTCAATTTTCTTATTAAACTTAGATATAACTCCAACTCTTGGTTTATTAATACAAAAGATATTATAATCTTATTTGATTGATCGTTTTCTCATTAATAAATTGTGTCTTTTTCTTTCCCAATTCTTCAATTTCTATTATTTATATTAATTATAATAAGTTATTAACATGAAGATTTCAAAATTTTGAGTTTAAAATCCAAAATCACAAGGTTATTTGTCATCATCCACTATGTTTACAAGTTTCGATTTTGATATGGTTTTAAAAATTTAAGGTAATTAAACATATATTATAATTATTATTGTATATTATAATTTAACTTCGATCATCGATCTACAAAAACCACATCTTATTTTATACTCACGAATTATGTATGAGGCGTATTCGAATTTCCTTATGATACAATCTATATAGCTACCGTACATCGTACGAGTATTAGGACTAGTAATGTATATATAGCGGGAGGGAGTACCGGTCGGGTAAAGATCGGTTTCGTCGAAGCCGAGTGTTGGGTACCAATTTCGAATGTTGCCAAGTGGGTCCCTAAAAAAAACGTCGAGTTTGACCGGAGTAAAAAAAAATAACCCCCTTTTTCAACCATAAAAGTACAATATTCTGCCATTTTTTACATTACAACCCAATATTCTTCCATCTTCACTTTACACACATTTTCGAAATAACCATGGCAAACAACAGGTCAATGACCGTTTTTGATGTTAAAATGGCGATGCAAAACCACATGTTCAACGAAGTAAACAATGTGATTCAGAGCGTAACTGACAACAAGGCAGCTTACATAGCCGAAATTGAACGAATTAAAGTTATAGGCCGGATTCGTAGTGCCGCTGAAAATGAGTATGTTGTATATCTTCGAGAGAAGATCGATTGGCTCGATCAATTATTTTTCAGCTTACTACCGCATCTTCCACGTTAACATCTACGCTAGACCACACAGAATTCTGGCAAGACAGTGTCGGTAGTGGTAGGCCTGTAGATTACCATACTCACCAAGGGGAGGAGTACGCATCTCCTCAACCTAGCGACGTTGTCGAGTCTCCAGAACCCTATCGATACATTCACCACAACGACGACGACAGTACTCTGGACTCGAACTATTCCGAGTGTTAATATTGTGTAATGTTTTAATTATGTGTTTTCGTATTATTTTTTTTAGTGATTGTGTTTTTTTTTTAGTTTTATTGAAATTATATTTTATGTTTATATGGTTTTAATTATATGTATTAATATTAATTGAAAAAGAAAAAGAAATTAGGTACGATCGGGTATGTTATGTCTATGTTTTGGGTAAGAATTTGGTAGTTGTGAGTTGAAAAATTTTAATCATAGGATAAATTGGATAGAATTCGGTATTTGGTAGCACTCCCCCCCCCCCCCCCCCCCCCCAACTAGCACACATAGTGTGATAACTCGCAACTATACATGCAGTGTACGCATAGGATGACAAGTGACAAGACTCGAAAGTATATATGATTCCCTTGAAAACATAGGCGTGCATATTTTCCTATCGTTCATATGACTTTTTGACTTGTTTAAGTCCTTTTCATGCACCCCCGGTTGAAATAAGTGTTCATGGTATGAAAAGAAATTGTAAATTAAGACTATGGCCAGTTAGATAATTTTATATTTAGCATGTACTGTACTTGATTTGTGAAAGGCCATGTGTGAACTATTCGGTTTGATATCGTCTTGTAATAAAGTTAAAGATTAATTTACTTAACTATATAACGTCGTTAAACGAATCCCTGAAGTTTTTCGTTAAGATGTATTAAATAGTTGTACACTTATATTAAATTCAAACGTGAGCTTTTGATATAACAAAAATACAATATTTTATACAAGTTAAGTTAAATGAAGTCCTAAAGGTTTTGTTTAACATTTTCATAAATTTAAATAAACCATATATACAAGTTAGTTATACATAATTTTGTGGTAGATTCATTAAAAAGTATGGTATGAAAATTGATAGATATATCATGTGAAATATTCATTTAAAAACTAAATTTTGTGTGATCTAAATTTAACACAATGTGTTTTTATAAAACACAATGTGTTTTTATTGTGTAACCTAAAATACGTTGTGTTAAGTTTTAAATCACGGTGTGTCTTTGATAGTGTTGTAAATTGGAAAATTGTTCAAACACACTGTGATATGAACTTAACACAATGTGTTTTCGAAAAACATATTAAAAACACATTGTGTTAAATTCAGATCACAGTATGTTTTGACAGTTTTCTAGTTTTCACGAAAATTTTAGTTTTCAAATGATTAAAACCCGATATATCATAACTGTGCATTAAACACTTATATAGTATAAGTATATATTGTATTTTGTGGTAAATTTATCAATCTTTATAGTACTAACATATTCACTCTATCAAAAACTGTGAGAGCATATCGAAATAAGCCTTTTGCTTTTTTCCCCTCATGTTTCTAAAGATAAATATCTTACAACATCATCACATATATAATAAAGGGATAACATAGATGTTTCTAGTATTATATAATTAGATGCTTCCAAAACAAAGTTTAAAGGGAAATTTATATTTCCGGACGTCTAACTAGTTTAAATTTACACATATGATCCTTCATTTGCCTTTAGAAACACCTAAGTTACAAATTATTTGCTACTTACTACACTTCTCCCGATTATTTTGTTCATAATGGGGACTAACTAGATTTTGAAATGGGTTTCAAATAAAAAGTTTCTCTTAATGGAGACAGAATTTTATAACGAACGGAAAGGGTGATAACAGAAGTACTTCTCAATCGCACAGAAAATAGAAATAACGGTAATATTACAAGAAGTCAAGAACGGACTTAGTTGCTTACAACTTGAAAGCCCAAAAACTAAAAACAAATTAAAAATTAATTAAACAAATTAACGAGAATGTCAGAGGCTTTGTTAGAAATCGAATCGGAGGCATAAATTTATGTTTAAACAGTTGATGGATTTGATTAATTAGAAAACCACAAGTGCGATCTATTTTCTTATATTTTGTTAAAACTTCATTAAGTGATATGTAGCCAATATGTTACTTTTAGCATTTTTAATGTTATCGTATCATTATTTCTTTACTTATGTCGATCTTAATATCATACTAGAAGTGTACCACCAGAGCATGAATCCTACACAATGATGTGGATTCGTGATCATGAGCATCACCCGGCCTCTGAAACTTAGGTGTGCTTGGGCTGTTACATGACTTACATTATATATTTACAACTCCTTATACATCTTTATATATCCTTCAAGTCCTATAATTTTAACTCCAACCATATAAACATTCTTACATATCTTTTTAACTCTGACTAAAAACAAAAATATATTAGATAAAGACAAGTAAGGGCACGCTCTTAGGTAATGATATCTTTCAAAAAATCATTAGTTTTGAACAAACTTCAACGACAAAGGTTATCCATGGGCACCTAAGAGCACCCAAAAGCACCACCATTGGAGATAGTCTTAGGGTATATTTGGCAAAAGTAGTTGTAGCTTGTAGCCGTAGCTTTTAAACAAAACTGTTAGCTAGAGCTTTTACTTTTTGGAATTGTTTGGTATGATAGCTGTAGCTGTGACTTTAACAAAAATTTGTGTACTTTTAATGATTAAAAGCTTCATAAAAAAGCTAAACCTCCTGAAACGCTACTTCAAGAAGAGTTTCATTTTGGAGCTTTTTTTTTCCAAATAAAATTTAAAGCTAGTTGCATTCAAACAAAACTTTTAACCCAATAGAAGTTTTTTGTTCGAAATTAAAAGATAAATCTCACCAAAATCTTTTAAAAAGCTCTTGCCGGACATAGTGTTATTCGTACCAAAGCTCTTGCCGGACATAGCTTGAAGGAATAAGAGATCGATAAGACCACATGCCTGTTAAAAATAAAAAACAATAAATAATAAATAGGACCACCTAAAGCCAAGCGTTTACGATTCACTAGTTGAATCATCACAAAAATATGAGCTTTTTGACTTACAGAAGACTGCAGGTCAAACCAAATTTACATGGAGACCAATTTATACAAAAAAAACTTAAAAAAAAGTCAAGAACAATGATGTATGTCCATCAATTCTTTTAAATGGGTGTTTGATATGAGAGAATCATAGAGAATGAAAATAGTGAGAAAGAGAATGAGTATTTGGAAAGAGAATAGATTCCGTTGTTTGGTACTCACAGAGAATGAATATATATAAAAAATAAAATTTTAAATAATAATACATTTATTACATATAACATCTTAAAAAAAAAAAAAAAAATTTTTTTCCATTCTCACTCATTCTCTACAATTTGTAGTGAATGAAGAGAATGAAATTGATTCCCCTTTCTCATTCCCTTTTTTCGTTGCAAACAAACAAAGGAAGTCTTTCTCATTCCCTTTCTCCCCTTTCCATTCCATCATACCAAACATCTCTTAAATATCTATTTACAAGAGATTAAAGATTCAACTTGTAGGGTTAGATATAATGGAGGGATTAATTATTCATGTAATTAACTCTAAAAGTTAATACTCGTAAAATGACCCACTTTTTAACAATATTTTTGTTATATAAACATATAGTTAAAAATAGAAGTACTTATAGTAAGATATCTATAATATTTGATAAAAATTCTTACTTAAAGTTAGAAAACTATATACGTAAAATACCCATAATATTTTTCTTACTATTGTTATTAATATTTGAGGTTTGTTCAAAACTACACATATCACATATACAACTTAAAAATTACTCGAGACATACCCATTGTTGTCAAAAACCCACACTGACCCTAACAGAGCCTATTTCCTAAAATTTTTACACTACTTCATTTACATCATTTACCTACATGACTCAACGACACGACCCCACAACCAGTCATCACCATCACCACTAATTGGCTATCACCACCACATCACTACCGTCATCGATCGAAATATTACTGTTGCATTACACGGATATCCCTTTATATATATATAATATATATATCTTTCAACTTCTAATCGACATCTGGAGTAAAAAAGGTAAGGAATAAAAGATGTACTTTTGTTTTTGGAAGCTTTTAAAAGTTAAAATATTCAATAACTTTATTACAAATTAAAGTTCTGAGTTATTTTTAAATGAATAAAATTGTGAATTTCAAATTATGGATGATGTGAAAAAAAATAAAATATTGAAGTAAAACGAATAGGATGAATCATTAATAAATATGAGTCATAATTTTTTACTCAAAAATTAGGTTCTAACCGAGTTTTTTTTTTCTTTGGTCCATTTAAGTTTATTATTTTCTTGATCAAAGATTTGAACTATGAACTTTTTTGTCAAAGAAACATGTATAGTTCCTTACCAATTACCACTAGACCTCTTATGAAAATAACAAAGTAATCGTGGTGTAATTCTTATTTAGTAATCATGATGCATGTACTAAGCATATAATGTACCATTTTAGAATCCCAAATAAGAGTATATGTTTTTTTTTTTTTTGTTTTTTTTAAATTTTAAGAACAGCATATTCTTTTGATTTAAGAGTTAAGTAACGTATTGTTTCTTAGTTGAATTAATTACAACTGTTGTATGTAATTGTCCAATTTTCTGATCAGCTCTTATTCATGTGGTAACTCTACAAATTAAAGACCACTTTCGTGGTTGTCTATTTTTCACGGCTTCCTAGTGAACCTCATATTGCATTTATTCATATTTTTAGGTAAGTATGAACAAATTAAAAATTTTGTCACGCTTTTTAGTGTTTAGAAATATATTGAATTAAAAGTGTGTGGAAATTTTTCCACACTAAAAAGTGTGTAGAAGTTCACACTTTTTAGTGTGAACTTTCATAATTATTTTGTCCACGGTAACTAAAAAAGTTATCGTGAAGTCGTGAACAAATGAGGTGTGACAAAATAACTATGAAAGTTCATACTAAAAAGTGTGAACTTTTATTTATGTGTATTTTTTAGTGTGGAGAAATTTTCATAAACTTTTATTTCAATATATTTCTACTACTAAAAAGCGTGACAAAATTTTTAATTTGTTCACATTCACCTAAAAGTGTGAACTAACAAATGCAATATTATTTGTAGTAAGGCCAAAAGGAAATTATAGACGAACGATCCTTAAAACTGTTTTTTTTAGAAACAATACTTACAAAACAAGTAAACCACTTTTTCCTAATTAACGGAAGTTCAAAGTAAGATCGAGTAGAGTGGTACAGTTTTAATACACTGCTATTTAATTTAAGTATTTTAGTCGCTAATTGCCACATTACAATTAAACAAACAAAACTTGCCCAAATTTAGTAAATCTGTTACATGATAAAGGGGATCTTAAACAAGTTAAACAAAGAGATGATATGATGTTGCCCAACTCATCAACAACTTCGATCGGTTCCAATTCGAACATTTTTTTTTTCAATTCTACTCGCTTAAATTTTATGGAACATTTTGATATACTAATTAAGATTGTATTATTATTAGTATATATATATACTGATCAACCCGGTCAATTATCTAGATGAACTTATATTAGCTAGGGTTCGTAAAAGTTATTCTAAATAAGATATTAATTTTGCAATGCTTTTAAACAATATTCATAAAGAGTAGTAATTTCTTTAATTTATTATTTTTACAAGATCATGCATCTTGAGTTTTGATGAATAAAAGTTACAATAATGTACATGCAATAAAAATAACAATAATGCGCATACAATAATGCATGCAACAATACACACTCTGTAATGAATGGTACACTAACATGAGTTACAAATAATATATGTACGTATGATATATCACTTATAGATTTCCGAGGGTTACACTTGAACTTAAATGTACGTAAACCACCGTCTAACTAGCTAGTGTACGTATGTATTCAATTCGTTATCGTGTAAAATCCTTAATTTCCCTAGGCATACAAAAAAATGTTTACCTATTAAATTTCGCACATAAGATATTTTTTGAGGGTATCAATTAAGACGCTTGACCATGCATTAAGCAGTCAGTGGATGTACAAACTGTAACTGATCACTTAGATAATCTATACATTCTAGTAATTTTAAGTTGTTAACTTGTAATCAAGCAGACAATGATCCGCCATTCCAAAAAAGAAAAAAGAGATCCTTCGGGTTAATTAATTTGGTCCTAGCTTCCTTTAGGTTGGAGGTCAATCCTTGTCAAGTATAAATTACATTAGCTTGAGAGCCTATTGGAGTTTTTCCCTTGAGATAATGCGCCTATCCAGTGTGGATGTAGAGAACCGGTCCAGACAACCATCTACCCACGCTAGCTAGAGCGTACTATGTAATGGTGGAAGCATTGCTTTCAATAAAGAAATTCGCCGTTTATTTACAAATATTGTGAATTGTGATCAAGCCATCAATGGTATAAATTATATAATAGAAATTCTTTCCTTTTTTTTATAACATTTGTTCTAGATAATATACCTAAAATAATATCAATGCATAGTAGATATTGTATTTTTTAATCAGGGAGGAAGATAATAAGGGCCAAAGGGGGTAATTAGTCCCTCCAAACTTTTGGGCCTTATTTAGTAATTATATATTATTTAAGGGTAAAAAAAAAATTTGTGTGACAAAAGATAGATGCAGAAAACTGTACGTGAATGCTTGATTTTAACCCCAATAATTTGTTCAAGTTCCGCCGCTGTTTTTAATAACCTTAACAGGTTAATGGAGTTGTTATATTCAACGTTTGACTAGCTAGGTTTGATCAATTGAATGGAAACAAGTTATGTGGACAGTGGCACTGCGTCAGCTGGCTCCCTAGCTAGCAACTTTTTTTCGTGATTTTAGCAACAAATTAATCAGATGATTACATTTGATATATAATATATGTACAATATATTCTATAGAAAAGAAATAATGAAGACAAATCTATATTTATTAAAGTTGTATATGATATATAAATAAAGGGTGTGGATACAATATATAAAATATATTTAATTTATATTTATGCTTACCAAAACCACGATGCATTACTTTATCTAACAAACATTATTCTCTTTGACACTTAAACAAATGTACACATGGTCATTCAATATCATTATCTTTTGCATGACACTTAATGTACACATGCACATTAAGGGGAAAAGTAAACATCCATAATTATCGGATAATGGTCATGCAAAAGATATGTAAATCTTGTATTTAGATCGTGCCTTGGCCAAGTTGGGCAGGATTAAGTCGATCGATGACATTTCTCAAATATAAATTTTAAAATTCTTTTTACTTCACATTATTGGAGTGTGATCATTTTTTTTATAAATCGCATATCCGGGAATAATTTAAGCCTACGGGGTCACACGAAATGACACGGTAACTCGATAATATTAATTGATATATTAAAGTAATATATTGATTAGTTTGATAACGAAATGATTAATTAAACATAATTAAAGGGTTAGTTATATTTAATTGATTAAAGAGGAGTATTAAAATGTGAAAATTGGAAAATGGACTTGGACCTAAAGCCCATTAAGGGGGGGACAGCACATGAAGGCTTGTTTTAAGCCTTTATGTTGCTTATTTTCCAAGTTAGGATTAACCTAATTAAGCCCTATAAATAGATGCTTAATTCTTGGTTTTTCATATACTTTTTACATAAGCAAATTCTCTCATTTTTCTTCCTTGCTTTGAAGTGGCCAAAATTCCTTCTTCTAAGAGGGGTTTCGACTTTGAAGTTGAAGGTTCAAGCAAAAGGTTTGTTTGGTTTGTGATCGAGTACTAGCATACGTTGTTCGGGGTGTCTAGTGTGCGATCGTAGAGGGATTTTGCTTTAAACCCTAATCATTAATAATAATCTTGTTATTATTATTTTTATTGGAGCTTGCATAAGGTACACGATTCAATTCTAGTCTTTGTTAATTAATTTGATTGCATATATGTTTCGATTTCTTCCGTTGCGCATACTCGTGATTATGGTTATTTATGTGTTCATATTCTAACAGTGGTATCACGAGCCACATATGTGATCTATTAATTACAAAGATCAAAACTTGAAAGGGGGTTTAAGGGTTGGTTGATTTCAATTAATTGTTAAATAATTAAAAGGTTGTTTTTCTTATTTTTAATTAATTAAATCGGATCTTGATTAAATAAAAATTAGGGTTTTTTGTTTAATTAAATTTTTAACCTCATTCAATGGAGATTGAAACCCTCAAGCAAGTTTTGAATTGTGAATTGACATGATTTATGTGATGAATTGCATAATTATGTGTATCTTGATTATTTAAAGTTGTTAAATAATAGTAAAATCACAAGAAATTCATGCAAAATTTATTGTGATTTTACTGGATATATAAAGATATATTTGCAAAGCATGATGATCCAATAATTAGGGTTGATTATTAGATAATTATGTGACAATGTGAATTTTTCGTGTAAATCTTCTGGTTTGCGACAGTTTACTAAAAAATTCATATCTTTTAATCGGCAATGAGTTAGAAGCCCAAATTCGGACTATATATTTTAGACTCATAGGGCTACAACTTTTTAGTTCTGGTTGAAAGCTGAATCGGACTAGAAACAGGCTTAAACTGGTCGTGAAGATACTGGAAATTTCCAGTCAGCATGTTTTTATGTGTTTATGTGCTAATTGTTAGTTATTTTGTTTAAAGGCTTACGCAATCAAGGTAACTTGATGCATGTGGTCCTCTTTTTCGGAAGGGGGAGCCGGGTTTAAACATATGCATGAACCATAGTGACCATGTTTAGGTGGCCTACCTTAACTTGTTACTTGATTAAGTAGTTCGGAAATTAGTAAGTTTATTAATTTTTGTATTATTTATAAGTTGTATAAAGGTGATGCAACAATTGGTTTTTGAAATAAACTTGACTAAGAACTATCGAAATAGAGATTTCATTAATAAAATTGGAGTCTTGCAACCTTTAGATACACTGGCTCACCCATTTGAACAAACTCTAGGAGAGGTATAAGTCGGAGTGCGCTAGCTAGCCTTCTAAAAGGGCGGGTTTTTAATTGCGTTCATCGCAAACCTTTACCCTTGCGCTTCTTTGTGCGTTCAAATGGAGCTACCGAGCTCTCTTGTGTTGTAAGACTATACAAATGATTTTATTAAATATTATGTTTCGAAGATTATGCATGAGTCTTCAAACATAAACTTTTGATTCACATCAAATGCATTACCCATTTAAAGTTAAGTCAATGCCACCCACTTTGCTAAGAACACTTGCCAGTGCCTTTTGCTCTACGTGAGACGTAGGTGAATTGTATCTCTTCAAGGTGGATTACCACTCGTTGTGAGACAGCGGTGGACTATCTACATGTTCTTAATTGGGCGACTTAAAACGAGTTAAGAGGTGAGACCTTAACCCGTGGCATAAGATGGGACAAAACATGTTTACAAAACACTTAATACCCCTTTATAGTGCTGCTGTAAGTCCCATAAATCTAGGAGTTGCATGAATGCAATTATCGATTCTCGATTACCTTTTGAATACCGTCATTTCTAGCAGATCAACTGATGAAATGATTGTATGTCAAGTTGGATCCTAACCTTAGTGAAAGTAATTTGTTAGATGAATTTAACAAGGGTAAAATTACATTTCTTAAGGATAATTATCGGAATACTGATAATTGAACTTTTGTCTGTTTTGTAGATGGCAACAAACAATACCACTCAAAACATACATCAATCGGCATTTAGGTCGATGTTTGAAAGGGAAAAGCTTTCTGGGCCGAATTTCAATGATTGGTATCATTAGCTCAGGATCGTTTTGAGAGCTAAAAGGAAATACCAAGTCCTTGAAGAGCCAAGACCCGTTGCTCCTGCTGCCAATGCTTCTAATGAAGCATTAGCAGATTATGTTGCTGCATATGATAGACATAATGAGTTCGCATGTCTGATGTTGGGAAGCATGAATGCTGACCTACAAAAGCAATTTGAGCATTCATTTCCATGTGATATGCTTACTGAACTCAAGTCTATGTTCGAGAAGCAAGCTGGCGTGGAGTTATTCGATCTTATCGATGTACTTCATGACTTGCGACATGAACAAGGAACACCGGTGAGCGCTCATATCCTTAAGATGAAAGGATATTTTGAGCATTTGGATAGGTTGAATTATCCTTATGCAAAGCAAGTACAAATTGGTCTGATTCTCAAGTCCTTATCTAAGGATTTTGAAGAGTTTGGACGCAATTATACTATGCATAGCATGGATAAAACCGTTATGGAACTTCTTGCCATGGCTAATGAGTTTGAAAAGAAGTTGCCAAAGAAAACTGCTACTCCCAATGTTCTCATGATCAAGGGGGGAAAGGTCCAAAAAGGCAAACAACCGAAGGGAAAGGGCAAGGCTGAAGGTAAAGGAAAGCAAATTGCTGCTGCTCCTAAACCTAAGAAGACCCCTCCGGCGAAGAAGGAACATCCCGCTAAGAAGCTACCTTGTTACCATTGTAATGAAGTAGGTCATTGGAAGCGGAATTGTCCGAAGTATCTTGCTGAGTTGAAGAAGAAGCAGCCCGGTACGTCCGGGACTTCAGGTATATTCTTCACCATTGAATTATATTCATTTTCTAAGCGGAATTCATGGGTTTACGACACTGGGTGTGGTACTCATATCTGTAATTCATTACAGGGGCTTAGAAGGGGAAAGAAACTGAAACCGGGATCTTTGCAACTGTTCGTGGGAAATGGCCTACCAGCAGCTGTAGAAGAAATCGGAGATTATCATTTAGTTTTACCTAGTGGTTTAATAATTGTTTTGAACGATTGTCATTATGCACCTTCTATTACTAGAGGTGTTATTTCAGTTTCTTTGTTGAAAAACAACGGATTCGTTAATGTCTTTAATGATATTGGTATTTCAGTTTCTCGAAATAATGTTCATTATTTTGATGCTATTGCTTGTAATGGTATTAATGAAATTGATATGCGTGGTTGTGATTCAAAGAATAATTCAATGTATAATGTTAGCAAACGAGTCAAGCCCAATTCAGACTCGACTTATCTTTGGCATTGTCGACTTACTCATGTTGGCAAGAAACGCATTGAAAGACTTCAAAGGGATGGTGTCTTGCAAACAAATGATGAATCATTTGAAAAATGTGTATCTTGTGTTTTTGGCAAAATGACAAGGATACCTTTTCAAAATAAACCGGAAAGGGCTAAAGAGCTACTTGGACTAATACATTCGGATGTATGTGGCCCATTTAGACATGTGTCAAGGAGAGGTGCTAGCTATTTCGTCACTTTTACGGATGATTTCAGTCGTTATGGTTATGTTTACTTGATTAAGCATAAACATGAAGTCTTTGAAACATTCAAGGAATTTAAAAGTGAAGTGGAGAATCAACTCGATAGAACCATCAAGATCCTTCATTCGGATCGAGGTGGTGAATATTTAAGTCAAGAGTTTAAAGATTATCTAAAAGCTTGTGGAATAGTTCAACAGCTTACTCCTCCATATACTCGTCAACACAATGGTGTTTCAGAGAGGAGGAATCGAACCTTGTTGGAAATGGTTCGATCAATGATGAATCATACGGCTCTTCCTTTTTCATTTTGGGATTATGCCCTTGAGACTGCTGTTTGCATTCTCAATATGGTTCCAACTAAGAAAGTTGATAAGACACCGCATGTATTGTGGCATGGAAGTGTTCCTCATTTGTCTTGCTTAAAGGTCTGGGATGTGAGGCACTCGTGAAACAAGATACCCCTGACAAGCTTGCACCTAGATCTGTCAAGTGCATCTTTGTAGGATACCCAAAGGAAACGATGGATTACTACTTCTACTTTCCTACGGAAAACACTGTCAAGGTCCATCGATATGCTGAGTTCTTTGAGGAGAAACTCATATCTCAAGAAGACAGTGGGAGGATTGTTGAACTTGATGAGCATCAAGAAGATGTGTCAACTTCTAAAGATACTAGCAATCTTCAACTTGGGGGGGGGGGGAAATGTTCAAAGAGATGAATCTCAAGATGAACTTCAAGTTGAAGATGAAGCGATTTCACTTCGTAGGTCCTCAAGGACAATACATGCTCGTGATAGATTAAATCTTATGATTGAGTCTGAAGAACACGTAGTAGGAGATTTGAATGAACCTCCTCCTAATTTCAATGTTGTATTATCAGATCCGGAATCTGACAAATGGCTTGAAGCTGCGAATGTGGAAATAAAATCCATGAAAGACAATCAAGTCTGGAGCTTGGTTGATCTTCCACCAAATGGTAGAACCGTTGGGTGCAAGTGGATCTTCAAGAAGAAGACCGACGTGGATGGAAATATACACACCTATAAAGCTCGTTTTGTGGCGAAAGGTTATACTCAACTCTTTGGAGTTGATTATGAGGAAACCTTTTCTCCGGTTGCGGACATTAGAGCTATTAGGATCATCTTAGCCATAGCAGCGTACTATGACTTTGAGATATGGCAAATGAATGTCAAAACCGCTTTCTTGAATGGTTTTCTAGACGAGGAAGTCTATATGGTACAGCCAGAAGGTTTTGTCGATCCTAAATATCCCAAGAAAGTATGCAAACTTCAAAGGTCCATTTATGGACTAAAGCAAGCATCAAGGAGTTGGAATAAAAGGTTTGATGAAGAGATCAAAAAGTTTGATTTTGTTCAGAATCCTGATGAGCCATGTGTATATCGCAAAGCTAGTGGGAGTAATGTTACTTTCCTTGTCTTGTATGTCGATGACATATTGATAATAGGCATCACATTCCAATGTTGAAAGACGTTAAATCTTATCTTGGAAAGTGTTTCGCTATGAAAGACTTGGGTGAAGCAGCATTCATACTTGGGATCAAAATCTATAGATATAGAAGTAAACGGTTGATCGGATTAAGTCAAAGTGCGTATATAGATAAGCGCGGGAACTTGCCTATGCAAGAAAGACTTAAGCTATCCAACAAGAATGGTGCTTCTACACCTGAAGAGGTGGAGCGTATGAAGAGAGTCCCTTATGCTTCGGCGATGGGATCTATCATGTATGCGGTTAGATGCACTAGACCTGATGTTGCGTTCGCGCAAAATATAGTAAGCCGATATCAGCAAAATCCTGGAGAGGATCATTGGACTGCTGTGAAAAACATTCTTAAGTACATGCGTGCTACTAAAGAATTGTTTTTGGTGTATGGAGGAAATCCAGATCAAGAGCTTAAAGTCACTGGATACTGTGATGCTGGATTTCAGACTAATAAGGATGATACCAAGTCTCAGTCAGGGTATGTCTTCATTTTGAATGGAGGAGCAGTAGATTGGAAGAGCAAGAAGCAATCTACTGTTGTTATGTCTGCTACAGAGTCTGAGTATATAGCTGCTTCGGATACAGCAATGGAAGCTGTCTGGATCCAAAAGTTTATTTCTGGGCTTGATGTGATGCCATCAAATAATACACCTATGGATTTGTACTGTGACAATTCTGGAGCAATTATCATTGCCAATGAACCTGGGGTTCAAAAAGGTGCCAGACATTACCAAAGGAGATATCACTATGTTCGAGAGCAAATCAAATCACGTGAAATCAATTTACTCAAAGTTCACACAGATTATAACTTGGCGGATCCTTTTACAAAGGCATTGTCAAAGGGAAAGCTCAACAAGCATGCAGAAGGCTTAGGTCTTAGATATTGCTAAGTTATATCATGTAAATCTATGATTGGTATTTGGATAATGGGATGTTAAACAATTGTTATTTTCAATAAATGAATTTTTATACGCGGTATAAGTGGTTTTATTTTTATAATAATTATGTCCTATATTTGCATGTTTAAATCCATTAATATTAGTTGAATATTCTAAACGTCTATTATCGATTAACTATATGGGAATATAATTAAAGTAAGACAATTGTGAGAGATTGGTGAAAATATTTAAGGGAATATTTTGAAGATGGTGGATCGTACCAAACTCACATGATATTCAAAAGGTGAATATTGGACTTACCCCACAGAACGAATTATCATTTTATGGATCGGCGTCATTAAATGAAATTCGTGAAATGGTTACTTTATTTATCCTTTGACTTGAGATACAAGTGAGTTATGCATGTGTGGATTGCATTTCTTGATATAGTTCCTAACTGTCCTGAACAAGGCAGTAATAAAGGGCTATTTTCAGAAATGTTAAGAAACGACATGGCCAGACACTTGTAGTCAATACAGGATTTGTTTCTTCAATTTGCAACTGAAATATGATACCATTTGGCGCCCTCATTAATTAATTGAAGATGTTTGTGTGGCCACACCCAAATGAACTCAAGAAGTTGTCTTGACTAATTTGGTAATCTTAATTAATTATAGAAATGAGAAACATAATCATTAAATTATGAAATGACATTGATCCATATTCATAATTAACAAGGGTATCTGAACAAAGGGATATTAAAGACTAAATCATTTCAACTTGGCGATTTAAGAATCTATTCTTAAATATTTCCAGGAGCATTGGAGTGTTGTTAGACGCCAACCAATGTTATTGCCTTTATAATAACATGCTCAAGTGGGAGTTGTTGGAGTGTGATCATTTTATTATAAATCGCATGTCCGGGGATAATTTAAGCCTACGGGGTCACACAAAATGACACGGTAACTCGATAATATTAATTGATATATTAAAGTAATATATTGATTAGTTTGATAACGAAATGATTAATTATAATCTTGTTATTATTATTTTTATTGGAGCTTGCATAAGGTACACGACTCAATTCTAGTCTTTGTTAATTAATTTGATTGCATATATGTTTCGATTTCTTTCGTTGCGCATACTCGTGATTATGGTTATTTATGTGTTCATATTCTAACACACATATATCATATTAAGGTTTGCTATTAACCCACAATTAGCTAGCAAATGTCATTGACTCACGCTTAGGGATGATAATGGTCTCCATCTTATGCAAAGGCTAAAGGTCTTTTACTCTTTTGCTATCATTTAGGTAGAACTTGAATGCAGTTTCTTTATCTTGTTACATCCAAGTCTGTTTACATTTAAACTTTCTCATTAAAAACACTATCGAGGTATTGAAGTCTAAAACTTGTGAAAAAGGAGAACGATAGTTTTTTTTTATTCAATGAATGATCTCTTTATACTACCTAAAACTACTACGCACTCCTACATACAATATCAAGATTTAAATTACTACAAATTAAAAATAACACAAATTTTGAATAACGTGTTAAAAGCTTCACATCTTTGGTTCAACTTCCTATAAAGTTTTTTACCCAAAAAACTTCCTATAAAGTTGATTGAGAGAAAACTCGATGATCATGAATTCATGAGGAAAAGTTACGCCCCTCACATTTTAGACTTTGGCCCATTTATATCGTAGCAGGCTTCGGCCTACACTGGATGAGGAGCAGCCCCACATTATTTGATTAAGCACTTGGAATCTTATTGGGGGAAAAAAAGATTAAACTAAATTTTTTTCGTTAATAAGACTTAAATCCAAAATGTTTTTGGTGGTGGGATATGTGGGATATCTTGATACTATTAACATGCGTTTGGTCGAAGGGAATCTTGATTGTAATAGAAAATGAATATAGATAGAAAAAGAAGAATTAGAATTCTTTAAAGTTGATCCAGATTTATAGGTCAACTTTAGTCATTGAATTAAATCCAATGGTCAAGATTAAGTTTTAATGTTTAAATTTTAACTATTGAATAAAATGTAATAGTTAAAGTTGATAGCTTTAGATGATCTTAATCCAAAAAGAAATGAATATTTGAAAATAAAATTTTGCTTGATACCAACAAAGAAATAAATATGTATAAGAGATATGAGTATACAAATTTATTACTAATTAATTACTTTTAGTCTATATAACACCATTAAAACATTTTTTTTATTCTCATTATTTATTTTGTAGAGAATGAAAGAATGAAATCATTATCACTTATCTATTTTCATTCTCTAATCCACGATGGAGGTTATCTCAATTTTTGTTATTTCTTTTATCGTATCAAACACTAGAAAACTCTAACTTTTATCTGTATATATCTATTATTCCTTTAAAGAAAGTATTCTCAGAGCTTATTATTCAATTGAAACTGTTCTATCTTTTTTTTTAATAGCGAAACACCATAATTACATCCAATTGGGCAGTATGTGGTGCTCGAACCACGCATGCATGAGATGAAACACAAGACGTTCAAAAAACCCCTAATAATCCACTGCTACAAATATAAAAAGTAGATTCGAACTTTGGTAGATTTCCCCAAAGTCAAAGACTTTACCAATGAGTTTGTTTAATCCTCACTCCGTATAATTACGTTATGACCATTTCATTTTTTTTTTGTAACAAACTAATAAAGTATAATGAAACCGTCGTTGTAAAAGATAAATAGTGATCTTAAATATAGAAGAAAGTTGGCTCTTTCTAACCAGGGTTTTTGTCATCTATATTTAGAGATAGAATAGAAGAGAGTTATAAAGTCCTTTGAAGATGATCCAAGTGCCTCAAGGATTTCATTGAGATTGAAGCAAACTGAACCTCCAATTAAGCTATTTTCAATAAGTTTTGAGAGAAAGAGAAAAATAATAGGCCATTATCTTCTTTTTTTTTCCTATCATGTTTACAATATATTGATTGATTCAAATAATCAACTTGAGGAATTCTAACTTGAGATATTTTCAAGTTTTCATCCTCTCAATTACATAGGAAGCTAGGAACATTAAGGGTTATTGGAAGTGCGGAATGGTCTTAATTAAAAGATATGTAGAGACAACAGTCTCAGTTCTTGTTCTAATTCAACTAGATAGAGTTTTAACTCAATTATTTGAGATATATCTCTTCGCCGGTAGGCTGGATTTCGGATAACCGAATCTGATAACAACTGGATCAGTTGTTTATTAAGAATAATCTCTTGATTAATTCTTTTAATTTCTTGTTTTAAGAAATTATGATGTAAACTCATATTTAAAATATCTGTCGAGTCAAGCATTTCATTGTTTCATTTAATCTAAATAAATGAAATTCAATTCTCTATAGATGTTCTATATCATTGCTTCTATTAATAAGATGTCTTATAATAGAATCATGTATTGTTTTAATTTTATTTTTTGTACGGATAATTTCTTGATTAACCCGATGTATTTCCTCTTTGAGGGATTTTGAATATAAGACCATAATTAATCAAAGTCTTACAAACTTCTAGTTTTTATTGGCAATAAAGCCTTTCTTTAATTTGACGTAAACAATCATAAAGATTGAATTAGTCATAATTGTGGTGAACCACATACTTAATGATAGACTTTTAGTCATATCTTGTGGGTAACCTTTAATTCCTGGCATAGCCAAATTTATGAGTTGCAAATTCAACATGGACATGTTTGTATGCATATCAATTTTATATGTTTTGATTTTTATCAAGTTTTTAGTTTTAAGGAGAATAAGTAAATTACCATATAAAGTTGTTTTAACAGTTATGAGTAACGTACATTTTCTTTATATCTTCTGATTCTTCTGAATTCTGTTTCTGCTAGTGACCAAAGCGGCCTTCTGCCTAAACGGTACTTCATCATGGCTTCAGGGTCTCCAGGTTTAACAATGACAAATATTTAAAGAAAAAGATAGATAACTAGAAAAGATAGTTTTATTTCATAACTGTCTCTTATCCGAAGATAAGAAATTTCTTGATAATTTACATTATTTCTCCTTAATGGAGAAATTACTCACTAATAATCATATTTTACAATGAGAGAAAATGTGAAGGGTGTGTGTAGGATGGGATGTGATTACAAGTTGAGATGCCAAATTGAGATGCTCCATCTTCCTTATATAATGGAAGTGGTTTATTACAAGACAAATAAAAAGTCGTCATCCCTGACGTTTTTTGCTCGACAACTGCATGTGTTGAGTTTTATCTTTCTTCTTTCGTCATTCATGACGTTTTCTTGATCGACAGCTACATGTGCTGAGTTTATCTTTCTTCGTCCGTATAAAGAGATTCTTTACTAGTTGAGGGACCACTTGAATTATTTTCTTCTGTTGAAGATTCTTTGCAATAATCGCAGTTATGATTTTTGGTCATAGCCTTTAACTTTTTGCAAAGTTTTTCTTTAGTGATTGGACTTGCTTCAATTGTATTGAAGGCAATTTGTTGCTCCATTTTCTCTAAAGCTTCTTTTTCGTGCATTGGTAGTGGGGTTCCACAATAACTAGTGATAATGCAATGGTTACTGCAATAATTCACTTTGTTAAAGCTACCTGCTTTTAATCCTTGTAGATTATTTAGGATTTTTATGAATCCTCTAGCTCTAATATCAACTCAGTTTTCCAGGTCATTGTAGTCTTCATCCATTACTTTGGAAGGATCAACTTTTCTTGCTTGGGCAATGCCAATTTCTAGGTGATGATAACTCTGGAAGGATTCTCCATGTGACCAATCTGGTAGTGTAGAATTACACTTGATAAAGATGTTTGCATCTTTTGCAGCTGCAATCTTTTTTCGAAAGTTTTTAATAGCTTTCTTCATTCCTTCTGGTAGTAAGCTAATTTCTAGCAAGTTAGGAGAAGGATATATGAAATTTATTAATCCAGCTGAAAATGCTAGAGAAACAAGCTCTGGGCTGGCACCTGGACAAAAGATAATTAAACTTTTAGTAGCTTTATCTTCTGAGTAGATATGTTCAACCTCAAAGTCTTTTTGACTTAGCGATCTGGCTTTGGACCACATCATTCTAAATTCGTCTAGAGAGATTAAATCTCTTTCTTCTTTTTCTTCAATAACTGTTGGTCTTGAGAAAGGTTGCTTGAATTCGATGATTCTTTCCTTCTTGTTGTGCTTGTAACAACATTTTATATTTTTTGTATGGAAATGGGTTTCCAGTAACATATTTGGAGACAATTCCCCAATCTTCATAAATTCCTCTGTGTTCGCCTTCGAAAATGACAAAATATTTGGAATTTGTGTTTATGGGCTCATGTATGACTTGAGTGTAACTTGGTCTGAGAGAGACCGTTTCAGTTTTTGGCAAACTGTCAGCCATCAACGGATTTTTTTGTGTCTTTACCAGAGCCGTTTGCTGCTGGACTAGATGAAGATTGTAGTTCTTCATTAACTTTCTTTTTGCTTTTTTCCAAAGCAACAGGAGTCAACGGATTATCTTTTTCTTTACCCTTTACCGTTTGAGAGGGAATAGACTCAGATTTTATCCTTGCGGATTCTTGTTCTGAATTAACAGTTGTTAGACTTTCGTCATAGAGAGCTATTTTTTCTTGAATAGCTTTTAATTCGATCAAAAGAATTTTTTCTTTTAGGCGAAAGGCCTTAAGTTCATCCATTATTCCCCTTTCTTTAAAATGGAAAATAGATGTCTTTTTCTTTTTCAAAGACTCTTTAAATGCTATTTATAGCAAAAAATTTTGATTGTGCCATTGCTTTCGTTTATGAAAATAGTGGGTTAAGCAATAAACAGTATCATTTTTGTCAAGATGTTTTAATGGAATATCTTGAAATCTGCATTTGTCTTTTGACAAGACATCACTTGTTATCTGGATAGATAATCTTTTTACCATGAGTAATTTTCTTTGGTAATTTCTTCTTTTCCTGCAGTTTTTGTCTTCAAAACCTGCGCTTTAAAATTTATTAGAAGCATCTGTTTAAAAATAATATTTATTCTTCACTAGATTCTTCTGACGAAGAGTATTCAATTTTTAATGAGTATACCTTTGTTACTCCTTTAAAATTGTCTTCTGAGGGAAAATATCCATCTTTTTCTGCTTCTAAAATAAGCTTTATTTTATTAGGAAAATTTTGCCTATTTGGACATTCATTTGCATAATGTCCTTCTTCGGAGCATATCCAGCACCGACAGTCTTTTTTACCTTGAGGACATACCTTAGGTTTTTCTTTTGAAAAGTATTTACCTGGGTAAATGTTTTCTTTTTAGGCTTCCAAAACCTTCTATTATTGGTAGGTTTATCATATTTCTTTTTGTATTTATTTTTGAAATATTTCCTATCTTTAATTGTATTACAACCGTATGATAATGGTGGTATATCAGTCAAATTTGTACAACAATTTTTATTAAACCTTTTTAATTGTTTTTGTGTATTTGCAAGATAACAAATAATTGCAATTTCTTCTTTAACAATTTTTGTAGCAAATTCAAGGGAATGCTTTGTTAAATCATTTTTTTCTTTATTCCATCTTTCTTTGGCTTTTACTCCAATGATAGGAATTTTCATTAAATATATTTCTATCCAATATATTCACTAGTGGATAATTTGTATAGATTTTGTTCAAATAAACAAGTAAAGTCTTCTAAAAGACATATATCGCAAATTTGAGTTTTTGTTAAGGCTTGTCTTGCCTTTTCTTGTATTCTGCCATTTTCTTGATCTCTATTAGTAACAAAATCAAGTCCTAAGAACATCATGTATATGGCACCAATAATTTGATAATATAAATCTCCTCCATGTAGATCTATATTCCAATTAGTTCCTTTGATCATATTTTGAATTATGCCGGAAGATTTATGTTCTAACAAAAGTAAAACAGTTCTTGCATGATAATACTCATTAGGATTTGACTGAATAATTAAACTTATTTCAGTATTCCATATATCAATTATTTCTTTTCTTCTTTCGAAGTCAAAGATGCAATCAATTTTTATAGTGTCAATGGGTTGTGAATTTCCATTGTTACTTGAATTGGGTATGCCTTTGTGATATGGCATAGAGAATTCCGTTTTAGTATTATTATAGGAAGATCTTTTGCTACTACTAGCTTGAGTTTGATTCCTATTTATTTTGTGCTCTATTGGCTTTTCTTCTACCTCAACCTCCATGTCATCAAAAGAATCGTCTTCGGTTTCTGGTTCCTCGATTTTTGGTTTTTGAATAGTAAAAATCTTCTCTTGATAGGGAAAATATTTATTTTTCAATTCTTTATTTTCTGAAAACTTTTGTTCACATTCTTCATCGCTTAAGGATAAAAGTTGCACTAGTTCATTGATTTGATCTAGATCATCTTTTTCTAAGTTATCAAAAAAGATTTTTTCTAACTTCTCTGTAATGGAACTCATATCGTAGGAATAATAGTTCTTCTTTTTAATCAATAATTGGTTGTGAGGACATATTAAATTCCTACTACCTCTTTGAGGATTTCTCCATATTTATCTATCCTTTCGGACATTGATCTCATTAAATCAGAAGAGATTTCAGATGAACTAGGTTCACTTAATCTTATCGAATTAGAAAGATTATATCTAGGCCTTTGGTGTAAAACCTTTTTATTTCGCGCAATATTCATTGCCCAATTTTCTTGTAACTGTGATGGTTCAGTAAATTTACTGCCTTCTACAATTCCAATTTCTGAGAATATATCTTCCATTGTGATATTCTCTTTTTCTTTATACTCTATTGAATGAGTACTATTTGTAATAGCATATGCGATTAAATAATTAACCGTAAATACTTTATTACCTGGATCCATAAGGTCAGTTCTTTCACATTGGTGTAGAAAGCTTAAAGACTTATCAAAATCTCTAGACTCTCTATGTAATGCGAATTTACAGTAAACATGAATTTACCATATGCTAAATTACCTTGTACTGCCCCTAATAGAGCATCTTGTCTGTTAACAATTCTATTGTCAACGAGTGCCTTATTGGAAAGTTAATTACATCTCTGAATTGTGCTTTTAGGAGAATTTTTACAGCTCCTATATGAACCATATTAAGAGACTTTCTTAAATCTGGTCTAACACTTAATAGCCTTTTTGCTATTTCACTTTTGGTTAAAAGTGGTAAATAAACTTTTCCAGAAGTATTTTTTATATCTACTGAAAGTTCTTCAGTATTAGAACGGTAAAAGATTTTATTTTTTCGAGTAAAAGCTTTTGAAACTAAACTCTGTAAATATCCAGACTGATTAAAAACCTGTCTTGAATCAAGCTTGAATTTAAGCTTATTAATTTTTGTAAGTTGATCAGAATTAATCATGTAATCTGATACAAAACCTTTTTCATTTTCATTGAAATTTAAAATTTTAGTCATGTTTTCTTTAGATTCTTCAGAATCGTTTATTAAAATGGATTTATTCTCCATCTCCCCCTTATTTTAAAAAAACAAAATGGCTCTAGAGAAAAATAATAGGCCATTAACTTCTTTTTTTTTCCTATCATGTTTACAATATATTGATTGATTCAAATAATCAACTTAGAGGAATTCTTACTTGAGATATTTTCAAGTTTTCATCCTCTCAATTATATAGGAAGCTAGGAACATTAAGGGTAGGGGGAGTGTCTCGTCACCTCTCTCCTCCCCGATTTTTCTTTACCTCCCTGCCTGCTGCTTAATGTTAGGAATGCCTCACCACCCCTCCTCTCTCCACCCTTTTCTATTTAACTTAATTTCTTTTTACTTTTAATCAAATAATAACTAAACCTTTTATTTAATAAATTACAAATACCACTAAAATACATAAACACTACAAAATTAAACACTTTACAAAAAAATTTTAAAAAATACAAAATTTTTAAACACCGCAAAATTAAAACAATATTAAAGTATGTTAGAAGATATAAAAAAAAAATAATGTATAAAAAAACATTTAACCCATTTTAATAAAAAGTTAAAAGTCTATGGGGTAAAGTATAAAATGAAATTTTATATATTTGACTTTGGTTGCTGCTACGGCTTGTCTTATCCAAAATCAGACTATGTATATATATTATATGTATATGTATAGATGGAAATGGGTATTTTATTTAAAAAAAAAAAGAAAAGAAAAGAAAAAAAAGGAAAGCAATGATGAGTAACGGTCGAATCAATAGACACCACAACCGACACCACTGTCACCAATTCGCTCCCCACCCTACCGATACCGGGGGTCGGCGCGGTGTTCAATCCGGTACCGGATGGGTACCGGTCTGTTCCCCAGGGCGCTCCGTCCACCCTAATGAAAAGGACATGAAGAATATGAGGTTAAATATTATCACTATGATCATTTAGTTGCAACACCCTCTAAAACCCCTAATCAAGCACCCGTTGAGATTATAGTTAAATTTGTGCTGTAAGGATACACAAGTACAATTAGATTCTAAAACTTTCACCAACTTTTTAATTATATATAAAGCTCAAATACTAGTGATACAGTCATACACGCAAAATGAACCACTGCTTTCATTAGGTAATTTTTGTCATATAATTGAAAGAGTATCTTTATACGTCACTTTTCATTTGAAAGTTGAAACTACCTTTACTTCTTTAATTTAGTTTCCGCAAGTGAAAACTTGACCTGGAAATTAGAATTGACTTAAAAGGACAACCATTACCCATCCAACTTTTACTCTACTAATAATAACATCACAAACCACAACTATCGATATAATTGGATACAACTATACAAGTATAGTAACATATGTTGTCATGACCAAATTGAAAATAAAAACAACGATCCTTATGTATAGTTTGCTCTTAATACTACGATCCTTATGTAAATATTTGGGAAGTGTTTATCCTTATTTAATATGTAATCGTATGTAATGGTCTAGCACTTTGCTTGGAAAATTAAATAAAAGCTCCACCTTTTTGCTGTTCAAAAAAAAAAAAAAAGGGTACTCGATAATCCTTCTATGTGTTTGGTTTAACTTCGTTTATATAGTAACTTTGTGTTTTTCCCATTGAACGTGTCTCCTTTCATTTGAAAAATATTTAACGTCAGGGTTAGGCAGTCCCCCTTTTATACATGTAGATGCACCTTTGAATGCACGATATGATCTTCCTAGACAATGGAACCTAACCATAACAAGCATATGAGCCTAACTAGGCCAATTGATCAAATGATTGAGATTTTAATAACTTATTAATCATGCATAAAAGCTCTAGCTCGCTATGATTAGCCATTTCCTTGGCTTTCTTTGCTCTATAAAGACTACCCGAATTCCATGAAAGCACTTAGAAACATACCCATCAAACTCTTTCTTTCTCATCTCTTCCACATAAAGTAAATGTCTCGTGGCAAAGATGCCCTGCCCATGCCCAGGTCCATGTCCATGGACAATGATACAATGAATTGTATGGTCATGCACATGACTTTCTATTGGAGCAAAGATGTAATCATGTTATTTAAAGGCTGGCCAAATGGTGAAATAGGTATGTATATATTAGCTTTAGCTTTTGTGCTTATACTAGCTGTTATCGCCGAGCTCTTGTCAGTAATTCCAGTTATCAAGCCGGGAAGTAATCCAATTATTGGTGGGTTGATTCATGCCTCCTTTTATGGACTCCGAATGGCTCTAATTTATCTCCTTATGTTGTGTGTGATGTCATACAACGTTGGTGTTTTTGTTTTCGTGGTGGCTGGTCATATTATTGGGTGTTTTCTGGTCAAGTACCGGATGATGTCTAAAGCAGCTTCTAAATCTCGAACTGATCCTGTGTGATGGTTGTAATGTTTAAATTTCTATAATTAGTTTAGAAAGTTTAATACAAGTTCAGAAATTTTCTATAACTTAATCTGGAGGCATATTACCTTCTTTTTTCTTTTTTTTTTTGAACGGCTGGAGGCATATTATCTATTTGCACCAAATGAACAGTAGAAATCAATGTGTTAATTGGACCTAATGAACAACAAAAATCGATGTGTTAAATCAACAGTAGAAACCAATGTAAGGTAACTTGATCCAATGAACAGTAGAAACTAATGTAAGAAAAAAAAGGAGGATGTCCAAATCAAACTTTAGGGGCATATTAGCCTATTGCACCCAATGAACAATGGAAACCAATGTGGGTTGAATATATAGATAATAATAAGATCAAGTGTTTTACAAAAGAGTCTAACATAAGAGCAAGAAAGTTTTAGCCATTCTAACTCCAAAACAAAGATTATTACACATGCTTGCTTTAGGACAAACCATTTGAATCCTGTAAATATGTCGCTTATAATCTTTCATTTGTTGAAGCTAACCATCTACACTCATTTCGGGGTTAGAAGACTTATCATTTATAATATAGAACATCTGTTTACCCCGAGAGACTTGAATAAGTTCATACTACTGTTCAACAACCGTGAAAAAGAACCCATACGAGCAGGAGGTGGAGCTGGTGGTTCATCTTCAACGCCATCGTTCTCTTCCTGATAAGAAATTAACCGCTCTTGGGCATCTTTGTCCTCTTTGACTGTGGTTTCGTTAACTTTATCATCTAGTCCTACCTCTGATATCTCACCAGGCTTCTTGTCGAATAGTCCTTTGAATTGCTTGCGAGCTTTCTTCTCTACCTCCTGTTATAAGCAGTGTTTAACTTTTAATAAGTCCATTTGAAGCTACTTAACTGAAACCTCATTATAAAGGATGATCTAAGCTAAACCATTATCTAGGTTATATCGTGAAGAAACAAATCAACAGGAGTTAACAGGTCGAAAGTAAAAAAAAAGTGGAGCTTTTATTGCATACAACCACCTCTTTAATCGTTCTATTCATAGATATAGCTTATAATTGTAATAGTGTTGTTTTTGTAACCATAAATCCATAAATATTACTTAGCTATGTATATATTTCAGAAATAGACATCCAACCATTATCTAAATGAAACCTCATTATAAAGGACGATATAAGCTAAAGCATTATCGAGGTTATATCATGAAGAAACAAATCAACAGGAGCTAACGGGTTGAAAGTCAACAAAAGTGGAGCTTTAACCACCTCTTTAATCGTTCTATTCATAGATTTAGATTATAGTTGTAATAGTGTTGTTTTTGTAACCATAAATCCATAATTATTACTTAACTATGTATATATATTGCAGAAATAGACATACAAGAGTTTTCGAGTCAAACCAACCTTCTACTCTTTAAAAACTGACCTGATTTGACCCATTACCCAACCCACCCATCTTCCCAACTCTTCTCTGCACTTTTGATTGGTAATCAAAATGTTTACTATGAACCGATGAAGGGAATCAATACTTTAAAAAAATGGCTTACCTGCTCTGTCTGCTTCAATTTAAGCAGGGCCGCCTTTGCATTTGCTTCTGATGACTTGTCTATGGTCATCATCTATTTTTAAGCATCAAGAAGAATGATTACAACAGAGTTCCACCAAAATTTTATTCTTATAGTGGTGTTTTATAATTAAATTAAGTTACCTTGTTGAAATCATTCCTAGCTTCTTCATAATCACCAGCCTCCATGTAAGCCATACCTCTTCTATAAAGTGCTTTCACATGAACAGGATTCGCATCTAATACCTGGACAGAAGAGAAACAATTGTTTAAAAATAGTTCATAAAACATGCGACTGTAAAAGAAGAAAGAAACTAAAAATACAGCATCACATGCCTTTAAGGATTTAATATTTTATGTTATTTACTAATTACTAATATTGTGAGTGGATCAAGTATATAAAGAAAGACCAGTGATTATATAAAACAAACTTACTTTATTACATGTCTCTATTGACTTTCGAAAATTCCCCATCTTCAGGTAGCAGGCCGCCACATTCAGATTCAACAGGTTCTTTTACATCATAGAAATGAAATCAAATGAAGATTAGATAATGCTATCAGACCCAGTCTAGTTAAAACTTTAAAGTGCAAGCTAATTTATACAGCATCGAGACATATATAAGTTGCCTTGGTATATGAAAATATTTTGTCTTTGAATCTTGCATTATATGAATTAAGATTCATACTCTTGTATTTGCAAACTCTTTTCCTTCTTCGTCATCTTGAGGATTGACATGATTGAACTCCCGTAAAACCTGCAACAGAAAGAATAAACAGTTCATATTACATTACAACCAGGAATTAAATGTTAATATAGAAGACCATATTTCATACTTCATTTTAGTTATAATGTCACAGTATTCCAGAATGTGTACCAAGGTTGGGGACTCCCCACTCGGACTCGGCTCGGCCAGGGTCGGATTCAGGAGTTTCTGGCAACTCGAGGAGTAATCGGATTGGGGATTTTATATGTAAAATAATATTTTTTGAAACTATATGAAAGAGGAAATTAGAAACAGACTAGAAATTTCAAACTTATACATAATGCTACAAAGTTCAAGCTTAATTGTTTAGAAACATATATATGATTCTTCAAAATTCTATTAAAAGAAAAAAGTTGATCATTTTGACCTGAGTTTGACCATCAACCGATTTTGTAGTCCAATTCGGGCTAACTCGACCATACAACCGAGTCGCGATGCGAGTCCGAGTAATCGGCCAAATTTATAATCACTGATGTGTACCTTATCATACTTTGCTTTGGCAAGTGCAAATTTTCCTTCTTTGAATAGCCTGTTACCCTGGAGACAAAACAAGAGGACATTGTGATTTATCTTATCAAAAATCTTTCTACAGCCTATCATTCACATCTAATTTTTTATATTTTTTCCAGTTTTATTCATACGTATGAAGGCAGTTATAAAAAAAAATAATAAAAAAATAAAAAAAAAAGAGAGAACAAGATAAGAAAAACCACACTATGTTTTCTACATCAAATTTAAGATTTCATAATCTTTTTAATTCATTTACTCTACTCGTTCCCCATGATCAATATATAAAATACTGAACTAGGCAGCAGGGTTAAATAATACAGTAACAAAATATATACCGTTCCTTTGGTCTTCTCAACATCATCCATAATGGCTCTAAAATCCATGCCAGTCCAGTCCTGCAACAGAGACCATGAATGCAATAATACATTCAGCATAAACCCATATAGACCTATAAGTAATGATCAGCTGGTTCAAATTTATAACCAACTACTACAATGATATTAACCTTCCGAATTGGCGTCAAGAAAAACCATTAGCATCAAAATATGACCTATAAATTTTGTCATTTTGGATTCGCAGTTATGTTGGGATATAAATCTCAAGTATCTTAAGCATAGACAAGTATCTCATTCATGATTAGTTTAAATGAAATGAAATACCATCAACTGATTTACCTTAAGCATTTCAAAACCTAGAAGTTCAATCTCCCATTGAACATGTGCACCTTCAGGAACATTAGCTGGCCTAAAATCACAGAATGGAGAAGAAAAACAAACAAACATCAAGACTGGTTAATCGCACAATTATACTTGATGAGTAGAAGAGTGCTTCAAAAGAAAATTTTTTGAGTATAAAGCTGTGGTAAATGATATATAAATAGTTTGCTGACAATAACCTGGTAAACTTGTCATATGCATAATCTGGGGGACAAGTTACTAGTGATATCTCCTCAGGCAACATCAGCCGAACACACATCTCAAAACCTTCAGGTACCTACCACGCAAAATGAAATTTCTTCAATAGATCATCTTCCAAAAAGAGATCACAATTCTAAATTACCTAGGCTTATCATTGGGTTTTAGTGGAAATGACCAATTGCCGATAGATCATAACAAATCGATGTAGTTACAATCATGAACTAATATACGAAACGAAAACTTACAAGCCCTTCTCCTGAGGAGAACTCCAAAGGCTGGCCATGATTATCAGTCCTTGTATCATAGAAAACTGTCTTTTCTTCATTAACAAGCATGCCTTTGTAATGGACACGTAGTCGACTATCTTGGAGAGGGCAGTCCATAGGAAATTCACCTAATAGTTTCAAAAGAACAAGGATCACAAATTTTTTTGTCAGGCTTTAAAAGCCTAGGCTACACCAATATAGTTGAAAAGACTAAATATATTCACATAATCTCGATGATATCTGCTTTGAAGCAAATTCTTTAAAAATTTAATAATTAAATAGCAGATTGCTGAAAAACTACAGTCATACGAATCAAATCTTTGGTGAAGGACTTAAAAGGGAACTATGTAATATCAGATAATATGCAAAAGGGTTTATTTGAGGACTGAAACAACACCTTTTCCATCTTTTATGCGACGTTTTATTAGCCTTCCATCTCCTAGCACATCCCTTACCTACACAATGGCAAAGGAAAATCCTCATCTAAAACATTTGCACCATAATTCGCACTCGGCATAAAAAATAGCAAAAAACCTTAAAATTATAAACATAACATTGGCACACCTGAATAAAATGGATCAGCTCCACTTCAAAGTGAACTTCTTCAATACTATCTATGGAGGGAATTAGAGGGCTTTGGCTTAAGTACTGACTTGTAACATAGATCGTGGCTTTTTCTCCCCGTGACATTGTCCCTATACCCATTTCAAGACCTTTAGGTACCTGGTAGATAGATATAATGAACACTGTAATGAGCACATAGTTGTCAAAAGCGAAGGCGAACTCAAAGCGCAAAGACCCCAATTGAGGCGTAGGCGAGAGGCGCAAAAAAAGCGCTCGCCCGGAAAAAAAAAGCGTACTCAAGTAAAAAACAAACCAAATGCCATTTAAGTTACTATCTTGATTCATTGTCTCTAACAATGATAATGAATATGTTATAGAGGTTGAACAATTTAGAAGAAAAGTTCTAATAAATATAAAAATTGAAGAAACCTTACCTTTTAGTTGTTCGAAGAATACTCTCTGATGAATGATGTTATGTTATCGATGATAAAGATATATACAGAGTTTTAACAATATACGTAATTTTCTCCCTTACATGCAATAAATGCTCCTTGAAATACAAAGGGTCTATAACTTTATTTATATAGAAAATTGTAAACTTGAGCTTCAAATAGTTACTGGGCCTTGGGCCTAGGGTTTAAGGCGCTAAGGTTGTGCCTCGCCTGCCTTTTGCGCCTAGGCGCAAGAGGCGCATGCCTTTAACAACTTTGAATGAGCATGCACGAATCTTGACTTGTTCATCACATGGATTTAATAATAATAAAACCAGAATATGGACAAACAAAGCAGATTAAAAATGACATAATAATGTAAAGAATAGAGAAACCTCAGATTGTCCAAAAGTAAACAGAATTGGTTCAGCAGTCGTATGTAATTGAAGCGAATGTCCATCCCCCGACTTGGCAGAAATTCTAGAATCAGCCACATCTGATTAGTAAATTGGTATAAATTACTAGTATTGCAGCTAGCTTTAAACCTGGCACTCTTCAACTCTGTGCGTATGAGACAGTGCATGTGCTTATACATGTGCATGTGTTTATGAGAGAAAGAGAGGATGAGAACAGGTGAACCTTGCTTTTACTTCATAAAGATCTCTCGGATTCTCCCAACTTTGTGCCTCAACTATAACCTGTCCAGTGAATTGCATATTAAAGTTACAGATTTCGATTTACATTGCTAAGACAGTTCAAAATTCTGCTACACCATTTTTTCTGTGAAAAAGTCATCAGAGACCTACTATTACATATTACTAAATATAAAAAAGAATGAAAATAGGAAGAAATTAAGGTAACTTAATTCTAAACCCCGCCCAACTCACTTCCTACAACAAAAGAAATGACTCGGGTAAAAAGATAACACAGTAATCAATAGATCTTATGACAGTACTCACCTTCTTCAAGATTCCCAAATCTTCAGTTATGACCTGGAAAATATTTACAAAGCAAATAAAACTGAGTTGATCAAGTTTGATAAGCAAACACCGGCGTCACATTACTAAGCAAATGCTCTATATGTAGACAGCTTGTAAGTGAATGTTGAAATAGTAAGTCAAAGTGATTTATAGTGGTTCTTGCCTTGACTTTAGAAAACTCTATCAGCTCTATCTCAAAATTAAGTTCAGCATCTTTCGGAAAGCTATCAGAAACAGAAACTGGACAGTCATCCTCGCCATAGTGCAATTCAGGCTTCATTTTTAGCTGAAATAGTTCGCACCACAACATGTGTTAAAGATCAAAACCAATCCAACATGGTGATAATTATATCTTCAAGCACTGAATAAACTATGTGCAGTAAAAGGCAAATCACAAATCAGATCAGGATCCAACTAAGTTACAAAAATAATTAACACAGCATATAAATGTAAAAATGGTATCCTCCAGGGTCAATAAAGTAAAAGGGATACTCATAAATACATTACCACTATCAAACACTTACCACAGCAACTTCACCCTTCTGCATTGTAGGAATTCCTTCTAGCAGTCCTAATATCATTTTGCTCTTACCCAAAACCTGTCTTATTGGGGTGCCTTTGCCTATAACGGGGAAATTATACATAAGAATAGTTCTAATAACAAATATATAATTCTCAAACAACTTGTTGATTGCCTGAAAACAACAATCGCTCGGGAATAGCCAACAAACATTTGTGTTCAAAACTTCTTAATAGGAAAATAAAACTTATCTTAACGACATTCTATCAGAAATATCTACAAAATCAAACAAGCCAGAATTTTTACGAAGAAATAATAATAACAATTGTATTTGTCCTTCTTTTCAACAACTAACAACTTTAAGATATTGCATTCACGTTATGTGAAAGCCTATGGTGATAAAACTGAACTCCAAGCAAACCACATGATACTTTTGCAACAGAACATTAGCCTTTAAATCCGCACGCCATACATTAACTCATTATCTTAGCAAGTTATCTTCAAAATATATTTAACTTTAATCAAGAGTAAACTTAATTTACACAAACTACAGAATTTTCAAAATAAACCAAACGCACCGCCAAATTCCGAGCGAGTGGACTGAACAACCACGCCATCTAGTGTCCGGATAGTAGAATGATATATGACCTGCACACAACAAACATCAATGAACAACAAGTACCTTCTCTCTTTCAATTGTTACCATATAGACTTAATTTCATACAAAACCTAATTTACTTCAACTGTAACTTTCAGCTAACAATCAAACTATATATATGCATAGAAATTATACAGATATATATGCATAGAAATGGAAAAAAAAAAAAAAAAAAAAAAAAAGGTGATAAAATTAAAAAAAAAACCTGATCACCATCAGAAGGCATGGCATCACCACCACCAGGTCGGATCATGGCCTTCATTAAACCACCTGGAACCATCTTTTTTCTCCTGATTATAAATATTGCATTAAATAATCAAATACAAAACTATTATTAAAATTTGCAAGTAATAATACTAATTAGAAATAATAATAGTAAAAATAGCAGTACCTTTTATCATCCTCTGATTCAGGAGTTTCTTTCTTTTTGCTAGTTTGTTGATCATCTTTGACCACTGCCATTGGAGACGGATATCCCTAATAAGTTTTAGAATTATGAATGAAATTATGTAGAAGCTGGATGATACAGTTTTTCACCTCCTCTAAAATAACTAGTATTTGGTGAACCAATACAAATCAACAGATAGATATAATAGATATTCTATATCTATACACAGAGACGGTGAGTCATAAGTAGTAAACGTCACTGGTCACAACAGTATTGTTCATTTCTATTTCACATTATTATTTTATCAAAATTTTACATCAATGATCAGTCTGAGTAGCCCAATGGCCCCAACACTTGTAGAGTTACCGAATAGAGTTGGGAGGGAGTAAAGGTGCCGGATAAGTGAGGCCCAGCCCAAATTGATAAATAATAAACCCAAATTGGGAGAAACTGAGAAAGTTTATAGTAAGCCCAAACTATCCTCACGAGTCACGGCTCACATCACATCCCTTTTGGTATAAGGCTGTCTATTTTTTTTTATTAACTACTGTAATAACTAGCCAAGTATCCTACAAATTTGTTGTGGTCTCTCATGGTCATTGTATATCACTTTTCAATCGTCTTTTGGATTGAAGAATAGCTTAAATATACGAAATGAGTTGAAAACAAACAGATTTTATTACATAGTTGACAAATAATAAAGATCTTAATTTTAGTTCTGAATTCAAAACATGATACGACTTACATTCGTTCCGTGAATAGATGACTGGAAGGATACTTTACTCAATCGTCAATACACAACAGATATCAAAAATGAACCATTTTTTTACGTTCACATTTTCATCCGAAGACGAGTATTTTCTTACACGTTTCCACATCCCCAATGTTTAATGTATGATTAAGTTACCGTGTTACTTTGTTCCTCTTTGAATATACTCGTATGACACTCATATGACCAGTTCTCTTGATTATATGAGTTGCTAATTTTTTAAAAAAATATGATAGTATAAGTTTATGTGAACTAGACGTATACTCGTGCGTTGCATCGAAGGTGGTAGCGGCAACGTGATAATGTGGCGATTGGCGTTGACGGTGACTAATGTAGGTTATTAATGTAAATGGATAGTGTAACTATTTTAGATTTTTAAGGATGAATATAGAAAATTTATTTCATCAAGAACATTTTGAGTATCTAATAGGTAAATGAATAATGTTAGTTATATTATAAAGATCATTTTGGATATTATAAATATAGAAAAGTTTTTTTTTTTTTTTTTAAAAAAGAAAAAATTTGTTTTTATAATAGTAAAGACAAAGTATAACACTTTTGGACTATTTTTATATTTATTCTCTAATATTTTTATAATTTTTTGTTTTGCCCCCTATCATAATTAATCAATGATAACCATTGGATGCCCTAGTGGCCATCAGCCGTTACTTTTTAGAGGGATTATGTGTTCAAGTCTTGTCAAACATAAATTTGAGATAATTAGGAGATTATTAAGTGGATGAATTTTACCTGGTAACTAGTTTGGTTGAGGGATTAGTTGGTTATGTAGCACTGAAACGGATACGGTAATGGGACACGGAAACGATACGGAAATTGGGAATGGCAAAACTAAAAAAGTTTAAGATATGGGTACGGCAAAAATACGACAATAAAAAAATATATATATACATACTGACTTTATATAGAGAGGGACTTGAGACTTGGAAGATTATGTATAATTATATATGTATAACATTATAATATATGTTTGATGGTGACCGGTGATCACGAATTAAATTTTTACTAATCAATTTTGGAATAGAAAAAACATGATGGTGATCTCAATTATATAATGTAGTTGGTTTGTATTTGAGATATGCATATTCGCAAGATGATAACCATTTTTGAAATAAAAAAAAAAAAACATTAAATCCTAATACTTATTAGATACAACAGTACTTTCTAGTTAGCTCAAAAGGTTGAGCACTTGCCTTACAATCAAGAGGTATTGGGTTCAAGACTTGAAAAGTACATAGGAAGTCTTTCTATGAAGGCTTGGCTTGGGTATACCCAGGTTCAAGTATAAGGAGGCAGGGTTTACCCCTAATTGTGCCTTCGAGAGGGTTAGTAGGGGTTACCCCCCCCCCCCCAACGGGTATTTAAAATAAGCATTTCTACTTCGAGGGAGCTCTCTAACGCGGACCCGGTTAAGACAACATATGTTAGACCTCTCGCTGTCGAATCGCGATACGAAGTTCTCAAGCGAAATTCACCTTTCAAAAAAAAAAAAAAAATAGATATTGCATTGAAGTTTCACATAAACGTTTTGGTATATATGGAAACTTTAAGGAAACGTTTCGTACGCGTTTTGTACGAGTTTCCGTTCCCATGGAGTTTCGGAAACGGATACGCCTACCTGTTTGGAGTTTCGTTGCATCATAATTAGTGGGTACCAAATGATACATGTGATCAAAAGTTCCAATCCAATTACCGCTCTAGTTAAGCAATGATGAAATATACGAGTAATACCTTTTAATTTTTGTCTATTTTCATTTTTCCATAAAGTTTTTAGTTATAAACTTTTGCCATAATCAAAGTATAATTTTAGTTTTTTAACACTAAACTTTTAAGTTATCATGTTTATGTCGAACAATTTTTATAAATTTATGGTTTTCATTTGTTGTTGATTATTCTCTTCTGTGTCAGTATATGTATGAAGTGTTTTTTATATAATAATTTTGGGTAAAGCTTATTTATAGCATGTTGTGCTTCTTAGATATAACCATGTGAATTTTAAGTGAGGATTATGTATGTGTATCAAATTTAAAAGTTTAATTTATAAATGTTTTTAACAAAATTTCACATGGCTGTACCCAAGGATCCAAGATAGGTACAACCCTCTACGCATCATTTTCCCAATAATTTTTTATCATTGTTACGTTATACATTTATGTAGTATTTGAAAAAGACATTATATTATATTATTATTGTCAAAGTGATGTTATTCTTTTTTAATTGACATTGGAAGTAGTCTATTTACCTTTGGTAAGACTGTTTACAGCTCACCCTCATACCCCGTTCAAGGATTGGATACCGTTGTTGTATTATTTAAGTTCGAAGATTTAATATAATCGTGTTTGTGGTATACTACAGTAGTGTAGAAAACGTTCGGTGGTAAATGACAAATACAATGGCTAGTATCATAAGGCATAAATATCGATATCAAAGTATTCAATAATTCAGAGAGATCAAATCAAACATCCTTAATGTGGTATGTATGTATAGTAGCTAGCTGGTTGGGCAGTTAATGTATCTAAAAGAGATAAACGACTGACCGGTCAAACCCCACTTTCTCGATAACCACGTCAAAAGAAGAAACATGGGACCGGAACACACCTAAAATCTTCACCTTTCCCCACCACATGTCACATGGAACCCTCAACCACTCGATCTTCCCACTCCCGACTACCTCACCGTTATCTCTCACGCGCTCATTGCTATCACGTAACGTACCCTACATTTGCATTCACAAATCTGGCATATCGACTATGACTATTTCGTTTTCCTATCATATCTAGTTTTAGTTAATTGGATATTATAGTCCATTAATTTACATATTACAATTAGATTTTGAGAAAGGATTAATCGTCATAACCAAATAGTCTAAAAATCATCCAAATCATGAAATAATAACATGTGAACAAATCAGGAGGCAAGATTAAAAAGAGAATTAGTAACACATGTTACCTTTTTATAGTTTTAAGAAGATTTTAGGCTATTCTTTAAAAGGATTTATTATTTTCTTTAGATTTTTGTAACTTATTTCTGCAAACACAATGAGTTAGGATTTTAGGTTCTTTTTAAAAAAGTTAAAATGCACAAATATTAATTTGGATGGAATGTAGATTAACTTGTGTTGGCGGGCACAGTGGCATAAGTTGAACAAGCTCACATGTTATTGTATCACAACTTAAAACTTAGATGTGTCGTTATTCGTTAAAAGTAAAGTCATAATACACTATGATGTTACAAATAATAGCTTATAGGTAGACTAGTATCTTTTGGTCTTGTTTTGGTAGTAGTTTTGCTTTGGTTACGTATATGTGGTATTGTCACATATATGAATTAGTGTGGTTCCTAAACTATGCTACTTGTAACGAACATTTTAACATTGTTATAATACCAAGTCATCGGGGTAACCCTTAACCCAAAAATAATACACTATGATGTTGGATCAATTATTTGTTATTACTTATCACTACGAAGAGTAATAAATAATGTAATTTGCCATACACCTACAAATAATATTGTAAGAGCATCATTCATGAAAATACAACTTTATTGGAAATATATTTGAACTACATACAAGACATTAGAACGAAAGTCTACTACAATTGCAAAATAACAAAAATAAGCTACAAATGTGAACAAAATGCAAAAGAGATAGACACGTTGGCCGATGATATGATTAAACTTGGGTCCCTTGAAACAAATTTTAGACTACCCAAGTAAACCCGTATACAACAACAACAGCAGTTAGTATTATCATAGCACCAATAAATATACCTCGAATAAGAGAATGAAGGGATGTTGATCAAGTGCTAACAGAATTGTGTGTGTATGTTAATTGTTGTTATATTTTCAACTGTTAATTTTTATGCATTATTTAACTTTCTTTAAGGAAGTATTGTAGATTGGTGGAAAACACTTATTGGCTTGCATAAACAACAATAGGTGTCATATTAGGAGTCTGGCAAGTGTGACACCATGTGTTAAGTGTGGAACCAACCTAAGTCGAGCCGGGTATAACCAAAACAAAAGTTGGCTCTATAGCGGCGAACTAAGTTGTGCACCACTAAACGCCACGACACCTTATCGCCCAACACCCGATCCCGGACGTGTGCGCGTCACACCCTTTTTGCCAACTTAGGCTGTGACTCGTTACTAAGATATTATTCTACTAATAATCTTTTTGTAAACACACTTAGATTTTTGTTCGAATAGCAAAGTGGGACATTATTAAACACATCACTCACTTTATCAATATCTATACTATATTATAAAGCAGATTTTCAACATTGAACTTGAAATTTTCAATATTGATTTTAAGTACTTCCCCAAAATGCCCCTCCTATCTATTCTAAATTTATCTAAAATAACTATAATACCCTTTCCCCCTCCTCAAATCTCAACCAATCATTTTTTTTTCTCTCCTCCATTAATCATTTATTTCTCCAATTCATTCAAAATCTTTTATCTCAAAAACCGTACATCGATAAATTATAAAAATTGTTTGGGTGTTCTTAAAATTTCATGCTCTTTCATTAGAGATGTCATTCGATATACTTTCGACAAATTTTTAAATCCGAGGGCGGAGCCCGTACGGCTAAGGCATTTGACTATTATACTCTATGACACATCAACTTCTATAACCTATCATACTCTATGACCTAGGTACCACCTCACCATCTCACGGCCGCAACGCGTGGATACTTGCTCTCGTAACTTCTAATGAAAGATATCTATTCACATTGTTAATTCATTTCATCAGATGTAATAAATGTAAAACATAAAAATTTCCAACATATGTATTAGTCAAAGGAGTCGAATAAGGTTAAGGCTAGGCTAGTCTTCATCTCAGATCTTGCCATTGACACCATTTCACTTTTATTTATTATCCATCGAAAAAAAAGTCTTATCTTTGTGAAGATCTCTGGTGTATGAGTTTAATTTCTTAACCCATAAATAAAGATAAAGATAGAATTGTCTATATCCATTTCCGTAACCCTCCCGAGAAGCACTTATCGAAATCAAGTTCATACATTCTTTCCTCATCTTGAGGATTCATCAATTAGCTCCCCCGTACTTGTCTTTTGTTAGTACCTGTACATGTGTATCTATCGAACTTGGGACTACTTTTCTACCATATTGTTAAACAATGCAAGTCTTTTAGTTTTTAAACCAGTTTGTTTTCGATTAAAAAATGCTTTTAAAAGATACAAACCACCGAAACGCCACCTATATCCAGTTTCTTTTATGAATCCAACATCACGACCACTACTTGGTCCCTTTGACTTGTTTGAGTTCCCATACATATTCAGTCCTTCTGTCATTTTGTCGTGGGTCCCACGGATAACACACCAATTCTCAGATTTGCAGTTATGACTACCCCCATTTCCTTTCCACATCCTTAGTTTAACTTTTACATTCATGGATATGGATCGCGAAAGTAATATACTATATTTTGTTTGGTAAATTCTTTTTTTGAAGATTTTTTTGTTTGGTTAACTACTCATGGTCAATGGGATACGAAGTAACGGATTCAAATATTCCATTTGTTATAAGGTTTATATGGATTTTGGTTAACAAGTATGACAAATTTAGGGTGTTTGGTATGATGGAATGGAAATAGGAGAAACGGAATAGGAAAGACTTTCCATGTTTGTTTGCAACAAAGAAAGGGAACGAGAAAGGAGAAAGAGGAATTAATTTCATTCTCTCCATTCTCTACAAATTGTAGAGAATAGGTGAGAATGGAAAAAAAATATTTTTTTTTAAGTTGTTATATGTAATAAATGTATTATTATTTAAAATTTTATTTTTTTTATATATTCATTCTCTGTGAGTACCAAACGACAGAATCTATTCTCTTTCCAAATATTAATTATTTTTCTCACTATTTCTATTCTCTATGATTCTTTCCTACCAAACAGCCTAGTGAATTCAAGCATGCTAAGGCAGCAAGGCATAAAAGTCTTGCATTTTCATTACAAGCTTTAAAAAATTGAAAATTCGAATCCATTTAATTCAAGTCGTATTTAGATCAGATGGAACTAGCAAGATGGAACTAGCATGATACCTGCGCGTTGTAACAGATACCATTAACAGAGTGCAAATGAAAAAAAGAAAAAGAGATATTGAGAGAAAGTTGCGTGTGTGTGAATAGCTACAAATAGAAAAGGGAGAGTTATTTTGTGAAAGGGTAGTTTGGACATTTCTCCCTATGTAACTTTCAACATGGGGACTATTCTTTTTATTATGTGGTATAAATATATAGATTCGGATAAAATTGACACCCGTGTTCGTTCATTATTCAAATTAATTTATTAACCGCAATTCTTTTTCTTCTAGGCTCAATGAAAGTTCGATGTTTATCTTTTTTTTCAATGCCACTTAATATATTAAAAATAAATAACTAATGATATATCTTAATCAGAGACAATCTCGGTTTGACCAAAGTTTTGAGTTCGATCCCCGTAGATGACAAGCTTGAAGTTTTCCTCTGAATACTTGTAACGACACATAACTAACATCTCGTTGTTTATGAGACATGCAAAGTTTCACCATTATATTGTGAGATTTCTCTGATATCCTATCTCGATTCCCAAGTGAATATTCGAACAAAAATATATTAAAAATAAAAAAGTCTCTAACAAGAAGCTAGAAATCAAAAGAGTACAATTAAATTTCTAGAAAATAAGCAAAACCACGATTCTTAAACACCTCGCCTCTAATGAACCCGCACCACTTTGACTATGGCCGTAAAAACCGGAATATATACACTTGTTCATAAAACTACATCAGTACATCCTACCTAGTTCTCTTTCTCCAAATTTGACACTCACACAGTCACACCTAACACGTGAGTTCATTGACTCATCTGAATTGGTACGAAAACAAACTTTTCACCAATCAAAAGTTAGATATGATTACTTTGGAGTTGAAGGGACCATAGGTTGCGATAGTGAATTTAATAGGGTAACGAAGTGATCAATGGTTAAGTATAATTTCGGGCATATTGCACGATCAAAGGCGTGATTGCATTAATGCTTTATGTTACGTTATATAGATAGCATAGTAGATACACCCACATTGACAGCTAAATGGGACATTCTCTAACGCTAACATTTGACTATTCTTCTTGGTTTATATTATATCATAAAAAAATTAGTTACGTATTAATATTGGATGTTTGAAATTGCAGTATATTCTTAGTAGCTGATATAACAATTAATAAAAGTTATGAAAGTAGTGTATAAATTATCTATCCATATCCATATACGTTATAAAAGTGTAAATCCCTCACATTGGGCATGTATAATATGGTTAAATTTTATGTATTTTTTCAGGTATTTAAATTTAATTTAAGTAATCCAACACTTTTTGGATCATTCTTATGAGGTATCATTAATGTGCACTAACATTAAAATTATGAAAAGGTATCTTCAATTCTAACCACTTGTACCAAACATATATCTAATATTTCCCTTCGTAAAGTTCAAGATCTTATAAAAAGAGATGTACGTCTAGTGTAACTTTTGAGATCAAGTTGGTATCCAACATCAATCTTTTATACAGTTTTTTTTTTATTTATTTTGTACTTTTCGAAATTGCATATCTTCATTATACAAATTTTAATATATTTGTGTGTACATAATTAAGAGAGTAGTCGGTGTCTTTGTCACTCAATATAGGAAGTTTATAAACTATTCACTAAGTTTTCTATTTTTTTAAAAAAGAAAATAAGGAATTTCACAATTAGTTAACGATTACTCACAATTAGACTATATTACCTCACGATTACACTAAATTTGTCGAAATTTATATATGAGGCCCCAAAAATGAGAAGGCTTTGTGCATCACATTACTCGCATGCTTTTAAAGACGGCCGTTGGCAGCTATTTATCTCACATACTTCATACAATCAATTATAATTAACATATATATTGTAAAAGTATAATTTGATTATTAGTGTCACTACTCACTACTATATAGTAGGGGATAGGACTAGGATTGAGAAAAAAACCGTTGACTCGCGCCCGACTCGGACTGACCCGTCCGAAGCCCAAACGGGCCGGGTCACGGGTTACGGATTTGTGGTTTTCACGGGTCACGCGGACCGGGTCGGGTGAAGGCAAAAACCGAAAAAAAGTGAAGAAAACCTGTAACCCGCCCGTACCCGACCCGAACCGGCCTGGACCTTTACGGGCCGGGTCACGGTTTCGATTTTCATGCATTCGCGGGTCACAGACCAGGGCGGGTTTTTTCGGGTCGGACCATTTGCACATCCCTATATAGGACGTATTAATTTCAAGATTCGTTAGAATGTAAAGTGTACGTGAAGGCACATCATAGTTTTTATAAGAGCAAGTAGCAAAGGTGTATTAAAATATAGAAAATGCTAATTCTCAGTTAGACCCCTTAATAGAAGTCAATTAACTCGTAATTCCTAGTTAGCTTAAGTGGTTGAGCACTTGCCTTACAAGCAAGAGGTTTTGGGTTCAATACTTGGGAAATACATAGGAAGTCTTTCTCTGAAGGCTTGGCTTGGGTATACCCAGGTTCAAGTCTGAGGAGGCAGGGTTTACCCCTATTGATCGTCGTGCCTTCAGGCGGGTTAGTAGGGGGTTTTCCCCTCATCCGGTATTTGAAATAAACATTTCTACTTCGAGTGAGCTTTCTAACGCGGACTCGGTTAAGACAACGTATGTTAGACCTCCCGCTATCGAATCGCAACACGAAGTTCTCAAGCGAAATTCACCTTTAAAAAAAAAAGAAAAACTCAATTAACCACTTTTTTTTTAAAGTTTTAATCCAACCGTGTATATACACGTAATTATAATCTAGCTTATGGAAGAAACAACCGGTTGTATTAAAATGAAAATTGGTGATCTAGCTAAAACGATCGGTATCTCGTAAAATTTAAGATATGGAGTGTCTAAAGACATGTAAGCTTTTACGGCAAACGCTAAACCAATGATATAAGACTATCTCCAATGGGGTGCCCTTGAGTGCCCTTGGATATCCTTTGCCATTGAAGCTTGTTCAAAACTAAGGATTTTTTGAAGGATGCTCTTACTTGTCCTTATGTCATATATTTTTGTTTTTAGTGAAGATAAAAGGATATGTAAGAATGTTTGTATGGTTGGAGATAAAATAATAAGATTTGAAGGATCTGTAAGGATATGATGTGGCAGCTCAAGACTTCCTTAACATTGGAGATAGCCTAAGTTAATTACCTTCATCTTTCACCGACACACAATTCATGTTTTATGTTGACATGAAAAAGTTAACTAAATAATGGTTGAATGTAAGGCTGTTCGATACTCAATATTATACCACCTCGATCAGAAGGAATCTGAGTTACATTAGTATATGTTTAACAATGAAAAACAGAAGAACATATAAACTCTCCCACTAGTATATCGATGGTCCACAACTTTTAACATTATATACACACAAATAGACAAATTCAAAGCCAAAGCCATATATTACCAATAATCTTTGATGTAAAGTCATAGCTTTATGGTTTACACACTTGTTTCTTACGATACATACAATTCTGTTTATACTAAACAATAAAGACAAAATTAAATGTATATTGATTGTAATGGTGATTGCATTGGAAACCTAGCCAATACTGTCGGACTTGTTTCACAATGACAGTCGACGACAATATTGTTGGCGACTTGGCGTGGTCTTTACAGTAAGAGCATCCGTAGTGCACTTGTATGTGCCTATGTGGTATGAAGCCAATGTGGCGCTTTATATACACAAGTATATACAACCCATACACTACAGTACTACACTTTGATGATTTGCCACTTAATGGGATAACCTGTTTTATTGCCATGAATTTAACCGATGTTATTAGCCATTAATAAATAGCAACGGGGCTATCTTCCAAATTTAAATTTTGTCATGTATTTTTTTTTTTCTATAGGTTTTAAACATTTTGCTCCATTTTAAATTTATTTTCAAAGATTGTTTAATTTTGCTTCCTCTTAAATTTTTTTCTGATAGTACTTGAAGCTGAGAGATTTTAGATACAAATCTTGTTTTTAGCAAATGCTCTAAAAAAATGAAGAGAGTATTTAAGTTGGGTATATGAAAAGTTGAGCCCAAAAACCAATTTCATGAGCATTAGTTCTTACCACACTATCATCAAATATACGTTCCTTTAGCCGTTACCTGATCCTGGTAATTTTCTCACTGTCAAATCAACGTCACATTATCAATCTTTCTCCGTTAAAAAAAACATTATCAATCTTTCATTTTATATTTTTCTGCTAAAAATACACTATCTAGGGGCGAGCAAAAACAAACCGGAAAACCAAAAACCGAAAAAACTCGACAAAACCGAACCGAAAAAACCAAAAACCAAACGAAATCCATTGGTTTGGTTTTTGTTTTCCAAAAACCGAACGGATCGGTTCGGTTTTCGGTTTCATATGTCAAAAAACCGATCAAAAACCGAACTGAACCCATTATATTTTAATTTATTTTATATTTATATCATATTACATTTATATTTATTAATTATAATTTGTAAATATGTTAATATATTTAAACTTTTTGTCTTTTTAGTGTACAAATCTATATAAATTATATGTTTTAGATGAAAACGTACAATAAAATCAATTCGTTGTGTAAAAGTTATATCAATTTTAACACCTAAAAAGTATAATTAGTTACTAAAAAGCATATCTATATTTTAGTTTCTATATCATAGTTTTTTTGTTAACAGTTGAAAATTAAATAGTATATAACATCATAAACAAAAAAGTAAATTTGAAAAAAAAAAAAAAAACCAAACAAAAACCAAAATCGATCCAAACCGAACAAAAAAACCGAAAAAACCGAACCGAACAAAAACTGAATCCAACGGTTTTGATTTTTTAAAAACCGAATTGATCGGTTTTAGCCAAAAACCAATCCAAACCGACCCATACTCACCCCTACTATCTATCATACCTCTTTCTCAAATAATCTATTACGAAGTACGAGTATAATTTGCAAATAAACAAAACTAACATTTTCTCAAAAAACACCTTTGTTGGCCCCCGTTTTCCCATAAGAAAACTCTCCACATTTTCTCAAAAGACACAAACCAAAAAAATGCTCTGGCCATCCGTTTTCTCTAGAATATGTGATAAATGACACCGTTGGTTAAGGCCTTTATTTTTTGTTTAGAGTCTTACAAAGTTGGGCCAAACTATTCAAGTCATGAGAATTGGGACTAAAAGAAAAGAAAAGAAAAGAAAAGAAAAGGAAGTTACGGGTTGTATGAGAAATACAATTCTCATGTGTTAATTCGTTGAACTAGAGTAATATAAATGAATTCATGCATTACACTTGATGATATCATTCTAGGATTAGGATCTCCTAAAGTTATTACAATTTTGTAAGTAAAGTTGAGAGGATCCTAACCTTTAGATTAAAATCAAAGGTCAAGATTCAAACTTAGTTTTTGAATCTTAACCATTGATTTCAATTTCAAAGGTTGAGATTCTCTCAACTTTACCTATAAAGTTGTGATAACTTTAAAGGATCTTCCGTCATTCTATCCCATGAAACTATCCAGATGGCATGGAGTGCCTGTATAAATAAGTTGTAACCGTTTTTATTTTTTCAACTAAACCGTTTATAATTGTATGTGTTACCAAGATACAAAATTAAGTTATGTAAAGATATCATAAGCGGATGTGGCACCCCATTAAACTCGCTAGAGTTGTATGCACTGCCATTGTTATTCTTCAGTATTTTTTTCCTCACTCATATTAGCACAAACTATTGCGTAGCACTAACTACTTTATAAAGCCCTTAACGTATCCCAGTTAAAATTTAAAATGGAACTCCTTTACAATCGTGTCCAATATATGCAAGGGAGTCGCAATAATAGAACTCACGTCAATAACGGGTCTTTTTAAACAACAAGTTCTTTTTAATTATAATAGAGCTCGTTATTTCCACTTAGGGGTGTAGGGAGTGTTTTTACAAAGATCTTCCAACTCATTTCACCCAATTTTTCCCGCTTCACCAAAATAGTGGCATTACTTTCACTAAACATCACCATACATCCGAGTCTCAACATCATTCATTTTAATCCAGTTACTTTTGGTAAATAAAACTCAGAATATATAAAATAAAGCATAACATTTAAATAAAATAGAGAAATTAAAACCAATTTATAAAATTTGAAACAAAACAAGTAGTATTAATAAAAAAAAAAAAAAACGGACGGGTCAATAAAAAAATTAATGGGCCAAAATAAACCTTAAAAAAAAATAAAACCTTAAACGAAAAACAGATATGTGTCTTTCCTTTTTGTTTCTTCTCTCATCTTGCCACTCTAACTAACAAAAAAGAAAAAAAAAAGTGTAAATAAAAGCAAATATATTTTTCAAAAAAATCTCTCTCTCACTCGTCTCTCAGCATACTTCCACGAATTTGATCACAAGTTGTTTTCACAGAATTGCAGGCGGCATATATCGAGCTGCCCAATCGATGCCCGACACTTCACCAAGACACCTCCCCCCAAAGAACCCCCTTTTTTTTTTCTTGGGGCCAAAGTGTCATTAAACCCGTGTCTTATGTTTACAACATTTTTCCTAATTTTGTCAAGCTGATAGCAAATAAAGGATGCATGACCTAAAAATACTTTGACCCTTGCGGTAATGGCCTTATTGTAAAAACGTACAACATAAAAGCTAATTAGGGTTATGCAATTCAACTATGTTATGTTAGTCGTGTGGCGAGTTGATAGACCTTAGAGCTAGGGTGTCAATACTCAGTATCATAATTTTTTTTAATAAGAAGCAAAATCAAAAAATTCGTGAAACAAAATCTAGAAGAGATCAAAATCTAATAATTTATTGTAAAATTTTTTAAACTTAAGGTATGTTTAAAATTAAACTTCAAAAGGGTATCGACCCATGTTGTCTATTCCAAAAGTATCACCTCTCCCGGAGGGTGGGACTCTTTAACTCTTTTAAATGACCTGTGAATCATATCAATTGTTTTTCTTCAATTCTTCTTAGTTGGCTTTTGAATACCCTGTCCCGAGTTCATACATAAAATATATATTCAATAGCATCATTTAACCAAGTTGAGTTCGACCATTAAATTTTTATCTTATTTCATCACTTTTTTACCTTCCACTTGTAAGGGGGCGGAGTGGGGAGCCATAAATTTATCAACCCTCCCAAATTCCACCAATAAAATCCTTACAACTCAATTTAACCTTCCAACCCTCCCAACCCTTTTTACTGGCGGCCGATAAATTCTCAACCCTCCCAAATTATTTTTTTCCTTTTTTTTTAACTTAAACAATTTAACAATAATACATAACATTTTATTTAATATTAAAAAACATAACATTACATAAACTAGAAAAAGAAAAATACGATGCAAACATTTTTTTAAAACTAAATAAACTACATAATACTAAATCAAATCCTCGATCGATGGTGGTTGAGCTGCTGGGTCATCGAGATATGCCAAATCCAACGTCGATATATGCTGCGTTAAATCATATCGAAGACGATGATGGACGTTTTCGTCGTGTAACTCCCGTAGAACTCTAGGATCGTAAGCTGCAGGCACCGATGGATCCATTATATGAACCGGTGAGATAGCCCTCCCGTCGTCCTTTATGATCATGTTATGCAATATACAACATGTTTCGACGACTTTCCCTATCTTCTCCTTATCCATAATCCGGATTGGACGTTCCAAAATCTTCCATTCTCCCTTAAGCAACCCAAAAGCTCGTTCTACATCTTTTCTTGCCGCCTCCTGCACTCGCTTGAATTTCAATTTCTTTAGATCAACTGGATGCGGATACGCTTTTATAAACGTAGACCACTCCATCTCGAAAATACGGGAAAGTAGCTTTGATGTCGGCAACAATCTTCAAAAACAAACGTTGGCTTATACGGTAGCGATGACGAAGCCAACTCTCCCCAAACTTTGGGTCTTTGCTGAAGTAGTCGCGCATTAGTTTGCTATGCGCGACTTCTCTCTCGCGATCAATGTAGGTTCGGCTATCACGAGAGCTTCCCGAGTCTTCGAGTTCTTCTATTTCATTGATCGCATTTTGAAAAAAATCAAACGTAATACCAGTAGATAATTGGGAAAACGGAGGGGAATCATAAGTTCATCGGAAGAACTTGAAGACATTTTTTAGGTGAAAAGGTTTTGGGTTTGAAGAGATATATGTTTTTGTTTGAGTTTAAATTAATAGATGTATATGTATATATAGATAAAATATGGAAAAAGGGTTTTTTTTTATTAGCCAACGGCTTGATTCCCTCGCCTGGACCCCACCTCCCCCGCTCCTCCTTCTTTCTCTCTCCATTTATCACCAACGGCAATATAGCCCGCTCCCCATGCCGTTCGACCATGAATTCGTAGGTGGCGGCGGTGTTACCGCCGGTACGAGCCCCAAACCGCTGGGTTGGACCCCCCACTCCGTCCCCCCTAATATTCATGCTCAACAATGTTAAGCTGCAGCCAAAGTCATAAACTTTGTCCCTCTTTATAGCATATTTTATTTAAGACATTTTCTATTCACATTTTCCTTAGTAACAAAACAAAGTTATAGTCTTACTTTGGCATTTAATATAGGATAATTCAAAACATTTTGTAACGAATTGAAAGTTTAAAGTTAATTGAAGTATCGCTTCACGAAAATGAGATCTAGATATAAACTTCACTTAATACGTATATGTAATCAACAGAAACGTCACAGACTTTACAAATATTCCATTCTTAATCAACTTATTCGAAGTAGTTGTACTTACACATGGTTTCATTAATCAATTATGAATAAACAATGTTTACTTTGTGTATTACATTACAAAACACATATTACTCTTAATATTTTAAGAAGCTAGTTCAATTCCCCAATATATAATTACATTGAAAGACGGTTTTGTGTGTATTATATAGTAAATTGTCTGGTTCTTGTGATAACGACGAAAGACAAGTACGAAGGCAAACGGCTTGGCCGGAAACCAAGAAAAGAAAAGTCTTCAAAGCATCTTCTACTTCCAAAACAAATTAAGACACATCTAACAACGTTTTTCTTTATTCGAAAAATAATGCCAATCTTAACTAATCTTAATTAAACTATATGTCTCATGTATGTATAAGCTGCTAATTAAAGTCAGCTGAATTTAGCAAATTTTGCAAGTTCGTTATTCCAATAAAATGGGAGTTTATATCCGCACCACATAATCAAGTTTTCTTTATATAATATAATGCAGTAATATAATATGTAGTGCGTCACACTATATAAGTGTACGTGTGAATCTTAAAATTATAATGTACGTAAAATAATTGTCGTGCACATAACAGTTTGGTAATCTTATGGTTTAAATTATGTGTTAAATGGTTAGAAACAGTATTATACTCCTCAAACTTATGCTAGCCACCGTCATGTGTAACAGATTATTTCTTTGTAACTAAAGTAACAGTTATTAATTATATGAAAAATGATATATAATACCTGGAAATTTAGTACTTAATTAAAGCTTAGTTTTAATTCAACCATAGGCATGGGCTACATAACCTTAACGGATACAGTTGAATACATGAACCAAATTTTCTAATTATAAACCTACTCGGGAAATTTTTTAACACCACCCGACAATAATCCTAAAGAAGAAAGCTTCTAATTAATTAAAATAGTTTTAAACATTGTAGAACAGTTTAAATACATTTTCTATATAAAACGGATCGGTTTTATTTTTTTTTCGAACATTCAGTCAGTATGCGATATCAGAGAAACCTCACCGTATAATGGTGAAGGTTTGCACCTACCATAAACAACGAGATGTTAACTATAGGCCGTTACAAGTATTCGAAGGAAAAAATCTCAAGACTTGTCATCCCTAAGGATCGAACTCAACACCATAAATAAAACCTGAGATTCTTCTAACCAGTTCGACTAATTAAATTGCTTGAAGCCTTAATTGTCTTGAATTAAAAATTTAGGAACTGTACTGTTAGAAAAAATTGGATAAAGAAATTAATTAATTAAGGTAGTAGATTTTGGTGGTTGAACAAACAAGACAAGAACGTTTGAAATAGATTTTGGGTGCTTCTCACTATCTCTAACTATGGAAAGTGATAAAAATCTTCATAAAACCACAAGGACATTGATTTCACTATTTTTTTTTTAATCTTACATCTGCTTGAATTTTTATTATTATTATTTTTTTTTATAGTTTTAAGAGTAATTTTAGACTAATATTTAAAAAAAATATCATGTTTCTTTATCATATATATGTCTTCATCTAATAGTTAAAAAAAAATTTAAACTATTAATTTAAGAATTTTTATCATTTCCCTTCGATTATATATACCAACTTCCCCAACTCTTTCAAAAAATTTTTTTTTTTATAATATTGTGTGTAATAATTTTGAAGGTTTAGCTAACACTCACTAATGCCACGGTCAAAGTTATTTTGTTTGGGAAGAAAATTTTGAAAATAAAGCTCAACGTAACAAAAGAATATTATTTACATGTAGGTTAACGAATTAACCAAAGTTATAGTCAAAGAAACATATATAACTAATATTTTATATGATTAGAAGATAAGAATCAAATCCGTATATACTTTTTGCTTTAAAGTGAAAGAAGGGAGGAAAACTCAACGACTCCATCTAATTTCTCCTTTGAAATTTGCTTTTTATGGTGGTGTAGATGAATGTTTTATAACTAACAAATGTTTACTGTAGCCAATGAAGATCAGTCCAACTGGTCAGAGGCATCATCAGTTTTACCCAAAGTTTTGAATTTATAGGGAAATGATTATGGCAAATAGCTAAATAGCCTAATAATCCTCATAAATTACGCATTCTAACAACTTCACAGTTCACCTACAAATGCAAAAATGAACAATAATGTTTATAGGAAAATGATTAATCATCCTAACCAAATAGCCTAATAATTCTTTTAACTATGAGATGATAACATATGGAAAAACCAGGGGCAATATTAGAAAAGAGATTTAGTGTATACCACATGTCACCTTCTTAATAATTCATGAGGATTATTAGGCTATTTGGCTAGGAGAATTTATCATTTTCCATGTTTATATTAGAACCAAAAGTAATGGTATTTCTTTTGTTTAATGCTATTGTTAATCACCCTGTTTGATGTCATTGTATAAAACTGTAACACCCCAATACTTTTAAGGTAATGCAAAATTAACCTTTATTATAATTTTAACATTAAATTAACTTTCTAGTATTTTGTTTTGATATAAAGAGTTAAATTAGTTGGAACCTTAGTGGCTAACGGGTATTATACCCACAAAATCTAATAGAAAACGTGGCTAAGGCAGGAGGTGCCAGTCAAACTTGTGTAGTAATCTTTGATATTATCTTTTCTTTCTCTCAAAATTATTCTCTAATCTCTTCTAAATCATTCTCAAGCAAGAATCAAAAGAATTAACTTGCAATCACTCTTAATTTATCAAAGAATTATATTTAAGAATTAACAATAACACTAGTAATCATCTATGATTTTCAAGAAGCAAAAACTAAAGAGTTAGGGTTAATAATTTGGGGTGGTGATCGAATTTAAAAAAAAAAAAGAGGAAATTAAAGAATTTATCTTGTTTGTTTGTTCTTGGAGGTAAGTAATTCTTCATAACTATTGAATTATAATCTAGGGTTTTTATTTATGAAATTAGGGTTCTTGAGTATTGAATTTTGGGGATTTTATTATATTGGGAATTTTGATAAACCCTAATGGAAATTTAAAAAGGAAGAATTTGGAATTATTGAAAATAAAGTCTTTTTGGTAAAACTCCATGATGATAAACTATGTATTTTAGGTGTTTGGCTAGAAATGTTATAAAATTGATTATGGAACTTATGATGAAACAGTTTGAATAGCCAAACACCATAGTAATTGAAGTCATGATGAATTTAGTTAGATAATTGTGAAGGAAATGAGTTTGTAGAACTCATAGCTATATATTATACATTGTGTTGGTGGTGAAGAGCATATTATTGTGCATAATAATCAAGTAGGGTCTATTAGCCAAAATCAAGGTGAGTACATATGTATGTGTTCATAGTTGTGATATGGAGTTCATAGATGAATAATCACTATGACACCATTTGTGTGTGAAATTGTGTAAGACTAATAGATGAAGATATACCTACTAGCATACATTGGTTTAGTGCAAGACTAGTAGATGATGAGATACCTACTAGCATATGTCCTTGGCCAAGTAGAAAAGACATGATCATGCTTTGTTTGTTATTATTGTTTTGATTGATAAATGAATGGCTTAATTTGTTGTATGCCTTAGCATTATAAAGATAATGTTGGTCATATTTATATGTATTCGCTAAGCTTTAAAGCTTATTCTTTAGTTGTTTGATGTTTTATAAGAAAAAGGTAGTAGTAGCAAGGGCAAGGAGCCAGTGACGTGAAGTTAGAGTTCAGTCTTGAGGTTCGAAAGAATTGACATTTTGGGTAATTGGCTATACAATCCATTCTTGATCACTTGGCTCTTGATACAAACTTTGTTTGGTCTAATCAATCCATTTTTAATGTAAACACTTGAAATCATGTAAAGTGTCTAGTAGTTTGGTTTGTAAATGGTCATGTGTATATTTAGTTTTATAATGGGTTGGGCATTTGACCCATTTTATCATAGTTTGAGTAACCCTATAAATGGGTTGTACAATGTTTTGGTACAATGAAATATGTATATGGTAATCTCACGTTACATGTTTTGAAATGGTATTTTGGAATGAATGAGTTTTTGGAAAAGTACAGGAAATGTGATAAAATTTGTGGTAAGTTTCTGTGCAGGTGCCTCACTGCGCCGCAGTGGGCTTGTTGGTTTTCTGCTCCGAGACTTTCCATTGCGCCGTAGTGGGTTGGTTTTTCCTCATTGCGCCGCAGTGGTGTTCTGTAAAAAATTTTTTTACGGTTTTTATACAAAAGAGTTTGGATTTTACAAAAACCATAACTATGCAAGTAAAGATTTTATTGATAGTGACACTAAATATCTTTGCTCAATCAATAAAAACAACTCATCTTCAACATATCATTTTGAGATCGATAGCAAGTTACATCTACTCGTACTTTTTTACTACCAAAGATTATGCACAATCACCTCCATGCATTGTCTTTAACATTACATTGACACAATTCTGTCAATTTTAAAAGTTACTCCCACCGTAAAAAAGTTAATCCTACCGTCCTAATGATGTAACACTTGATATAAAATATATGAATGGATTGAATTTTTAATGTCCTTTTCATTCATATAAGTTTCATCAACTAAACAAAATTATTTACGGTCAAAATTAATCAACATGACAATTAAAATGGGACAAAGAGAGTAATAAATCCACTTTATTGAATAGTAAATTAAACAATGCACGTTTAAGGAAAGTAACAAATTGCGACAACAGACAAATTGTATATAGTTAAATCTTTATTATAAGATTCCAAGCCATACAAAAACAGATGGACTCGAATTAAAATTCCTACACACTTCAGGAGGGCTCAAACAAAAATAAATATCACGAAAAGTTAAAAGTAACCATAGGCCATTAGCCATGAACCAGATCATTGAAGGCTCTAAAAAGGCCAAACAAGACATGATCAAGACCCCCCCAATCTTTCACTCAATTTAAACTTGTCACACTAAATCACCTTATTTATTCTTCTTAAAACATCATTAAACAAAAACCAAACAAAAATTCTCCTTCTAACCCAAAACGGAGTATATTTTCTGTTGGTATAATCCCCACCATTAAATTCTTTATTATTCATCATCATTAAAACAAAACAAACCCATTTTCTTCTTAAAAATCACCATTTTCTATACTAGTCTGCTAATAATATTTTCCTAACTTCTTTCCCCTAATATTTTCCTACACTTGGTTCTTCAATAAGTCCATTCTTGTGGCAACCGGAATTCCGCCGGTTGTTGCCGGTGGGTGGTGTTCCTCCGTTGCTGACTCATCATCATACTGTTCCGGTACATCATTTCTGTTTCTGACACATCAGCCTCAACTGTTTTCAAGTTGAGTGCCTGAACCACTCTCTCCGGAAGTAAAACAGTTGAACATCCTGTAATTAAATATTCAATAAAACTTTATTATTCAAAATTCAAACAAATAAAATAAACACCAATAAAAAGTCAGATCTAGAGACATTTTTCACATTTAACTTTACCCAAATATATACATCTAAAACAGAAAATGTTAAGTAAAAAACGAACCTCTTTTCTTAACGGGTTCAGTCGGGGCTCCGGCTTGCCTAGGCAAAAACACACCAGTACCCGTGGATTCTCGTTTAACAGTACCCGGGTTACCGAGAAAAACAGCCCGCATACCCGACCCGGGTGGTCGCTGTTGAGATTGTTGTGGGGTAGGCCAACTAGACAACGGTGGAGCAACTGACCCGACCCGGACACTTCCAGCTTCATTCCTTTTCCTGTTTTGTAGAACCATCTGCAAATATTGCTGTTGTTTAACCATTTGTAATCTCTTCATTTGTTGTATCTGTACATGCAGAAAAACATATCTATAAATATTTCTAAAATTTAGAATAATTTAAATTAATTGTTATATTAAACATATTTTGTTAATTAATGCTTACCTGAGCAAGCTTAAGCTGTTGATAACGGAGAATAGCTTCTTCTTCAGCCATCCTCATCCTAGCAACTTCACCGGCGGCAGCATACAGTAGGTCCCACGACGGTTCACTCCGGTTAACCGGCGCTGCCGTGGTCGGAGGAGACAAACAGTTGGGACTTCCTCTGCTTGAACCTGGTTTGAACCCACACAGTGTTGACTGTGGTGAACCAGCCATAACCCTTGTTGACTATTTTATTTATATAAAATAAAATTAAAAAAAAACATAATTAGATTAAAATTAGTATAGATAGATACATATTTATGTAAGTATATGTGTAAGAAAAAGGGGGGTGAAATGAAAATGATACCTTAGAGTGGTTATTGTTGTTTGCATATTTCCGGAAATCACACTCAAGAGTTATGTTAGTGAATTTCACGGTCAGCCCAGAGAGGTAATCTTCTTCATCACTTTCAGACTCAACAGGAGAGCTAAGATCCGACCCGGACCCGCATAACCCAGAAGAGCCCTTGGTGATGGGTCTCTTAGGGATGAAGTCCATAAGTATGTCTTCATCGTTTAAGAACTCCGGAGGCAACCAAAACTCACCGTCAGCCAACTCTTGCGCCATAACTTTTGAGTAAATTTTGGTTGGGGTTGCAATTATGCGGTTCACGCCGTTGGTCGATATATATGTATATGTGTAGGCTATAGAGACATGTACAGAGAGATAGAGAGAGATATTTAATGTTGAGAGAATAGAAGATGGTGTGAAGTGTTGGGGATATATAAATATGGAGGATGGGGTTGGAGGTGTGGAGAGTGAAGTATACGCGCCAAAGTAAAAAAGAGAAGGTGGGGGAAACAGGGTGTTTTTTGCTTTTTGGGAAGGAGTATTGGTATGCAGGTTAAAGGTTATTGGATATACGGGTCGGGTGGGGTGCTGGAAATCGGTCCCACTATATGTGAATACACACCCTACTTGCATGTGAAATCACCAAATTATTTATTTATTATTTAACAGCTAATTATGCTACATAAATTTATATTTATAGTATCACCACTACCAATTTGTTAAATTAATGTGCATTATTTCGAATTAGAATTATCAAGTTTATTTTTACTTTCGTTATATGCAAAACATACGATTTTTAGGGGGGAAGGAGTACACGCCGGACACTAGTCGGGTACAACGAAGCCGATCAGGTACACCATTCCTTGCCTTCGGGTAAGCATCGGCTCGGAAAATTCGGCTTCACTAACCGATCGTTGGGTTCAAATTTGAACATTACACACGCGTGGGTCCCCCCCCCCCCCCCAAACGGCTAGTTGACCAGGTTTTTTTTAAAAAAAAAGGTTTCCACCTCTATAAATACATATCTATATACATATATACATAAAACACATAAAATCACCATCTTCCATATTTCTCTCCATTCACCTAAATAATCACCACCCCACCTTGAAAATGTCTTCCACATCTTCCGAATCGCGGGCTGTCGTTGTGGAATCGGCTTCGTCATCCTATACCGATGTTTACTTTTTGCAAAACGCGGTTCAATGGATGGACGACACGGCAAACTCTAACAACGTTCAACACCGTAGATACGTCAATCAAGAACGTGAAGTCGGTCATCAAATACTACTAAATGATTGGTTTGTTGACGAACCAAAATACAACGATGCTTACTTTCGAAAAAAGTTTCGTATGGAGAAAACCATGTTTTTAAAAATCGTCGACGACATCCAAGCAAATTTTCCATATTTTCAAGAGGGGTTCGATGCGCGTAGGAGAAGAAGCTTCAGGACGATCCAAAAACTGTCCTCGGCGGTACGTCAACTCGCTACGGGCAATCCGCCAGACGAGTACGATGAGTACTTGCATATGGCCGCTCGAACCGGGCGCGAGTCTCTTGACCATTTTTGTGACGCCATCATTTAGTTGTATGGTCGAGAGTACTTACGTTGGCCTACTCAACACAACGTTGCTCGCATTTTCGAGGCACACGAACAACACCATTACATGCCGCGGATGTTTGGTAGCATCGATTGTACACACGTCGAGTGGTTAAATTGTCCTAGACACTTGAGAGGACAATACAGGAGAGACGACCATGGCGTTCCCACTATTATGCTTGAGATCATCGCTATTCAAGATACGTGGATTTGACATGCGTATTTTGGTGCTGCCGGTTCAAACAACGACATAAACGTGTTGACCCAATCTGACTTGTATCTCACGGAGCGAAATGGCACGGCCCCGAATACTTCATTTGTCGTTGATGGCCGAGAGTACAAACGCGGTTTCTTTCTAACCGACGGCATCTATAGCAAGTACTCGACCTTTGTAAAAGCATACCCGTATACCACTGACCCGAAGAAGAAAAGATTCAAGAAGCTACAAGAGGCGGCGAGGAAAGACATGGAGCGTGCATTTGGGATTCTAAAAGGGAAATGGAAAATTCTTAGGCGTCATCTTCGACCCATGATCAAAGACAAGATCGCACAACATGTTTACGCGGCTTGTATTTTACACAACATGATCATAAAAGGCGATGACAGAGCAATCTCACCGTTTCACATAATGGACCCGTCGGTCCAACCGGTGTTCGACGATAGCGTCTTAGGTGAGTTACTAAATGAAAAAATCCATCATCGTCTTCGTTATGACCTCACCGAACATGTGTGGGCTAAAGAATTGACATTTTTCGACGATTAGTTTTTTCCCTTAATAATTGTAGTCTTTTTTATTTTATGTATGTTTTTTTTCCGTTTATTATGTATTAAAATTTTGAAAAGAAATTGAAATTGGGTAAAAATTGGGTATGTGTTGTCAGTGATTTGGGTAAGAATTTGATAAAATTGGATAGTTGTGAGTTAAAGTATTTTGATTAAAAAATGATTTGGGTAAGTTTAGGTAAGAAACTTGTACTCCTTCCTATCTTAATATTAAGGAAAAAAATTTATTTATGAAATTAAATAATTAATTTAATTTTAATTAAATGCAATTATAAGACGTGGGTGTACTTGGTGGGACCCGTATGCCCCGTTTTTATGGTTGTACGGCCGTTATTTTGCAGGGTTCGTGACTTGAAGAGGCGGGAAAAATGGAAGGCAAGGCGGGGCCCATGTCGCCGTTTCATTTTCGGTACTGCCTCGCCACGCCTTGTTACACGTGGCAGTGATGCTTTGCATGTAAGTAAATTGTTTCACTTTCTTCCCTCATACTTTACCACAACCCCATAAACATTCCATGTGGTTTCTAACTCATATGATTTCACAGCTAATTTTCATTTCATTTTACATAGCTGTTCTATTTTTTTCAAAATGTAATATTGGTAGACTTAAATATGATAATTATATTGAAAAATGTTAGAAGATGAAAAATGAGAAATAAAAAATCATGAGTCAAATTGAATTAATTAACTACGTTTAGACATAAATTATATGTATTATGTTTTTTTAGCAATATTATATTTACAAATCAATGTTCATAAAAAAAATTTACAAATGGACATAGACATATAGTCATGGACAGAACTTAATAAGGGCAGGGAGGGGATCAAACCCCCTAAAATGTTCATTTGCTAGCAGTTATATGTTAAATTTGGTTTAATATAAATAAAATTGCATCTAGCCAAACTGGTTTTGTTGTTGAGTTTTATAATGTGTTTCAATTGTGATTGACGGAGGTTCAAATCCTTCTATCCACCTTTTTAACTTTTTTTCCATTCTATTGTTGGCTCTTTTTCTCATTTTTACCTTCTATATTTATTTCATTTATAGTTTATTGATATATACAATTAGTTTATTGTATAATTTGTTTAGTTATATAAATAGAAAGCTAAAGTCATGATGAGTAAATCAAAATATCTAATATAAAGATGTTCATATAATTATGTTTAATATATATCTCATAACACAAACATTAGATGATTAATTTGACCTGCTTTAAAAAATTTCAAGTTCCGTCACTGCATATAGCATATAGTCCAATTAAATTAGAGAAAGATTAAAAGAAAAGTGAAGATATATATAATTTGAATGGCGTCAACATAGTTTATAAACTTTGTTCATAATTAGTTTGTAAATTTAGCTTTTTTTTTGTCATGCTAAATGTATACTGCTATATAATTACATAAATACTCTTGTATCTAACAAGCAAATGTAGATTTGAAAGGGTTACTTACGCAAAGACGAGAACAAAAAGGGTTGTTATGGGAAGTAAGAGACCATGTTGGGTGTTAGTGCAAACATGGGAATGTAAAGTGGGGGTGTGGAGTGCGAGATTTGTGGTTGACGGTTATACCCTCTGGAGGGAAAATGGAAATGACATAAATAGCCTCCAATCTGTCTGACAGGTGTGAGGGGTAGTGGGGTGAGTGCGGCGGGGTGTAGTCATGTGCAGAGTCTGATGTGATATGAAAGCAAATTGTTATGAGAGAGTAGAGATGGAAGATCTTTTTTTTCTCTGCCAAACTAAAGATTTTCCTTCTCTTTTTACACTGTCATAGTTGCATAGACATGGGATGGGAATGCCAATCCCCATTGTCATACGAGAAAAAATCGAACCGTAAAACAAAAAACTAAAGAAACCTGAAAAAATTGACCAAAAAACCGAAAACCGCACCAAATCAATCGGTTTGGTTTTCTAAAAACCGATTGGATCGGTTCGGATTTTGGTTTCTTGTGTAAAAACCGACCGCAAAAACCGAACCGAAAACTATATATATATATTTATGTTATTTTATATCTATATTATTAGAAAATATGTTAATGAACTCAAGTTGCCTATAGTTTTCAAAGACTATCCAGATAAGCCACTAACAGTACGATTCAATTCATTTTTCATCCAAGAGTTGTTCAGTTATCAACATCACAAGATTGAATATTTTGTTAAATATCTGTCTATTAACCTTTCTTGAATATAGCATGAAAACTTATATGAAACTTGTATACTTCAAGTCTTCACTCTTCAACCTCTATTGAGTTTTATACGTGAAATATTAACACGTGGCCATGTGATGTTTACTTTGTAAAAATAGTCATACTATAGTTAAAAGCTCAGACACTCTTTCATGTCAAGATAGTTTCACGATAATGTATTGCTCATACTTATACGCTATAGAACAACTACCATTAACTAAATACGGAGTAACATTTTAAGTTTATCATAATAAGCTACAAGTGTTGAAAAAAAAAAAAAAAAACTGACCCGGGAAACCGAAAAACCGAACCAAACCAGAACCGAATCCAACGGTTTTGATTTTATAAAAACCGAACGGATCTGTTTGTGTTTCGGTTTTAGGTCAAAACCGACCCAATTTCACCCCTAGACGACACTACATGTATATCGAATTACGATACCATTTTCGAAGTTTCAAAAAAATTATTGTCGATTAAATTATTTACACGACAATGTCCACACGTATCGAAATAAATGTACCAACTCTAATCTAGATTATCCAACAAGTAGCACAAACGAAAGGCTCATTGTAAAAAAAAACTCTGAGATGAATTGGTTATCCATCAAAATATGCATAGAAAATTGGTCCCATCGAATTAATAGGTCGGAAGCATATGATTTAACATTTTAGATAGATAAAATTAATAAAAAGAAATTACGGTATCAAATTTAGAATTAAAAGGTTCGATATGGGATCAAATACCCCATAATCATGGTGTATTTCAGGTTGCAGCAATCGTTTATCTTGCTTAGGCAGAGTTCGATGCAATTGCAACGATGGCAGAGGCAACAAAGCTCCCGGCTCGAGATTTACCTTTGAGATTACTTGGGTCTATGTCAATAATGTATTTCGGGTTGCAGCATTTGTTTATCTTGCTTATGGAGGGTTCGATGCTATTGCAACCATGGCAGAAGAAACAAAGAACCTGGCTCGAGATATACCTTAATTTGGGTTAACTTGGGTCTATGTCGATAATTACAATAAGTTGTTGTTTAATGGCACTTTCGTTAAGTATGATGCAAAAGTACACAAATATTGACCCGAATGTAGCCTATTTGTTTGCATTAGAGATAGGATTAAAATGGGCCAAGTAAGAAGTATCTAGTGGCTTTAGGCGCACTTAAGGATATGACCACCGTTCTATGGTTGGTGCCCTTAGACAAGCTCGATATATAACTCATATCGCCCGAGCCCATATGATACCTCCATGGTTCACTTTGGTCTATCCAAAGACAAAAACTCCAATAAACGCAATGTTGCTGGTGATGATTTCTAGTGCCTATATAGCCTTTTTTTCGAGTTTGGACTTTTTGGCTACTTTACCATCCGTAGGCACACTTTTCGTTTTCATTATGATGGTGGTTGCACTTCTCGTTCAGAGGTATTACGCAAAAGGGTTACCCCAAGACCGAATCTAGTCAAACTAGTCGGGTTTTTGTCAATAATAATCGCGTCATCAATTGGGATTTTGACTTGTTAGGGTTTAAACTAGGTTGGGTAGGATTGTGGCGGTTCCTCTACGGTTTTTAGGTATACTTGGGATTTCGTTGTTGTTGCTACAACAACGAACCCTAAAAGTGTGGGGAGTGCCCTTAGTTTCGTGGCTCCCCTCACTTTCGATAGCAACAAATTTTTTTCTAATGGGGTCATTGGGGTGTTGAAATTTTTTTCGTAGACTCAACTTACCATATGACTTCGGATCTTTAAGTCCGTAAGGACTAGGGTCATACACATTAAAATATCTATAATGTTTAGCTATAAAACTACATAATGATATTTAATCATTTACGCATTTAATTAAATAGTATTTAATTAAATTATACGTTTATAAATTAACGCACATTAATTAAGGATAAACAGATAAATCGACAAATGTTATTTATAGTAGTTGATTAAAGTTAGTTTTAATTGATTGATAAATAATTTATTAATTACAAATAGTTTAATTAATTAAATCGGTCAATGGGTTGGATAATAAATTAGTTAATGGAACAACATACATTTGTGAGACTTGATTATAATTTTATGCTTGTTTATACTTAATCAAAAGAGTTAACTAATTTCATTTCATAGGAAAAACATACATTTGTCAAGATATATTCCAACACTGTGGCGTCTTAGCCCCCAACATCCAAATGGATCGAGTAACCAAATAATGATTGGAATAATAATGATACAAGACAAACTGGCAGTCGGCAATTCGTCAGTCACCGTCTCCGTTGTCCGTCCGTCGTCTTATATAACGGCAATGTCATTTTCTTTTGCTGATACAACGTGCCGGCATGGACGGCGTTTTTTTTTTCCTTTGGTTGGTAAAAGATAATCAATATGTACAAACTTATCACATACGAAGTATTATTTAAATCTATATAACGTGTTTAAAGTATATAAATTTTCATCTTCTGGTCTTAATTATTTTATTGTTTTATAGGTTGTGAGGGAATATACCAATTAGTAGAGTTACGATTACTATAGTGAAAATTACTGGTAGATATTAATTGTGGATGCGGCTTTTTGATAATCTATTTTATAGATTAATCTTACGAGTATCATCCAAAAAAGTAACAGAGTTTTAGTATTTTGTTTTGACATATAAGCATGATTGTTTATATTGTATCTTTTTATATACGAGGGGTTAACGTCCGTGTTACGCACGTTATATTTTAAATATATTGTTTATATGCATTTTGTTTCCGGTTTTTCAAATAACTAATAGAAATTGTTTTATAAAATCATATTATTCATCGGCTTATAAATAGAAAAGCATAGAATAAGTAGAAAAGATATAAATTAATGAATTGATATCAAAGAAGGGTTAGTTTGTTTCCATATTACCTTTAACTGAAGTGACACAAAAAACCTTGAATTGAAGACACAATGGGTTGTTCTTGCTATGTTAGAATCTATACATTAGATGTTATGTACGTAAAAAAAACAAAACTCTATTCGAGTCATGAGGTCAAAAAATTTGATAATTGGCCTTTGAGCAAATACCACAACGCACATTGCAAATAGGATAATCATAGCAACTGTAGTGATCATCATAGCAGGAGGCAAGATGTCTGGTCAAATGCATCAGATCTCTCTGGTGAGTGGTCAAACAAAGTATATTTATAATAGATATAACCTCCAAAGTCGTTTCATGCATTAGGGTAATAACATAATTCGAGTCGTACTAAAGGCATTAATTATTTTTCATGAGAGTTTAAATCTTGACAAAAAAAAAGCTTTTGGGTCAACTATGATTGCTATATACAATAGCCTTGGATATTACTCATACATACTTGGCCTTATATAGTAAACTTCGTGATGCATATGTAGTTGATGAGAAATCAAGCAAAACAAATTCAATGAATATGACGTGGTAATACCACCAGCCCCAGGTCCATTTGGTCCATTGAGTAGAGTGGGTACATTGATCAGACCAACACACATGTAATTTGAGAAACGAAGAAAGTGGATTACTAAGGCAAATTTACCAAACATGAAATAGCAACAACTTTTCTATAATATGGTCGTCCCTATTTATCATCTAAGTGAACTGAAAGCGTAACAGATTCACATAGATCAAGTATTCATCTTTTTCATTTTTCCATTATTAGATTATCACATGTACCTTGTACTATATATATAAGCATTTGAACATCTAGATTAATAAAACTTTTTCACCCATTTTTATACTTCAAGTAAATAAGGGAACATACATACTTGCAATGATAGAATTAAGGAGTTCCATAGTAGAGAAGACTTTTTGGCACTATAACCACGTTGGATATCGGTCTTAATGATGTGTGATTTTCCTTTTCTAACATTTTGTGTATACAACATCTATGCAAGTATGTAAGTCTTCCAATGGGAAAGATTAAATAGTCATTACGGAGTTGGATCATTTGTTACCAGTCATGCCATATTGCCCTGCCTACTTGTCATCTCACTAATTCCAGGAGTAACAGAGTATATGACATCTGAGCTACTGGCCATCTATTACCATTTATGTCAAAGATACCTACACCTATTACCATCTGAGCTACTGGCCATTGGCGATATGAACTTAATTTGCACAAAGAACAAATTTTTCAAGAAACAAAAAAATAAAAAATGTCATATTTAACCCAAAATGCAACCATTTGGAAAGTGAATGTGTATGCTAAAATTACTATCAGTTAAGTAATCAATCGTATGTAAAAAACATAAAGTATTGAGCATATAGATCGATACAGTTTATAAAGAGGATCTAGTAAAAGTAAGAACTGACCACTAACTTTTAATCTTATTTCTTTTATTGCATCATAGGTTTTGTTTTGAGAAGAGGGGAAAAGGACACAACATTTGATGGTGATCAAAATTAGAATGGAAACTTACCTTTAACTGATGAGGATGGTGGAAAATTGATTCAAGCTTTTGAAAGATTTCTTTTTGGATAAAAGACTCTCCGAGTAGTTGAAAACCAAAAATCCTATCAAATACTTGAATAAACAAACTTATTAAACAATAAGATTATAGTGAAAGATTAATACAGTAATACAATAGCAAATGGTTGAGAGATAACAAACTTATAATGGTGGATGAAAGGACGGGAGATGGTGCAAGTTTGGTTGAATGCACAGGAGGTGGGACGGTGATAAAGCTGAAAATAGGTTCTAATTTCTAAACTTTAATAAACTAAACCAAATATTAATGAATTAAATCAAACCGGGAATACAAAGAATCACAAATTCACAACTAATGAAACATTGATGGCATAAGAATAAAGTTATACGTTATGAATTAACACCTCTACCATTAATGTTAAAGCTTGAGAATATGAATGAATGATGGTGAATGAAAGAAATTGAAATCAATAAATATTTTACGTACACTAACAACACTGTCATGTACACTAACACTACCCATGACAATTAAAGGATGAATGAATGGTCAACAGGAAAATGAACAATCGATCATTCAAAAATTATTCCTCCATACATTTATCCAATACATTTATATACATCAAAATTTATCATTAAACAATTCATTCATTAATACATTCATATACATTAATCGATATATATTTTGATATTGTAGTAAAAGTAATAAAAATAATACACGAATTGAAATTAACTACCAAATTGAAATAACCACAAAGTAAAATCATTAAAACCCTAATTAATCATAGAGTTTAAGCATTGATTGTAATTTTACAACTTTTATATATATATATATATATATATATAAGATTTGTCTTTTGATCATAAGATTGCATTATTGTTATTAATAATCCAATTGAACATCATCTTGTTACTATAAATTGTTGGTTAGAAACTATGGAAAGTAAAAATGGCCATTGAATGTAATGAGGTAAAAGACTAAGAAATCGGTCAATTTATCGTTACAACAGGAAACTGGGATACACGGGGCTTGTAATTTACTTCTTCTTTCTCATTAGAAGTGTTTTATTTTGAAAATTCAAAGTCTTTATTTATTAACTCTGACCCTAATTATTTTTGGTTATGAACAATAATAGTTAGATAAAAGTTATATGAATTAATTGAGTGAGTAGTTTTTAACAATGAAGTTGGATAGTTTTTCATTTTATTACTTAGTTTGACCGTTTCAATAAAGCAAATAAATTTATATTCAATACGTACAAGAGAAATAGAAGTATGAAACGAAATAATAATCTTGCTCTGGTCAATCCGCATGACCATCTTTTGGTTTGTTTAATTTATAAACATACATACACATCAAAATATGTAGCCACATGTTTTTGACATACTCCATGAGTCTTCCGTCTTTTTCATCTCCAAATTAATACCATAACATTTTATGACACAAACTTGATAGTTTGATATTAAAAATCTTCATAGTAATAGAATTACTAATACAAAATGTGTGTACGATCTTTGAATCTTTGATCCGTCAGAACTTCGAAGAGTTGTTGACCAAAATTAAAAGGTATCCCATGGGCTAAAGTGGATCTTCGTTATAACTTGGACGTGAACAACACCAACTTAATTTTATAAAATGAGAAAATAATTAGTTTTAATACGCGGACGGTATACTATATTAATGATTTTCTAAAGTCATCATCATCAACACGTTCATCTAATCATCTTACACAGTATGCACTTAATGGTGCAACCACCCCTATATACAAAAACTGATGACATGAACAAATATAAGTGTGTCTCACTGTCTCCAATTATACATATCGGGCTCATAGCAATGTTGTTGGGCTTTGTCCGTGACCAGTGCTAGCCAATTCCCTGACCTCCGCAAGACATACATGCTTACAACATATCCGTAGGAGACCGAACAATGGATGGTTTTGGGATTAACCACTGAAAGACCAATGTACTATTTTCCTTTTTTACATGGTTACCTAATAAATTAGAATATTGATGCGTATCACGCACAAACTTGTAAATTTTGTACATGGTTGACCAAAACGATTTGCTATAGCCGGTTACACATTATTGAGCTGACGTGTCAACTTAGCTGGTCATGACGTGACATCTTACATGTTAAATGTACTTTTTTCTTTTGTACATGGTTGACCAATTTACTTTTTTTTTTAATTAATGTGTTCACCCACAAACTAATATGGATATTAGTAATACGGATACCAGGTGGGTATTATACATGATTGACCAAAACTTTTTATTATTATTTGAATTAATAATATGGATATTAGGTGTACATTATACTGATGACATGGATCTTAATGAACTACATTCTTCATAAAATACAGACTTGTTCTCCTGTTTTTTTAAATCAAATAACTAATAGATAAAACAGACGTGTCTGGTTGTTTATCTAGTGATGAAACAAACAGCGAGATGAAACATCCAACCACGTCTGTCTGTTTCATCCTGTGGTTGTTGAGTTAATAAAGATGAGACCACGTTTGTGTTTGGTGAAAAATGGTGGATTTTTAGAATCTATGACATCAGTATAATACAGACTAAATATCCATATTCTTAATGTTAATAATAAGAAAAACATTTTCACCATTTCTACCGGTTATAACAGGTATTTTTAGTCAACCATGTATAAAATTTACAAGTTTGTAGGTTATACACACCAGCATAAAAAGTTTATTGGGCAACCATGTACAATTAGATAAGTCTAGTTAACATGTAAGCTACTACGTCAGCTCAATAGAGTGTAACTGACTATAGCAGGTAGTTTTGACCAATTATGTATAAAATTTACAAGTTCGTGGATGATACACATCAATATTCTAATTTATTGGGCAACCAAGTATAAAAAGAAAAATACATTGATCTTCAGTAATTAATCCCATGGATTTTCTATAGTATGGTGTACGTTCACATTGCGTACCATGTCACTCCACTCTATAGCTGATTATGGGTGAAATTAAATTTGCAAACTCGATATAAGATGCTGGAATTGAATTCCTCAACATATTTCGACAAGTGTTTATTATGTGAATTGCCGATAGAGATGATCACTACAGCAGTGCAAAATTCAACAAATTATTGGTTGGTTGGTAATTAATTGGTGCTCCAAATTACTACATTTGACAAGAAAGGGACGACATCAAATTCTTTAAGAATCAAACCGTAATGAAATTCAACTTCAAAAGAAATTGAAGATACATGACGCTTAGAGTTCAGGCTTACTCTAAACTGGAACAAAATATTAGAGATACACGCGGATATGCATGCGGTATAGCTAGATGTGTATTTTGATTTGATTGTATATATATATGCAATTGGTTTTATGTTCGGGTAAGCTATTGGTCTTGTTGGAATAGGCCTATGAAAATACAATTATACAAACACCCGATTTCACCCATTTAATCGATGGACATGAGACAAATATAGCAACTTTTTTGTACAACTTTTCTTCAGCATGGTCTTCAACTCCTTTTTTTTTTTAACAGTCAATAAAATCAATTACGAGTACTATTTTAAAATATACCAACAAATCGTTAGTGGCCATAATCATCTAATACAAGCACCAATTTGCAACAAAAAGAAAAAACACCAAAGAAATATACCAAATAACTTAAAACATTTGAAAGTTAAACTGACACCCAGTTAATTTTCCTATGTAAAGTTTGTGCGAAATCTATCATGAAACCATATAGCTAACACATGTGAAGTAAAAACGTACAGTAACATTTTTGTTACTATAAAAATACTGTAGAAACTTGGCCCATTTGAATTAATAAAGTCATAGTCCAATTAGGCAATTATAGCTAGCTAGTGACAAACTGATAATAAACAAAGCAAATGTAAAGATAGATTGATTGATAAGGAAGCAATGAAAATATAGAGATTAGATTGGAGATAGATGCCGGCGGTTGCGCGTGAGTCAAGGTAAATCAAGTGGGTCGGCAGTTGGGACTTCCCACTCAAATAATAAGAAACGAATTTAAAGAAAAAAGAGCAAAAGAACATGGGACTTAAGGTATAGGATAATGACGCCTAATAAGTATGATCCCAATCAAACCTTTTATTGTCTTTTACGAGTATTTGCTTACTTTTCATTATAATAGCTAATCTTATACACTAGTTGATTAGATCTATATATACCTTACATTTATATTAAATACTAGATCTAGGTTTCTTTATACATTAGACATGAACACATTTACTTTTGTGTATCTAAACGTGATAAGATGCATAAACAAACATGCAACAATTTACTATAAAGGTGAAAAGGGGTATAGATGGATCAAGAGTTTTTTTCCAAATTAGTGTAGTGGGAAAACTTATTTACCAAATTAGTATAGTTTCAATAATATTTACCGTTTTAGTATAAAACATAATTAAACATTATATTTATATTTATTAAATATAATAAATAAAGATATGTTAGTATACAACTTAATTAAACATTAAATTAGGTGGGTTGGTCAGGGGTATTTTCTAAATCTATTATGTGGGTCTCGAAGGTGAGTTTTCCCCAATGTCTCGGGTTCGAATTTTGGGTTTCTCATATCAAGGTATTTTCCATAAAGAGGGGGTTGGAGGTCCAACAATTTGTTGGTTAAAATTGTCTTCAGTACGTCTGAATCAAAACTAACTTTATAAAAAAAAAGTGTTGATAAATATACAAAAAATCACTAACAAAGAAATAGTAAAATATAATGGTATTTCTGTTGAAACTATAGAATAAATGATAAATCAAATGCGGATCGTCAAATTAATGGAAAAGACATTTCTAGAGAGGATGTCATCCAATTGAGAATAACATCTCTGATTAACTACCAAATAATTGCTTTTAGCTTTAGCTATTATCCTATTTATCTCAGATTATTAAACTAATTGGCATATAATAATATCAAATTAGATCGATATTATAGAGCATAAATTTTTAGTGTTTGGAACATACTTGATCGATTTGTATTCACGTGTCATCGTAAATGCCGATATTTTTGTCTTTGTAGTGTTGTTTCATCTTCATAAAACTCATAGTATCGATTTTGTGTTTTCCTAATTAATCAATGTGCATGGTTGTATTTTTTATACCCAATCTTTATTGAAAGAAAAAATGAACGTGAATACAATCGAACAACAGGTGTTATCAACATATCTTTATTTATTATATTTAATAGATATAAATATAATGTTTAATTATGTTTTATACTAAAATGGTAAATATTATTGAAACTATACTAGTTTGGTAAATAAGTTTTCCCACTACACTATTTTGGTAAAAAACTCGACGGATCAAAGTTAAGTTCCAAATGTATTGAGAGGGCTAATAATTGCATTTTGGAACTTGATATTATGTTTTCAAAAATTAACTATTATACCCGATCCTTTATTTCTGATTATTTAAATTATGTATATACAATAATTAGATAATTCATTTAAACCGGAATTTCAAACAATCCTTCTGGTACACTTATCCTTAAGAGTATGTTTAGTTGGGTGAAATAAGTCTAGAGAAATGAAATTAAAGTTACTTCCTTTGTTTGGTAGCTTATCGAAATGAGAACACGGAAGAATGAGATTTCTCAGGAAATGATCCCTTTACATTTTTATTTCCATCCAACTTGTAAGGAAATGAATTTTTACACATGAATTTCTCCGTGTCTTATGTCTGAGAAATGAGAAAGAAATTAAAAAAAGATGGGTATAAATTATATGACTACACGTGCAAGTCACATTCCACACCACTAAACGAAAAAATCTACCTTTCTCTCTTTTGTATACAGTTTTCCCATATCAAATCAAAAACCTTAATTACCAAAAAAAAACCCTCTAATTTAAGATCCATCAGCCATGTCATACAACACATGTTCACCGGATCAATTAGAGTATCATATGATGGAGTTTGTGGTCGTCAATACAAAATTCATACCGAGATCTCAACATTCCAGCAAGATTTTTATACACACTTGCTGGAGTATGTATACCGAAATCGGTTACCTCGATAGCGGAGCAACAAAGACCTAACCCATTATTTGAGAAACTGCTACCTCGGGTTACCATTAGCAAGCAAAGAATTTGAATTTATCGAATTTAAGAACCTGAAATTGAATAGGATGTTAATTAACAGTGGACAATAAGGTGGTGAAATAGAAAAAGACGGTGTATTATTGATTTGTTATATGCAGGTTGAAGTGGAATAGTTGTATTTTGTTAAATAGATTGTATATGCAGCTCATTACCTATTTTAGGATTCTACAAAAATAGTTTATTTTTCATTTCTCAGATTTTCTTACCAAACGCAAGAAATGATTTTAGTTCATTTCTCGTATCAATATCTCTATCATTACCAAACGAAGGAGTTCATTGAATTTCCCAGTCAATTTTATTTCTTTCAGTTTCATTTTTCTGTACATTTCATTTCTCTGAATTTCTCGTTATCAAATGTGCCCTAAATATTTACAACCATACAAATCATTTTATACAAATATTAATAATTTTAACATTAAAAAGAAACGAGATGCAAAACAAAAAACGAATCACCACCACCACCTTTCGTTTCGTCGCCACTCATCACAAATTACAAATTGTTTGTTTATGTTGTACTGTAAGAGTGTAAGTGGTAAAATGCGAGAAACACAGATAATAGCAAGAACTTGAAGTTTCATGCTAGTGACAAAATGTTAATATGTATTGTTAAGATTTTTTTAATGAAGAAAGAAAAGAAATAGGAAGGGAAAATTTATAAAATGCATTCTTAATATTTTTTAAAAGGTGAAAAGGAGAGGGGAGAGGAGGAAAAGGAGGAGAATGTATAAATTATTTTAGCATTTTTCCACTCGAAATTGGACTGATTTATTTCCTTCCCTTTCCTTTTATTTCTTCATTAACCAAAACTAAAGAATACTAATAGATCGATACGATAAGTTGTATGATACAATCTTACAGAAATCTTTTTTTATATACTCATTAATTTCTGTCTTCTATATTTTGTAACTTAATACGAGTAGTATTTTTCGTTATTGTCGGATAGTTTTGATATATGTGTTTGGCTAATAATGGATTGGTTTTTTTGCTTCATATTTCCGCAAAAATGAGATTCTTTTTATGCTTAATTTCCGCCGAAAGTGAAAGCAAAGATACACTACACTACTACACACCACAACATACTCACAAAAACACACACACACACGTGACACGTCATTTTCCATATATGTGGTGTACTCGCTGATTAGGATCCCATGTCCTAATCCTAATCATCCACAATCTTTCCTTTCTTCACACGGTTCTAAGGTTCCCTTTACATATCTTCTTATTTGCATATCAAAGTTTCAGGTGATTTGGATCATGTGTAAAATGATGTTTTATATATGCAAGATTTGAAGATTGCATAAACTAAATTAAATTAGTTTAGACATACCATGGTTATGAAAAAGATTATTACGATCATAAACAAATGTTTATGTTATATAAAAATCTTGTAAAGTAATAAGTTATCAAATTCCGGTTATTGAAGACAAACTACAAACGAACCGATACGAATCAATTTAACGCATTTGACGTCTAGAAAATCTAAGATGAGTTGCTAGAGTTGCTCTTGAAGAATGACCAACTAAAAGATTTAAAATGAGGTTTATTTTTTTCATAAGTTGATAAAAGTAAATAACGTTTGTAAACGATTGGTAAATCATATTTGACTATTTGAAAATTTATGAACTATGATTTCATGAAGATAAAGTTACCATATTACGGAGTACATAGGTAGGAAACTATGTCGCAAGACAAATAAAATAATTTCATTGGTCAACGTCTACTAATTAATATATTAAAAGGTTTGGACACAATCATAATATTACTATTACTAGCGTGATGTTCAATTTATCAGTTTAGACAAACATGCTTTTAATTACAATTATTAGATTAGAATATTAGATAGTTATAAGAAAATCCATGTAGGTTGATTACTAACATCGTGTATAAATATATATTATTGTACGATTTACAAATATTTAAATAAATGATAGTAAATACTATTATATTTTTGTGGCGCCTATTCAAATTTTGTTACTGTTTTATTTAATTATTAAAGGCTGCTTTCGTATATTTTGTGTAAAAATGAAAATCATGTAACTAATAATAACTAGTACTAAATTATTCGTATAAATGCTCAAGTGTTCATCAATAATAATTGTCATCTCTTGTTGGAGGTCGTTTTTAAAGAAAATTCTTTACCGCTGGACAAAAGTATGAGGGTCGACACTTTTATCAATGGTGTTGTATTCTCAATTACTTGTATTTCATAAACAAATGACATAACATTACATCTTTTACATATTTGATTCATGATTCCAATTAATATTGAAAGTGCAAAATCTTGGCAAATAATTAGACAAAGATTTGTGGAAGCAAACGATCATGTTCACTTCGAATCATGATTCCAAATTGTGTCCAAAAGAAGGGTATTTGATGGGGACTCAAATTTCCACATGGGTTGGTGTTTGTTGTTGATAGTAGATCTAGATCATCCAATCAAGGCTGTGGTGGACTTTGGAAAGAGTTGTTATAAGCACAACAATGGTCCCCTATCAATACGAGTCTTGTTATAATCACCCTCGATTATTTTAAAATGATGAAAGCGACACTTAAATTTGCAAATGTTTATATCTTCATCCCGTCCTCTATTATTGGTAGTATCCATTCGATTATCTTTTGCTCAATTTAACATCATCTAGCATTAAGCCATGAGTGATTAAGTTTGTATGGTTCACGTTTACTTTGTTGGCAAAAATATGCACTTGACGTTTGTTTTGACCACACTGAAAGTATACCTGCGTGATCTCTAAACCAATTGATGCAAAAATGTAAGATCAATAACAACATTACAAGCTATAATATGTTAGATAATATTGAAAATAAGCTCAATGTACGTCTGGTTAAATTGGGATCAATGAGTTCTCGTCAACAATAATTTTATTTCACAACTCCAAGAACAACTGTGTACATGTTTTTAATATCTAATCATAGTTTACAAAGTGATATAAATATCCATTGTGTAGTCTAAATTATGAATTCCACATAGGATATTGCAGGATCAATAATTATAAACTAAAATCTAGTACTTTTGACTTACTACAATGGTCCGATCAACTGTATACATATTTGAAGGCCAATTTCTCAAACTACATATTACAAATTAAAGTCAATTCACATTGAACCTTAACATTGACACAATATATATAATGATTTAGGTAGGTCAACAACATACAATCTTGAAGGTCAAATAGCTAGGTTGGGAACCACTCATCTCTTATTGATGCAATCCAATGATTGGATTTGCGAATTTGGAGAATCAAAACTTGAAAGGGTCGGTCTAATACTATTATTGTTATTATTCATTTAATAATTTTAAATTATTTAGGACAAATAGTGGATAAAGTGTCTAGATCGTTATTTGAATCCATACTGGTTTTAACTGATAAATATTTCAAGCATGAATTAATGGTTGCTAGAAATGAAAGTTACACGACAATCAGCTGTGCAAATATAACCATAGAATTTGTATTACGAATTGTATTACTCGTAAATAAATACAGTACGCGAACATACCCGCCATTCATCCATTTAAAATGTCGCATACTCAACTTAAGCATTTTGCAAACTGTGTACATGACTCGATCAGCACAATCTCAAGTGAACTCGTGTAAATTTACTATTTTACTACTATAGGACTTTGACAACTAATACGGAGAGGGAACTGAGAAGTCAAACTATCTTCACAAATAACAACAGTTAACAAAATATGAATAATAAAGAATAGTACGGAGCATATCTTATTCAATGACAAAACAATCGTCTAATGCCTCTATTTATAAGAGGATGAAAAATAGGCTCCAAGTAATTACCATAATAATATCTAAATAAAAAAAATACTAATCTAATGAAAATAGAAAAATAAATATGACAAATTGGAAACTCAAATCTTGACTCATTAGTGTCCCACGTCAACAACTTACATCTTATGAGGTAAATTTACTTTTAATCACAGTAGCGATCGAACAAAAAGTAATGACTTTAGAACTACTATAGGTTTGGTTTGCTATTTGCCTTGTGAGGAAGAAATTGTAAAAAAGCAGAATAAAAAAGAAAACAATTAGGAAAAGTGAAGGAAGGCATTGAACATGCTGGCTTGATTTGCGCAAACAATGGATGCGTGTATTCGGTGTCTTATTGTCTTTATTATTATGTTTATTGAAATTGAATATCCTTATTATTATTCTTTACGTTCATAAATTATTACTACATATTATAATGTATTACTAACCATTAAAAAGAAACCAATTAATTGGTTTGCTGTCCAATCCAACATGTTTTGTGGGACATAACCACATTCTACACGCCCAACCTAGCGAGATGTATGGGTTGTTCACTACTTGTTTCAAAGAAAAAATCTCAAATTGTTAATTAAGCAATTGTATTTGTATCGGCTGACAGGCTGGTGATTCACTCATATATACCCAAAAAAACTCTTTGAGACTACCCATGGGCTCTAACGAATAAAAAACAAAGACATAATCGTGCGTCATCAAACTAATGGACCAACCGAAAACAAAATTCCAATGATGTCGTTAATACTAATTAAGGATTAACTTTCAATTAATGTATACTTACTCAACCAATCATGCATATATACGCGAGATAACTGTCGGCATTGTTGAAACCCAACTACCAATAGTTGAATTCATGACGGTTTTTACTAAATTTAGTATTACTACTTCAACTCAAAATATATACGAGAAACTCATAATTTCATATTCATCCCATTCCAGGGAAATACGACATACAGTACTGACTTTCATACATTTAGTAGTGTGGAGCGCATGTGGCAATCTCTAACCACATTACGTATGTTGCCATATATAATAAAGACCAATCAGATGGAAAAGCTAAACGGATTAGTAGAAGATAGGCTCGCCCAATAAAGCCGGTTCCAAAAAAACCAGTCCGGATAAACCTAAATCGGGACCTGAAAAAACCAGTTTCTCAAGAACTGATCATTTGGAACCGGTACCACTTTTGGATAAAAAATCAATTCCTTACCGGTTTCAAAGTGGTTTGGTTCAAAAAATCTGGTCAAACGTTGACCAAGGACCGGTTCCAGTTAACATTGACAGAACACGGTTCCGATTCCGGTGCCTAAAAAAAAAACCGGTCTGGCCACGTCTAGTAGAAGTGCACAGGCACAATAACTTTTTGTAGCGATATGTCTTTGACAATTTTTTCTTTTTGCAAGGCAAATATGCCTTTTACCTAACAATATCTAATGTTCAAAAATTATTCAAGATGTATTTATTCGCAAAATAACTCAAAAAGTATTTATCTAATATAGAACTACTCGTATATAATTATAAAAGTTTAACTTAAATTTATAGACCTTTACTAGTAGTAGACTAGCAGTCCATATCTGCATGACCCATAGTATAATATAAGGCCCAAATGACTAGCCTAAAGCCCTAAACGATGCCAAACGTCTTTATAAGGCCCTTCAGCCTATTGTCAGAATTATAAACGTTCTTTTTTTTATTATTCTTTTTTTTTCTTCCCGAATGGCAGAGAATTATAGACATTCTTATCGAAGTTTCTGCAATAAATCACATATAAATGCTTGTATTAAATTATAAAATTTTGTTTTTTTCTTCAATTTTTATCTTTAATGACACTTTATCTTATTCGATCCAATTCATTAATCGCACAAATCTAGATGGGTCATCCAAAGGTCAAAAATCTTACCAAACACCAACCTTTTTTGTAAATAACAGTTTTTATCTATGTATCTTCGTACCTTCAAACGTTTTCATATATACAAAAATTTTATAACTAAAAAGATAAAGTGTGTAAGAAAAGATAGACCACGAGAGTCAATGGCAAATATTTGATAATTATAGAGGCTCAAGTTCAAATACTAAGAACAAAAAGGTATACCTTTGTGACTACAGAGTTTCGCCCAGGACGACTCCGGGTTATCCGTTAAGCAGGTGGTCATTCTTAAATTAATCGGCTTACAAAACGAGGTTTACAGTATTAAAAAAAATAGTATTTTGAATATTCAAAACTTACTATTTAGGGTAAGTAGAAGGGAAGTCTCTGGTCTCACACTCTCACGTATTGTATTGGTATCAAAAGCGCACACCCCATATAACTCACGCCTGTTAAGTCATCCTCCTCACACATGGATCACAAAATATAATTTTTCTGTTCGCTTTTGGAAAAGTTTTGAACTTGTAAATTTAGTCTTAATCCGTGAGCCCATATGATTATATAATGACGGTACCATTAACATACAACATGCTAAAGCTTTTATGCTATCAAGTATTATCCGCTAGATAACAAAGGAAAATAACAATAAGTATAATATTAAAGTTTTGTGCTTTGCGAATTGTCTTTATTTTTGGATTTTAACGTTAGAGAAGGTATTTTTTGTTGTGCGGCGAATCGCATAGTATTGGGATTACAGTTAAGAGTCGACTCAAAATGAAAGTTAGTAAGTCTGAGGAGACAGGGTTCAATACTATTGATCGTTGTACCTTCGGACGGATTAGTAGGGGGTTTTCCCCCATCGGGTATTTAAAATAGGCATTTTTCCTTTGAGGGAGCTCTCTAACGCGGACCCGGTTAAGACAACGTATGTTAGACCTCCCGCTGTTGAATCACGACACGAAGTTCTCAAGCGAAATTCACTTAAAAAAGAAAGAAAGAAAGTAAAACTAGGACTAATTATGCAATAGGGCTTTGCTCATTTGATATGAAAACCAATGATAGACATTAGATAGATAGGAGATCTGTGAGACCACGCTTTGATCTTAAAAAAAGTAAACGGTTTTGCAGATAATAATGTTTATTAGAAATAAGTTTTGACTTCGTTCGGTCATAGGGTCGACTGTTCAGTGTTTAAAAAACATGATTGTACCGTATGTTTAAGTTCAACTAGAACGAAAGTGAAAACGTATTCTTTGCCTATAATTAAGAAAACATACATATCAGTACTTAAGGATAAATTAAAAAGTTTATCCCCTTCATCTCTCACCATCATAGATAGTGGTTATTTGCTTATCCTTACAATAATGACTCATATATTAGTGTTTAGATAATGACTTATATCATTAATAACTAACCTTTTGCAATTTGAGAAGTAAAATTACATAGGCTTGCCTCGAAATATAACACCAATAAATCCAAAGGCCGAAACCAGATCCCAACTTGCCGAACAGAGAATAAATAATATTCCAAACATCAAATACATAGATCTCGTGTAACACAGATATCGATCATATCTATTTATGCCATATATATATAACACTACCATCAACATACAAAAAGCAAGCCTAGTACTCGAGGAACTCAAAAGACACAATTAATCTAAAATGGTTCAAAATGAAGAAGTATGTGTGGTTATGGTGCCTTTTATAGCACAAGGCCATCTCAACCAGCTTCTCCATCTCTCCCGCCTTATCTCCGCCTACAACATCCCTGTCCACTTCGTTTGCGCCACGAGCCACGCCCGCCAAGCCAAGGTTCGTGTCCACGGTTGGGACCCACTCGCGGTCGCCAACATCCATTTCCACGATTTCCTCATACCATCTTTCCCTAACCCTCCACCAAACCCGAAGGCCACCATTCGGTTCCCTAACCATCTAATGCCATCGTTTAAAGCCGTCATGCACTTACGTGAGCCTTTCCAGAAGCTATTAACCGAGCTCTCAAAGACCATGAAACGAGTTGTTATCGTGCATGATTACTTGATGAGTTCGGTCGTTCAAGACTTTGATTCGGTCCCTAATTCTGAGGTTTATATGTTTCAAGGATGTTCGGCTTTTACGGCTTTTTGGTACCATTGGGAGGAAAAACAAGCTCTAAAACTTGATGAAGAAACCGAATCCTTGTGGAAGAATGTTCCTTCACTAGAAGACTGTTTCAGTGATGAGTTTGTCGAGATACTTGATTCAGAAGATTCGTCTTTTAAGAAGATTAGCTCGGGTACTCTTTATGACACGAGCAGAGTGTTTGAAGAAAAATATTTGGAGTTACTCAAAAACGAAGAGGTCGGGTCAGGTACGACTAAGAATTGGGCTATTGGTCCGTTTAATCCTGTCGTGATAAAGTGTAATAAAAAAGATTCTAGTACTACTACTGAATATATGAAGTTATTTAACTGGCTTGATAAACAAGAGCCGAATTCTGTTATTTATGTATCGTTTGGAACCACGGTTTCATTATCAGATGAAGAAGCAAAAGCGTTTGCTATTGGGTTGGAAGAGAGTGGTCATAAGTTCATATGGGTGGTGAGGGAAGCCGATAAAGCTGATATTTTTGACGGAAGTGAAAACCGGAAAGTTGAGTTGCCGGAAGGGTATGAAGAGAGGGTGGAAAGGAAGGGGGTTGGGATGGTGGTGAGGGGTTGGGCACCACAGCTTGAGATATTGGGCCACCTGTCAACAGGTGGGTTTATGAGTCATTGTGGGTGGAATTCATGTACAGAGGGAATCAGCATGGGGGTGCCAATAGCTACATGGCCCATGCATTCGGATCAACCAAGGAACTCTATGTTGATCACGGATGTGCTTGGAACTGGGATACATGCGAGGGAGTGGAGGCGGAGACATGAGATGGTGACAGCGTCATTGGTTGCAGAGGCGGTTAGACGATTGATGGCATCACAAGAGGGGCATCAGGTTAGAAAGACCGCAGCGGAGCTTGGTGTCGCAGTACGACTATCCGTGGAAGAAGGTGGTGTTATGCGGAAGGAATTGGATGCATTCGTAGCGGAAATCACAAAGTAATAGTATCGTTGAACTTAAGGTTCTTCAATAAAATATATACCGCGCATTATTACACATTTGCCTTTGTCTAAAACATATCGTGTTCAGGTATTTATAGGTTTTAGCGTTTCAATAAACTCATAAGTTTCTAGTATTAATTATAAGATCATATAATTCAGTAATTGCAATGCAATTGTTTTCTCTCATTGTCATATCATTCAACATCGGTAGCAACGTTAAGACATTACTTAGAATTATCAGACCTTGTTTATTGAACAATACTAAATATAAAATTTTGATATGTATAATAGAGTTTTTGATAACTGGATACACAAAATCACAAATGATAAAACAAGAATCAATAAATCCTCATTTACCTTTTCCTATTTATTATTTATTACTTTTTATATATACATAAAACTTGGATTGGGCTGTGCCAAGCCAAAAAAACTTGCTTAGTATAAAGCTTAAACCATCTTTTGCACCGGGTGTCGCAAAGGCCAAAGTGAGTAGGGGTTCACAGTGAGGGTCGTCCAAGATGAAAGATTTTTTTTCTTTTTTCGTTAACAGATGCAAAATATACATTTTAACATAAAACCAACCATTTGTAAACCACAACAGCTATATGCAACTGGTTTTTCCACCTTAAAACTCTATAAACAGTAAACACATTTGTGGAATTGGACACTGTTAAAACACTTTTTTAAAAACCAACGCTTAAGAACAATTTTAAAAACGATTGTTCCCTTCTCAAATTAATATCATCAACTTAAAAAAGGACACGAATACATAGTGTCATCCTGGTTACAATGAAACCCAAAATGTGATCCCCACGCCCCAATCAGTATGAGCTAAGCAGTCTCACCAGATTCAAGGAACCACTTCGAAAGTTCTTAATTAGACAGAGAGAGTAGAGTTCAACAAGTAACGATTCCCCGAGCTAATTCAGACCCTACCTAATAGGCTGGGGTCAATGAACATTTGATTGATGATTAAAAAATAATTCTTGCACCATGTCAATTGTATTATGTTTTCTTCTCACTGTATTTATACCAAAACACCTCGTTTCTATCTTGAAGAAACTTGAGCTATTTATGGGCTAGAGAGGTTCTTAAGATCCTCTTCTTGAGCATACCAAGCTGGTATTATTTTTGACAAATGAGGATACAGATCCTTGAATGAGTTCCTTATAGTCCCTTCTGCAACGCCTGTTGCTAGAGATACATCTGCAACAAATTCTCACTTTATGTCAAGTTCAGGTATTAAACATGCTTGAATGACACATAAAAACTGAACCTCCAAATGTTTAAGTACCTGATAATGCTACTTATTTAATAAAGAATAATAGGATATACGGATTTGTTTATCAAAGTTCTCAGATTTCGACATTAAATTATACCCATCAATGATATGCTCGACAAATCAATATTGTGCAGAAGGGTGGTCGATGATAATGTTCTAGGATCGGTTTCAAGAAAGGTACTCTACTATATGCAAATGTAACAGTTTAGTCACAGTTTATGTCGATTATTCAGCAGATGGAAGAAGTTTACCTTTGAGAGGTTTCTTATCATCAGAAAGTTGAGTTACTATGTAAATAACAGCTGCAGCAATTGAGATTGGGCTTCTCCTGCAACAACATAACAAATGTATATGGTTATACACTTGTACATGGTTCAATTTGACAAAACTTCAGATTAGAGTATCACAATTATCTATAAATGCAAGATACACTTTTGTGGATTCAGACTAAGAAGCTTAATCAAACAGCCGTTTAATAAAAATAAATAAATATATAAAAGAATAGCAGTTTAATAAGGCCGTGCATTATTATAAAAAAAACAAAAGGTGAGAAGCTAGAGCTGATGATAAGTTCATGAGTTCATCATAGAGTGGAAAAAAGGAAAAAGAAGAGTCTGCAAACTTTTAATGAAGGCAACATACAAAAAAAAAAAGAACATGAAATAACAAAGCAGGCATACTTGATCATGCAACTGAAGTTTGAAGAGGCCAACATTAGGAGAGCAGAATTACCTTATATCAAACTCTTCTGACTTCTTGACAGATTCCTGAGCCGCTTTGACAGTCTGGTTAGTCATACCAAGATTGGAACAAAAGCGCCTCTATCATTTCAAATGAGATCAATCATTAGTCAAACATCCCAAAAGAAAACCTTTCTTCCACAATTCAATCTCACGAAACAAGATAAATCACAACCACTCTTGTAAAGTATAAACTGATACTTTATGAAAAAAAATGAAACTGACCATGAAATCACCAGCGTGTATAGTCCCCATTTCGACTGATTGACCCATTTCAAGCTCAAGTTGCTTCACAATGTATTCTTTTGCCCGGCCAATTTCCTTTTTAGTAGCTCCATTGGCAACAGAACAGATTTCTATTTGAACACATGTTCAAGGAAATCTAGTTCATATACAGACAAGAGAGAGACCATCAATCAAGCATAAACAAAGGTAAAGTACCCTTTACAGTGCGTGGCTTGTCTTCCTGACGACAGGCAATGTAAAGACAAGCCGCCAATATCGCATCCTGATTTCTTCCTCGACTTGACTTTTGATCCTCTACCTTCTTGAATATCTCATTAGCACGATCCTATAAAACAAAACCCATTAAGTGACAAATAAAAGATAAAACATCAAGAAGCCAAGAGCATGAATGAAAGACATGGCTTTAAACGTTACCTTGATTGTCGCAACAAGACCCAACCTGAATGACAAATTAAATGCATCAGAACAAACTTTAACTCCAAACAGCTAAGCTATGAGTTCATACAAGAATATTCAAACATGGATGGTACCATTTAGTGAACGTTTTTTTTTCGAAAAACTGAACTAGAAATTATATATTGCACAGCTGATTTTTTTTTTAACTTTCTTGAGAATGAAACAGAACAATGAACGGATGAAAATCATAGTAATTTATATATAGCCATCCTTTTAAGACATCCTTTTAAGACATGAAAGCTGAAGCATATACGTATTTTTTATTTATTTCACTCACAATGATATATAATGAGTAATTTACATAGAAATAGAACTCACACGCGCAACAAGCTACGTGGCCACTCCTTTTTGTCTAGCATATTTAGAAAACATGATTTCTCATCATGTCCGAATTTCATTACAATTACTAAATTACATAATTTTTAACAGAAAATCCATCTACAGATACATTAATCAATTCCTAATTCAACCAAACCCTAATTCCCCAAAATTCCAAATAAACGTATTAATCAAAATACAGTTAATTAGGGTTAGGGTTATAACCTATCAGACATAGTAGCGATAGTTTTAAAAGCCAAAATCAAGGAACGGTCAGGATTAGATCCACGGTTCTGCCAGCGACCAAGGGAAGAAGACAAAAAATCGCTGGTAACGCCGTTAGGTTTAGAAATAACGGTGGATAAACCGCCGTCATTAAGGAGAACATTAGTAGGGCCACCGACACGGACAGGATCGTTATCTCCGGATTCGTTAGCGAAAGTACGCCACTCGGAAGTTTCGTCGATGGAGTGGGATTCGAGAACGAGGCCGCACTCGAAACAGACGGTGTCTCCGGCTGAATGATCGAACACAACCTCTGTGCTGCGTTTACAGTCTGAACAATATGTGTCCATCTTTGTCGTTTTAGGGTTTTTTCTCAACGATATTATGTGTCTGATGTAAAACGATGTTCGTACGGTATAATTCGAGAGAATCAGAGGAGAGTATTTGGTAGGAAAGTTTGTGATGATTTGGAGGGTAGGTGTTTGGAATGCGCATATATAAAGAGATTGGTTTGGGCTATTGACCAAAAAGTTTGGTTTCGGCCCAACAATAGTAACAAAATTTTCCACATAGAATATTGAATTTTATTATTATTTTTCATCTATACTTACATACAATTTAATAAAAAAAATAACTAGGTTGAAAGTTATATAGAAAAATTGTCTAAAATCTCCTTGTTGCCCTCACTACTAACAGTTGTCTCCATCATTACATTGTTGTCGTCACGATCACCGTCATATTACACAAGATATCGCGTTAGTTACTTAGTTATATCAAAGGTAATATATATTACATGGAAAGGAAATTGTTGGACGATTAAAAACTAAGACAAAAGTTATCCTGATTAATAAAGCAAATACATTAGTAGGATCATAAAAAATTTAAAACTCTTTAATTAATAAATTTAATAAATTAGTAACCGTTATTAATATTAGATAGATAAAAAAAATGACAAATATGCTTTAGCTAAATTGGCTAGATTGTTTGTCTTTCTATTTCATTCGTCAATCGTCACAATAGCTTTGGGTTCGAATCAAACCGGATGCAACACTTGCTTTTATTATTTGAAAAGAAAACTAAATTATGTTAAGATGACACTAGGCGAATGACATGACATATGAGAATGAGATGACATATGTGAACAAAATTTTAGTCATATAAAATTGACACGTAAGATAAAAGCTAATTTGACGAGTAAAAGGTCATGCTACATGTGATCAACCATATTCTTTATTTTCTTAGATGTGGGTACATTAAAGTATAATTGCATATTAAAAAATACAGTAATAATTTTAGGTTTACAAAAATTTTATTTATAGACAAAACTTTAATCAATTAAATAATGTCCATATATATTTAAAAAATTTTTTTTTGTTAATTGGACTACTTCATATATCATATGTGTTCATAAAAATTTGGTTGTAAAATGTTTGCCAACTTAGCATTGCTCGAAAAAAGTGATTCGGACCTTGGGTTTTCGGAAAGAAAATTGAACATATATTTAGTTACTTACTACCTTAAATAGATAAAATTCAAATAATACACCCCTCATTTAGAATCAGATCATATGTTACTTTGCTTCACAAACCCGTTTCCATGGCTTTGTCATGCATTTAGTCGGATTTGAGCTCCAATACTAAAATGTATGTCACTCAAAGCATATATAACAAGGAAATCGAGTTTATTTAACTTAAGGTTCGATTGACATCATGCATAGAGTTTGATGTGAATCCAATCCAACTAGAGATTTAGTAAACTCGAATTTGGCATTTACATATTTTGACGCATTTTATTGTTCAAACTCCAATACAGATAAATATGATAAAAGTTTGTCTCATTTGCAAAACCACTTGCCACAAAATATACTTCCAAGTCTTAAGATAGGAGCAAACTGCAAATGAAATGAAATGAAGCAAACTTTCACAAGGCAGAAAGTAAATCAATCAAATGAATTATTGATAATGTGGAAAACCAAAGATTATGTGCGACCAATTTTTGTACATTATACTGCAACTAAAACTAATAATGCCGAACTGAAAGATTGACAATTTTTTTGTATTCTAAGCGAAAGTCAATACTAATGCTTCGAGTCAAAGCCATCAAAGTTTCTTTTCTTAACTCAGCCCCCAAGTTTACATCCACTTTGTCTTGCTTGTACGGTTGGGTGGTGGAGGCGTTTTTGCATTCCTGTTTTTATCCACACCTAAACAAAAGCAAATGAAAACCCATGTCGTAAACAAGTCAGATAAAGTTCAATGAATGATTAAAAAACAGTCAAGGTTTCAACAGATATGGACTTACAAGGGTCCACTTCTCCAGGTGAAGATCTCCTTGACCATCCGTCTGGTGGCTGAACCCCAGTTAATGACTGTCGTCTTGATGGCTTAGCACTGCTTAGAGGTGCCAATGATTGCATCTCATTTGCTGCTTTCTGTTGGATCCTGCAAAAGAGCAAAACATTATGAATTTGGTTTTCATGAAATAAGTTCAGACTCTGGAACTTTACTTTATTATCTTTTATACTCACCGTTTTTCTGAGCCATTAATCAGCTTCCCAATGGTCCGAATTGATTTTCTTATATGTGATGATTTCCCATTCGCTGTGCTTGTTCTAATTTCAGAAGAGATTATGATCTCGTTTCTGATGGACACTTGAGGAGGCTCAGGTGTTTTAGGTAGCAGCCTTCCATCTGGTTTCGGTTGCCTGTTTACAGAAGCAGAACTTGCTGGAATGGGACTCTTTGGAGGACATTTCTCAATGCTCAATCTTCGAGTACGGGGTGGAGTTCTTTCTAAAGTCATTGGTGTTGCTTTTTGTCTCTGTAATGGCGATTTTGCTTCCAGTTTGTTGGAATGTTGTGCACTTTGTGGCTCCTTTTCACCCAATTGTCTTTTCAGGGTCTCAATCTGTTCTTTAAGGTCCATGACTTCCCGGCTTTCTTTATTCGATCGAGCTGCACCAAGTTCAACAGTCGAGGCCCGTTGAGCAAACTTCAATGTACTAACAGTCTCCCCAAAAGAATCACCTTCTGGGCTCACATGAGCAAACATTAATGTCTTTGCATTTCCTCCTGCACATTTCATATAAAAAAATCCCTGATCAGAACCCATTTCTGTTAAAAATGTCAATTTACTTATTTCTTTCATTTGATACCTAAAGAATTCTGAAGTAGTAGTGTGAGTTTGCTGTTTCTGTATGGGATGTATGAGTTCTTCTGGGATAAGGCAGTAATCACATCTCCTAAACAAGAAAGTGACTTGTTTATGTACTGAGCTTCTTTAAGCCCATCCCCTGTGACTTCTGACTTGTCCACCCTTTCACTTCCTGCTAAGTCGACCAAATGAAGGCAGCTACGAAGGGTGCCTCCATTTACATCTTTTCCATGGACGTGTACAGTCAATATGCTGAAAAAATTACACCACATAACTCGTTATATATCTTTTTTGGTTAAAAGTATAAACGAAACTTCAACCCATTTACTTGTCAATCTTGGGTAGGCAAAAGAATACCATTTTCACATAACTATAACGGCCTTGCTTTGACCCATTATCAATGCTGCCCAATTTTCTACCTCTAGTTAGAAGATAAAGAAACACAAACCTGTGGGAACGGCTGCTTTGGTTATTCAGTGCAGTTGAACTAACTGCGCGATTTACTTGACCAGTTTTCATCAAGTTCAGAACATCGGCGGTAGAACTCACTGGGAGCATGGTTGCATCAGGAAGGCTCAATCCATTCTCAGCAGTGCAGCTACGGATCTCCAGTTTAGTGGTGGGTGCAGAATCACAAGTGAGAAGATCTCTTACTTGCTCATTGTAAATTTCCACCATTTGTACATAGAGCTCATATTTCACAACATCTCTTCTGCTATTCGAGAGATCAAAGAGATCATTCAGAGCTAAATAGTTGATTCCCAGTTCTTTTTCAGATGCACCAGTAGGTCCACACTAACAAATACAAACCAAATAAAATTAGAGCCACAAAGATTAACAGCAAAAATGGAAAAAAGATGTATGTATTTTACACACCATTGTATGCGTTTTTCCAGATCCCGTCTGCCCATATGCAAAAATGCACACATTATAACCATCCATAACAGATCTTATAAGTGGCTGGGTGTCTGCGAATACATCCTCTGATGAAAGAGCAAAATGTTAAAACTTAACGCTTTCATAGACGCTAGTAAATGTAATACAAAGTAATGAGGCATAAGTACCCTGAGTGGCGGTAGGACCAAAGATACGGTTAAACTGGAACAGCTTCTTTCCATCTTTAAGTGGTTTTGAGGGATCAAAAACGATTAAGGAGCCATCATCTCCAATAAAATCAATGACGTTTTTTGTGTCAGATCTAAATGCAGGTCGGATCCTGCAGTAAACTCGAATGTTTCCTGAAATGGAGGTAACTTTAATGTAAATACATAGTCTCAATTTTGATGATGCTAACAACCAAGTGATATACCTTTTAAGTCCTGAACCATGTTGTACAAGGTCCGGTTTTCTTTGACGACCTTATGATATCCCTGGGCAGCAGCGGATAACTCCTCTACTTGACTCTCTGAAACACCATTAGCAAAAATCAGCAAAATAATACATACTCTAATATTTTGGTAGCAAGTTGACTATTGAACATTTGTAAGTAGCTTAGCATACCCAAGTGTTTAAAATCGATTTGCAACTGTGCCTGCATATTTCCATACTCTGCTTTTGTCCTTGACAACAACGCTTTTAAGTTCTGTAGATAGATATTTAACAATGAGGCACTGGCGTAATATTATGCAATGATAATGTTACTAAGAACCAGAAAATAAGGCATACCATTAGCTCCCTTTCTTGAACTTGAAACATCTGCCAGTGTTTGCAATCAACAGATTGACAACACTGCAACAAAATTTGCAAGAACTCCGAATGAGCGTAATGTAGATTAACACAAGCTTTCTGTTACTATAATAACAATCTTTTAAATATAACAGAATACATGAAGTTACATACTTTTCCATTTTCAGTTGTGGATGAATTTAGAGGCGATGAAGCTGATGACCCCGTGATCGATCCACTTTTATCTTTTATTAAGTCTTTGATAGTAGGGGTCAACTGATTTCAAAAAGAAAATATTAATGGTAATGTTCATAGCATAACTATATAAATGATAGTTGGATACAGAATCTAATTTGAGTCATAGCATACTATATATGATACCTCAGGGAACTTGTACTTAAGCTGTTCTTCAAATGTACTCGAAAGTATCTTACGAAACAACTTGACAATATCCTATATAACAATCATTGCGTTTATCCGTTATAAGCTTATAATGCACAAAATTTTGTAACACCGTTTAGAAAAGTTGTAGAACGACAAAAGCATAAAAAGGGCAATAGTTATTACCGTATCTCCATTACGAAGAGAAGACAACAAGCTGCCGTCTAAGTTCTCTTTTGCATCAATCATACAATCTGCTAAGGCCTTGATTATAGAATCTAAATCATACAAAAACAAATACACTTTTATATCAACAATCAACCTAATCATTTTTGTGATAAAAAATCCATATAAAGTTATTGAAATAACCTAACTATGCATTTGATCACAAAACCATATTTTGTGACAATTTAAATGAAACATTATATAATTCTACCTTAACAATCTATAAATGAAAATGAAATCCTTTTTGAGATTCAATAAACCTAACTAGAATATTCATTTGATCAAAAACCATATATTCACATAAGTAAAAGAATAGTAAACCTTCATTTATTCGAGCATCAGGTTGAGTCGGCGACTGCTTTTCACAGTGGGTAGATACATCCAATTGCGTATTTGGGTCTACAAACAATGCGTCTTTAGGGTTCCTACCATTTGAACGAACACTCATTGGAGATCTCAAAGTATACTTAGAAGATGCATTCCCTTCTTTTTTCTGTTTCCTTTCATAGTATTCTTTAAGTCCCAATACGCAATCAACGATCTTAGTACACGAAGATCCCGTCTCCATGTTTTCCTAAAAAAGACTTAAGAGATCATTACAAATTTCATATATAAAATAAAATGAACCGAAAATCATTATATGAGTACCCTTTCGAATACAGAAGCTTCAAATACAGGCAACTTTAGTCCTTCAACCGCTTTCAAAAAGTTTCTAACATTCTCAAAGAACTGATAAGCAGGTAATGGCTGAGAATCCCATGTTAGGGTTTGTGAAGGACAAGTAGTAATCTTCACAACCTTCATCACAATTCGTCGAAAATACATACATTACTAATCAAAAATAAAAAAAACCTAAAAATGCTAATTAATGAAAACCTAGTTGTGCAGTAAGTTGTTATATGACTAATATACCTTTGGGACCGACCCAGGTTTAATTCTGTTAATAGCATCACAAAGAATCAACCCGTTTCTCAAACACGAAACAAATTCTTTCTCCGATGGTTGTTTCGGTATTCCTAACGGACCCACAATCGTTTCAAGCCATTCGGTTGCTTGATACCTTCTCCAAGCTACAAACATCCCAAAAAGATTCAAACTTTTTAATAAATTCAAGAAACCCAAATCAAGAAAACATTTATTTATATTTATATACTTTAATATAAAAAATATATAATCACAAAGATTGAAACTTTACCTGCTTCTTGGGCTTTTCTTGATGCCAAATTAAAATTCAGATCATGCCCATCTCTTGATACAATCACATCCATTAATTCTCGAAATCTTTAAGATTTTTTATAAATCAAAATTCAATCTTGTATAATTGGAAACAAAATCAGGAAAAATTGGATTCTTTGAGAGAATATTAGTGAGCAAAAGAGTGTTTTAATTTGTGTATCTTAAAAGAATTATGGTGTGATTTTTTGGTATTTTTTAGAATTAATATGCAGAGAAGACCGTTAGAGAGTATTCGAATTCAAAAGCGTGGGGTCGTGTTGAAATGGGGTGTAGTTCGTGGACGTTGATTTCGGACCACGATTTAGAGGTGGTGGGCAAATTCAACGGTTGTGATTGTATCTATTGTATGGGTGTTATTAAGGACGTTATTTTATGCACACAAGGCTAAACAACTTTTTGTTAATTTTAATCTTGATTATTTGCTAAAGGTTAACTTTTCAGTTTAGTATAAAAATTTATTTTGTAAACAATACAAATGGTTCAAATGAGTTGAAAGTTGTAAAGCATTTTCTAAGTTTAAATCACTTCTATGAAAAGAAATATATATATATATATCCCAATAATTATAAACCAACATCTTAAAGATTTTTTTAAATAGCAACAACCATTGGATGAAAAATAAAAATATATATTAGCCATTAGATTGATTTGATGATCTCATTTACCTTTTTTAGATTATCTATATATATTTACAATTTACTATTACTATTACTATCTTAAATCGCAAGTAATTAACTAATTATATACGAGTAATGTAATCTTAAAAAATATATAATTACGTCTAAATATATCTAACGATTTACATTCCCACTTTATTATTAATTTATTTATAAAATTACATATCCAATAGATGTTCAATCTACAAACATGATGATTTATTGCAAATATCATATCAGATGCTTTCAACTATATATGTTTTTCTTTTAAAAATTAGATGCTTTCAACTATATAGCAACATCTATATACCAAAACTGTAACTATATTTAATGCATAATGCAAATTAATAAGTTATAATATTTTTAATATGTATTGCAATATATCTAATTTGTATATTATAGATTTTAAACATGTGTCAAATACATGAATTTTACAACATTATCACTATAATAGAATATGGAACAAAAATATACTTATATGTTAAAATGTAAAAATACTTATAAAATACTGAAAGATTCAAATGTAAATACTGAATACTAAATAATATCAAAGCTAGATGATGTAGCAAAAAGTTTTTTATACAAACTTTTCTTGAGAAGCAATATTCTAACCTTAATCACACAATTGCCCAAGTTTTCATTGACGTTTTGCAAAAATATTAATTTTTTTCGTTAGCCATAATTCTCAAGAACAACTAAAATATTGATATAAATATTAATTCATATTAATCATTTATTCCAAATGTTGTAACCTCTCTAACTCTTAGTTATATTTTATTATTAGATAAATATTATGCAATAAAACATTATTTATTTTTAATTTGTGTCAAAGTGTAAATTGTTGATAAAAAACCAAAACGTGTAAATTAATTATTTATAAGTTGGGTTAAAGTGTAAATTGATGATAAAAAACCAAAAAAAAAATATATTAATTATTTTTAAATTGGGTTAAAGTGTAAATTGGTGATACAAACCAAAAAGTCTAATTAAATTTAGACATGTGTTGATTTAATTAATTTTGAGAAAATAATGGCTATGATTCGTCAATTGAGATTATGTCATTTACCTTTTAATATATTAAGATTAAGATTAAGATTATGATAGCTCACGATGCAATAGCATTCAAAAATAAACATTTTTTTAGATTACAGTCAGATACGAAGTTTTCTTTTCTTTTTATTGCTCACAATGTACTCTGGTTATTTTTCTGATCTACGTATTTATAGGTCTATGATGAAGATTGTACAAATCTATCAAATAATTACGATTAAGAAATAAACAAAACAAATTCAATGGAACCACGATGTTTACTATAATCATTAGTAAAAACAACAAGGGAGCTAAATTCATCTTAACGGAAATTCTTAATACACTATAATTATCTGAATTTTACATAATGTTAAAATATATGAGTAAAATTAGTTATATTTTACTATTAAACAAAACATACTATTGTTCTTATATTAGAAAAACTATGTTATTTTATACCTACCAAAAGACTAAGTTATTTTAAAAATTTTAAACTATAATATCATTGTAATATATTTTTATAATTATCATATATAATATATTATGAACATTTATTTAGAGACTGATGCATAGTTATAATGATCTTAGCTATTATAATGTATTTTGTTGTATTTTAAAACTGATGGGGTAATATTTATGACCTTGGTTATTGTATTGCTCTGTTATTTTATTTTATTAGATGAGATAGATAAATATAATAAAACTAAACTTAATAATTTGATGTTTAACTTTTTATAAATAAGAAGATAATATATTTTTTTGATAATATTGTTATTACACTAAATAAAATATTTTATCTATATTTTATTTGAAATCATCATTATAGGAAGATAACAAATATATGTATCTTAATATCATCTAAACCATCTAAAATAATAATAAAAACATTTTCAAGTTAAAGTTTTCTCATTTTTCAACAAGATTATTATTTATATTTAACTTTATATCATCATTATCATTGTATAAATTATAAATATATAATGTACATATACGTACCAACCGTCTTTGATACAAATATATTTTGTATCATCATATGTATACATGTTTTATTTATGGGTAATGATATATATGCTTAAAACATAGGTCTAACGATATACCTAACACATTTTTATAACTAAAAGCATAATAACTTTATCCCGCGTATTACGCGGGAAAATAATCTAGTATCTATAATATAACTAAAAGAGGGGGTTGAGGGTACACTTGGCACCCATAATCCCCCTCTTTGAGCTTATTACTCTCCTCTCATTAATCCTCTATTTTTTATAATTTATTTTATGTATGACCGACCCCTTTTATTATTTTTAATTTTTTTTTATCTATATCTATAAATACATATAAAACCCAAAATCCCTAAAAAACTATTGCACAAAAAAAGCGTACGTTCTTTTGTTCAGAAAAAAATAAACAGTCGACTATTGTTCGATTACAACGTAGGTTTCTAATTCATATTATAGATTTATACTAATTATTATTATAAACTTTATTCTTTATATGCTGGTTATGGATTTTTGTAAGCTTAGGTGGTAGGATTTTTTCAATTAATGAACTTATATCTTGCCATGTTCGTATACAGTTTAGTTGGTTTACCTAGACTTTTAATATGTTCAACTTACAAGTTACATCCGACTACAAGGTACGTTTCTAATTCATATTATAAATTTATATTAATCATTATTATAAACTTCATTCTTTATATGTTAGTTATGGATTTTTGTAAGTTTATGTGGTAGGATTTTTTAAATTAATGATCTTTGTATAGTTTACACTTTTAGAATACATGTAACTGCAAATTTTTATTTAACTAAACTTGAAAAAAAGGGGGTAAACTATAATCAATATTTATATGAAATTAATTTTCGGCAAATTTTTATTTAACTAAAGTTGAAAAAAAGGTAAACTATAATCAATATTTATATGAAATTAGTTTTCGTATTAATTAAGTTTTATATGACTTGAGTAATCTAAATATTATATATTAACTTTTGTATTTGTAACCTATATTAATTCTTAGGATAAGTTGAATTCCAATTTTTTTTAGCTTTGATTAATATATTTTGACACTACCTGTCCAATGGACGGGTTTGAACACTAGTATATATATATATATTAACATTTTATTAAAGAATAAATTACATCGAGTAGAACTAAGAGAAATTATCAATATATACTTATGAAAAATTAATTTTCTTTTTGGTGCTCATCTTCACTATATCTATATCTATACTTAATGAAAAGAAAGAAAAAAAACCCTAATATGTAAAACATTTGTGCATGGTGAATTGAAATTGAAAGAATATTAATATTACTAAGTTCATCCGATTAAAGTCACTAAACCAGTATTTTTCATGAGGATGGAGTTGGAGGTCCAACAAATTGTTGGTTAAAATTGCCTCTAGCACGTTTGAATCGAAACTAACTTTAAAAAAAAAAAATATATGGAAAGTTCATGAATGTACAAGAAATTCAGTTACTTTGTTAATAATGAAAACAAATTATTTCATTTGATAATCATATTTTAAGTTAATAACCCAGCTTACATCACTGTTAAAACTTAAAAGTTGCAAAAAGTTGACAGTAAAGACGAACACTTTCATTTTTTGAAACGTTTCTTTCTTGAAAAATTGATTGTTATTTTTTTGCTCTTAAAATGCCGAGAATTGATTTATGATATACAATTTTAGTAATTAACAAAATGTCTATAAGATATAGATTAAAGTAGTTAATGTTCATTATTGTTGTTTAACCATTTGTACATCTATACTATATTATAAAGCAGATTCCTTCCAGATTTTCAACATTGAGTTGAAATTTTCAATATTGATTTTAAGTACATCCCCAAAATACATCTCTCATCTATTCTATATTTATCTAAAATAACCATAATACCCTTTCTCTCTCCTCAAATCTCAATCAATCATCTTTTTTCTCTCTCCTCCATAAATCATTTATTCACCCAATTTATTAAAAATCTTTTATCTCAAAAATCATACGTCGATAAATTATAAAAATTGTATGGATGTTCTTAAAATTTCATGCTCTTTCATTAGAGATGTCATTCGATATACTTTCGACGAATTTTTAAATCCGAGGGCGGAGGCCGTAGGCATTTGACTATCACACTCTCTGACCTAACTATCACCCCCACCATCTCACCGCCGCATCGCGCGGGTACTTACACTCGTTGAAAATAAAATACTGAAATAAAACATAGATTATATTTTTGGAAGCTCTTGGTACGTTTTGTTAATTGTTAAAGTTAGGTCCAAAACTAATCGAGGAGGATCATAGCTTGCGAGGCAATTTCGAACTTAGTAAGCAAGTTCCAATTTAACTTCGAGCTGAGAGGACTCGGCCCTAAAGTTAAGAAACGAGCTGCCTTTGAGTAGGAATTTATATGTTTATTTACCTTATTATTATTATTTTTATTAAATTCCGACTCTCATAAATATAAAAAGTATGATTCAAATAATATCTTTAAAAAATAAACCTTGCCTGTCAATTTTATTGTACATGGCTTTATCTTTTTGTTGTGCCCATAGAAAAGTACTACCATATATAATCGTATTACTAGTATGGTACCCGCGCAATGTGGTGACGGTGACGGCGGCGACGGTTTAGTGGTGTTGGTGACGAGTGGTTAAGGGTGTAAACAAGCCGAGCCGAGCTCGAATGCTGCCAAGCTCGAGCTCAATCTCGAATTCCTTTTAGAAGCTCGGGCTCGAGCTCGACCGAACCTTATTGTTTATGCTCGTGCTCGGCTCGCGATATGTTAAAAAAGCCCGAGCTCGACTCGAGATCGACTCGTTTGTCAAAAAAAAACTCGTACATACGATGTTTTAAATACCAGTAGTATTACTCGTAATACCGGTATCGGAGGATACTCGTACAACTATTTCTGGTATTTTCGGTATTTTTTGGTATTACTGTTCCGGTATTTACGGTATTCTCATTTTTTATTTTTTTTATTTTTTATATATTATTTTTATAATACTTTAATGTTATTTTTTGTAATTTGTGAACTTTAAAACTTATATTTTATTATAAAATACCTATTTGGTATTATTTTTTAGTAAATTGTAATTATATTTTGACTATTTAATTCATTAAACTGTAATAAGTTTTATAACATTTTTATATAATAAATAAAATAAATTAAATTAGTCGTACCAATCGGTATTAAATAAGATCCTCATATGTAGGTATATATAGGTTTTTAATTTGAGTTTATTTGGTTTTTTTGATTAAATTCTTGTTTGGAGGTTTGTTAAAGACAAGGATGAAAAATGCAAAAACGACAAACCATAGAGACAAATTTTGCACTTAACCATAAGGAGAAACCATAAAGATGGGTGAAAAGACATAAATGCCCCTCACGTGCAAGGCACGTAAGGGGGTTAACGGATCCAAGTAGGGATGTGCAAATGGCCCGACCAGCAAAAACCCGGCCCGACCCGTGACCCGCAAGTACATGAAAATCAGAACCGTGACCCGTCCCGTGATGGTTCGGTTCAAGTTGGTTCGGGGGTCACGGGTTTCCTTCACCTTTTTTGGTTTTTGGCTTGACCCGGCCCGACCCGACCCGCACAACCCGTGACCCGAAAATGCAACAAAAGCTTGACCTGTGACCCGACTCGTTAGCCCGAAGGGCGGGTCGGTTCACGGGTTTCGTTTTTTTTCTCATCCCTAGATTCAAGAACGAAATGCAAACCACAGAAATGATTTTGGCCTAAAGTTAACGGCGAAGATGAAAAGTACAAAATCGAAAACCACATAGATGAAAGATGTGTCATATTTTATACCATTTCCCACGTGATTTTAGAACCAATTATTCGTCATTTTGATAGTTTTATATCCAACTTTCGATGCTTTGAAGGTGTGTTGAGTGTTTTCAGGTTGGAAATTGATTAAATGAATGAATTGGTCGATTTTGATGAGTTATGGAAGAAACGGGAGAAAGATTCGGGTGAAATCAAGCGAAAGATGAAGAAAACGAAATCTGGAAGTTGTAACTGCCGTTACTGTACTAACGGCCGTTACAGAGGTGGTTTATGGTTTCTCCTGTAACTGGCAGTTAGAGAACTAACGGCCGTTAGAAATCAACTGGCGAGTAACGGCCGTTAGCCCAGTAACTCCCGTTAGACATCAAGTATAAGAGTAACGGCCGTTACGCGTGTTTTGTATATGGGATCAGTTAGGGTTCTGCACTTTGGGACGAATTCATAACACAATTTTATTAGTTTTCATATATTTTGGAATACTTTGGAGCAAACAAGTGATGAGGGTTTCACCTATTTTCAGCTTTGGATTGTAATCATCATCGCTACCGGATTATCGTCATTCATTTGGTATAATATGATTTCCTCTCTATTTGTTTATTCTTGTGATTTTAATATGAATAGCTAAATCTTTAGCACCCGCTTGGGTAGTAAGCATGTCATAGGGTCGAATTGATGTTGCTTGTGAATGTTGAACAAGGTTTATATGTTTAATCGAATATCCACATTTATTTAGATTTAAATATTGTTTTCAACTTTTATGTTAATTGATTGATAATTGTAATTAGAAGTTCGGGAGAAATCTATGTCATTGTCAATTGATTTATGAAATGGTTAATCGGTCTATAATTAACCTGAAATCGTTGGAGTTCGGGAGAAATCAACGATAAAGATTAAAAACAATTAAATTCATTTTGAATGTGTAAACGTCTATGATAGAGGGATCTGATTAGGCGAATAAGCAGTTCGGGAGAAAGCTTTCAAAATATTAAATCATAAAATCAACTCAGGAATTTAATGCTTAACTGTTTAGAGGAGAAATTAAGTGCGGGAGCAATAATTATGTTTTGAACAGTTAAAGTTTCAAGTATAACGGGAGTTCATCTTGTCTACTTTTTGAGTCGTTCAACAAATGCAAGTAATATTTAGACCCGATGATTGGCATGTGAGCTGATCCAAGTAGGTGTTCATTTCTAAATCTGTGTTAAGATTCAACCAATCAAATACTCTTTGCGATTAATCCTACGGGATTACTGACTTTCTTCACTAACTTTGCAACGTGACAATTCGGTCACAAAACTCCCCTTTTATCTGAATCATTTTATTGTAACAATTGCTTATTAAGTCCTTGTGTTCGACCTCGGTCTACCAAGTCAACTATATTGCATACGAACGGGTTCACTGCCCGCAAGTGTGTAGTAGTCAGTAACTAGGTATTTCGTGTTCATAAATTTAAGACTAGAAAATACACATTAGTTCGGTTCAAGTTGGTTCGGGGGTCACGGGTTTCCTTCACCTTTTTTTGGTTTTTGGCTTGACCCGACCCGGCCCGACCCGCACAACCCGTGACTCGAAAATGCAACAAAAGCTTGACCCGTGACCCGACTCGTTAGCCCGAAGGGCGGGTCGGTTCACGGGTTTCGTTTTTTTTCTCATCCCTAGATTCAAGAACGAAATGCAAACCACAAAAATGATTTTGGCCTAAAGTTAACGGCGAAGATGAAAAGTACAAAATCGAAAACCACATAGATGAAAAAAGTACTTAACTCTTTTGTACAATATAATATTGATTATATCGATAAAAAACTAATATTTGTTCATATACTTATATACGTAAACAAATCGATATCGATACATAGTTTTTAAAGTATCATGGACTATTACAAGTCATCCGGTTCATATGTCGATTGAGTTTGTTAGATACCCATTTAACATATTTTTAATCAAAAGTGATTTTAAACTCATTATTATTCATATCTAATGTAATTATGTACCACGTGTATATTCGATTTTCAACAAAATAAAAATAAAAATGTTGTAGTTGTCTTTCACCTTGGTTATTTGGGTTAGAGCTGATCTGATTTGGTCGTCAATTGTCTAACAGGAAATAAATGGTTTGAGACTAGAGTTGTAGCTAAACCGATTTGCATCGCAATCTACCTAGTTAGGGTTGAAGATAAATGAGTTGACTCGCCAATCCATTTTTTAAAAGATTTGGTCGTTTAAGTTTACCATATGCAACTCTTATAGTTATGTTTAGTTTTCCCTTTCCTATCACCTAACTCTAACAATTGAAAAAACTATAATCATCATACATCTTCGCGACTTTAATCTTTAATCATCTCATATATCATAACCTAAGAATTGGTTTGACATGCTAACTCATTTGACCTGTTTGAAAAACGGAATATACGGATCGTGTAGGTCAAATAGGTTTAACTGTTTAAGTATGTTTGGGTTTAATTTAGATGTTACGTACACAATTAATATGAGTATGGTTGAGTTGGATGATTCCAACCCACGGCCAACAAGTCACGCCCCAAATACAACACCTTAGTACCTCTTCCTCAATCCTCATCATCCAAATAAATTGTCAAACACTTGGACAAAATAAACATAAAATAGTAACAAAGACATCAAAGGGCCAATAGCTCATCATATCAAAATATATTATTATAACCAATAATTTTCACGTAACCATCATACAAGCAGAATAACTAATATATAGATGGACAAAGGACCACGTAAGTTTGTTTTTTATTTGTTTGGCCCAAAGTTTAAGTTAAATTATTTAATTAGGGATAGGGATAACAAATTAAAATGAAGCAGAGACAAGTGACATAGGCAAAACAAAGACTTTAGTGATGATAATAAATCCACATGGACATTGTTAGGCGACCAAAACTGATTGGTGTTTTAATATTTCATATTAGTTTGGAACCGTCTTCATTTTACTAACGCAAAATTATGTCTTCCTTTTGCATCATCTTGTCCAATAGTCTCAAATTATTTTATAGAGAAAATGTTACTTTCAATTTCGTATATATATCAATTAATTTTCTATTAGCATGAGTGTGACGTTATGGCAAGACATGGAACATGTATATATATCTTTAAAATGGTTTGCTAGATTAATTATTTATATTTGGGTTGGACTTATAATGAATCGTTAGTGTGACACGTAATATTGTGCTAATGTACGTATATTTTTGGTATACTAACACGGTACCTGCGCAATGCGGCGGTAGCCATGGCGGCGACATTGTGGTGGTGAGGGCGACTGTTGGTGGTGGATGCCGCATTGCCGCGTCAAGTGTTGTTAGATAATTGATGTAAAAAGTTAATAAAGATATTTAAAAAACTAAAGAACTGATTGTGGCAATTAATCATTAAATGTATTTTAAAAAATTCTCCATGTAAATTTCAACATAGGAGTTATTTCCTTTATAATATAATATAGAAGTATAGATGATGAACATGTTTTTCGTCCGTATACTCTCAACACACTCTTTCTGTATATAGTTAATGAAAAAATGATCCGTACTGCAGACTTTACCTAAGCTTAGGTACTGTCACATTAAAAAAAGTTATATATTAAACATTTGAATTTAATAAACATACATAACCCCCCTGAATTTTACATAAACTCTCCCTGAATTTTACATAATCACCCCTTACTTTACCTAAAATAGGTACTGCATGTTTTACCTAACCTTTCCCTATGCTTAATTCAAAATAAACAAAGTGATCAAATCTGAACCTTATATTTAAGATAGAATATTAAAAAACTTAAAAAGAATTGTTAAAACCCAATAATTAAAAAAAAAACAAACAAAATGGGACGTAAAAACAAACAAATAAAGGTATGGTAATTATATAACAAGGCATGAAAGTCGGTTATGTGAGTAAAAATACTGTAGCAACTACTGTAGCATCCTTCATCCAGTAACATTCCTACACGTATGACATATTCGTTCTTTATCATTGTTTTTTCCTTTTCTTTTTTCTTTGACAACCATATTTTTTTATTTTTTTACTTCATCCTTCCCTATCTCTCCCTTTTCCATCCATATCTCACCCTGTTGATGAAGGCCATCAATGAAAGTCATTCTTTCCATCAATGAAAGTCTTCTTTCCTTCTACTTTGAACACTGTTTGGTGGCTCCTCTCGAACCGCTGGAATTTAAAATAAATTCCAAAGGTCCAAAAGAAAAAAAGTGTACAACTGAACCAAATTTTTTTAAAAAAAAAAAAAATCTAAAACGAGACGCAATGATTCAAGCGATAGAACGGAAGTAATAATGTTGACAAAAAGAGGACAATACCACTTGTCAAAATCTTGTAATGCCACATGTCCAAAATTAGGAGACATGGTTACTATTAATAACAATGAACATGAATGTTGTTCCAGAATTTAGTTATAAATATAAAGCATCTATTTTTTTCAATTTAGTTATTAAAATCCCGAAATGTCCTTTTTTTTATTTATTATTTTAAAGATTTTCACTTAAAATATCTATAATATCATTAACTAACTTAATTTATTACATATGACATTATCTATTAAATAGCTACACTACCTCGTTTCACATCAATTAACTTTACATAATATCACACCGGTACCGTTGCCGTCGTCGCCACCCGTCGCTGCCACCGACGACGTTACTACACCGTTACATCTATGACTAGTATGTATATATATAAAATATTATTTTTAACTTAAGTGTGAAACACTCACATATTATTTTTTTAATCCATAAAAGTCATGGGGCTCATGCATTTATTCATTAAACAAGAAATAATAAAACATTAGTATGTGAGGGGTTCCACATCTAAGCTTAGGTACCGGACAACCTTATATTCCCCTTTCCCGTATAATATATATATTAGTTCAATTGTAAATGAAAAAAAAAATACCAATTTTAAACGAAAGCAATAATCAAACCAAGTCAAGGACGTACCACCTTTCCAGCGAATCGTGGGTATCATTACTCATTTATCAAGTCCCACTACTCAAAAGCATCAAATTAAGCAGTCACAATGATTTACCATTAGCTTAAACTAATTCAATCACCAATTATAACAATTGGCGGCACGTGTAAGCATTATGATTAATGGCTGTAACATATAATATGTACGTATATAGAGTTATCGACCATACAACTAAATTATAAATTATGTTTTATATTCAAAGTTTCACTTCATTAACATTTAATAATTCGAACATATCTCATCCCAAATGATTATACAAAACAAAGCTCAACATAAAAAATACAAAGAAAGCATATATAAAAAAAAAATTAAAGAAAAATATGGAATCAAGACATAAACAAATGCACTCATTCACGCATGACAATATTATTCCCGGCCTTTAAATACAACCCCCCTCCCTCCCTCCACTATCATTACCAAAACTTTCGTGTTAAAAAGAGAAAACAACTAGCAAGATATTAGAAATCACAGCTATTAGCTAGTGAGATATGACAAACCATCGTTTTCCGTCTCTTCCTCGAACCAGCAGTTGCAAGAGCACTTCCGCGATAATTCCATCAAACTACATCTCCTCGACTTCTTTCATCGTCGATCATCCAATGAACTCATCAACATCTGACGACAAACCTTTCGTTAGAAAACGACGACACTACCCTCCTCAAATTGGTTGCGGCCCACCTGGCCTTTTCGGGTTCTCATCATTTCTCCATTCAGTTATCAACATTATATCAATTCCTTCACTTCTAATGCCAACATGTAAATGGCTTACTATACCCAATCATCACCGCCTATCTCTAAAGCCCTCCCCCGGTCGTAAAGTGACCGGGACACTCTTCGGTAACCGCAGAGGCCACGTCAGCTTCGCGGTCCAATACGACCCGAGAACCCAACCGATATTAATCGTGGAGCTGGCGGTTTCAACCGCGGCTTTAGTCAGAGAAATGTCATCAGGGTTAGTCAGAATTGCACTGGAGTGCGAAAAATTACACGGTCCTAATAACATGAAATTGTTTCATGAACCAATGTGGAGTATGTATTGTAATGGGAAGAAATGTGGGTACGCGCAAACACGCGCGTGTAATGAGAGTGACTGGCACGTGCTTAGCACGGTTCAAAGTATCTCGGCTGGTGCGGGCGTTATACCGGTAGTTGAAGATGGCGGGAAGTTAGGAGGAAAAAGTCAAGGAGAGTTGTTATATATGAGAGCGAGGTTTGAACGAGTTGTGGGCAGTCGTGACTCGGAGGCGTTTTATATGATGAACCCGGACGGCAGTGGTGGGCCTGAACTCAGTATATTTCTACTTAGAATATAAAGATGCGGATTGATCATAGTAATAGTAATATTATACTATACGTATACAAAAAAGGTCCTTTTTATTTTTATTTTTAATATACTGCTAGTATAACGTTTGTGATGAGTTACCTGTTTAAAGTTACTATTAAAAGTAAAAGTTGAGTGTCTTTTTGTGATACCACTTGAACTATATATTTAGTGAAATGAATTGGGATTTAGACTTTGGTTATTTCATTACGTTTTTAAATGTTATTTGGGATTGGATGAAATGTATTCACTTGAAAATGACAAATATGTGAGTAGCTATTGTTAAAGATTGAGCAAACACAGGTGGTGAATTTGTGTACACAACACAGGTAAGCAAGACACAAGAAAAAAACGAAAAATGTAATTCTAAGTGGTGGAATGTTTATGTGTTTATTGAATTGTAAAACATACAGAAAATCAAAACCTTATATAGGCATACAACTCCAACGGTTCACTAGCCTATTACCTGATCTAACGGAAGACTCCACTAAAATAGGACTGACCCATAACAAACTTGACTCACTAACGTTATCAAAGACTAATTATTCTGCACATGCTTAATTTCAAGATGCAGTCAAAGATACCAAAATAATTAAATACGACCAAACATTAATTTGAGGTTGACTTTTAATACTCCCCCTCAACCTCAGCATTCTTTAGCTTCAACTGAGCACACAGTTTCTTTAATCTTGGCAGCGGAAGCCCCTTGGTGAGTAAGTCAGCTACTTGATCACTTGTGTTGATATACTGAATGTCAATTTCTCCTTGCAAGACTTTTTCACGAACAAAATGGTAGTGCACCTCAATGTGTTTAGTGCGAGCGTGAAGAGTTGGATTCTGTGCCAACTGGATTGCAGGCTGATTATCACACAGTAACTTGACTGGTACCTCCACCTCCTGGTTCAAATCTTTTAACAACTGTATGAGCCACATGAGTTCTTGAGCTGCCACAGCTGCAGCTCGATATTCAGCCTCTGCTGTTGATAGAGCAACCATGGGATGCCTCTTACTGCACCACGACACAGGACTCAAACCCACCATAAAGACATAACCTGTTGTAGACCGTCTCATATCTAGATCACCCGCGAAATCTGAATCAGAGTATCCTATAATTTCTGATGTGTCAGACTTGGTGAACTTAACTCCAACAGTTGTTGTGTTCTTTAAGTACCTCAACATTCTTCGTGCAGCAAACAAATGGGGCCTTTTTGGATCTTGCATGAACCTGCTCAAAACACCAACTGCAAAGGCAATGTCGGGTCTAGTTAGTGTCAAATAGATTAGACTACCGATAATCTTTCTGTATTCAGTAGCATCTTCAACTTTCCTGCCTTCATCTGCATATAACTTGATGTTTGGTTCAATTGGTGTTGAGGCACACTTTGCATTGCTCATACCAAACTTACTAAGGAGATTCCGAACATACTGAGCTTGATGTAGTATCAACCCATCACTTTCATATTTAATTTCAAGCCCAAGGAAGTGTTGCAGCAGCCCCAAATCCTTCATCTTGAACCGAGTTTTCAAGTTCTCCTTCAATTGTTCCAGTTCTTCTTTAGGATCCCCCGTGAGAACTAAGTCGTCTACATAAATTACAACTATAGCAACCTTAGAACCACTACGTTTGACAAACAAACTCGCATCAGCTGAGGTACTCGAAAAACCATTATGTTCAAGAAACTCAGCTATTTTACCAAACCACGCACGTGGTGACTGCTTTAAACCATAAATAGCTTTCTTAAGTTTGCACACATACCTAGAATGAACTAAACTTTCAAACCCTGTAGGCTGCTCCATGAAGATCACCCGATCTAAATCGCCATACAAGAAAGCATTGTGAACGTCCATTTGCCAGAGAATCCAACCCTTATTCACAGCCAATGCAAGAATTACACGAACAGTAGTTAACTTTGCAACCGGACTAAAAGTCTCTTCAAAATCTACTCCTGGTTGTTGTGAGAACCCTCGTGCTACAAGACGGGCTTTAAGCCTTTCAACTGACCCGTCCGGTTTTCGTTTAACCTTGTAAACCCATTTACAAGTAATGGGTTTTGCATCTACTGGAAGTGGGACTAAATCCCACGTTTCATTCTTGATTAATGCGTCCATTTCACTTTTCATTGCTTCCATCCAACCTGTTTCTTGCCTTGCTTCTTCAAACGACTCGGGCTCAATAAAACCCTCCTCAACTGTAGCAATATTGGCATATTTTGGATTCTGGGTTCGAACCCGAGATGAGCGTCTTAAGCTTGGCTGCTGCTGAACTTGTGGTTCTTCAGTATTTTCTGCCTGTTGGATCTCAGGTTCATTGGCTTCTTCATTGTCAAAACTTAGGCTGACCTTTTTAGCTTCTAGGTCATCCTTTAGTTGTTGTGTGTCTGGCAGAGTTTTCTCATCAGCAGCCCACCATGATGAAGCTTCATCAAATACTACATCTCGTGAAACATAACAATTGTTTGTTGTTGGATCACAACACTTCCAACCCTTCTTCTCTGAATCATAACCCACAAAGATACACCGAGTAGCCTTCTTTTCCAATTTGTGTCTGAGATGATTAGGAATGAATACATAACAAACACTGCCAAATACTCGTAGATGACTTACAGTGGGTTTGATCTGAAACAATCGTTCATATGGCGATACAAACTCCAACCCTTCTTGTGGTAGTCGGTTAATGACATAAGCTGCAGTTTTCATTGCCTCTGCCCAAAATCTACCAGGAACATTCTTCCCATGGCACATGCTACGACATACTTCTCCAAGGTGCCTGTTCTTTCGTTCTGAGACGCCATTTTGCTGTGGAGTATGGCGACATGTGAGTTGCCTTTTGATCTGTGACTTACTAAGGAAAACAGAAAACTCTTTCGATAGATACTCTCCTCCATTATCAGATCGAAGCATCTTCACCTTGCACTTTGTCTCACATTCTGCTTCTATTTTGAATTCTTTAAACTTTGACAAAGCTTCCCCTTTTTCTTTCATGAAAGATACCCACAAATAACGTGAGAAGTCATCAATAAATGTGATCATAAATCGCTTACCTCCGATCGATTGTTGTTTAACAGGTCCAAAAACATCAGTATGGACTAGTTCGAGAGGCTTCGATGATCGATGGGTTGAGTCTGCGTAGGGTTGCTGATGGGCTTTGCCATATTGGCAACCTGCACACACCGAATCAGGTTTTACATGAAAGTTTGGAAGCCCATCAACAGTTTCTTTCTTCATCATCCGACCCAACTTGTCGTAATTTACATGCCCCAAACGCATATGCCACAGATCCACATTCTTACTTTGTCTTGTGCTTTCTGTAAATGCTGACTCAGCAGACAAGACATACACTGCCTCCTTCTTATGGCCTTGAATGACTGGAACAGATTTCGTCTCAAACTGTTCATACACACGTACATCATCTGGGCCAAAGAGAACATAATTTCCCTTTGAAGTTAACTGAGGAACAGACAACAAGTTTTTCTTCACACCTGGAACGTGGTAGACATTATCAAGTATATAGCTTCCCTCTGTTGATTTATCTGAGAGGTTCACATCGCCTAGGTGAGCGATATTTAGCCGTGAATTGTCAGCGATCACCACAACACGACTGCCTCCATATTGGACTGGATTTGACAGCTTGTTTTTATCACCTGTCATGTGATTCGAGCAGCCCGAATCAACCACCCATTCGTCTAGTTTGCTGCTTTTAGACTCAGTTGTGGCTGTGTAGGCTGTGTCTTCTTCTTCACATGCCAAGTTCGCCTCTGCATCCCATGCATCTTCAGCCTGAACCGTAGCTGAATTCCCTTCTTCATGTGGTTTCTCCGGGCACTTCTTTGCCATGTGACCCCGACGACCACATTGATAACACTTATACGGAAAGCGTTTTTCATGATGTTGGGATTTTCGGTCACTGGACTCTGTCTCCTTCTCCTGTGATCTTTGCTTCTTTCCATCACCATGTTGTTTCGATTTTTCCCAAGGCTTGGTTGACCGTGACTGATTTTCACGACCCTTTGATCGACTTCTCTGAACGTACAGAGCTTCATCTTCGGTCTTGATTGTGACTCCACCCACTTGCTTGGCCAAAGATTCTTGGCTGGCCAGCAAGTTCTCGAACTCTACCAAGGATGGTTGTGTTGGCCACCCCTGGATAGCTGCAACAAAGGATTGAAACTCAGGCTTCAGGCCATGAATAATGATCCTCTTCATACGCGGCTCACCAATCTTTGCTTGAACATCTAGCTCTCCAATTTCCCTGCACAAAGTTTTAACTTTATGAAAAAATTGAGGGATTGTTAGATCCCGTTGTGACACCGAAAGCAATTCATTCTCTAGCAGTTGAAGTTTGGTGTCATTCTTTTTCGAGAACAATGCTGACAAGGTGTCCCATGCTTCCTTGGGAGAGTCAGCTTCCCTGATGTGTTCCAGAAGTTCATCTTCCACCGTAGTCTTGAGCACAAACATTGCTTTACCAGCCTTCACCTTCCACTTCTTGATCGTCATGTTGGCGTCATCTTGCACAGGCTGAACGGTTTCAGACCCGTCAACAACCTCCCAAAGGTCTTGACCCTGCAGATAAGACATGATGCAGGTTGACCACGCATTGTAATTCGAGTTGTTGAGCTTCTTTATGCCGCCGACTAATTGCAGGTCCGACATGATCGGTGTGAGTGTGTGTGGCTTTGATACCACTTGTTAAAGATTGAGCAAATACAGGTGGTGAATTTGTGTACACAACACAGGTAAGCAAGACACAAGAACAAACGAAAAATGTAATTCTAAGTGGTGGAATGTTTATGTGTTTATTGAATTGTAAAACATACAGAAAATCAAAACCTTATATAGGCATACAACTCCAACGGTTCACTAGCCTATTACCTGATCTAACGGAAGACTCCACTAAAATAGGACTGACTCATAACAAACTTGACTCACTAACGTTATCAAAGACTAATTATTCTGCACATGCTTAATTATAAGATGCAGTCAAAGATACCAAAATAATTAAATACGACCAAACATTAATTTGAGGTTGACTTTTAATAGCTATTGTCTACAATTTACTGCTATATAAAAACAAAATATATATTTGCTGAAATGTTAAAGTCTAGCTTTTCAGTTAATTGAACAATAAGTGGTACCAAATTTTTTTTAAGAGGAGACAATATTAAAAAATCTTAAAATAAAAGATTAAAGAGGGATCAAAATTTAAAGAACCATATGAAAATTTTTAAAAAATACATGTCAAAACTAAAATTTCAAGGAGGACTCCTTTGGTACCACGTCCACCTCTGTTTTGAGCTATTAGTTATTCACAAAATGTCGGAACGGAGTAAAAAAAAACTGTTGAGAAAAAACACTTGAGCAAGTCCATAACCAAATTATTGTATTTGTTTGCTTATACAATGATTGGGGTCATAATTACACATACATGGAGTCTAAACTTACACCAACGTTAATACGAGTATTAAAATTACAAAAGCAAAACAAGTTGAGGGGTTCAATTAATACTCATCATTCTTATTTGTCAATTGATAAATAATTATTACTGATTTGTTAGGACCACATTCGTGGAGCACAAGTTCGATAGTTCATTGATCATGTTCCATCTGAAAGTGTTACCAGATATTACAATTACAAAAGGAAAGAACATATGTATTTTGTATTCTATACATATCTATAAATGTATTATCATGCTGGAACTAAAAGGCCAGCTTGTAATTTTAAACTAAATTGTAAATTTAAAATAGCAAAAGATTTAGCTTATGTATTATTTCAAGTAAACTAGTAAACGAAAATGGTTTTTCCTATCCATGTTATCTGATGAAGACAAGTCTTTGACTCAAATGTATGTGACTTAACTAAGGTATTCATAAGGTTAACTTTTTATGAGCCTTGCTTTAGCTACAGCCAAGATGTTTGCTTACCAGAGACCTTTTGTAATGATATGAGCACGTTTGACTACTAGGCCATTTTGGTGGTGTTTATATATTATTTCATATATATTTGTAGAATTTCCAGCTCTAGGAGGTGTTAGATAAGTAATTAAGATGATGAAAGGAACAAATATTGCCAAAGAAAGGGGTGGATGGCAACTAATTCATGTCTACACCACATGGTAAACACTAGTTTTGTGTCAAACCCAATTTCTTAAGATTATCCCATCTATCTTCACATGGTCCAAGCAGCCAAGCACTAATGTATCACCATGTCTATAAGAGTCAAGATTCAAAAATGATATTTGAATTTTGACTTTTGATTTCAATCCAAAGGTCAATATGCTTTCAACTTTACCTTTAAATTATAATTTTAAGGAATCTCATCCATACTATTATTACTAGCAATGTCTATTTTGTTAATCCTACCATATTCTTGTTTTTTTTTTATATAAAATGATGAAAGAAAATTTAAATTTCTTTTCTAACGTCAAATTGGGATCATTGACATGACAATAAGCAATCATATCCACTCTTCATAAAAGCAAACCCATCATAAGTGACCAAACATGAAATCTCAATATTTTATCACATATAAGACTCAAGCTCATGACCTCCCAATTATTAATTTCGCTAGGTACCTCACCTCAACCATTTGGTTTGCAACCAATTATATAAGGTTTCATCATTACCGATGAATTTCGTTGTATTTCTACAATATAATTGTTAATAACTGTGATTCACTTCAACTTAACATAATTTTGTAAATTTTAAGAGCATTCTAGCTTATACTAGCTTCTTAAACTAGGTATCAAATAAGAAATATGTGTCGAGAAACCTCTTGAGGGGAGTGTTTTTCCAAAATTATGTCTCTAATGAATAGCCCTATAATCTGATTATTATAGTCTTGATCATACAGTTTAAAATCTCGATAATCACTTTTGCTGCAATACAATATGTCAACAAGTGTACATGAACTTTTACAAATCATTCATACTACCACTTGCATTCTATAAGCCTCAATCTCGCCCTTTTACCAACACCATAATTATAACCTATTTAAACTATTTTTGCGTGAACAGTGAAGCAGTTTGCCTGACTGTTGGCTCAGCAGCTAGCCTGCCTGCTTAGTGTTTTTTTTCTTCATTTCTTAGCTACTGTGTTGTGTAGATGACAGTTGTCTTCTTTGTGTTTTATTGATGTCACTTGCCTTCTTTGTGTTCTTATTTTTTATTTTGATTTATATCATTACTTTTAGAGTAGTATTGTTTTACCCTTAACCGCTAACTTTTTTTTTTTAACTTTTGTAATTTTACCATTAAAGCTTTTTCTTTTTTTTCATTTCTTAGCTAGTGTGTTGTGTAGATGACAGTTGCCTTCTTTGTGTTTTATTGATGTCACTTGCCTTTTTTGTGTTTTTATTTTTTATTTTGATTGATATCATTACTTTTAAGGTAGTTTTGTTTCACCCTTAACCACTAACTTCTTTTTTTAGGACTTTTGTATTTTGACCATTAAAGTTTTATTTTTGATAATTCATGGTACTTACAGTTTTAGACTTTTTTTTCACCGTCAAAGTTTTTATCTTCTTATTTTTATCTTTCAAGAAAGGTTACAATTATTATTTCGCCACCAAAGTTTTGTGTTTTATGATTTACGTTGTATTGTTTACGGATAAGTTTTATTGTCCAATGGTAATAGTTGACATATTAAAATCATGACCCGCATTAAAGTATAAGTCTAATTGTTATCCCCGGTCAACGACAGGGTATAACACTAGTTTGTAGAAAATAAAAAATAACTCGGGAACCAAGTTGGTAAAACAAATTGGATGATTATAAAGAAAAGGGTAGGAGATCCAAGTTCAAGTATTTTCATACTATCATATTTTGTTAGTTCACAACAAATTTCCACAAGAACTTAAAATGTCCAAGCATTTGTCATCTCTCTCAATACTCAGGTATTCATCAAAACAACTATTCCAAAAAATTTAATCATTTGAAAAACTGGAACAAAGAATTCTAAGTGGTCTTGAAATTCAGCATAGAAGCAAACTGTAATTTCATGCAAGGGTTACTTGTTTGCAGCAATAAATTCTCTGTACTCTTTCTTCATTTTGACCCCTGATACACTTCTGCATATTTCAGACATAAAATGTTTTAAAATTTACCGACTTGGGGAACTTATGTTATAGAAAATAGAAAAAGCAACCTGATCATTTCTTTATGCTTAAAGAATTGGACACATGGTGTACCCATGATATTTGCTGCCTCGGCAATTTCTGCATCTTCTTCTATATCGATCTCAACATAGTGGACATTCTGGTCAAATTCATCTATCACCTGCCATTAGTTAATGTTTATAACTTTAGTGACAAATAGCAGAATCAATATGATAAGACTGAATGTTAGGGGTTATACTTCTTGGAGTAAAACTAGAGCATTTTTGTATAGATTATACTAAAACACAAGTTACCTTACTGAGAATGGGCTTCAAGGTCCTACATGGACCACATGATGGTGCCGTGTATAACACACAAATGAGCCTAGGACTTTCATGGTACAACTTACGCACTGCATACTGTGGAAAAACAAAAGGAAAGATACAGCATGAAACCATGAAACTGAGACCCTATTGCGACACCAAAGGCATAAAATATCAGCATACCTGACCCTTGTGTTTGGTAATTGTAATATCAAATCCTTCCTTTTCATCTCTTTGTGTAAGTTCACTCTTAACTTCTTCAGGATGGGGCTGTGACAAGAATGAAAGAGACCCGTTATTGTTAGAAACCCATTCTGTAAATAAAAACCTACAAAATCAGCAAGTCAAATACCTGATGAAATTCAACAAGAAGATTATTGCTGGCAAGATATCTCTCCGCTGAGAGAGCAGCAATGCATCCTGATCCAGCTGCAGTAATGGCTTGCCTCCATTCATGGTCCTAACAAGTGGTTAGCCAAATTAGTATATCAAATATAAAAATGGTCACAACTTCATATAGACTATTAATTAAGTAATTAACTACAACTCCCTGACATTTTGCTGCAACTTTGGGCAAAATTCACATAGTATGGGCCACCAGCAACTGGTGTTGACTTATGAAGATTAAAAACACGCTAGACTTTTCAAAGAATTAAAACTTGTAACAATCTAATGTTGCTCAAAGAACATGGAAGTTCACAGACCCAGTACTAGAACATCAACAGTGGTTCACAAGAACATATTTAAATATAAGAATCTAGACAAATTCTAAAGAGATAATGAACAAATTACCAAAAAGATTATAACTTTAAGCAAGTGAGGAAATCTGTACATCTCTTATGCAAGGAAATTTAATGATACATGTGCATTGTACATAGATACAGGTATTCACAGATTCTGATAACTATGGATATGGCAAGTTGTCTGTATATGTATATAATTATGTATATATACCTACTTAGTAAACCAGATCTATAAAAGTTGTTTCATGACTTCTAGATCGAACATCCTACAATAATGTCATTACTTCTACTACTTAGGGTGTCCATAGTTACCCAAAGTCCAAACCCTTAGAAACACTGAAACATAAATACGTAACTTGTTGTGCCTTCTTGATTTACCTCTATAAACTTGAGTGTACTTTTTATTTCAGCCTTCAAGAAACTGTAAAACTTTCTAATTTGATATGTTACCTGAACATCTCCAGCAGCGAAAACTCCTCGAATGGAAGTCTTTGCGGTTCTGTCCTCAACCAAAATATACCCCGTGTCATCAAGATCAACTTGGCCCCCAAGCAATTGGCTGTTAGGAGAATGACCAATTCCATAAAATAGTCCTTTAGCCTCCAGTACTGATTCCTCTCCTGTATCAAGTTTTCTGATCAAGATACCAGACATCTGCCCTTTTGTATTGCTCACAACATCAACCGTCTCTGTGTTGTAGTGTACCGTGATATTTGGATTATCAAAAACTCTGAAATATTCGTCATAATCAACCTGTTATACAAACATTCAAGGACTTCAAACTTAAAAGTGCAACAAATCATTAGCAACTTAGTAAAGAAAAACTAACCTATCTTGCATAGCTCTTGATGCCCTTAATTGATCTCTGCGTACAAGTAAATGTACATGGCGTGCATATTTAGTCAAATATATTGCTTCTTCGGTGGCTGTGTCACCTCCACCAACAACAGCAAGGACTTGACCCTTAAAAAGTGGTGATGCTCCATCACATATTGCACATGCACTAATTCCCCTACTCCAGAACTCGTCTTCACGAGGTAATTTGAGTCGTTTAGCAGTCGCTCCTGTAGCCACTATAATACTATTACACTTTACCTGGAAATGACGATAAAGTGTGAGTATTACCAATGTCACCAATATAATTGTGTAGAAGTTACGGATTTCCAGTCAGTTTGCAAGTATCATCATACTACATCAAATAATATATAAAATAAAGGATTATGGCATCTTTGTTATCATATAAAGAAAAAAGAGAAATAAATGGGGTTTATATCTACTGACTCATAATGCGTAGCTTCTCAGGAGGAGTCGACACTCTATAACTCTAATGACTACTAGTAACGTCAAATCCATTTTACTCAATGAATAGAATATAACATAGTAGAGGGTTGATATTCCTTTCCAATTCCATGCTTTCTTTCCTCTTCTATCACACATTTTCTACTTCTCTTTTATGACCAATCACACTTCTTCCTAAAACACCTAATTTTAAACAAGAAGATGCAACAAATAACTAATGAAACTATCTTCAGACACAAACGTTCAGCAAAATCAGAACAGTGATTATAATTTTTTTTCTCTTGCTGATAGCCTTGACTTTCCATCATCATCAATCATCTGGATCTTATCTTCTATGTTACACCTGCTCTAGGTTAACATTTATTATTCATTTAACTAATTTATTTAATTCCTATTTCGCATCAAGGCATCGTAAGATTGCAAACTAATGATGCTCACTAATTGCTCATCACATAACACGAATGCAAGAATCATATATTACATCAACAGATAACAGATTAAATGTGAAAACATTTTTAGTTTATGCTTTCATGGCACTTTAATTAGGGGGTAGCTCATAAAACTTATAATAACACATTTTATCTATAATATGCATCACCTTACGGTCGCTACTTTGTACAGTAAAAGGACTAGTATTCACATCAACAAATTCTACATCTTCTTGATAAAGCTCTGCTCCCCAATGCTCAGCTTGACTCCGCATTCTAATGTTCAAAAGCACAAGGTTTCATTCTTCTGGTTTAAGTGATGATCATAGTAACTTGAAAACATAGCTTTTACTTACTTATCCATCAAGTCTGGACCAGTGATTCCATCTGGAAATCCTGGAAAATTCTCTACTTCTGTAGTAGTCATCAATTGTCCACCAGGAACACCACCTGCCTGATATCCTTCAAACACCACTGGCTTTAAATTTGCACGACCTGCGTAGATCGCTGCCGTGTAACCAGCAGGTCCTGAACCTATGATTACCAAATTTTCAACACCATCCCCTGCAAACAACATTGCATCAAAATTACAATCAATAGGTTATTATTATACAAGGACCTATAAGCACCTAGCAATACTATCATTTAAGGAAATATTATATTGTTATGGCCTTTTGGCAAAGGAATGTTAAATCACTCCCCTGGAAAGTGTTGGCAATGTGAAACTGTTTTACTAAGTTTCCTTTCCCACAATCAATTTATGTTGCTCTTTCTTGCTTCTGTGAAGCCAATTTACATTTAAAGTTCTAACCTCTCAACAATAGTATCTATTTAAAATGGATCACACACTTTAAAATTGATATTACTAAACTAATTAACATCTCTTTCCGGCAATATGACTTTCTTTTTTGTTCCATCGGATAGATAAATAGATTATTGCCCCAAGAGATACATTTCAGCTTAATCAAGCTGGTTTGGACTCGAGCCTTGAACTAAAAAGCAGGGATTAGTGCATAATGCTGTGATAAACTTTGCCAGTTTTGATATTGTGTGTATCCAACTCTATGGTGTGTATTTAACATTTACTTTTTCACAATTAACCTATCCAACCTTCTCAAATAGGTAAACGCTTTATGTGGGACTAGTTATGCCGACATATCACTAAATTAGCGTGTAATTAACTATGCCCGTTGTCCTATTGTATGTATCCAACTTTACCTGCATTACTATTGCACATATCCAACATTGCCTGCTTTGCTAGTGTATGTACAAACTTTTCTTGTTTTGCTATTCTATGTATCCATTTCTTAAAAAAAATCTCACGGTTACTTATTATCTAGACGACCGCGTACATCATTCATGAAAAAGATTAGTTAAATACACACAGTTGAGGCTTTAAAGTAAGATACACCAAATAGCAAAACGATAAGTTTATTACATTTCCATGCATTAATCCGAAGCAACTAATTCCAATATCCTAAATGAATGTTCATGAATTAAGCCTCTCTAATAAGTCATTTCAAGTATGCATACTCATTCTCTTTTCCTGGGGCTTTTTAAAAAAAAAAAAAAAAGAAAAGAAAAAAACTAAATTTTGCATACTTGTATTTAAGTAAAAAGGTTGGTGTAAAGTTTTAAACTTTACCACTTACAAATTACAATACCAAGGTATGAACATACATGCACTGATATACATATTATATATGTGGACATTTTATATGTATATATCATTATATCAACAAGGAATGAAAAAATATAAAAGATATAACCTGAAGAAGAAGAGAAAGAAGTAGGCTGGTGAGTAGTGATGTAAGCTTTAACGAGCATTGATAATGACGGCGGCGGAGAGTCAACTCGGAGAGTAGTGGTGGCGCGTCGACCACCCAATAAGATTCTGTTGGTAGTTAGCGACGGATTCAACATAGGAGAGATGGGTCGGCGGATTAGGGTATATTTTCCGGTAGACACCTGTGCAGTTGTCGCCATTAAGCTCATATTTGACTTCAAATCACGAACTTTGACTAACGTTTTTTTCTAGCACCGAGCTTATTTTGATTTTTATATTTTTCTATTATCAGACTACTTATATATAGAGATATACTTACTTATTTTTCCCGACTGAATTATGTTTATACGAGTAATAAGGTGAAAAAAAATAAAATTATGCAGTATCATATTACTCGTATCATTACTCTTATAATTTAAAAGTGATTATGAAACTGTTATGCACCTAATTTGGATGAAAACCCACATACTAATATTTTAATATTTTGAATAAATGTTTGATCCCATAATTTTTATGGTTTAAAAAAGGGTATGTGAGAGATTTTTAACAGCCTCATATTCCCTTCACCTTATTATAAATTTAATATAGCTTATACTACGTCATAAAGAACTTCGCTTATTTAACAGATACCATATATTACTTTATCAAATACTATTTTATATGTTAATTTACATATTTATTATTTTTATTTTTAAATAATATTCTAACAAGTAACAATCATAATAAACACATTTTTCACATTAGACAATCTAGCGGCCCTGAATCCAACCGGAGGCCACTAACACCTTTTGATGTATGTACTAAATGAGGTTTACAAATTTATTTTTTTAGAGAATTAATCCAATATTCATGTTACGTGAGTACATTTCAAGAAATATAATAAGTAGTATCTGGTTTATATGATATAGACATAGTGTTTGGTTTAACTTACGCTTTATCAAAAATTTGCTTGTTTATGAATTCAATTAGATATAAGATTATAAGCTATCTGAAGTGAAATAGCTTCTGTAATATAGGTTGAACTTAAACATAAGAAAAGGTAAGTTACCTAAATATATCTCCTAAGAAATTGTAATCTACCTCGTGAAATCCTTAAAATGTTATTTTAGATTCAAATACTACAAACTCAAATATTTTTGTCAGCTGCCAAACATATTATACAAACGAAAATCCTAACTATAACTTCCAGCATATATGATTGTTGTTTTCTGAGTTGCTTTGGAACGAAAGACCTTCAAATTGTATGTTGGCCCAAGAAAGGGTAACCAACCTCTGATGGTCTCCATCATCTTGTATTATATGCAACGTACTAACATAGGAGTGATAAATCACGTAACATGGTTAAAAGGATATAGGACAAGATTTCAAGTAACGACGTACATTTTTATGTTGCATTTCTTCAATACTAGACCACTATAGTGGGGGACTATTTGGTCCAAAGGAGCAAGCTTGCAAGCAAAGCAAAGAATCATTCTCAACTAGCCCGTTTGAGACCCTCCGGCCTCTTTTCATCTTTTTACACTATCTTTATGTAACTCAACTTTTGTAGCCTTTTTAACACAAAATACAATTCGAAACACGTCACCTAAAATTAAAAACCACAAGTTACAAAACACAAATATTACAAAATGACACGTAAATAACAAACAAGTTGTTCTTTTTGACTCTTAATATATGACTTCTCAAATACAAACGCAACACCGTTTACAGTCGTCTTTGACGATAGATTTTTTTGAAAGGTGAATTTCGCTAGAAACTGTGTCGCGATTCGACAATGGAAAGTCTAGCATACGTTGTCTTAACTGGGATCGCACTAGAGAGTTCACTCGAAGTAGAATTGCCCACGTCTAATACCTGATGGGGGGAAACCCTCTACAAATCCGCCTGAAAACATGACGATTAATAAGGGTAAATCATGTCCTCTCAGACTTGAACCTAGGTATACCCAAGCCAAACCCTCATAAAGGGACTTAATTCTTATGTCGTCCTCAAGGCTTAAACACAAAACCTCATGTAAAGGGGATGGTTTTTCAACCATTGAACTCAAGCTCCAATTGATAACACATGTCACTTGGAATAGTTGGTGTAGATTCATGATATAGTATTTGTACATAAACGTTGTATGTTGATTGGTATCACTACTTTGACAGATACTTCTGAATGAAGTTTACTTTAAAAAAATAATAAAAATAATAATAATAATAATAATAACACATGTCATCTTGATAATCATTGACAGCTCAATTAGTTGTCGCACTTTTTAATAAGATTAGAATATGAGTAAGGGTGAGCTGGGAATCGTCAGTGTTGATATTTGCGCACATGATTTGTGATAAGAGTAGGAGCACGACATGCTAGTAGAAATTTTCACCAATCGATTACTAAGTCACACCTGTGGCATATACAGGTAAATCTTTTAGTGTCAATTAAATCATTGTCATCATACTTTTTCTTTCTTCTTCTTCAAAGTCTTGATACATTAGTCATTAGGTGCATTAACTATCAAAAATGTTAACTAGTTAAAGCGACTCCGTATCTTAGGCCTCCAAGCTCTTAATTGTATCTTTTTGTAAATCAAATTGTGTACCACTTTTTCACCCTAAACGATATCCATAATTCATTAACTTATAAATATGTAGATAATGAAAAGTGACACAATAGATACCAAGCAAGAATCTCTCTTTTAACCCTTAATATCTGAGTACTCAAATACAAATACATCACCATTTACAGTCTTTTTAAACAATATAAATACCACAAACAAACTCAAACTCAGATACATACCAGAGAATTCGATCCCAAAGCAACAATTGGACGCAGCTTAAACATGACAGATGCAGCAAAAGAGAGGCAAAAAAATCACTCTTTACTCAGAGGGCATTAATAAACAACCCATACTAACTCCTATAATCATCAAAGCACAAACACAATGAAAAAACTAAGAATCAAAAGAATAAATCTTATCTTGCCCACATTTCAATTCCTAGAACAAATCAACTTTCTTCTTCATCATGTCTTGCTTCCACTTTGGTAATTTGTAGAATGCCTCTTTTGTCATCCCGAGCACTGTCTCGAATTCTTCAGCAGATAGATACGCCTAGATAACCAAGAAAGCAGCATGATAATCATTAGGCATGCAGAATTGGAAAAAAAAAAAAAACAAAAAACAAAAAAAACACTGAAATACATTGGATTAATAGAATAGAAAACAAACCTCTCTTCTCTTAAAGTCGATTCCTGTAACTGGGTTCTCCGACTTAGCCCTAAGTTGTTCATAACTGAAAGTGCTCTGACTATCGACACTAGCACATTCGTTTTCATCTGTAGTTGACTTGGGTGGTGCTGAACCTTCTCCATTTGTTTCTTGTATTGGCTCAGAAGGGTCGGTGGTAACTTCTGAACCTTCGTTACTCTCCAAACCATCAGAAGGTTCTTCACTTTTTGCTACACCTGCAAAGAGTCGTGGACTGTCAGTACATGTGGCATTTCCCCTTATGTAAGGCGATGAACCAGATTGAAGAAGAAAGCAATCAATGTATCTATCAGCATGGCTGGATTCATGTCATGTTTCATCTCTAGTGGGTCAAATGAGTAAACCACATATTATAAATTACTAGCTTAATAGGATTATTTTTTTATTGAAAAAGTTTCAGGCCAACCAGGCTTGGCCTTTCTCTAATGAACAAAAAAAAATTGATTCGTCCCAGACCTGCTTTTTAGCAAAATGAGAGCTCAGCGAATGAATGGAATACAATATATATACGTTACATTTTCACAAGTTGAACATCATAGTTAGCAAGAATGGAAGTCCACTCATTGATAACAATAAGATAAAAAGTAACTGAATACCAGGTGAGCCACCTTCAGATGGTGGGCTTCTAACAGGTCGTACAGGAGAAGCATCGGATGATCCCTTTTTCTCAGCAGTGAGAACTGAAGATAAAGCAGCAACTGCAGCTGCTCTTTGAGATCCCCGGCTCGGTACCTTTGGAGATGCTGAAGATTTAGCAGAGGTTGGAGATGATTTGAAAGCAGAATTCAAGGCTGCCAAGGCTGAAGCTCTCTGAGTGGGCCCACCCTGGTTTCCGTTCGACTTATCTTGACTCTGCAATAACATCAGAGATCTTAAAACATCCCACAACCAAGATATTCTGACAGGAGAATAGGCTGAATAAGAGATGACAATTTCAACCCATTTATATGGAAAGTTCGCCTTTAATTGACGACGAATCATATGAAACAGGTCAAAGGTGACTAAACACGTATTCAAAAGTTGAACACTTCTTGAATTGTTGGATCTATTAGAAAGATCTTAAATTCATAGTTTATTGTTGTAAGAAACAACTAAAACTGTGACCCGCCCAGACCAACCCCGGCCCTTTTAACCTGTTACCCGACCCACATGGAACTCTGTATACGACCATTAGGCAAAAGCACGAGTTTGATGAAATTCAGTTACCTCTGCAGCATGGCCTCCACCGAAGCCAAACATTAACAAAATCTTCTTCTGGAAAGAGTTCCCTTGAGCCTAGTCAAATTTAAAATTCAAATCAATATAAGAAAATTTCAATTACATAAGAATCTATGTCTATTTACGGTAGGAACAATACAAACATTAGCTTTTGCAGAATCCCATGAGAAAAATGTTGTGAAGAAGCTAGGTTCATTTCCTTCTGTAACTCTGTATAAAGGAACACATGGGGATAGTCCATCTAAAGATGCAGCCAGCTCTACATATTTCTGAAAATTAAGCTCATTACAAACTTGATAAATAGCTAAAAACGATATACTAATAAAGCATGACAACTATGCTAAACAAGTACCTGTCCAACTTCAAAGGCACTTTGCTTTTCCTTGGAGTCCACCGATTGACCAACCCAAACAAACACTTCAGCATGTGTATCTAATATTAAGATATCCTCCGTCAACAAATCATCTTGTGAAAAATTGTAGATTTCCTCGATCTGTCATAACAAAAAAAAAAAAGCTTTAGCAATTCATAGAGAAGATAATGAAGTATGCTGCGCATATACATCATGGGGGACTCACCTCAAACTTTCCTACGGATCCGCAACGCAGCACCACACATAACAAAAAAAATTGCTAGTTAGAGGTTATAATCAAGAATCTACCGGAATCTAATTAGCATATTAACAGGTTTGTTTGTGAAACCTTTATTGAATGAGTATGCAAATAAGTGAGGATCTCTGACACTTTCTTGTGATACATTTTTACTGGTGTAACTTTGTTTCCCTCCAAGTGCAAACCAGAAAGTAGAGTTCTCTGTTCCCTCTTTAGCAAACTTCACGTTGGCACCAGGCTGAAAGATAAGAAATCGGAAATAACTTAACCAGCAAAAATATGGACCATGTATCAGAATTGTTTCAAGTAACAAAATAAAATAAAGGTTAGTTACAAAGGTATAAACCTATATGGTAACATCAAGCATTCTATTTCGACATGCAAGTTAAGATATCCGTGCTTATATATATATATACCTTCATAAATTCAGCAATTTTGGCAGCTATGTTGTGCTGCTCAACAGTACTTTGGTTTCCATGCCAGGTGAATAATGATGAACCAGATTGAAGAAGAAAGCAATCATAGGAATTTAATGAGGTAGCCACCTAAAAGAGATCACACATATAATAAGCAATATGTAATTATTATATTAGAGTCTAAGAAGATACAAATCCCAAGTTTCTGAGTAAATTATACCTGTAATATATATGGAGTAACAATTATAAAACATAAAGAGTATTAAGTGGAGCATACCGCCTCTACTTGAATGGCTTTATTGTTATGCACCGAAGTTTTCGATATCTGAATGAGGGCTACACCATCTGAACTATAGGTTTCATCATTCAATCCTTTGTCTGCAATGCAGTTTTTGTAACCAGAGCTCAATCCACCCTAACAATGAAATATTTGTCTTTGTGAATATCCTTAATTATGGACGGCTGATATAAAAAGAGTTAACATCTGAATTTAATACATAGAAAAGCATGAGTATAATTGCAAAACTACTATGGAAACACCTTCAACACAACCATAGGCTGAAAGATGGCAACAAATTGTGGTGGTTCTTTTCCTTGATACACACGACCCTGCAGAAGGAGGATACTAGGTTTTGAACATACATTTCTTTATCATAAGTGCAGCAATTAAATAAAAAACTTGAAAATCAAAATCCTATGGCAAGTACATTACTTGAACTGGTCTTCCTTTCAGTGAGTTGAACATTGTTGTAGCCAGCCGAGCAGCCATATTTTGGTCCTCCTGGTGTTGCAATGATCACATTATCTTATAAAATAGATCACAATCATGGTTTAAAACGCAATAGAAAATATAAGCAATTAGTTGAGATGTTGCATGCTATAACTGGCTGTTTATGACTTCTATTAGCATTAATCATTGACATTGACTATAGACCTCAAAGGTATCTCACATTTTAGGATTACAAATAGGTCAACTGAAGTTAACTTTTATCAGATGATAGAAACATAGCATGTCATATACTTTGTTTAAAGTACCTGAATGCTATCTTTGCCAATCCAACAACAGAGGTAGTAATCTTCTTTTTTTTCATTAGAATGGTAGGTGTAAAGGACAATGTAGCAATCTCCACTGTAAAATTTACCAATGTCCTCCCTGGGTACTGGCGTTTTAGCACTGCCATTAATCCGCCATACCTGAAACGCATAAACATATCATTCAAAGTTCCACCCCAGAAAAGAAACAAACAACACAAACGGTTTGTAGTCAAACCTCGATTTTGCCATTTTCTTCAAGCAAGGGTGGAACCTCCTCAGTTGATGTAGCACTTTTTGCAAGACCTTTGAGGCCAACACCTTGTTGCTTCAACAGAGCTAAGAATATGAAAAATAGCAAGGAAATTAATATCCTGCAATTTAAAGAAAAAAAAAAAAGATTCAGGAGCATAGCACCAATATAATAGATTTACCTGCTACTTTTCCTCTACCCTCCTCAGGAGCAGAAGGCGCTGAACCTGATGGCCAAGAGTCAAAGTTTGACTTAAATGAATGTGTTTCATAACCTTGAATAACCCGAGTTACACGAGTTGACTTGGGGCGATTTTGGCTGACGATGAATTCCTACAAATGCTTATATGTGAGAATAAATAATAGTAGAGGTAGCAACTCAGACCCATTTACTTGTGAATGGATTGATTTGGGTTGTATTGTATCTCGAATTGGACAAATAAAAATATTAGCTAAAGAAGGAACTGACAAATGGGTTGAGAGTCATCCAAAGTCTGTTAGTAATTTATACAACCTACGAAACTGTATCGTCCAAAGAATTAGATCATTACTAAATTAATAATTTTTTTGATCGTATTTAATAGATGAATTATGAGAATAATTTAGAGAAGGGGAACCCGTCATCCCAAACTAAACCAATCCGTTTCAGAAAGTATTAACAATCTACTGTTTTGACTTTTGACCCTTATCCAACCAGCCCGATACACCCATCATGCCACCTCAAAATAATACAAAATAGAAAAATAATAAATCCAAGCCCTACATCAGCAGCTTGCATTGCAGCTTTTCGTTCCTCCACTTGTGTTACTCGTCCAACCCAAACAAACACCTCTGCACCACAGTCCAATAGATAGCATTTGTTATTTTCCAGTAAGGATTTTGAAAGTTCACCGTCTACATCCTTCACCTGGCCTTCAGCAATGCTGCAGAAAACACAGAGGTTGCACGTATAATTGATAGTTGTATAAAAACTAAGTGTTTATATAATCTTGATGCATGTGCATAAACACAACTGATCTTTTGTTTCAAGAGAAACAATACCAATAGAGTTTTGGAGGAGTCTTTTCTACAATTATATCATCTTCACTGGCCACCTTTTTGCCAATGGGAGCAAAACCACCAAATATGACCCAGAATTCACCAGAGTCACCTTCTGCTTGTAGTTTCCCATCATCTGAATAATTTATATAAAGGGATTAAAAAATAAATTGTAAACCACAAAGAAATCAATGAACTGATTAAAGTGTTAATTGTATATAAAAGATAACCAGCAATTGGTCTGATTTCGTTTCAGTTAGCAAACTTCTTCTAGGCCAGAAATAAAAAAATCTATCAATTATTATAACTTTTTTTTGTAAAGTATATGCCTTACCAACAATTGCAACATCACACGTCCCGTCATGGTATTTTTCCTTTAAAAACTGAATAACTTCTAATGCTTTAGCCCTTTCTTGAATGTTCGAGTTTGCCCCGTTGAATTGAAAGATCTTATCTTTAGTGTCCAAGATAAATACATCATCATGATTCAATGTGGATCGAGAAAATGGGACCTGAATTAAAATAAAGGACAAAGAAACTTTATTTCCACATATATAAAGAGGCATACATCAAGATTAAATTAAAATATTATATATAATGACTCAAAATAGTGGTGGTGGTGTTACAGACCTGCTTTAATCTGACAACTCGTTTTCCCTTGCATGAATAAAGCCGTATTTGAAACTCCTCTTCTTCAGTTTCCTTAAATCCAGATGCAACACCTCCTTCAAGTGGTATAATACATGGTTTAAAGTATGACAAAAATTTATCAGATTCATGACCCTGAGGTTCCCTATACTGGACTGCACGCCCACCAAGAATTGCATCAAGCTCAACTGTTTTTATTGCTGCTGTACCAGCTTCATCCTGATTTACGTCATGGATTGAGATATTATACATATGGAATTCATATAAAAATAAATAAACATCCTATACCAATCAATAGCAATTTATACCTGGCTAGTATCTTTTCCCAACCAAAAATGTATGTCGTAGAAATATGCACCTCCCTTACCAGAGGTAGTCTGAATAGACATGACAAGTTGAAGATTAAAACTATTATATTAAGATATACATAAAGTGAAATTAATAACCACAAATTATGTCATTCGCACCTGCAATACGATGTATGAGTCACCAGAGTAAAATTTACCATAATTCGATTTAGGCAAAGGAACTGGCTGAAAGTTTTCAATTCTCCATATTTCAGTTCCTCTACATGTTGTTAAGTGAAACTCCAACAGAACAATTGCAATTGAAATATATTAATATTAATACTAGTATACGCACAAACAGCTTTTTATATTTTACAAGTAAGAAATTCAGCAAGGATACACTCTCTGACCGACTCCTTGGAATGCTGGTTCCAGAGCTTTTGCAGAGCCAGACATGGTGCAAAGTATCAAAACTGTATCTTCTTTAAATAAGGAGAGAGTCTCGAGATGCAATCTTTATTGAACGTCACTGAAAAGCTAGTACATAAAAGCCATTAAGGAATTATAAAGTCAAACAACTCAGGATTTCCTAATGCTGTAATTACCACATATTTGGTGGGAGTTGATTCCCTTGTTAGGAAATATGAGACTAAATATGTAAGTCAAGCCTTTATAATTATGAGCTTCAACGTTAGTACTTTACCATCTTTACAAAATTAACTCATATACAGCATAACAAACTACTACTCATCAATAGGTTTATGGGGTAGGATGCCAAAATAAGTACTTGTTGAATGTTAGCCATCTAGTAATATTTTGTGACTGGATATATTGATGATTATTGATTGTTAGATAATCTAGTATGATAGTAATTAAAGAAGAAGAAAAGAACGAGTACAATGATTAGTAAAAAAGAAAACTTTTTTAAGCGATTCATGTGAAACACATAGAATACAATGCTATACTTGATAAAGTTTTGAACTTTCAATTACTTTAAAGAACGAACTTTCAAAAATGAACCGTTTCAAAAATCCTTATCCCATCTATCTATTAAAAATACAAATTAGTAAACATTTTTTTATAGTTGATACCACTGAGCTACTGAGGAATAACAGGAAATTGGAATATAATATCTATGGAATCTCCATGACTAGGATCCAACCTTTATCTGACACAATTTCTTGTGGAAAGAAACATTAAAATTCTACCAAATTACGCACATAGCTTTAGAATAGTAGGTGCTTAAACTCTAAATATTGTTCTTTCATATTTAAAAGAAATCACAAACAAATTACAGGCGCAAGCAGGTTGAAATAGCTCCAGAAAGCTAAAACATAAGCCGCCAGATTACGTCACATTACTTTATCTAAATCACCCAACATTTTCAAACCTCGTTGAACCCTTGATACAATATATACCGTCGATAATGAACATAATTAAGAGTCTACTACCAAAATTTGGTCAATTACTATCTATCTCCTAGCAACCTATGCAAAATGCGATACGGTTTGGAGGGGATCACAAACTGTTTAAGAAGTACATAACATCCCTCCTAACTTTCAGCCTACAATTTTCCTCCTCCAACATTCAAAGTAGTCAACAGCATAGTCAACACATGTAGTAAACTGAAAACTTAATGCTATACTACCCTGTTGGCTGTAGCACATATTGAGGCCAGAAAACATTGATCAATAAAAGAATCCATTTTTACTTAGTACCAAGTATTAATCAAACATAGATCCAACCCATCAAGAATCATAATCTTGAATTCAATAAAGTTTTCAACTTTCACTAGATCAAATACAATTAAACAATAATTCATGCTAAAAAGTTTGTCAAATAAGTACACAAACTGTCAAATTAAGATCCAAATAGTATAAACAAAAACTTAACTTAACTTCACAAAGTTTAGTTTTTTTTAAAGCATAAGATCTACACAATTAAAGTAAAGAAAATTCAGTGACAAGATTAAGTAACTGATGGAAATAAACAAACCTGAATACAGATCTTGATTGCTTATGAACTCTAAAAAGTATATATATTAAGTTATGATATGATGATGAAGTTTGAGAAGGGGTTTATTATTATGTGCTTTAGAAAGAAAGAAAGAAGAAAGAAACGGTACAAGGATGGACAGAAAGACCAAAACAGAGCTGGCAAAAAAGTTAAAGTTTATTTATATTTTTATATAGAATAGAATTAAATTATAGATATAATAATACAAGAAAAATAATAAATTCTCCCGACCAAATAGCATAATAAATCCTTTTAATACATTAAGAAAGTCATATGTTCATTAATTCTCTTTTTTAATTTTGCCCCTAATTTTATTACGGATCATCATTTATAGTTAATAGATTATTTTGTTATAAGGATTAATCATTATCTATAACACAATTATCATTATAGATATAGTGACAGAGGAAAAAAAAAGAAGATGGTATGGCCGTATGGGTATGGGATGTATGGTGCTACTACTATCACCCAAAAGAAACTTAGCTATTTTCCTTTTCTTTTGTTTTTCTATTTTATAAAATAAAAATAAATAAATAATACTGTAATATTTTTTTATAACAACAAACTAGCATATATACACATACTCCTAAACATCGTGAATGCTTTATATAAAACCACGGATTTCTGAACCCCCTCCCCTTCTCCATGTCTCATGAGTATAATTTAACACCGTTAATAAAAATACAATAATTGAGCTCGTATCAATTTGAAATTCAGTTTGACTTGTTTGAATGAGCTTGAAATTGATGCATAAAGTAAGTTTGAAATATCTAAATAGAAAACTTCGAGTTTATATAGACTGACCAAGTTCATATACATTAAATGTGAATACTTATGTAAAGAGTAATGATATTTCATCTTAATGAATCCATCTAATGTTTTCCTTTCATGTTATGTGTAATACACTAATTTTTTCTCATAGTTTAACCATTTTTATTGCATTTTGAAAATCGTTCAGGCCAAAATAAATATTTTACAAATCTTATTTAAGTTAAATTCGAACTCAATTCAGCTTGTTGACAATCACATTCAGGATGTTACACATATGTGTAAAGAAAATTATATTTTAGATCATAAAAAATACTCGTAACATATAAGAAGTGATTATGCTTTATAGAATCCGGAACTTCGAATGGTTATGTTTATCATTAAACTCTCAAAGGTGACCAAATACCTCCAAGTCTCCAACTAGCAAGATGCTAGCCTGCTAGGCAAAGGATGGGAAACATCGAAATTAATGAAAAGGGAATTCTATTAAGTTATGGAAAGAAAATATAATTGATAATTAATAATAATAATTAAAAAGTTGAATTTTAGGCAAAGATCCGGTGATAATGCCACCGGCCATGCCGCCTTTTAGTTTTCTTTCTTTTCTTGTTGCTTTTTGCTTCCATTTTCATATGGTGTCAAAAAAGAAAATTAAATTATATATGTGGTTCTAGAGTCTAGACTTGTTTACTATATTTTCGTTTCGGTATATTCAGTGTTTATTGTCACTATATTAAGCATATCCTATTAAGTCAACTTTGCTTGGAAGCTATGCAGTTTTAAAGTGAAAGTTAATCTTTGAAATAGAAACATGTATTTCTCCTTACATATATAGTGTTGTGTAAGTCATTATAAAGAAACATAAATTTCCTATTATATTTAAGAGATTAAAAACTAAAAAAAAAAATTCTTAAATTTCCAATATTCATCATAGTTAATAAATATATTCAGATGTACGTAAAAGCATTGTATCACTTGTGTTTTTGTACAATTATAAAAAATGATAAATTCTCTTAAACATTAACCTAAAAATCTTTCTAAATCATTAAGAAGGTGATATGTGGTATCCATTAATTATATCTCTTAATCTTGCGCCATGATTTTTTTACATGTCATCATCTCATGGTTAGGAAGATTATTAGGCTATTTTAATTAAAAGGATTATTCATTTCCCTTATATTAAACATCGATTAAAAGCGGTCACATACCCACATGGTCTCCAAATTTGCATCTTCGTTTTTAAAAGATGATTGTTTAGATGTAATATATATATATATATATATATATATATATATATAGGGTAACATTTCAGAGAGAACAGTCTTAAAATAAAAACGGTGAGAACACTTAAAAAACATCATTTTGATGCATTAAAAGTCCATAAAACTAACATAGTGCTTAATTAATTATCATTATTTAAGTGTTTAACAACACATTGATCTGTCAAAATCGAGAAAATCACGTTTTTTTGTTTTGTGCATCCATCTTGGATGCATATTCATCAAAATGATGCATCCAACAAAAAACGTGATTTTTTCACTTTTGACGGATCAATGTGTTGTTAAACACTTAAATAATGATAATTAGTTAAGCACTATGCTAGTTTTATGAATTTTTAATGCATCAAAATGATGTTTTTTAAGTGTTCTCACCGTTCTTATTTTAAAACTGTTTTTATTTGATTGCTCCCCTATATATATATATATATATATCCGTACGTCGGTGTTAGCCCAGTAGTCAGGGGGTTTTTCCACAGTGAGGTTTCCTCATGAGGGGTCTCAGGTTCGAATCCTGCCACATGCAAATGTGAAGAGTGGACCTTAGAAATGTTATACTCATCTAACATATGAAAAACAAACCCTTTAGAGCATTGCTAGAAGTCGAACCGGCATGACCGCATCCGTGTGGAGGTGTTAGTCATTTATCTGTTGTTATCTTTCAAACAAAAATATGTATCCGTACGTGCAAAATCCTTATATTATACCCCAAGTTTATTTACCGAAATACTTTAGAGCCGCTTACGTTATTAGAATGAAAGTTTTTTTAAAATAAAAAGACAGTTACTACTCGTATTAATTAACTTTAATAAATGATACATCGACAAACATATATGAAAGCATTGATGTGGTAACTACCTCCTTTTGATAGCCCATGTTGTACTGTTTATAAACTTAATTTAAGGCCACTTCGGTTCTAAACATTATCTTCTATTCGACGGACCATCATGAAGAGGGAGTCAATTGTTAGGGAAAGAGTGAGAGGACTAACTTTAGGCACGGATGATCGGTTTAAGTTTTGTCCCCCCCCCCCCCCTCCCCCCCCCCCCCCTTAAGTTACTACGCGTATATGTCAAAAACAAATAATGACATAATTTAAAAAGAAAATAGCCTAGATACCCAAAAACCATCTTCAATATATGAAAATACCTAATATTTTTCGAATTCACCAAAAATACCCATAAAATCGCAAGACCGCAAGGAGGAGTTGCGGATCGCAAGGAATCCTTGCGATTCGCAAACAAGTCTTGCGATCCGCAAGGAGTTCTTGCGACAGGCTTGCGATTTTGACTTTTTTTGACTTATGGATAAGATTTTTTTTGAGATTTTCTTGTACTTGTTAAGATAACAATCGGATTTTTATGTATTTTTTTTACTTATGAATTTACCAACAACCTTACACCATAGTTTATTGTTTTTTTCAATTTGCAAAGTAAAAGGTATGTTTTTCTTAGCTAATAAGTATTTAGTATTTAATTTTGTTTTGTTTGAAACATAGAGTTAGGATGGAAGTTTGAGGCTGAACTCTGAGTCTTCTTAGGTACTGGTGTGTCACTAAGATTTGAGACGGTTTCTATGTTTTCATTATGGAAAATTGTTATTTAACAAGTGAAATTTGCTACCTGTTTGTGTTTCTTTGATCATGGTAATCCTGAAAGACATAAATCTAGTAACAAAGCTAAGATTAAAATTCATTAAATAGTAATTTCAACAGGTTTTATCAAGAAAATGGACCACGTTATTACTGGACTCGAGTCAGAAGTGTAAACTGGTCAATATTTTGTTGCTCTGTGCTTGAAACTTACAGAATCTCAATGATAAATATTTTTGAGCAAGCAGGTTTTTTAGTTGACTAGAGATAAAAGAAAGTTTCAACTTTGTACAGGTCATTACTTGGCTGGGTTTTTGGTAGTTGGTACTGTTGTTTCAAAAACCCTTGTATCTTTTTAGTAGTTGTTTATCAACATTGTAAATACAAAATTGGTCCTCAACGGCATTAAATACTAAATACTTATTAGCTAAGAAAAACATATCTTTTACTTTGCAAACTGAAAGAAACAAAAAATTATGGTGTTGTTTATGGTGAAAGGTTGTTGGTAAATTCATAAGTAAAAACAAGTACATAAAAATCTGATTGCTATCTTAATAAGTACAAGAAAATCTCACAAAAAATCTTATTCGTAAGTCAAAAAAGTCAAAATCAAGCCTTGTTTGCGCATCGCAAGGATTCCTTGCGATCTGCAACTCCTCCTTGCGGTCTTGCGATTTTATGGGTATTTTTGGTGAATTTGAAAAAAGTTAGGTATTTTCATATATTGAAGATGATTTTGGGATATCTAGGCTATTTTCTCTAATTTAAATGAGAGCATGTCAAAGCTCGAAGAAAATTTTCTTTTACAATATTCCTAATGAAAAACAAGTTAAATTGTATGAGGAAAAGAAATTAGTATTTACAGGGGTTAAATAGCGTAACGCTCGTGGAATGTAAAATGATATAAATTCAAAGTCATCAAAAAATACCCCTCTTCTTTATTCATTAATTTAAATCTAATATACCTATAATATACTTAATATAAATAAGTTACAATATAGATCCCTCAACACTTAAAATGATTACACTACCACTTTTAACATCAATTACTTTTACATTCACCACCATCACCGCCCCCACTATCGCCCCCACCGGCCCCCCCACTTCTGCCATCACTACCCCACCGCCGCTGCATTGTGCGGATATAATTCTAGTTATTTCTAATGGTTAGAAAAAACTAGGATTGGTTCTTAGGCGGCTTCCAATGCTTATTTTATCAACCTTTTTCTCACCATTTTTTGAAAATTGTGGATGACAAATATTTTCTCATTGTGTTTACTAGAAAAAAAAAAGTTTCATCTTTCTCTTGAGAAAACGAATGGGTTGGGACACATATGGTTTCAGCTCAATAATAATAAAATAATAAATAATTTATGAAATGAATGGAAAAAATGTATTATTGACAGTAATATTTTTAAAAATATAAAAAAGAGAAAAAAGATAATGTGAAAAAACAAGTGACAAAAACAAAGTAAGGAATATAGGTTCTCAAACGATCCAATCTATCTATATCTATATCTATATATAATAAAAAAGTAAAATTGAATTTCGTTTATAGAAATACTTTAGAAATGAGAAAGGAAATGGGGTTGTGCTTTTCATGTGAAAAAGATTGCAGTGGCAGGGACCTTTTGTTCCAACAACTAAACCAATTCTCTTGGACTTGTAGACATCAATCATAGCTGTGTTATCTCAACCATCAGGCCACCATGTATCTCAACTACGATGCCTGGAAAATCATGTGATATCACTGCTGGTTAATACATCAGTGTGTATATTGTATACTATAATAGTATATTTTAATTTATTCAGATTTATGAAGACATTGCTATTTAGTTTCATATGTTAAGTTTATTTAGCGTTATTTATACATCATATAACTTCTGCAATATCTAAAATAATTGATATTGGTTATTGATTATCACCCGAAAAACAATTTTGAAATTTAAGATCGAGAATTAAGATCAGTTTATTTTCATATGAAAAAAAAAATGTATGTCATTTGTTTGTAATCCAACATGACTCGTCATGTTGAGAACAAACTTGAGAAAAGATGTCATATGAAAAAAAAAATGTATGTCATTTGTTTGTAATCCAACATGACTCGTCATGTTGAGAACAAACTTGAGAAAAGATGTCATCTGTAAAGTCGACGTCTAGAAGAAAAGCATATAGGCCGGTGAATGAAGATGTAGCTTGGTTTGATTGGCACAAGAGATTGGCTAGGTAAGGATTGATATCAAATGAAACACATATACACGAGACATGGGGTTTGAAGGATGAGCAACCATGACTACTTTACCGACAAGATCTTAAGTATTGTTTTAGATATTCCTAAGATTCTTTAACCATGGTTTTAATTAACTTCAAATATTAAACATGCCTATGAAAAACTTATTATATTGGGCTAAATACAACTTTCTTTGACAAACTATAAAAAAAATTGTAAGCATTTGAGTAAACATAAGGGTAAAAGTATAGTCGGCAGAAAACATCGGCAAGTTGTTTTGGTAATTTGGCAATACTATAACACATGCATTGGCAAGTTTTGGCAAATCAATCGACAAGTTTGATCGGCTAGTTTTGGCCAATTGTGGCAAGCTTTGGCAAGAGTAAAGATCTTTTTTTGTTTGTTTTTGTTTTTACTTGTTTTGTCTTTTTTAACAAGTTTTGGCAAGAAATGGCATTACACCATCTTTTTTGGCAAGCATTTGACAAGAATTGGCTACATTTTAGTAAATCCACGTGACATTTTCTTATTAGGCGAAAACTTACCAATTTGTCAATGTTTTGGTTCTACACCCATACCCCTTAGCTACTTTGACTTGTCTTCATTTTTAAGTATCAAGTTTCTTAAACAACAATAATATACCTTGAATTAACCAATTTCTATATTCGAAGTTGATAAAATAATGAAAAATAGTTAACTTCACTTTCAAAATATTTTTCTTTTTGTACAAATCACGTGTTAAAGTGGATTAGTGTATTCTACTGTTCACATTAACTGTGGATCTTTTACTTGTTTACTCTAGAGTGGGCACTTGCTAATCATTTCACATGCACTTTGTCACTTTAATTAACATGCTAAAGATATTTTAAAAATCATTGTAATTTAAAGCATCAGATATAAGCAGCATTTTGAGGCTACTCTTTATTTTGTGTCATATACTCCGTATATGTTTGCTCATATGTAAGATAATAGATGTGTGATTCAGAAATCAATCTACATCTACTTAAATGATTATTTTGGCAGTTTTGATAACACCCAAAAACAAAAATCACTTTGACAACATAAAAACCATCTAAAAATACCTTTTTTGGAGGAAGGTAACAAACACAATGGTAACACAAACCAAACAAATTACAGAAATTAGACTTGCCAACACTACAAAGGTTACCTTTTGAATTTTCTGTTTTCTTTCTAAAAGAAGATAATATAATTATGATGTGAAAAAAAGTACAATCATCTTACATTGATTTTATTCTATATAGAGACGAGTCAACAAAATCATGTCAAACAAAACTGTCGCGGAAAGCTGGTTTTGAAGCTCAAAGGAGGTTCTCATCAAACAATATACTGCTGGTAGATACCGTATACACTTGTTTGTTGTTATAGGTTACCACTTAAACGAATATATTAACCAGCAGCAAGCAAATATATCATCTAGCTACAAGTCAATTAGCACTTAGGATAAGTTCTCAATGTTGACTAATAAGTGAAGGAAGATCAACTTTCATCTTCATCGTCTAAGAGCAAACAATCTTGTATCTTTTCCCTGTAATATAATTTGACAATATCTTGAATATTTTAGCAAACCATATATCAGTATCACATTTTGTAAAAAAGAGCATAGTACAATCAACATTGAGATGACACTCAAGATACAAGCTTGGGCCTTCCATAATAGAGGCACTGAGCGATTGTTTACCATCAAAACTACCATTAATATAAAGCAGATCCCATTATCTATCTTCTTCAGGTAATTTATCCTTCAAGTCATTCCAATTTCCACATTCTCAAACAAAGAATAAGGTTGATATGCTTTTTGTGGTGGCAACTTAAACTTGTTAGCATTATGAAAGGGTCGATGCAGGTTATGTTATATATCAAATGGTTCAGATGGTAAATTCAATTAATCAGCTAAACAAGGAAGTATGGAACGGTTCAAACGATTCAAAATTATCCAAAGCATGCATAAAACGTCCTAAATCATTTCACCCATAACTATTAGATAATTAATAAATTATCGATATATTATAGCTTTTATGATTATATTTGATATTAGAATATAAAATTTTGGACAAAGAACCAAGACAACTCGGTCTGTTTTAAAATGTTACCCAATCTGCCTGACCCGCCCATTTTGCCACTGCTGGCATATTCTCAAGTAGACAATACATAGCCCCGCTTCTGATGTTTAATATTACGTAAGTGTTTGTATGTTCTCGTCATTATGAGAGAAGGTTAAAGATATATAAGCATAACATTCAGATGACTCTCACCTTATCCATTTCTGGTTCCCATTTTTTGCTCGGGCAATAAGAGATTCTGGTAAGAATGAATAGAACTCTTCCATGGATGATGGCTCCTCGGGCAATATCTGATACTGGCAACTGGAGCAGCATGCAGCCCTAAAATGTTCGCGCATTGGTTCGAGATTACTATTACAACTCATTGGGCTGTTGCAAATTGGACAGAAAGACTCGGGGGGAAGAGATTCAATAGGCCTTAGATTAAACTTCTTTTGACGGCGTTGTGATGCCATATTAGCATCATCTACATCCACTTCCGGTATCCTATTAAATGGGAAGGGAGTAAGCTTGCCAGCAGTCCTTACAATTGTACACTCTCGAGAAGGATTTTCTTCCTGGCAGTATATAAAAAGAAACATGAACAGTTTGTGGATTCAGCTTAAAATTTAACATTTAGATTCAACTTAAAATAATTCAGACCATGGTAAGTTGTTCTTTACCTGCAAAATTTTCACAAATGACGAGATCAGGCCATTGATGCCAGCACGAGATTCATTGAAAATTTCTACAATCTTCAAGCTGTTACGTTAATACATAATTAGTCCAACTGGAAATGAAGACTAAGCCCTGTAATGGTTTGAGGGATGAATAATGTACAAACCTATCAAGATTGCAAAGTATGTTGAGTTCTTGCAATGGACAATCACGTAGGGGAAGAACTACCGGGACTTCCCACCTTGCGTCAGCATACTGTATATCTGCTGCTAAGGAGTACCCTTGGCCCTGGAATATAAAATATTCAATAAAGCTGGAATCTGGATTAAATCAGCAGTTATTAAGAATTTGCAACAGTGACTGAGACGAGACAAACCTTAACTGTTGCGGCAAGTACATGGCAAGCTATTCTTGATGTACATGAACCTAACACAAGTTTGGTGTAGCCATTTTCAATAGCAATCTGCACATTAGATACAATGCAAAATATAAATCATTAATGCATACCTGTTGGTCAGTAAAGAGAAGTATTTTTAGCATCAAACCTTTTGCAAACACAACATACGTAGATGAGTCAGCAGATCATCTTTTCCAGTGACATCATCAACAGCGCTCATTAAATTCTTTAACATCTCTTTTCCATCATTGGTTTTTGTTGAAAATATGTTTCGGATAGGAACTACATGCAACTCTTTCGTTGGTGGTGGTAAAGTGGATACAATCGCTTTAATGTCTTCTATTGCTTTGTCCAAATTGCTAGAAGTGACAGAATTAATTTCACTCTCATCAATAAAAGCAACTCCAACACCAAACACTGGCAAAGACCTATCTCTATTTGCAGTTGCATTGAAATTATTCTGGGCTTTGAGTTGCATCTCAGAAACAAATTGAAGAGCCACCCTGCAAAGCAATTGTTTTCTCTGAGTAACACATTGATGATCCTTTAACCAATGTTAAGCCAAAGATTACTGAATGTTAGTGGTAACTTGACGTTAACACTAATGTACGGTTGTTAATCGATGGTTCTGTAATTTATCATGACAATCGTTGATATATGATGTTGTTAACTATGTGCAATGGAAAAATGACATTTTGACAAATTAAGATTAAAATTATCATACCTGTTCGCTCTTTGAACTATTCTTTCCATGAGTATAATTCATCTTAACTATCGGAGGTATTTATGTTCTTTTTGTGACAAGGATCATAATATAACATTCTGTCTTCGTTATTTTGTTTAACTGTACTTAAAATCAATACTAACTTCCAATCTCTAGCACTCTAAGTACGCTATGGTTGTCATCTACATACTAAATTTTGTGGGGAACGGGGGAATATGCCTAAGTCACTTATATTGAGAACAACATAGATTTGCAACAAATAAAGAACCGATAACAAAACTCAAACGGAATATGTATTAAAGATGATATCCCAAGACAGCTAAAACCTCAAGACTAATACCCAAGTCTCAAATTGAAAAGTACAATTATAGCTAACAGCGTAATACATGAAGTAACCCCATTATATGTTACGATAGAAATTTAGCATGTATAATAAACAAATTGGCCATTACCATGGTTGTAAATCTCAGTTATCTCGGCCGATATATCGCTTATCGGTGGTCGACCGAGATGTTATATTCCCGATAAATCCGATATATCCCCGATATATCGCTTATCGGTGGTCGACCGAGACGATACCGAAAAGCGATATTTACAACCTTGGCCATTACCACAAGAGAAGTAGCCTCATGGCTCATACCTGCTAAACAGCAAGTTTCAATCAATCTGTTCTAAAAAAATACAACTTTTCTCAACATAAAGGAGAAGATTATGCATTGAAATAACCATTTTACGCTCCCAAAAAAGAATGTTTCCGTCTCGGTTTAAGGGGTAGTTATGTGTAGAATTTTTTTTATTCCCAAACGACCATCCGTTAAAATTTCAACTGACCACTGCATCCTCAGACCCATGAACCTTGATCTAGAAATCGGGCGCGACTATTACCAAAATATGCAACTCTTAAGTCAATCAATACCCATCAACATAGCTACCGCCGTACAACATATGGCATCTTAATTATACTTAGCAACTAAATGTTTGTTATGCGAAGAACTAATACCAATTGTAGCAATCCAATTAATTAAAAAGCAATAAACTTTATAATTAACTAAAGCAAACTATTTATAGACAAAAAGGAATGTACTAAAAGATAACCTGGAAGAAGGGCCACCAGAGAATGCAACAAGAATTTTATCAGTAGGTGAAATCAAGGCATTTGAAGTGACTGCCAGTTTAAATTTTCCATAAAGATTACTCCGAAAGCATTCAGGGCAGAACCTGCCACCGCCGTCTCCCCCGGTGAAGACTGTGGCTTGGGTTGCTTTACACTTGAGACATGTAGTAATCATATTTGTTGATGGTTTTCGGTTTTCATCTCCGGCGTTGTCTTTATAGCAGCCTCCGCCTCCTCCGTCTGATCCACATGCTCCTCCTGTGCTGTTGCAAGCCATTTCCCTCTCAGTTTGATCACAAGGTTTTTAGGGTTTATTGAGTAAGTGCTCAAATCCCAACTTTTGTTGTTCTATTTTACACATGTACATGTATTAATCATGTTAATCGAAAAATTCTGTCCAAGTTAGGGTTGAGGAAGTCAATTCGTTTAACTATTTGGAGTACACTTTTTCAACCGTGTGAATGAAATTTCAATGGTTAATGCAAAAATTTTATGTTGATCAATTAAAAAAATTTTAAGTGGTTCGTCAAGTATACATTTTTACATTAATCATTCAATTTAGTAAGTTAGTTACATACAATAAACCAAATGAAAGTTACATTCACACAATAAGAAAAGCATAAAAGTTACTTATACACATAGATATTAAACTTATTCACGGAAATAAAACACTAACTGTCTATGGTAGACATAATTGTCGACTCGTTATTTTAACTCAATTTAAAGACTTGATGTTTTATATATTTAAAGGCATATAAAATAATCATGTTAAACATTTAAAATTAATTTTAAAAAATTCAAAACAAATTTTAGTTACGAGTCAAAATGTGACTTGTTTCAACTCGGACGAGTCATCCATTAAGTCGCCTCATTTTTATTTTGTTTTGACTTAATTGTATGATTTTGATAATTATGTCAGTGGGTTCTTTTTCTAATGAAGGGTAGTTGGTTATAATAAAATCTCTATACTAAATAAAAGACAATTGTGTTTCAAAAGTATGTTTAGAAAAATTATAATGTGACAAGTCTATAATTTTTTTTAAAAGGGTCTTTATTTTAATTAAGATGTCATAAATAATTTAAAATATTTTAAAAATAGCTCACTAAATACTTATTTAAAGTTCCTAATCTTTTATTACAAACAAAGAAAATTTTTTTATAATTAATATGTTATTAAATTTTTTTATAATTATTATGTTTTTCAATTCATCATCTCCATATCGATTTATAATTAATAACAAAAACTACATGCATATTTTATAGTTTTATAATTTTAATTAAACTGTCCGGGTTGAACTCGGGTAAATTCGCTAGTATAAATAAAAGTAAAAAGGCCAAAAAGACAAATAGCTAGATTGTTTGTCCAACTTTTTAAAATTGCTCTCGACGGTGCTCATCGATTGAAACCAAACGAGTCTTCACTTTTGTAACCCCGTTGGCACGACCTCGTTACTTAGAGTCGCTGATCACTGTTAAGCCACCTAGCAATTAAGGAGAATCACTGTCATGCCGTCAATACTTACTGTTAAAAGTTAAAACGCTTAAAGCTCTTTTTTAATAGTGGATATATATGTTTATGGTTCATATTTCGTAGTAGTTATAGTGGCCGTAGAATAATAAAAAAAAAAAATTTTTTTCCGGTAAGACGATAATGTAATGTGTTCTAATACAAATTTACACAAATTTAATAAAGTTTTATAATTTAAAATCGAGAATAAAGAAAATGGACTTGGCAATTGACACATCCATCTATTTGTAAAATTGAAAGGCATATGGGATTAGATTATGTAGATTATTTACTTAGACTTATTACTTATACTTTGGTTTTTTGTGACATCCGTATTGGTTTTGGCCTTGTGTAGAGGTAGGCCTAACCCGAGGGGAAGGTCACGCTAGGCTGACCCCAAAATGCTTGTTTGTCGGAGGACATGACCAATGAGAGATGATTTAGAGGACTAGGATTAGTTTAGGGGTTTGAGAGTATATGTGAGAAATAAGATTTAATCTAGCTAGACGGCCTTAGTACTTTGTTCCATAAGGTGTTTAGCACCAATTATTTTTCTTGAATGGTTGTAGGGTGTTTAACACCAATTATTTTTCTTGCATGGTTGGTTCCATTTTTATATGCATGTATGCATTGTTGTTTCCTTATCTCATGTTGGCTAGTGTATACGTATTATCGAACCTGTGCTAAAGTATGTTAGGTTGCATGCTTGCTAACCCCCCCCCCCCCTCAACACCCTTATAGACAGGTATTTCCTTATTTGCTATCGGCGACTGACAGGTATGATAACTAAACTCTTTACAATTTTCGACTTTCACCTCTTTGTGGCCGGTGGTCCTTATGGAAGCAGTCTCTCGACCTTTTGGTAGAGGTAAAACTGTCTACAATTCACCTCCCTCGTACCCTGTCTAGGAATTTGGTCTTTGTTGTTGCGTTGTATCTCTTTGTAAAATTGACACAAACATTTTGGTAATTTCGCTTTTCACATATGATTTATGATCTATACTATATCAATTAGACTCAATCCATTTCTTTTTAATTATCTATACTATCATATGTATATATCCTAAAATAATTGGTCAACTCTATAAGAATATATGAACTTTGTTTACCTTTTATTACAATTTGTCAAAACACACGTTAACTATTACAGTATTATTCTACTCAAAATAACTATAAAATGATTTATCGTTGTGTGTTTTAAAAATACAATTCTAATTAGTAAAAAACATAGTGATTAATTTTTAGAAAATGATAATAACAGCCCTAAGGTTGTTATTAAAAACTTATTACATGCATAAAAAGGAGTACTTTATATATCAATAACCAGCCCCTAAATTTTCACAAGACAAAGTATAAATTTTAATGAATCAAGTTAATTAATACTGACAGCCTTAAAGATGTCATTAACAAAACTTTTAAATTTTTTAAACTTTATACTTTAAGAATCTATTTAGTCTAAGATATAGATTTTTAAGTAACATCCTTTTAATCAAGACTTAAGGGAGTGTTTGGTATGTTGGAATGGAAATGGGAGAAAGGGAATGATGTGTAATTTCGAGTCTTAAAATTTATAACACGAATCACCTAACAACTGACTACTACACACTTGCAGGCAGTGGACCCGTTCGTATGCAGTATAGTTAACTTGGTAAATCCGAAGTCGAACACAAGGACTTAATTAAGTAATTGTTAACAATAAAGTAATTCAAATAAAAAGGGGTTGTGACCGAGTTGTCACTTTGCAAAAGTTAGTGGAAAAAAAATTAGTAATCCCTCAGGATTAATCGAAAAGAGAATTTGGTGTTTTTTATGACAAAAGAGATTTAAAAGTCATCCATCTTGATTTCGCTCGACAACATATTCAGATTGCACATAAATGAGGTCCAAATTCAATTAAGTTGACAAAGATAATCATGACAAAATAAAGACACAAACTGGTACCACCAACGTTTGTAAAATCATTTAAATCACCTAACTAATCAGTTCTTTTGTAAAAGGAGGTACCACCAATGCTTAAAACAATTTTCCTAACCAACTAGTTTATTTGACTATTTAATTAACAATTGTACCTATGTGAAGATAACGTGGTACCACCAACCGTTACACAACACGTTGACAAAATAACTCCTTTTATTAAAATGACATTCACTATCATAACATGAACTAGTGATAACTGTTTATAGACAAATAATTATTTGAAAATTACATACGTATTCAACTAGTACCACTAACGAAGAACACATATGCCACCAATATCAAAATAATAATTAATAAGGAATTAAATCATCAAGATCTCGACACAACGATAATTGAAATCAACTTTGAATTAATAAAATGGTGCAATCCTACATGTTGTCTCACTACATCAAGACGAATAATAAAAAATTTAGCTACTTATGGGAAGACAAATAAAATTAATAATTGTCAAACAAAAAGAATTCATAATGATAATTGTATGATAATAAAGTCTTACAATATGTAACTAATAAGAATAATAAAAGAGAAAAAGAATTCGAACGGGTTGGACTAGCGGCTGTTGTTGATTCGAATGTAAGCTGCTCCTTGAATTGTGATATTATGTTATGACAGCTGCTTCGAATTATTGCCTCCCACACCAACCGACCTCCAAAACCCTCTCGTACCAATCTTGCTGGCGACCCCCCGAAAACTCCTAGTACTCATCCCCATTAATATTGAGCAGCTTGTTAAACTATATATATTGTTGAGTTGATGTTGTTTCTCGGCAGCAAGTCAGAAAACAAAGGGCATTGGCCCTTTAGGCTTTTCTTTGGGCTCACGCAATTAATGGCCCAAAACCTTTGAGCCTGTCTTCTTCTCGGCTACATAATCCACGAGACACCACCACCTTTCAATTGTTATGATATATCATTTGGCTTTATAATTGCTAGGTGATAGTACATGGATCTGCTCGTATTAATTTGCCTTAGTCTAATGCTTAATCATGAATTTGCTACTAGATGAGTTCATAGCATATATCATGTAATGTAGCTCCATGCAACATCTAATCGAATCCAATGTGTGGCACATCTGTGGGCCTTGACTATTGACTTAAGCTCAATCTTTATCCACGCGTCTCGAAAAACATTCGTAAGCACTTGTTTTGCCTCAAAAATGTCGTTTCCTCCAGAATTACGCTCAAGTACCTGTTGATCACCTGAAACACTAACAAATACCATAAATGCACCAAATGTATACGAAAACGACTAATAAATCATGCAAAAGCGACTAAATCCATTGTGGGAAATGAGTATAAAATACGACACATCAGGGAATGAGAAAGACTTCCCTTGTTTGTTTGCAACGAAGAAAGGGAATAAGAAAGGATAATCAATTCCATTCTCTACAATTTGTAGAGAATGGGTGAGAATGGAAAAAAAAATCTTTTTTTTTAAAGATGTTATATGTAATAAATGTATTATTATTTAAAATATTAATTTTTTTTATATATATTCATTCTCTGCGGGTATCAAACAACAAAATTCATTTTCCTTTCAAATACTCATTATTTTTCTCACTATTTCATTCTCTATTACATTTTCATTTTTTATGATTCCCTCTTACCAAACACCCCTTTAACTCTCAAGAGTCAAGAGGTCTCCTTGCCTCAAGACAATTGATCTTTTAACTAATATTTAAAAGTACTCTTTTTATCTGTAATAATAGAATATTTTTGTTTGTTTGAAGGTTTAGAGTCTCATATATCTAATCACGATATTCAATTCAACTATTTAAGTTCATAAAATGGACAATTTTGTAGCTAAAAAGTGAACACACACCCGAACCATTACCCGGTTTTTAAAGCCCAAATACAAATATAAACTCAGAAACTCCAACAATCCGGTTCGGGTCACATCCTTTTAATTCGACCCATCATTCTGTTACACACACACACATGCACACATGCATGTGATAAACACTAACCGCCTGATTTACAAACAAATAATCAGATCAAATCACAAACATTTCAAAAAATTCAAATTATAATTTCCTCCCGCCTATTATCCCAAACACAAAAAAAAATTAAATTCAAATTAATTAATTAATTACTGGTAATAAATTAAGCTCCAATGGAATCACCGTTTCCGAATTCATCCGAACAGATTGTTGCTTCATCTCTTCTCCTTCTTTCCTTATCATCTTCATCTTCTCCATCAAGGTAATTCACTCAGCTAAATTAATTTTAAATTCGATTATTATTCATCATAATCATCAATTTTACGATTTCTATACTTTGACTTTTACATTGACTTTTAAGTTTGATGATAATTTTCCGTTTTGATTGGTGTTAACAGTGAGGAAATCACATCTAATTATGAAGCTGATCGTTCCGAGAGCTTATCTCTGAGTAAATCGTTTTCGAAATCGTCTGCTTCGTCTACTGTTAGTAGCGGTGATGTTTCGTCGGATGAAGTGTACGGACGTGGAATTCGTATGGTTGCTAACGCTATTTATCGTTCTGAACGTGAATTGAAGCTCAAGGTATTCGTATCTATAACTATCTGTATCTATCGTATCGAAATTCTGATCGATCAAATTCATGCTCTGTTTTGATATGAAATCGATCATCAGCTGAGCTTGTTTATGTAGATCTAGAATTCTGATTTAAATTTCAATTGCAAACGGTTTCTATAGATTTTTTTTTTTTTTATCTATATGTGAATTATAAGTTGCGTTAGGTTTCTATATAATATTCTGTATCTATATGTTAGCTTCTTATGGACTCTGTTAGGTTTATATTTCAAATAATCATATGAATTCCGTTAGATTTCTGTATGAAATTTTGTGTGTATATATATATCTATGTGTGTCTGTTAGCTTATTATGAATTCCGTTAGGTGTCGATTTGAATATACGTTTTGCAATCTGTAATAATCACTTCAATTTGAACTACTTTGTATTGTATGTAAAATTAACAGTTATATTGCTCGATTATTGATCTCGATATAATTTTCGTATTTATACGGAATTTGTATCCTTACAGAGCTTCAGCGTAGCTCGGATATGTGTTCCGATATGAAATTTTCCTATTTTTTAATGAAATTATATCGTTGGAGAGCTTGATCTGTTGTAGTTAAAAATTTGGAATTAAGTTAATTTTGATTTGAATTTATATTTTGGATTTATTGGAATTTATGATAATACTGTATATATTTGCAGGTCGTGAGAAAGAGCAGATCAAGGACGTTATGGATATCTGATTGTCCTAAAATGGCGAAAACTGTGGTTAGGTCCGGTGGTAGCTCATCAGAGATAACAGAAGGCTCGTCTACTGTAACAGGTGGATCTAGCAGCATGATTTCCACCTCCACCTCAGAAGTTAGCTGTAAGCCGAGAATAATGAATAGGAGGAAGAATGCGTTGGTTCGGGATGTGAAAATGAAGAAGAAGATGAAGTCGTATTTGGAGTTGAACCCGCGTCATCTGTTACACCGATCTGAGGCCATATTGAACGTGCTGGCTCGTTCTGGATTCGCTTCTGAAGTGAGGATACGTGAGATGCTTGGTGACAGTCCTGATACTAGCAAAGCCTTGAGAATGTAAACACAGTATATCCTTTTTTAGATACAGCCAATAGAAACATGACACGTGGCCTACACTGCCAGGTGGAATGTTTTGATATGTTTATTGTCAGTTTACCGTCAAATTACTTGACTTCAGTTTTAAAATTGAAATCTGTTTTCTTATAAAAAAGGAAATGAATGTTTAACAGTAATTTTTTTAATCAAAAGAGTGCTGTACATGACACTTGTTATGAATAATTCATCTCATGTACATGATTAAGTTGGATTAATTGTGTTTAAATGATAGATTGTTGAAGAAAAATGAGGTGAGAAGGTCAGGAGCTGGAGGGAGAACTGATCCATTCATTTATCAGGTAATCACTTAAATTAGCTTATTCTGGTTACGTTATTCTTTATCGAGTGTCTAAATATATAAGCATACTTAAATAGTTAGATACTTAGATTTTGTTTATAAAAAGTTTCGAACAAATCAAAACTTGTTGGTGGTAATCGTTTTAGACAAGTCAAAGTTATGCAAGTTTTAGACAAGTCAAATTTATGCAAGATTAAGACAAGTCAAAGTTATTCAATTATGGAGTATTAAGAACAAATTAATATGAGAAAGGAGAATGACTTCAGCAGAATTATTTTTGTATGAAATGTTTGTAAATGTAAATGTTACTAGTTTAAAGTTCTAACTATAAAAAGTTGTCTAATCATAATTCTATTTTCTTGCAGATAGCTGCAAAATAGCTTTCTGCTTGGGTAATATGGAATTATGGTATCACCGGTATATAAATATAATATACGGTTCATAGGAGGATGCAATTAATAGGGGAATTTAATTTGCTTATTCAAAGAGAAAAAAACATATAATGCTTATATAATTATATTGTTTGCGGTTTAAAATGTCTAGAAGTTATTATATGCATAAGGCTAGTTCTCTGTTATTTCTGGCCCGAGTTATAAATACATATGGGAATATTAGCTTATTACAGAGTATTGTTTATTTGTTTAGTCAGCAAGATTACATGAGAGTTATTTGTCTAGTAAAGAGTTATTATATTCTCTGCAGTAGCTTACAGCAAATTGTTAATTCAAACTCTCGTTGTGACCAGAGCCGTAATCCAAGACTGGACGAGATTTTGAAGGTTAAGCAAATATCAATATTAAACCAGATTATCACAAAGTTTCACTATTCAACGCGATACAATAAATTTTCTGTTGGTTAAAAAAAATAAAATACAATAAATTATCAAAATAAAGTTCTAAAATGAATGAATTGTAATATATATATATATATATATATATACACATGGGGTAGGGCTAACGTGAGAACCACATATATGGAGAGAACCGTGAGAACTACTAGATTCTCTCTTTGCTTCTTTTTTTTTTTCACATTTTTCAACTTTTTTTTGTTTTTTATTTTCTTTTAACAAAAACCCATTAAAAAAAAATTATAAAAAATCATATGGGTTACGCGTTAAGAAAACGTATGAATACGGTACGGGCGTTGCCCTATATCTGTTCTAAAGGGGTTGTCACCGGACGCATATGGGAATGGTATGGATTTGATGAGTGGCGATTCAAGAGATGGTGACGGTTGTTACGGTACGGGCGTAGCCCTTAATGCTAAGGGTAAAGCCTTTAGAGATGATTTTCCAATGGTTCTCACCATATATGTGGTTATCACTTAATCCCTTCTCTGTGATTAATTAATAAAATAAAGTCAAAACCATGGGATAGCCCTCTTCCTCTGTTTTCCAAGGTTGCCCATTGGTTACATGATTTTTAGGGATAATACTAATATTGTACTTTCACGATCTCATCTTATCCGAACATAGGCTATACAAGTAATGTAATGATAAATTTGATAGTTCATATATATTTATATCTTATCAATGTTTAATGACTAAAAATAAAAAATTCCTTATTCAAATATTTTCACCATCGTGTATCAACATAAACACATGACTTGCCACTAGAGTTGCATTCTAACTTTTGATATACTTTTTAATAGACTAACATTCTTAATTATATCCATTTATCTATAAGCATACATATTTTTTTATGTAAAACTTTATCCATTCTATCTTTACAAGTACACATCGATATGCATTATAGATCGACAAAAAGAAATCCACTGAGATGACAAAAACAAAAGAAGCCAATTTTGAATAACAAACCAGCGGTTGCTTTCCTACCAAAAACATACAAAACCATTTGCAGTCACTCTCCCCCAATCAAATGTACTAAAGTATAATATAACCCACAGAAAACATAAACGCCCCAACCAACCAACCACCGCCTTATATTATACTGCTATATATACACACACAAACACAAACATTCAAAAACACTTTCATTTCATTTCATATCCTTTCATCATACATAAATATCATATAAAGATATAGATTCGAGGAAAATATCATATGGCTACACTAAGAAAAACCGAAGACGAGCCGGTGACAACTAAACTCCAAATAGCTCATAATAATCATGAATCAGCTGCAGCAGCCGCAGCCTTCGATAAGGAAGTTGTTTTGAGGCGAATTCGAAACCATAAACGATTGCAAAAAATCAAAGACACGTTTGAGTGTCTAGTACTAGTGCAGCAGGATCATACGACTAATTCTAGTCCTGGTGATAAATGGTTGGAACCTATCGATGTTTTCACTTCTCCTTAATTAATTAATTACAGAATCCATCCGGTGATTGTAATATATATATGGTCAGGGTTGGGTTAGTACGTATTTCATTCGTACGATAATTTAATATGATCATGAGTTTTACGTACAACTTGTAATGCGTTCAGTACAAGTGATGTTGCATGTTAACGTGGAAGGCCAGTTTACAAGTCAAAATGTTTCGTTAATTACTTTTGTAGTCGCATTTTCGTATATTTGGTTGTGCCAAATTTGTATATAGGCAATTAATATTTAATAAACTTATTAGAGGACTTTTTTTTATATGATTTTATTATTGACTCTGAAAAATGGATAATACTACTCTTATATGTAGATCGAAATTATTATTTTAATCTCCATACTTTTAATTATCGTATAACAACTTATCAAAGTGATTAGGGGTGTTCACGGTCCAAGAACCGGACATGTATGGGACCGAACCGAGAACCTATTTTGAAAAAACGTAGAACCGAGGACCGGACCGGCGTCTTCGGTTCAGTTCATAGTCGGTTTTCGGGTTTGAAAGGTTGGACTGAAGACCGAGTATTGGGCTTTAATTTTTGTGTCATGTTTGTTTAATTTCTATTCAAAAATCACATGTTGTGTTACTTTGTTGTGACTGATTCATTGTTTTAATGTTACAAAAGTGGAGTTTATTGATTTCATTGTGCCAAGCCAATTTCACTTGTGAATTGTTTAAAGATTAAGGACATTTATGTATTCATACAATTACAAACTGTTATCATTTTATATATACTACTAGTCGATCTACTACCTGCTATAACATTTGTGTATTAAGTATTGATAGTTGATATAAAGTTACAGACTAGCTATATCTCTGATTTTCAAAACCGACATTAATAGATATAGGTATAAGTATTTAATTAAGAATATGATTAGGTTTAATGTTAAGTCTGAAACTTGGAAAATCGACTGTTGAAGATTTCTAGTAGAAAATAACGTCCACTATAACCATTTAGGATATTTAGGCTAAATAAAAGGTATTTGTATTAAATAAAAGAAAGATAGAATCCTATAATATTTTAAATTCCATCACATTTCTCGGTTCTTCGGTCCACCATGTTTTTTTTTCCGGTTTTAACTCGGACCGAACCGAGACCCGATTGGCATCATATATAGGGACCGTGGATTGGACCGTGATCTTCGGTTCTACTCGGTTTCGGTCCAAATTCGACTCGGTTTCTCGGTTTTGTCGGTTTGGACCGCGTTAAGAACACTCCTAATCAAAACATTACCGTGCGCTGCTATTGTCACCTTTGATGAAAATAGAGTCATTCCAATCTCTATACTTCCTTATAAAGCAAAAGGTCTCTTTCTATTATCAGTAATTTTTGTCTTTGAATTATCAAAATTACCCTTGACATTTATTTTAGTAATTAACACTTTAAACCTTTATCTTTTTAAATATTTCACTATCACCTTTACATTAACCTACCCCATTTGAGACTTGACACCGCCACCACCAAAAATAATACCGTTACCAACAATACTAAACCGTCGTGCCCACTACCGTCGCCGCGTTGCCCGGGTACCATGCTCGTTGCAAAATGAGTGAGAATCTCCCATTTATAAATAACATGAACGTTTCGGGCTCGATTGATTTTACTAACTTCAGTACACTATAATTTGATTTATAATTATTTTTTTAGTTATTTTGAACATAGAATTACGAACCATTGTTGTTTTTCCCTTCTTTTGGTAAAAGCTTACATCATGATCAAATGTGCCTAAAATTGTTTAATGTGTCTGAAAGGTAGTCTTAAACAAGAAATGATAAATACATGACAATGCTACAAACAATGTTGTATTTGTTCACACTTTTAGTTACCGTAAATAAATTAAAAGTTTTGTCACACTTTTATATGTGTAAAAATATATAGAAATAAAAGTGTGTAGAAATTTCTCCACACTAAAAAGTGTGTAAAACTAAAAGTTCACACTTTTTAGTGTGGACTTTCATAATTATTTTGTAACACCTCATTTGTCCACGCAACATTTGTTACAAAATAATTATGAAAGTCCACACTAAAAAATGTGAACTTTTAGTTTTACACTTTTATTTCTATATTTTTTTACACACAAAAAAATGTGACAAAATTTTTAATTTATTCGTATTAACTAAAAGTGTGGACAAATGCAACATCATTTGTAGTGTAAAATCAATGATAAAGATTAAGAAAAAAAATCAATGATAAAGATTAAAAAAAAAAAAGGAAAAAAAAATGAATTCAAGTTTCTAACAATTAAATGTAACTGACGTATCTTTAAGCCAATATTTAATTACACTTATCTATCCTCATTCATTTTTTTTATAGCTTATTCAATATCGAATTATATTTAGTTGACGGACCAAAAAGTTAACTAGATTAATACTCGGTTGGTGACCGGGTTACCAACTAAATTTATTAGTAATATATCACACATTGTGAAAAATATACGTCTTATAGTATATTATATTGAAGTTTATTATGAAAACGGACATATGTTAAGATAAAAAATCTTGTACTTTTTTAGGTATAACATGTATGAAGTCGTTTATATATGTACTCGATCTTACATGAAATTCGACTTGAAATTAACCTGGAAAACTTGGGTTAGGGTTGTGAAATCTCGACCTGATAATCTGTCAATTTGAGTTTTTGGGTCGTGGTCGAGTTGACCTTTTGGATTAATAGATCAACCTGTCAACCCAAAAATATTTTTAAATTATATAAAAAAATTAAAACAAATCGACCCATCAACTCATTTGATCAGACAACTTACAACCCATTTACTTGAAATCAATCTGCCAACCACCAACCATATCACCTGAAATCAACTCACCAAACCATTTAACTCGTAAACTTTAGTTTTGTTGGTTGGTGCTTGGGTTTCTGTTAACGAACTGACAGAGTTACAGGTTTTGGTTGAGAAATTTTAAATTATAATTATAATTATATACCGGCATTCCGAACCCATTAACTCGAACCAGAGATAATTATACTTATATTTATTTTAATTGTTGTTCTATATAAAGTTATTTACTCTTTCATACAAAATTTTAAATTATATAATAACTTGCTATAAACTTTTAAAGTACATTATAGATGACTAAAACATCATGTTAAGTATATTTCTAAACGTTACATTGTATTTTATCTATATAAAAGAAAAATATATATAGGCCACATAATTTAAAACATTATTATATATCTGTAAAATTTAAAATAAAAAATCTTAATAAATATATGTTGTAAAAAACTATATGACAGTAAATATGATTGAATTAATAAAATAATATATGGATATTCTAAACAATATAAAACTAACAAAAATAATGGATGTGAAATTTTGGATTAGACTCGTAGGGTGAGTTATCTTGATAACCTCTAAAAATATTTTAAAATTTAGGTTTCACGGCTATCTTGTTCACTTTTCTTAAGAAAAACACTTTTACATATTATATACATTAATTAAAAATTTGAAGTAATAATATATTTTTTCTTCCCCCCCCCCCCCCTAAATAAATCACTTTATGATTTTTTAATTAATCAGAAAATCATTTTTTTAGTTTACATTTATATATTTTAACTCTTCCATTTGAATAACAAAATATTACCACTAATCATAGCTAGATTCACCCTTCTCTTTTTTTTTTTCCACCTAAACCCAACAAACAGACAAATACACTTTTGATATCATTATGCTCGTAATGGTATTTTATAGCTATGATGTGGTATTCTCATTTTTGTCTAATTATCAAGATCTACATCAACCTTTCCATCCCGTCAGCCACCATCTCCGACAAGACCTTCCCGTCGAGAACAACCATCGTATGGTTGAGAGTGAATGAATGAAAATAAAGAGTACGTGAAAACTGAATAGAAATAAATGGTTGTGTAATGATATTGACAACCCGGTTTAAAAATGGTTGGAAATAACGACATTTTTATTCCAACCAATTTAAAAATGTTTTTATTTTTTTGTTGAATTTAATATTTTAAATTTTATTTTCTAACTCATAATGATAAACTAACCCCAATACAACTTTCGTATATTGTAAGTTACATAATTATTCGTTTAACCCGGTCACTCATCGAATATTAAGCTAGTTTTTATTATTATAAAAAGCGACATGTTTGAAAATGGGTTAAAAATGAGAAAAAAAAATCATTAAAACGTTGCCAAATGAGAGATAGGAAAAAGACGAAATAAATCTTAAACATGTTACCATATATATATATAAACTATACATTTAGTATAATTAATTAGTTACCATATCTAGATTTTTAATTTCAAAAACCCAGATTGATTTGTAAAATTAATTTCAATGGTCCAGATCAAAAGTTCAATTTTATTTTTTTCTCTCTGCTCTACCGGCAATATATATATATATATATATATATATATATAATGAGCTACTCTATATCGCAGGCTTATAATTGACCATTTTACAGGTGTTAACAAAATATTATACAATTTCTGTTGCCATACCTTTGCTGCACACACACGCACACATATATGTTGTCAATAAATTAATAGTTTTGGCACTAGAATTCTTACATGCACACTAGCTTTGTAAATTAACACGACCAAATATTTTACTATTTAGCAACGCGAAAGAGATAGAAAAGTTAGGATATTGTATAACCAGCTATCTTAGTCATGTATTTCAAAATTGTTGGCTTCATGTGTAATTTTGTGATAGGGAAATGTTTTTCCTCTTCACAATGACCATATTTAAAAATGAGTGATCGTGCCAAAAGGGTTGTTTCAATAAGTTTGTCTATATGACAGAAAGTATATGAGTCAATAACAATTAGACCATCGCTTGAGGTGCATTAGTTAGAATTGAATTCACTCATTAGATGTCACAAAGAAACAAACTTGATTCTTTAAATGAACAAGAAATAAGCTAGTCATACTACTACAATTGTCAAAACAAACAAAAACCATTGAAGTATATGTCCTAACTGACTTTTTCTTAAAATTTAGTACAATATTAGCAAATCCTAATTAATTCAAGATATTAACATTGTATAAAGTGTCACTTTAACTTTTTGGCATCTGAACAAATATATATATATATATATATATATATAATAGCTAATAATGTCGACCAAATTACGAAATAATTAGTGTTACAATTGGAAACCATTACGTACACTCAAAACATATTTTACGCATGCACTCTTTTCCATAGACAGATCTAGTTATCATCACGTGAAATAAACATAAAAGTATTAGTCACAAATATCGAAAGGCGCAAAGTGATCCACATTTTGCAATCATCAAGAAGATTAAAAATAGAAAGGATCGTGTGTAAGCAAGGAATCTAAGAAGCTTCACTCACAGCAAATCACGGCCACCAATGAGACTCTCTTAGTTTTGTGGGTCCAAAGCTCGACACTTAGCACATTTGTCGCCTGATTTTGTGCAAATTTAACGTGGTATTACTTTCCTCGATAGTTCTAAAAATGTTGCATATATATAGCTTTTGTGGCTCATTTGTACTAGTGTGTCTTGTAGCTAGAAATTTAATCTCCGAATATTCGGTCATTACAAAAAGTCTTGTTATTCTTTGACACCCGAAAAATGACCTCTATTGTCTTTCTTTGTGTCCTTCTGTTTTCTACTATATCGAATTCTCAAGCCGCTACTCGTGCTAGAACAATTCTTGATGGTAAGTTAAGTTACCAAGTTTATTTGGCCCCATATATAAGAAAAACTAGACTTTACATATATAAACGATATATCCTAACAGTAGAACTTACTCTTTTTTTTTGTTACTCTTTTATATATTAGGGCCTCTTGCAAATGGGAACTTCGAACAAGCTCCAAAACCGTCAAACCTCAAGAACACGGTGATCATAGGCAAGTACTCATTGCCCAAGTGGGTAATCTCGGGCATGGTGGAGTACGTCTCTGGTGGGCCTCAACCAAGTGGGTTCTACTTTGCGATCCCACGTGGGTCCCACGCAGCGAGGCTTGGAAATGAAGCCACGATATCCCAAAATGTCAATGTGAAGATGGGTAGAGTGTACTCACTCACATTTGCTGCCACAAGAACTTGTGCCCAAGACGAGGTCCTAAGGATCTCGGCCTCTGGTCAGTCTAGTGACCTCCCTATTCAAACCTTGTATAGTAGCGATGGAGGAGACACTTATGCTTTTGCTTTCAATGCCACTTCAAGTCGGGTCACGGTCACTTTTCATAACCCTGGTATTCAAGAGGATCCTGCTTGTGGTCCTCTCTTGGATGCCGTTGCAATCAAGGAGATGAAGCCTCTTAGATACGCTAAAGGTAAATGAAAACGACAATGGTAATACTTATAATTAACTGTTAAAAAACAATTCAATGTTTACAATTGTAAAGTCATATTAATGGATGGGTTGATTCTAACATGTAGGAAACTTGGTGAAGAACGGGGGTTTTGAGAACGGCCCATTCGTGTTCAAGAACTACTCAACCGGAGTCCTTCTCCTGCCCAAAATACACGACGTAATTTCTTCCCTCCCTGGATGGATCATCGAGTCGCTAAAACCAGCAAAATACATAGACTCCAAACACTTCTCAGTACCAACGGGCCTAGCAGCTATTGAGTTAGTAGGAGGGCGAGAAACTGCAATAGCACAGATCATCCGTACTGTGCCCAACAAAGTCTATAGCTTATCATTCACCATAGGAGATGCAAAGAATGACTGTCATGGATCAATGATGGTAGAGGCTTTTGCAGATAAAGAAACCGTAAAAGTAAAGTATGAATCTCATGGAAAGGGTGGTCTTAAGACAGCAAGCCTCAAGTTTAAAGCCACAAAAACAAGGTCAAGAATCACATTTTACAGTGCTTTTTACCACACCAAGTTAAATGACTACGGTCATTTCTGTGGCCCGGTCTTGGACGATGTCAAGGTTTGGCCTATCTAGAAACAAATCAGGGAAGTCTATATGTCGATACGTGAGTTGAAGTAGGCATCGAATTGATAGGATCTTGCATACCGTTGTTATATGATATCATTTATTCAAGTATGTAGTGACTAAAATTACTCGATGTCATATTATGTTTTAGTTTAGTATGATCATTGAGTTAAAGATTATATATGACACATTTTAATTGAATAAAAGGAAAGCTAAGTCTAACTTGTTACACCATTTAATCGTGTGAGATTGTTTTCGAAGACAGATATAAATTGTATACATAAAACAAAAACTAGCTCGATTCTAGAAATTAATAATTATCAATCCTGACCAAGTGATTCTAAACTTACAATACCACCCTAAGATTTACAATGCCGCTATGCAAGAATATGAAATCTATCTTTTCGCTTGAAGCATTAATCACTTTTAAGTTTTAATTTAAGACCCGACAAAAGTGAGGAAAAAAACCCACCTCAAACTTATTACAACAAATGTTCAAAAATACAACACAAAATGAATATCTGGGGTGTTAAACCGTCTCCAGTGACCAGTGGAGAACCATCATTTATTATACAGGTGATCATTTCACAACTTATAATCACTTCAACTAATAAGCTACGACTTTTATGAGGGGTATAGATAAGTTAATGGTAAAAATGAAAAGGTTGACTAAATATATAAGGTAACAAGTTTTAATTAAGATTCGAGTTGTAAAGATACACCGGTCATCTCGCATCTTAAAAAAATTAAGTGTACGTTTTAACAAATAGCTAGGCTACAACCTTATACAGCAATAAGGTATAGTATAATAAGAAAAAAGTTAACTAATTGTAACCAAGGTACAGATACAATAATCTGAAATCTTATCCACTCAAAACATATTTTATGTATCCACATTTTTCATAGACAGATGCAGACATGTACTCGTAGTTATTATGACGTGTGATATAAACCAAAAAGTGTTGCAAACTTGGAACTCGATCCATCGCAGCTTTGCAAGCATCAAGGAGTTTTGAAATTAGATAAGTTCATGCATACGAAAGGAATCATTCACACACACAAAATTGAGTGTGAAGTAATTTTTATGGGGTGCCTCACATACTGACATACAGTGTGAAGTAAATAAATTTATGGGGTGCCTCACATACTGACATACATTTGTGGGTCGAAGAGTTGACACTAATCATATTTGTCGCCTTATTTTGTGTTCATTTATCCATTTAACATGGTAAATGCTTTCCTTTATGTTTCCAAATATGTTGCATAAACAGCCTTCGTAAGTACCATCACCTATGTACTTGAGTGTCCTGTGGATATGAGTAAGGAGCTCCTCGTTTTAAAACGAGTGGTCAAAACCCGAATATCTTGTTTCTCTTCGACACACATAAATGACATCTTTCATGTTTTTTGGTATCATCTTTTTCTTAGCTAACTCGTCTTGTACTCTTGTCAAAGCCAAGTTTATTGATGATATATTGTTGAGACTTGAATGATATATGTGAACAATTCAGTAGGCTTAAACATATGCCTAAAATCTGGTACCGACACATGTTAATTCAAAAGTTTAAGATTACCAAATTAGTCTCATCCATCATTACTCATTATCATTTTCTTTGGTTATGTTACCAATGTGGACGGTTCAAGCAGACTTCATCCAACGGCATGTCCAGAAGGCAAAAATACAAACACACCGATGACATAATGTCTTATAAGCAGCCAATATTTTGTCTAAAGAATTCACAATAGTTTCATGCTCTTGGTATTAGAATGATAAATTAGAATAAACCACTGGGTTAAACCTCAGTGGCCAGGGGTGTTTTACTAAACCTGCTATGCGAGGCCCCAGGGGAGTTTACTCCAAGGTCTCGAGTTTGAGCCTTGGTAGGTTATTTAAGATCCGCTCATTGAGGGACCCTTTCGTTGTGCGATTAGCACACATCATACCCCCCAATTTTGGAAAGTGTTACACAATAGTTACATACAAAATTACTAAATTACCCTTAATAAACACTCACTATGAAAAGAGTTTTTATAAACTACCAAATTTGCTCTATCTTCTAAAATATTTCACTATTATCTTCACATCAACCTACATCATTTGACACCTTCACCACCACCAATAGTAACATCACCAACACCACTAGACCGCCGTCCACACCACCGCCACAACATCTAGCGGGTACCATGCTCGTCTTTTTTTAACTAAATCTTGTGTACTTAGACTCATTTTGGTCTTTAATCAATAAGTGATAATATGCTAAACACAATCCTAAGGACCATGTTTAGCATGTTAGGTGATTCATACATAATAATTTATTAGATTGACCTCTTTAAAGCTTGATCCAAAATTCCAAATAATTACCCGATTGTTTGAAACAGCAAAACTTAAAACTAATTATCCGAATAACCAATATCCATATCAGAGCCCATTGATTTCAATTTATATTCAGGGATAATCCAATTATGGAAATAACCTACATCCAAAATTAAACTTCCTCTTACCCAGTAATTTGAAGCCTGATCAAATAACCTACGCCCACTAAGTCGGGCAGTTCTGATGGGGTGATCAAAATTTTGGTGTCTAGTTAATTGGTAGTCAGCCAATACCCAACTAACCCACCATGAACATCCGTATTAACCTAGAACCTCATATGAAGGCTCCTAGCCAGTGATATCATTAGAAACTTATCCAAGTAAATTACGAGAAAAGCATGACACTTAAATAATACACAAAATTAAAACAATTGAACAAAGATAAAATTTGCTTTGTGGTTTGTTTATCTCCAGGAACAGTAAACGGTTCTCAAACTTGATGAAGTTTGAGGACCTAAACTTGAAATAGTTCATAACTTGTCACAAATGTTGGAATACAGACATTTTATGCTTTCAATTACAAACAACGTATATCAGAAAAATGCATAATCAAAAAAGTTTAACCATACTTGCAGATAACATTAAGATGCGCAACTGCAGCTACACAAGACCAGTACAGCAGTACCTAGAAATCTAGTCAAAGCAAGAGCTTACGGTTCCACAAAAACTGTGATCATGCAAGCATATATTCGATAGTTTATAAATCCTGTCTACTTTTTTGTACTATCTATAGTGGTTGGATTCACTACCAGATCATATTATCTTCTAGCACTATACACAAAGAGTGATCATATGACATCCTAACTTATCCTTCTAAGTTCTAATAACAAGATCGCAAAACTTGACATAATCAATAAAGGGAAGAAGACAGGAAAGAAGTGGAATCCACATGACCCCATTTAATGATTCTATTGTATTGGTAGGATAACTAGGTTAAATTTTAGATGAACAAGTCTTTTTCCACAGATGAACCACAAAATGCAAATATTTTAGTTATATCATTAAACAGAAAAGGAAGGTCGCCGTCATTAGGCAGGATTTCAAAATCTAAACCCAAGATAAAAACATGAAATACAACCTTACTGTTCAAATATAGCAGAAATCTACAAGATCCGAACCACACAACTTCAAAGATTGAACAAGCAACACAAAAACGGTACAAACCACCACATAGTCTACAAGATGGTCTCCCATGAAATTATGCTCATACTTACTTGTGTTGGAGAACAAAAACAAAAGGACAAGGTTCACCTCATGGCTGAAATTCAATTATTGTTGAGCAGTTGCAGACTTGCAGCGTTTAGGACTCGGCTCGGGACTTGACAATGAAGTTTTGACGACTTATTGGGTTCATGACCACTGGAGGACCGGCGGTGCGAGGCCATGCCTGGAACTTTTTGTCAGTCTCTTCCCACCACTCCTTGTTTGAAACTGTTGAAGGGGTGGTGCCTACACACCATACACAGCACCAGTTATTATTAAACTTAAAAGAGCCCACAATCTAGATGAAGGGCCGATAATGTCCCAAAATCTATATATATCCTTACCTCCAAAAATCTTCTTGTCAGCAATAATGTGGTCACATGCAAATGCCAGTACAAATGCTCCTGCAACAGAACCAACAATCTTGGCTCCTGTCATTTCTTCAAACTGTACTGTAAAGAAAATAATTAGTGTCAATAACACAGCTTGTAAAACAAGAAACCGAAAATATGTATTTGTGGTTCTAATGGAGCTACATTGAAACAAATCTTCTTATTAGAACAATAACATCCTCATTTTGGGACGATATGAGTTGCTAATGCAATTTAAGGCTATATGACAATATCTACAACTTGAGAATCATCCGCATTAGGAACGATATGAGTTGATGATTCAATTTAAGAGGTAAATCATTGTGATATGAAAATCTATCTAGGGGATAATCATTTAACTCATTATAGCAAAATTTAGAAAAAAAAGGCACACGTATGTAAAGGTTACATGGGCAAAACATAAACACGATATACGTCATGACTTCATGCGACACTTTTCAAGTTGGAGTATATATCTCAATCATGCTACTTGATTGTGATATTGAATGAGGCATTGTCAGGATTTGCAAAGTTAATACTCTTATAAGACCTCAAATGAAGTAATAGGTCATAAAAGGGACCAAAGTTTTTTTGTGAACAAAGTGGCAATCTAAATCAAGTCTTCAACGTGAAAACCAGTGTAATTATTATCGCAATACGTCAGTAACAGCATTTGTTTCCTTTATTCTTGTGTCCATTTTGTACTTAAGTTAGCTCAGAAGCAGTCCGAGCCAAGTGTCGAAGTGTTGTGGAGGCTGTTGTTGCATAAAGGTTGGTCTGTAAGGCCACGACAGGTCGACAACACATGCATGAGCCTAAGTCGACAACTCTAATCAGTAATTAGTAAGATTAGGTCACTAGACAACTAAAGCACATAATAACCATGTGTTTGTCCAATTTACATCCTCATCGAGTCATCGTCGCTATACTATTTTGTGTCCAAGCTTAAAAAAAAACTGCATCTTGCTTAACGAATCATGTCGTTATAAAAAAAAAACACAGTGTTATCCAGCATAACTATGAAATAACACCTTACGCAGTCGGGCCGTTGATCCATATCGAAAAGATCCTTTCCAGAAGCAATCTTAAGGTATTATTTAGGCAGGATATTTGACTTATCAGCTTATTGAAATTCCAAAAAAGCCAATACTTTTATTTTCACTATTTTCTTCTTTAGCTCATAAACCAAAAGAAATAAGCTAACTTTTTTTTTTTTCTTTTCTTTTCTTCTTGAAATTTTAATAAGCCAATAAACCCCCCAGAAAAAGAATCTCAATCAAAACGCTCTTATAGAAAGGAAAACAATAATAAAAAGCAAAAAGCAAATGAGAGGGTGTTAGATGAATCAATTGCTACAAGAGATATATTTAAATTATAAAATGCAATTTGATTTAATATAATATACTAACAAAATAATAATAATAATAAAGTAGTAAACAGACAGAAAAAAGAATAAATGGATTGAAATATACCTGTTGCTACACACTTTTACTTGTGAATTGATTGATGAATAGAAAAAAGAGAAGCGGAACGAAATGAAATGAAAGAATGTTATCGAAGTTTTGGGGTTCTTCTATCAATTCTATTTTTATGTCAAGTCCCACACAAAGTCACAAATTCTGAATGGATGCCCCTTGATTTGGAAAATTTTTCTTTTAACTAAATCAACACCCAAATATTTCTTACGAGTAGAGCATGTTTGAGAAGAATTTTTAAAAATTTTTAAAATAACTTTTTTTATTGTGTTGAAAACTTTGTTTGAATGCAACTAACGTTAACTTTTATTTAAAAAAATAAATCTATTTTTATTTTGATGAGGAGTTGGGTAATGATATTAGTACCATAGATTGTTATTAATCTACCACATTCATGCATCATCTATTTGTACAGTATGTTGTAATATTAGTACATTACGATAGACTAATAAAAAACCATATAACAAATGGTTTGTTTGCACATTAGTGTGTTGGGTGTGAGAGAAAAAAGAGATGTGTATCACTAAAGAAGTCAAAATGTTAACATGTAAAATTTGGGCAGAAAAGTTGCAATTTCTATTAGAAGTAGATATTATTAATTATCTATTTTATTTTTCGATGGCTTCCTTGGTAGTTTTATTGAATGTAAAACATTTGTAATTGTAACACTTGAGTATATATCTTTTATATATCGCAACCAATAAATTATCAAGGAGCGTCGTACTCAACCACGACGTGTTCATCTGCTGTTATGCATGAGTATCATGCTAGTTGGAAAAAAGATTTACCACCCCCTATTGTATCCTCAGTCGCCACCAGCATTCCAGACATTATTTTACCCCATCATAACAAATTCGTTCTTTTTTTTCTTTAATTTGTTTAGACCAACTCCTTTTTTTTAGAGGCCTAATTCACTTCATTTTTAACAAAACTAAGTTGTGGATAGAATGGTGACCACTGACCACCCTCATTCTACATTGTGTTCACCATTGGTTGGCATGACCCATGTTCTAGACAAGTTTTGGGTTTGAAGTTCTCACCAAGACGAGAATAAAATGTGGGGAAGTGGGGTAAGGATCGGTCCATGTGTTTTTTTTTAATAACTAATTTATATGTTTAAAATTAATAGTCACAGGTAAGGACAGAAATATTGTTAGTAAAAGTCATGTTCTGATAGTTTTCTATTGTAAAAATGACATCGTTTTATGATCGTGTGAATAGGATGATCAATTGATACTTATTCGATAGTTTATTTATTTTTTGAACGGGATACTTATTTGAAAATTAGTCATGGGAACCCATTCTCTTAATTACACAAATTGATCAAATGATACTTAATTGATAATTAGTCATAGGAATCCATACTCTTTATTACACAAATTCTTCAACACCTCGCTAATCATGTTTACCACCTGCAATTAAAATGTTGATTTAAATACGATAGTTTATTTTTACACAAAAACGAATTTTGTTTAGCCATTTATTAACGGACTTATATCTCTCAGTATTGTTTTTCATCTACACAAGCATTTAAATAGCATAGACTTATATCTCTCAGTATTGTTTTTCTTCTAGACAAGCATTTAAATAGCATACCCCATTTAAGCTGCTAAATTGTGTCTTTAAACAGCGATTAAAGACAACTAATTCCTCTGTTAGCTCATCTGAAAAACTTTGTTGAAGGCAGAACATTCTTAATTTCACAAGGAACGCGCTGTAAATACATGTTATTTACTGAATATCATAATTCATAAAGCTAAAATGAACCAGTGATGAAGATCGAACAAAACAAGCAACATAATTATAAGCAAAATCATGTGATAATTGTAAAATTTTCAATGGCATCAGCTTACACACTACAAAGATATAGAAATGATACTGAAGCCCTAAAGCTATAGATGATGATATTCATAATCATAACCTGTAAAAACTAATTTAGTGTATAAGCAGTCTCAGAGTTCTCAATCCATCAAAATTTCCCAAGGAGCATATGCTAAAATATTTTGATTAAGCACATCATGCTTCGACGTACCAACTACAATTCCATAACACTAGACTTATAGATAACACTTCAGATAAAAAATTGCTTATTTTCCTGTTGCTAAACTTCCAAACCAATATGCATAAGCAAGCATAGTTGCAAGTTGCAAATTAATGATTATCAGAGTATGCATGACAAAGTAGTAACAATTTCCAAAACGATGGTCAAAAAACACTAGCAGCAGCAATATGGGTCTAATGATCCACAAAACATTTATAACATAAAAACCAGTCTAGAAAACAACCATAACATCAAAATCTGATTGTGCCACGATGCCAAGGACAAAATAAGTATCACTCAAACATTAAAAGTTTAAAAGCAACTGGTAATCTATATCAAAATGTCCTAACAACATAACATCTTCTCCTCCCAAATGCTAGATGATATTAAGCAGCAATATCAACAGCCTCTTCAGTGTAAGTGATTGCCTTTGTGGTGGGCTTTTGAAGCAAATCAGTATGCTCTTGGAAGGGAGATTTGCTGAACCTGGTCTCTCTCCAGAAGTCTGGAGTAAGAAATCCATAAGTCTTCAGCAAGCAGTCAAATGTAGCCTGCAAAATGGGAAGTTTCAATTCAGTCTGTAATTTCAAAGATAAAAAATTTAACGACCTAAGCATGCCATATGCTATCATTGACTCAAACATGTTCGATACAGATTTTGGGGTCTCAAACAAACAAAAAATGCAACAATAAAGAGAATGGAAGCATGAATGATTAACACTGGCTTTTACATGAAGATTATTGACCTAAGAAATAATGAACAATGAACTAATCATAAGCTGAAACCACATGTTTCCAGGGAGCAGTCAAAAGCAGTCTGCCATATGTGATACTGTGTGGAGGATAAGCAAGGTTGTAAATATCTCTTTTCCGTATCTTCTCAGTCAACCACTGAGAAGCGATATATCAGGGATGTATCGTCTCGATAGTAAGCCAATATCCGATATCTTGCCGATATATCAGCCAAGATAACCGAAATTTACAACACTGAAGATAAGCTATCTCAATAGACCATAAGAGATATTACTATATTAGTTTATTTAACATAGATATGTTCATATAAATGTTGGGAAAAATACTCGGAATAATGACAGACAACAACCACTCTAACTAAATTTAGTAAAACAATCTAGTGAATTACAGACAAGTATACTTATAAATAGAATAGCATCGGCAAACCTTAAAAAAATTCAAACTAAACTAGTATACCACACAATGTCACTTCTGATTAACAAGTCCTATATATAAAGATACAAGATATCTGAAGACCATAAAGTAGACTAGTTGATCACATATACATCTGATCAGATAACATTCAATAATATATAATCAAACTTAAAACGGCTATTCCAATACGTTTCTATTTAATCAAAACATAACTAGATCATTAAGAAAAGGATTCATGTACTGAATTACCCATACATAAACTTAGAATTAATAATTGAACTTGCAAATCTTAAACACACATACTAGTATACTACTATACTACAAGATTCTGCATTCACAAGTCCTCAACACTCAAGTTAAAGAAAAAAGCGTCCAAACATCTTCATTACTAAAATCCAACGCATAACCATATATTCCATTACTTTAAAAAGTGTAAAATACAGTAAACTGTCTCATCATGCAAGTATCCAGTTCGGACTAGACACAAGATAAGCAATCAACATAGCTCAAACTATACAAAAAAACTTACATCAATGACCACAAAAAAACATCATGTAAGCAACTATAATAAGGTATAACAATCATGACAATTTATTTCAAAATTTATCACGTTTTTATCCAATATAAAACTATAACTAGCATCCATAACAATCACAAAAAATATTCAACATCTAACTATGCAGAATTGCAGACACACCATTTTCCAAAAATACATATATAAAAATCAAGCAAAACTCATTTCAAATAATATCACATTACCATCCACTATCTAACAACTATCCTTAACATAATATGCAGACACAATATATACGTACAAATATAATTACATATTATGTAAACAAAAATATATAAACAAAACCAAACCTTAACAAAGTTGCCAAGTGTCTTAGTAGATCCACGGGAAGAAGTAAACACATCATCAATCCCAGCAAACTGAAGCACCTTTTTCGGCACACGAGCCGCCACAATCCCAGCACCACGAGGAGCAGGCACAAGCCTAACAGTCACTGACCCACATTTCCCGGTCACCTTAGTCGGAACAGTATGCACTTTTCCGATCTTGTTCCCCCAGTAACCTCTCCTGACCGGAATTACCGACAATTTAGCCAAAATAATCGCACCCCTAATTGCAGTCGCCACTTCCTTGGAACACTTAACACCTAACCCAACATGTCCATTTGAATCACCAACAACCACAAACGCCTTGAACCGGGTTCGTTGTCCGGCTCGGGTTTGTTTCTGAACCGGCATGATTTTCATCACTTCGTCTTTTAGACCCGGAAGGATTTGGTCAATGATTTGGTGTTCTTTGATGGGTAAAGAGTGAAGGTAAATTTCTTCAAGTTTTGATATTTTACCGTCTTTTACCAACCGACCAAGTTTGGTAACCGGAACCCATTTCTCTTCTTCGGTTTCACGACGGCCGCCACGACGACGGCCTCGGCCACGGTCTCCACGACCTCGACCGCCACGTTCTGCGGCGAACCCACGAGAGAATGCGCCGCGTTCTCCGCCTCTCTCAGCCATGATTTTGGATTGATTTGGTTTGGTTTTTTGCAGATTGCAGAAAAGAGAGTGATGTGAGATTTAGAGGCGCAGTGAAACCCTATTATGAGAGATATATGTAGATTTATATGTATAGCACAAAATGGCTAGGGTTCGATTATTGGGCTTTTTACTAGGCCTGTATATTTTTGTTTTCAACATTGAATCGGCCCATATATTGTTTCGTTTTATACGAAGAAAAACAAAAACCTTTCATAAATACTTATTAAATGATCAATTAAAAAGGGTAATAGGACCCTAGCCCCGGTACCACAATTGGATACCCATCGACCCACCCTGTGTGAACAATATGATGCCGTATTAAATGATCAATTAGATAGAGGGTGTTTGGTATTGCATTATAATGTGATTATTGCGTTTGTAAAACACAAATAATCTAAAATAGTGTTTGTATGAAAAAATGATTATCGGCTATGAAAACGAAGTTTTGAAGAACCATGTACCTTCATGTTTTTTGAAACATAGATTTTGTTTTGTAATCGCAATACCGAACACCCCCATAGAATTTTCAAAAAAGTACCACTGTGTCGAGCCTCTATCTATAATAGATAGATAGATATGTGAGCCAAAGTGTTTTAATTAAAAGTATCAAGTTATATGAAAGTTTTGAAAGTATCATGTCATACAGTTTACATCGTCAATATGTACAAGATTAAATTAAAAATTACTGTATATGTTAACTTATAATTTCTATGGATATATAGACCAAAAAAATATCATTATATGTTACATTATTAAGACATTCGATATAATAATGTTTACTTATTCGTGTGTATAAACGTGATTAAAATCTAGTAACAATAGTAGTAATAATAATGATGTGTATATATTGTGTAGAGAATAAACTAAATTAATAATAACTCGAACGTCGATTGGTTGGTCTCGAATGAATATCAAATTACATTGAACCATTGATGAAAGTATATACTAACTTGGTCGAACCAATATATATGATACACATAAAATACACTATAAACAATATTGCATTTGTTCACACTTTTAGATGAGTGTGAACAAATTAAAAATTTTGTCACGCTTTTTAGTGAGTAGAAATATATTGAGTTAAAAGTGGATGGACATTTCTACACACTAAAAAGTGTGTGGAAATAAAAGTTTACACTTTTTAGTGTGAACTTTCATAATTATTTTGTCACACCACATTTATTCACAGTAACTTTTTTAGTTACCGTGGACAAACGGGGTGTGACAAATTAATTATGAAAGTTCACACTAAAAAGTGTGAACTTTTATATGTACACACTTTTTAGTGTGGAGAAATTTTCACACACTTTTTTTTCAATATTTTTCTACACACTAAAAAGCGTGACAAAATTTTTAATTTGTTCAAACTTAACTAAAAGTGTGAAGAAATGCAATATGATTTGTAGTGATATAGTAATAGTGATAACAATGTTTTTTGTACTATGCATGTACTAGCTAGCTAGCTAAATAATTATCTAAGTTAGTAATCAGTAGTAGCTAGAAGTCCCGAATGTTGGTCGTTCTTGAACAATATTGTTTGGGCATTTAGGGGTGACAGTTCCTTTATAAGTCAAATCGACGTTGTTGCAGACGGCTTTAGTCTTCCCACCGCTTTCTCGAGTGAGGTTTATGTCTTGTAACACGATCCCTTGACATGGCTGATTTTTGCTACAATCAAATGTTATTGCTTCTTTATCTGCGCTTGTTCCAGTAATATTTTGGTAAGTCACGTCTATTATATCGACGGCTGAATCCTGGAATCTTTATTTCGTTAGGAAAAAAAAAATAATAAAACAAACATTTGGTATATATATGTAACTCATTGAACATATTTTCAAATTGGAAGTATCTTGTTTATCAAAACGGTTAGTTGTGGAATATATTTATTAATTTATTGTTGTATATAAGAGATATTTGAAAATCATGACCTGTTCTTTGCAAGGTGAATCTTGATCACAATAATTTTGATCTATAATGACAGGGTTCGACACATTCTTCATGCTGATATTCTTAAATGTGATATTGGTCGCATTTCCTGAACCTCCCTGTAATTAACAATCGTAACATTATTTCGGAGTAACATATCTTGTAAAATAATCACAAGCTAGTTCTTGTCTAATAAAATATTAATAACACAATAAAAATAAAAACAATTGATCGAGTAAGATGTTCTTGTATTGTATACCTGCCAAGTTTTGATTCTAACACCATTTGTTGTCCCCGTAAGTGTAGCCCCGTCAACTGTAATATCCGAAACATGAGCTTCTGAATTTTTGGACCCAAGGCTCCCAATACTAATTAAATCAACAATTAATCACCCATTAGATCGATCATATTATTAATCAGCGTATATATATATATGTAACAGATCAAATCAAGTAAGTCCAATCGGTATGCTAAATATCGAGTATTTATTTAACAATGGTAGTAATCATTTAATTAACATGTAATATGACTCATAAGTTCATAATAAAATAGCAAATTATAGTACTCCGTATTATAATGGTTATAAATTGTACGAATACACGAGTAATACTTCGTGTGCGTGTGTGTAAAAAAAAAAAAAAGAAACCATATATACTGATTGAATTCGGAAAAAAAATAATTATGCGACAAAAACGTACCTAATACCATGACCAGGTCCACATGTGATCCCAGTAGCTTGAACATTTGTGGATCCACTCACAATTGAAATACAATCATCTCCTGTTCCTATAACGGAGTCAGATATTTTGATGTTTTGAGTGTGAGTGACATGAATTCCATCGGTGTTGGGGCTATCTTCCGGCGCAGTAATTTGAATCTTTGAAACTTGGACGTCGTCACAATTGTCGAAAGAAATGTGCATTTGTTGTGCATTTTGAATATTCAAATTCTTCACTGTTAATGTCGTGCACTTATATAACGTTAAGGCCTGCCATTGGCAACAAAGAGTTGTCGTTACTTTTGTGCGGCAGCTAGCATAGTACACTACTACGAGTTAGGTAGGGCGTTTTTGGTTTAAATGGTACGAAACAATCCCATTCATGTTTCGTTTACTTTGTGAACATATATGGAAATTATATATAAATTAATCGATCTTTTCAAAATAAATCAATTAATATGAAGACAACTAGTGAAAAGGTTTGCAAGAAAAATCACAAATGATGAATTGAAATTGAAATTGAAATAGATGATAAACTTACCGTTGGAGCATCCTTGCAGGGCTGCACATATTTGTTTATGACAAAAAAAAAAAGTATAGTCGGTTAGTATTGGATAACCAAAAAAAATTACGAGTAATAAAAAAGTAGCTACCCTTTTTACCCCTGATACAGAACAGACTTTTCCAAATTGTGGCCCAATCGGTTTTTCATCGTTTCTGGGCCATAGTATTTGATCATTTTTGGTGTTCTTGAACCGTTTTTACGTAACCATTTCATTCGAGTGTTTTCAAGAAAAATACGTAGTGATACAACAGAGATCGATCGAACGAACGGTATATATATATAAAAAAATAAAACTCTTTTGCTAAATGAAATGTACGTGCGAGTAAATTAAAATTACTAGCTAGCTAGCGAGTACTTACAAGCGACTTGTCGACTTTGCAAGAATTCTTCCACCAAACGTCCCCATTGCCGTCAATGACTCCACCTCCGTCAATCACTAGGTTTTCAACTTTATCCACTCTAAGCCAATGCTTTTCATCTTTCTTATATTTCGATTCTTTCGTTGATGCTAAAATGGTTCCTGATATCTGCAGTAGTTGATGCTAAAAGCTTGTATTGTAAATATACAATGTGAATTTGGGCATATATATATGCAAATAATAAGTAGTATAAAAAAAACATGTATGTGTAAATCGATCGGAGGAGACATGCATGCATGAATATATATTATATTTGTAAGCTAGGCTGACCGATCGACCTGCATAGTTATGGAAGAAGCTTTGCAAGGACCTTCAAACTTAATTGGCGTTACAAGGTATGTCTTGTTTTTGGCTACACTAAATATTGATGTTGTTGTGGATGCACACGCTTCTTTCCATGCCTTCTTGAATGCCTAATTAGATTAACCAATTATTCAACACACACATATGATGCATATATATATGTATAAGAAGTTCTTAATTAACACATACATTTTATATCCATGTCGATCGGAATGAATTATAAGATAATCATTATATATATATGCATGTTTAATTACCTTTGTATCATCTTTTTTGCCGTCACCTTTAGCACCATAAGAATCCACATCAAATGTTTTAGTAGTTGAAGATAGATTAGCTAAGTTATCAATAACGTCGTCGTCAACATCTTGAAACGTGATGAAATCTTTTACGGCTTTCATATACCAATCATATGCTCTAGAAAACCCTCCTGTAGATTTATAGTGGGGAACAGAATAATCTTCATGGTAACCAATTGTGCACCATGAGATCATCATAAGGAAAAGGACCAGTATCAAAGACAGAATTAATAATGCGACGTATCTCTGCGAATTAGCCATTGTATATATTGGTAATTGATATACAAATCAATACTAAGTATATATGTTTATGGGACAATATAGTAGTATAGTAGCTAGCAAGTATGAAAATTAATGATGGTAGTTTTTGAATTTAGTGAACAAGAGGTGAATTATATGAGAGAATATATTATGGCAGTACGATACATGATTGTAGGTTTGAATTTATATATAGAACTAAAGAAGTAGAGCTGGAGCTGGGGTTGTACATGGGGTTGTTTATGGCTCGTGTATTTCTTTTCTTGGAAATTTAAATTTAATACTCCATATGCCTTAGGCCTGAGGACCGTTCTCCAGCTTCTTCTCTGCCATATCAGCATCACATAACCCAGGACTCCTCTCAGGACACTCATTGTCTATAAGGACAGCTTCTTCAGAATTTTTTCACTACATCATCAATTAAATATAATTTATATCACACACACAAATACACCTATATATACCCTACACATATATATAAAACCAAAAAAAAAAGAGATAAAAGGACCCACCTTGGACGTCTTGCAACTTCTTGGGGAAGAATTGGTGGAAGGACGCTCACGCAAGGAAGATCACAGCCTATAGTCGTCCGCGTCTTGGGCTTGCGAGGACGCTCGGGAGAAGGTGCTATAAGCACCGGCCTTACTAAATTTGTTCACGTTTAACATTTTAGTGTTAAGCTTAATCAATTTTGACTATAAATATTTTTATTTGTGTTATATAATAGTTGATGTGAAATATACATCTAAAACATAATTTATTTATATAACTTTCATCAAATTTTATATAACACAAACAAAAATATTTATGTTCAAAGTTTATAATATTTGACTTTGAAAATTTAAAAAATACAAATTTGGGAGTAAGAGTTTTGGTTGATAGCTCACCCTTAATTATACTGTTTGGCCAACGGTCAAATGTCCCAAAAATATTTACGAACAGCATATATATCGTGAAAATAATGCAAGTACGTTGTTTAATGTAGTAAACAATGATTAATTGATTATATTGCAACTTAAATCAAATTAAATAATGCATTACATACGATATACATCATACGTACCTCAGTATAAAAACATGCATAAACAATCCCATAAACTCACATATATACAATTAACTAGATTATTGTTCCGCGTAATACGCGAGATAACATATTTAATTAGTGACAAGTTATCGTTTCATAATATCATACATTGACAACCATATATAAAAGATGTTGAAAATAGATTAATTAGTATCATGGTGCCAAAGTTGTAAATTAATTAGTATCTTGTTGTTAATGTATGTCTTTATATAGAAAAAAAAAACATAAAATTTCATGATTTTATGTTTCTATAAACAATTAGTAACACTTCAAATTATTATGTCAAGTGATAGTTTGAAATTCAATATAAACAGATTTTTTTAGCGAAATATAAATAAGAGCTCTATATGGATTTGAATTCTCTTTAATTAGTGTAACTATATTAGTCATTTTTATAATTTTCACGTAGTTTAATGTTTATATAAATATACATATAAAGAAAATTTAACAAAACAAAAGTAGTTAGCATTTGAACCACGCATGTCTGAGATGAAACCCAGTATTATTGAAAACCCTCTTAATTATCCACTCATACAAACTTCGAAAGTGTGATTTATACCCTGATGGATTTCCTTAAGGTTTAAAACCTTGCCAGTAGCTCACCTTTTGAAAATTTACTTTTTGTGTTTATAATTAACCTTTTGAAATTTTTAAAATTAATTTCACATCAATATATTGAGGTTTCGGATTATGTACTTATAGTTAAATTTTTAGAAATTTTCAAAATATTTTTTTAAAATCATGGTTGAATTGTATTATTAATATTAGTAATATTTGAAGCAAATATTGGATTTATGTAACAAATTTAAAAACTAAAATATTTAGGAAATTAAAATCTTAAACTTTTAATATTTATTTTAATTAACATAACTTATGTAAAAGCAAATTATAATACAATAATTAAGATTTGAAAGTTCATAATATAATCTTATAAGAGACCCTAAATTTCAACTTCTAGATTTATTAGGAAAAACATATAATGAATAACTTATTAAAAAGTGTCAAATAATAAGTTTTTCAATTTGATAGGATCAACAACATAAGTAAATGTTAATTAAATGAAATAAAATATTTCAATTGGTTAATAATTATTTAGGAAAATTGTATTTTTGTATATATAAAAGTAAAATTATATTTTCTGTATATTACGCGAGACAATATAAATACGCGAAATAAACACAATAAGTTTTAAGAATAACATAATTATTAATTATAGATAAAACATGTTGAAATACAGTTGTATTGTTATTTAAAGTTTTATTTGCATCAAAAATGGCTAGTAAGATATATAAATTTTGGTATAATGACAATGTAATGTTAATACATCTAATACTGGTGAATATAGTAATATTCAAAATTGCTCTTTAGTGTAGCTGTTTTCTATAATATGGTTGTTATATATTTGTATAATGACGATATAAAAGTAAATATAAACAAAACACTTTATCTACTATAATTAAATTTCAAACCAACTCATTTAGGTGGGTTGGCCACCATGACATCATTGAGAGTCTGTTGTCTTGAGGGACGCATGTTCAATTCTTGTCGTGGATAAGACTGATAATGATAGCTAATCATCGATGCAAAAAAACTCAACATTGAGGTTTCGTAGGTACCAATTCGGTACACGGGATCAAATGGTCCTCTTTGATCTACCCTGTGATTTAAATGAAATTTCAAAAAACATATTATCTTCTTATTTATATAAAATCAAATACTCGATTATAAATCTTAAACTACATTATGTATCTATTTAATAAAATAACATATTTATTTTATGTGTTTTGTTCGAATAATCTAATATCCAATAATAAATTAGACAACTTAACTTCCATATTTTTGTGCTTTGTTCTAGTATTTTTCCGTATTTTATAACTCTTTTTTTAATTTTTTTTTCTTGTAATATTTTGTCAAAATATAAAAAGTAATTGTTCTTGCATTGAAATTTAAATATGCGTACGAAATGAAACTAAGTTAATAAAAAAATTTAAGGCTTGTAATGAAAAATTCAAACTTATTATGTTTTTATAATTATATATCAAGTATTCAATCTCTTTATGTAACTAAGAGATGATAGTTTCATAGATGACATTTTTAGTTTTTTTTGTCACATTAGATTTTTAATGAGGTGCCATATTTTCCATTTAAATTGTTATATCTATGTTGCCATGTACAATCTTTATCATCAATTTTGATCATAATCATTAATCATAATCCTAATTATTAATATTTAATTTTCCATTTTATATATAAGTACAAAGATTATATATATTATACTACTTTTTTTTTAATTAATTCAATGATAGTTATCTTTTATCAAATAAGATTGTTTATTATATTATGTTTATTTTTTGAAAAGTATTTATTATATTATATTTAATAATTATATATCATGAGAAAGACTTTTATAATTTAAATATTTATGTTTCATTAGTCTTACTTTTATACTTGGCGTATATAATATATTCATAAACTATAAAAAAAATTTTATCGGTCGTAATCTGATAGTACTTTATATTACCATAACTATGAATAATAATGTAACTATCAATTATTGTTTTTATATTTATGTTCTCAATTATCTCGCACAACATACGAGTTTAATCTATTAAATATACAAAATTTAATTATTTCAAATACAAGGACTAATATTGTGTTTTCTTAATATTAGTGATTAAATATTAATGGTGGAAACTGTAAATTAGTGATGGAAAACAAAAAAGTGTAAATTATCCAAAGTAGATGGACTAATGTTGTGTTTACTTAATATTAAATTTGGTAATGGTACTATTATTTAGATCTAAGGGTTCTAATTAAAAGTTTGAATTCATCTAACGGTCCTTGTTTCTCCATAAAAGAATTTAGCACCTTGTTATATATATATATTGGTAGATAGAGGAAAGTTAGTTTGAGAACCCTTAAAAAAAAAGAACGCGAGAACCAATCCTGGCCATTGATTTTGATCTTGATGATATTTAATTTTCTCTCTCCTCATTTTCACCCAATTCATTCAAATGGTTTTATCTCACAAACCGTACATCGTTAAACGAAAAAAAAGCATGGGTAGTCTTAAAATTTCGTGCTCTTTCATTAGAGATGCGACTTGATATAATTTTGACAAACTTTTAAATTTTGATTTTTTTAAAAAAAATTTTTTTAGCGATAATCCTACACATGTGCAGGACATGTGTAGGGTATACATCATACACATCCTACACATGTGCAGGTAAAAAAAAAAATTTCGAAAAAAAAAAATTTTTGAAATTTAAAAGTTTGTCAAAAGTATATGAAGTCGCATCTCTAATGAAAGAGGACGAAATTTTAAGACTACCCATGGTTTTTTTTTCGTCTAACGATGCACGGTTTGTGAGATAAAACGTTTTGAAAAATTTGGATGAAAGTGATGAGAGAGAAAAAAGAAGATGAGATGTGTGGCCCAGATTGGTTCTCACGTTCTTTTTTTTTATGGTTCTCAAAATAACCCACCCCTTGGTAGATATATATAAATAAGAATTACGTTAGTTAATCCGAACACCACATTATTAAGATTTAAGACTAGTGTATTTATATTTCAAGAAACTTCGTACCTTTAAAATGCAACTCTATTTTAGTTAGTTAGTATAGACGTTCAAATTCATGCATCAATAAGATTGACTATTATCATTGGAGGGAAATCCTATAATGTTAATTTTTCAACTACATGAATGATAATGTTTATATGGGTTAGATTGTCTCTTTCATTTTGTCCACTATATCTTCCGAAATTAATATACCATAATGACTCTCTAATGGGGAATGATATTGTTACAACAATATTTAACAATTTACAACAATATCTATACAGCTGTACCCTGTATAATAAAAGTTATACATTTGTTGTAGATGAATAATTAATGTTGTTGCAATATCACTCCCTTTTTCTAATGCCACATCTTAAATTCAATTCTATGTTATATACAAGATGATGAGATGTATTGTGTAGATGAGATATATATTACTCCGTACATAATTGGGATGATGAGCAATTTTTCTCAAGTCTCGATCCCGACATCATCTTTCTACTGTTCCAACCTAAGTATCGATCGACAACCGGCCGTACCGAAGTTCAAATAGGACTGACTAGGGATGAGCACGGGTCGAAACCCGGCCCGACCAGCGACCCGCGAGAGCATGAAAACGTGAACCGTGACCCGGCCCATGAAGACGCGAGTCAGTTCAGTTCGGGCGGGTCACGGCTTTTCTTCACACTTTTTCGGTTTTTGTCTTCACCCGACCGGGCCTAGCCCGATCCATCCAACCCGTGACCCGCAAAAACACCAAAAGCTTAACCCGTGACCCGGCCCGTTAGAGACTCGGGCCAATTCCGGGTTGAGCACGGATCAACGGTTTTTTTGCTCACCTGGTACTGACATTCATTTTTGGTGTTTTGGGGATTGGGAAATGGGAGACACAATAAATACTTTAGAAAAATGGGAAATGCACGTGTTGAAGTTGAACCCATCCCATATTGATACTGGGTGATTTGGGTTTGAGATCAGTACCAAGGATTTTCGAGAATAATACTAGTCTCATGTTCATCCATATTACATAATATTAACAAGATATTCGTGGTATAGAGTGAGATAGCCCTATTTTATAATTTTTGATTTTCAACTGTAGTTTGGATTTTTAATGTTGTTTCGTGTTTTTTTTTTTTTTTTCTACAATGGAATAATGGATATCGAAAAGTGAGATAGAATAGGTATAAAATTCAATTGAACAACTGATGCTTAGTTTCCACGACATATCGTATTAAATCATATTGTCTAAAATTAATTAGAAGTTGTAAATTACAGAGATGTCAAGTCAATGGTTGATGACATTTGGTGTTACCCAATTAATATTAAGGAGAAATATGTAGCATGCAACTAATTTTACTGGGTATAGTGAACACAAATTAAGAATGTTGATTTGAACACGTACATTCAGATGCCTAATTGGACCAAATTTACTAATAAACTTGTCGATACGTTGTTTATATTAACTTTGGCTGATGATATTAATTGAATTATGACGTACGTACATATATTTTGTTCTCGTACGTTCACGGCATTTTTAGGTACTTTCTCATTTTGCACGCTTCCCATTAATTTATATTTGATTCTTATCATTAAGACATAAACCTTCGACTTAATTAATTAGCTAGATCGATCAGGAGCCGTAAATAATATGAGCAACTCTAGTCCCAAACAGGAATGAGTTTTTCTCTTGACATTTCCCAAACTGGGCAGGAATGTCGTTGTCAATATGACAATTCATGATCTCCATTTGGATTAGCCTAATGCATGACAACTTACCAATCGCGCATCTAGCTTGTTTAGCTTTTGAACTTCCAAGAACGACAAGTAATGTTAATCGTGCTTTTTGACTAATCGTAGTAAAGTTGTATTCGTTTCGCTTGTGGACAAAGTCACAAAGGGATCACCCTAAGCTTTTGGGGACAATCACCCGTTGATTAATTGATGTTTATGAGCTAATTTTCCTCCGAGAAGCTACCGCACAACTTTGATTCACGAAAGTGCAAGTTATCATGCAATTATTCATCAAAGAAAACGATCTACCACCTTAAATGACACGATATGACAGGGAACAAATTATAACTATTAAAGAAACTTAATTTGGATAATTATGGATCGAGAAGCTAATTATTAATATATGTTCTACTTAACGATGATTACAACCTTGACTCTTGTTTAAGGATTAGATCATTTAAATAATGATGAAGAATTCGCACATTATTGTATCTTTATCTATTTCATATACACAATGTCGGCTTAAAGTTTTTGAGGGCCTTAAACGAGATCAAATTTAGAGGCCTACTTCATTAGCATATTAGTTAAAGTCAAAAAATAAGAAATGAAAAAAGAAAAGAACAATTGTAGCTTAACTTATGTTGTTCAAGTTTTACTAAAAATATGTAGAGGTTCAAAGGCGGAGCCAGGAGTTGAGGATAGGGGTGACCAAAATAAGTGACGATCCATAATACCACTCTGCCTTTGTAATCTTACGCGCATAGTGATGGATCAATTCTTCATCTATCGGACGAAACGTCACCATTTCTTAGCACTAAACAAAGCCGTTAACACAAAGTGATAAAATTAATCTGGTTATGTTCATCTATGAGCACATGACTGAGCAATAAAACACAAAGTGACAAAATGTTGAAGACTTATAAGTAAATAAGTTGACTGTCCCCACAATTTGTTTTCTATCTATATTAATTTGGGCAAATATATAATACGTTATTACAATAATATCAATGGGTTTTTTAAGGTTGTGATAGAATATAGAAGGGCAAATTTGGAAGGTGGGTTAGCCATGGCCACCTCTACCACCCATGTAGCTCCGCCGATGTAGAGGTTAATACAAAACTATAATAGTGTTACCCGCAATGCTAATTCTCTAATAGTATCTAGTAAAAAGTCCAAAAACAAAATCTTTTATATAAAAAATGGAGGCCCTAGATTTTTGGGATTATTTTGGGTCCTAAACTCTTAAAGCGAAATAAGAATTAGATTAAAAATGCATGCATAATAGAGAAAGAAATCTACATGTATATGTATAAAAGATTAAAACAAATTTAGTCAATATTCAGTTTTGTAAGAGTACGTACATGAACTTTTTTAAGTCACTCTATAAAACAAACTGTACCATAACCACTGTTATTGATCATTGATTTGATCATGATATAAGTGAGAATGTTTGTTCTATCACGTTGTTTCCTGCATAATGAATTGCGATCAACTCATTGATTGACAATGTTTTTTTTTTCTAAATTTACGCTAAGTGATAGTTTTTTATTCAAATTATTGTATCTTGCATAGATATAGTAACTTCTATTTAACTACGTATATAAACTTGTATGCATTTTAAGTTGAGGTGATGCACAAATTGACCATTAGGGAAACTACAATGAATGGCTTTCCTTAAAACAAGGATTGTCGTCTATATCTACTTATAGTTTCTAGGGTAAAAGTAAAAGTAATTAGCAAGATAGATCTTGGCATATGATAAAACAATCATAGACTTACTTCTTGTTACATTAAGACAATATCTAATCTAATTAAGCTACAAACAAACCCCATCTTAGCATGATAGGTATTGTACATACATCATAAAAGAATGAATTTTTGATATGTATTTAGTATTTTCCAATTTAAATATAATAATAAACGGATGGGAGTACTATGAAGAATTCACTTACTTTTTCACTTATAAAACTTAAACCCAACAAATATATTTATAGTCCGGATTGAGGGCAATCACACATACCTATATCCTGACATACCCTAAGATTTGGGGGGTGTTTGATTAAATGAGAATGAGTTTAGTTTGAATGAGTTTTGAAACCCATATTAGTTTGAAATTTAATTAAATTAATGAGTTTCACATCCAATTTATAATTTCAAAGCAATGAACCAAAACACACTTATATGTGAATGAACTATGAAAGCAAATATACCCTTAAATTTTGCGTTAGTATGAGCTATGAAGTATGATAGCAAGCCCAATTCTTTTAATCGAACAAATCTAAAGCCCATCATAAATTTTCTGCTTGGGTTTGTTGAAGCTAGGATAAGGCCCATAATCTTTAAATCCCCACAGCCCACCCACCTATTTTCCCTTTGTAAATTGCCCATTATCCAGTCAAAAAAGGTTAGGCCACGGCCCACGTGTCAAGTTAAAATTTTCCCGGCTTAATAACCAATCCGTTATTTTGTAAGAATAAATCTGTTACACACCGGCCATTATATAACAAACTTTAATTTTGCAGTTAATCATAATTACTTTGTATATAAGAATTTATCAGGGATCAATATCATAGTGTTCAATCTTCTTCCAACTATTTTGTGATCAACTACCTACTGCTACATTCTTTCATCATATCATTCCAAATAGGTACATTTCCGTTTCTCCCGCTTCATTATTAGAATAATTGCGTTCTTCTTTTATGATGATCGCCAAGTAACTGATTCTCTTTATTGTTTATTACACTCGATTTCTTGCCTTGTTTAAAGAATCTTGTTGTATATATATATATGTATACATTACTAATTATTTCAGAATTTCATCACTGATTCGTTATTTCTGATTTGGGTTGGTACATGATTACTTGAATTGTATACATGGTGTGGGTGATTAAATTCCCTCTGTTCATTTTCTTGTAGTACATTATATAGAATATTCGACAGTTTAGTTTCTTGAATCAGTAAATTGGGCGTTGATCAATTTGATAAATTAATTTCTGGGGCTGAGTCGAGATTCCACTTCATATTTACAGTGTAGTTATCTGGGATATTTAGGCTTTTCTTGATTCTATTGTTTCTTGTTCTTGTTTACGTCAATTTCACCTGATATTATATTGCATTATGTGCAGGTCTAGGAATTATGAACTTGTAGAAAGAAATTACTGAATTTCATGCACTTGTTGTTCTGATCAGAATATTGATTTCTTATCACATTAGTTTAACTTGTGTTGAGTGTTTGGAAGTTAATTTCTTGATTCTGCAATTGGGTATTGATCACTTTGACTGTAAGTTTTTGTGGGTCTGATTTTATCTGTTCATTGTGTCTCATTGTTGTTTAAATTTAGCCTGTATTCCATTCTACATTATGTGCTTGAGTGCATTTACTTCATTTCACAGTTCATGACCAATGTCGCTCTTTCTACAATGGTGCTCATGGTCTTGGACATTTTTGGAGCTCCTGTACTATCACATGTCCTTTGAATTTGAGTTTGATCCAATTAAAACCAGTCTTTGTTTAATTTAGGATTTTGATATTTTATTGACATTATGTGTTTTTACAAAGGGAAATATCAACACATCACACAATTTCACACATTTGTTCCTTAGGGGATTTGGACCCACAACCTAATAGTTGACGGGTCAACTCACATACCGCTAACCCTTTGGTTAATTGACATTATGTTGATATACTCAGAAATTTGAAACCCCTGTTGGCCTCATAGTTATTGGATATGTTGCCGAGTGTGATGCCTGGCCTATATGACCCATTTGAAATACTAATTCTAACAATTTTATTTGGTGAATGTGTATCATTACAGAAATGGAATTGCTTATCTAAAATGTGCTATGATAGGTTGTGTTTTTCAGGAACTTTCTTTGTTCCAGCTGTATTGGAATCAAGACCATCTTAAAGACAAGGTCTTTACAGTAGTTTGAAGATATTGTGGTAAAATAAATTGTTAAAAGAAAAATGGCCCGGGTATCAAAAACTAGTCCATTCCGAACAAGAGAACAAACACAATCCAGACCGAATGCAAGAGGTGAACAGAGAGAAGAGACACCTCCGGAGCCACAAGTTGATGACAAAAATAGCAGTGATGCAGAGGAAAATGCACAACATTTAGTGCGAACAAGAAGTATCGTTGACATATATGCTGACGAAAGATCCACATTTAATGCAGTTGGAGGAGCTAACATATCAGAAACTGACACTTCAGCTAAACGAGCAAGGGGTAGGCAAGGAAGGAGACCGTATGCTCTCAGGGATTCAGATAGTACAAAAACTGACACTTCACCTAAGCCCTTAAGAGGTAAGCAAGGAAGGCGACCATATGCTCGTAGGACTTCACATTCTCAAAGACTAACAAAGAAGGACTTGAGTGGAGATGTAAATTTCAAGTTTGTTCAAAGAGATGTAGATCAAAAAGGTAAAAGAAAGCAGCAAGAAGAAACAGATGTTTTCGAAGATTCAGAAACTGATTCAGAGCAACCCTGTAAACGAATTAAGAAGGAGCCAAAAAGCGATGATGATACAGATGATAACAATGGAGCTGGAGGAGGTGGTGGATATGGAACACACACAAACGTGACGAGCCTGGGATCAGAAGTTGCTGTAGGAAATTGATGGAGGAGTTTAAAACTTAACCACGATATGATGTTGATTTTGTTGTGCTAGTATGAACCATTTTGTGATAGCAGATTACACTTGTGTTTTTAAAAGCTCAAGTACATGAATATAGACATCGGATTTTAATACATACATTCTTTGGTGATCTCTCTTAATAATTGTGATATTAGTAGCTATATATAATCTTCTAAGAAGATCGTTTGGTAGACATTTCTTACTTCGTTACATTGACTACTGAGCTATCTACAACCAACTCTAGGTCCCCATCTTCCGTACTTTTTGGTATTACTTCTAAGGGCTTATAGGTATAGAGCCAGGCACATACATAATAGTATACCAGGTTTACTACTTGTATACCAGTTACAACCATGTAGTAGTATTCCAATCTACCTCTATTTATGTTCCTATCAGGCAGCCAATTTCCGCCATTTCCGTTTGCAGTAAACTTATGAACCATAGTAACCAGTAACGTTCCCGCATACTGTCCAAATCCATTTGCAGCCCAATAAAGAGCCAACGCAGTGCTTTTCATACTTTCCGGTGCCTGATCATATATAAACTCTAATTTACCAACATAAAAGAATGCTCCGGCTATACCATGAAGTGAGTACTGAGGGATCAACCAAAACACACTTATCGGTATCATCTGAGTTGGCTTGTCAAGTAAATTATGATCACTTGCTACGTGTTTTCGTTTAACCTCAACAAACGATGCGACAAATGTTGCACAGATGCTTATGATGAAGCCAACGCCAATCCTCTGTATACACGTGATGCCCGCAGGGTTCTTTGTGATGCGGTGTGCAAAGGGGATAAATAAACGATCATACAAGGCAATGGAAACAATCAAGGCTAGGACATCAAAGACTGCCATGCTAGCCGCAGGTACTTCAAATGAGCTACTTTTGACCAGGTGTCGGTCCATGGTCCGAGCTTGCATGATGGTGAAGCTATTTTGGTGCGAGTACGCCATCACATATATTACTCCTGTTGACACAATTGGCAACAGTCGAATGATGGATTTTAGTTCTTCAACTCTATGGACAGTAGCAATCCTCCAAGGTTTCGGTGAGTTTGAAAGGAGGTCGGTGTCATCTTGGGTTATTATTGCAGCCTTATCAAACCACCTTCAAAAGCACAATCACAGGATAAACCAACTGAAAAAATATATAAGAAGCTAAAGTTTTTAATTAATGTATGTTTACCTTAATTGATGGGTATGAACAAGCCTGCCATGTTTAGAAATACTTGAATCGAGCTCTTTGTTTTCATAAAGAAGTTGATCATCAACTGGTAACACGACTTTCCTCTTTTTGAAAGCAGCAACCATAACTTGGGCCAGTCTAACAAACGGACTTCCTTCAGGTTTGACTTTGTGATAAATTGGGGAGCCTATTAAAAACACAAAAAACGCAGCGACCATTGCAATCGTTGGTATCCCAAGACCCCAACCCCAGCTCACATTATCTTGTATATACACAACCAGTGTGAGTGCAGACAGACTTGCTAGTGATAACAAAAAGTAGTACCAATTAAAGAAATTCCAGTTTTTCGCTTGAGTTTTCAGTTTCTTCATGTCTAGTTGATCTGCAGCAAATGCAACGACACAAGGCCGTATGCCTCCTAAACCAACTGATGTTAAAAGGAGGGAGATATAAAGGACCGACATTTGAGACTGTGACGCTTCTTTGCAGTTCACTTGAGTGGGGCATTGTTGTGGTCGGAACTGGGGCAAGATTGATGATATGGTCACAAGGATCATTCCCTGATCGAATTGATAATAAAAAAAAATATTAAAGACTACTAATACTAATTTATGAATGGATGTTTGGGGGTACGTGGTAGAGATAAATGGTTAATTAGTATGTATTGAGATGCAGACCAGTTCGTAAATGAGCAAGGCGATGATGATGGTCCAGTAGCGACCAGCAAAAGAGTCGGCAACAATTGCACCAATAATGGGCATAAAACTAGCAACACCACCGAAGTTAGTCAGGGTGTTGGATGCCTTCACCAGTGGCATGTTGAGTTGTTCTGTTAAGTATGTTATCAAATTGGCATTGAAACCAGTGGCGGCGAATCGGTCACATATCTCATTTGCTGTGAAATTCAATCAAAGGATATATATATATATATATATTAGTTTTTCATTAAAAAAAAAAACATAGGGAAAATTAATATCATGGTAGATATATAGATACTTGTATTAACGTTATTAGTATTTGGAGGACTTAGCTTTATATTCATTTCTTACCAACATATGAATACTTCCAAGTTATTAATTAGAAAAATATTGATCTGATTGACCTTAATTCATCTACAACAATGACATGATCATGAGTATCGTGACGGACGAGTGTACGACAGGCGTTCGAATTACTAAAATCTTACAAAAAGAACGCTATACTATACGTACCAAGAATGAATGGCATGGTTTTGATCCCACCAAGCTTCCTCTTTTGCTTTACCATCTTATTAATACTTTCTTCTTCATTTCCCGTCACGTTTTCCTTCTCTGCTTTCATCTTCTAATTAATTCTGAGGTTTTGGAGTAGTTTGAAGTTGTGGAGGGAGCTTAATTAATTTCAGAATGATCGAATGGCTAACAAGAATATTTATAAGCATAGTAACAAGTAGTAGTATGAATGATTGACAGAGTGGGGTACCTCTTGATGTGCATCTATATCTATATATATTGAATAATGTGATAGTGAGTGAGTAAGAAAGATAGATTAAAAATCAAACCAACCAAATTACTGGCCAACTTTGGTGAACCAAGACATTTCAATCTCCTTCTTCTTTATATAATAATAATAATAATAATGTCACTTATCGACAACATGCCTATATGTCGAATCACCAACCCTTGGTTTTTTAGTTTTCATAGTTATTATTGTCATGTTTATATATAGTAATAGTAATTTTGTGAATAGTACTTCAATTAATTAATTGCCGTCTTGGGAAGGATCTCTCATACATATACATGATGTAAAGTTTGCTAGCCTAGATTATATATAGTTATAAAATTTCATGTGATCGAGCATTGTTATTAACATCTATGTGATGCCGTGATGGTTTTCCAAAAAATAACCAAATTTATATGCATGTACTTTTTCCCATATATAAAGACCATGCAACTTTGTTAGAAGATGTCATATTATTAATTATTGTTTGGTTTTGTATTCATCCAGCTACCTTGTAATATTCTTCCAATCTGGGTCTACTTAATCGACTTTATCCCAATATTCCCTCGTACCCATCGATAGTGCAATTAAACCTATGAATTATAGTATATAATGATGACAAAAATAGCAACGAATTTATTAAAGACTTTGTTTCATAATACGTTGTTAGCTATTTAATTTAATAGATATGATAGATATTATGTTAAACGCTATATACTTTCACGTTTGTCAATTAGGTCGATGACAAAACCTTAAAACTACTATTCATAAAACCCAAATGCAGAGTTGAGAAGTCTGAGTTATCGCATATATTTCGACATGCATGACCATGCCAAATGATATTAGCTAATTAAAAGTATTTATATTACAGTTTTAATAGCTACTGTAGTATTTTTATCTGTATTCATTTTGAGTCAAATTTGTGTCTTTTTTTTTTTTATAATAATAGAGAAATTTGTGTCCTTCTAGTTACTTAATTATTTTTGTATTTTTATGAACAGAAATTAAAAGGAATTAAAGTGGTTTGTGGATGAAATATGTGCGGTCGGGAAAAAAAAAAATAATTTGGTTCCTCGTAACACATATTTCTGACCAACCACTCTAATTCCTTAGTTGCTGTGCTATTTTTACTTGGTGGAGGCTGCCACAGTCGTAGGCCCACAGCCACTTGCCCAATTCAATTTAATTGTAGTTTTTGTTGACTTATTGACCAGCAAATCACCCTCAAATCTCAATCAACATTAGTTGATTCTTCCAACCATTGATTTCATTTGTTTTAGTTGACTTCATTCACCAGCCGGGCCTACTCCCACATGCTGCTTGCTTCTTTTTAATTGCCAGTTTGCCTTATACTAACGCACAGTCACACACACAACACTCTTTTTTATTTGTCCAAAACTATAATAAAAAGTTTTAAAAAAATAACACTTTATTTTTACTAAGTGTTAAAAATATATAATATTTTCACTTAATACCCTTAAAATATTTTCACGCACACTATTTCCTTAAGATTAATGCTTAAACTACACTATCAATCCTTTACATTTTAAAATATCTTCATGAACCCTTTACATCAATTATCTACACCACTCGACGCCTCATCTACTACCAACAGTCGCCCCACCGCCACATCTTCGCCGTCAGGACCACCGTCGCATTGCGCGGGTAACGTGCTAGTAAAAAAAAGGGAAATTCGAATATGCGGTTGACTGCAAAATTCATGGATGCAGTCACACACACATATCATACAAATGATTGATATATTACAAAAATGTCCCCTGATTTTTAATGTAACTTCATCCAATAATTATGCAGTTAACTTTGAGGGAGCTCTCTAACGCGCACCCGGTTAAGACAACGTATGTTAGACCTCCCGCTGTCGAATCGCGACACGAAATTCTCAAGCGAAATTCACCTTTCAAAAAAAATATGTAGTTAACTGCATCCAAACTAAAGACTAAAAAAAAAATTCGGATACTTTGTGTATCTGATGCCAATTACCCGAAACTTTTTGAATATCCGACATTTTTTATATCTGACATTTGGGATGTGGACCTGGATATCAAAATCCACTATTCAGAATTTTTGGATACCCGGATTTGAACATACTCCTTTTACATATTTTTTTTTTCTTAGATTTTGATTATAGCCATGATTCAAAGGAATGGAACACTTATAAGTTATAAGAATATCCGCATCAGCTCAGGATATCCTTCGAACAAACATTCTAATCAACATGCTACGTCAGCTTTTCATCTATCCATCCCATAAACACTTTTTACCCACAACAATAATATATTCATCCTTCTTACAAACAACTATATAAATTTCAAAGTAACTTTTGTCTTTTACCTTTATCTCTCTTCATCCTTCACAAACTTTCTCTACAAACAACCAAGGATGGACATCCTTCATGTCACCACCCACATCAATAGTCTTCCTACAAACATCTTCTATTTCACTACAAATTTCCTATGAACATCCTTGTTGTGGATGGTCTAACATCATTTTAAAAACTCAAAGGAGTGGCGGATCAAGTTGATTTGACGTCTGGAGCAAAATTTTAAATCAAAATCTTTGATGTCTAAAGTAAAATGATGCTAAAGTGTGGGCTTCTCCACAGTAAGCATGTGTATTTGGGCCTTTGGGGATATTTGGATATAAGCAATTAAGCATGAAAAATAATTAAGATCATACTAAACCTTTTATAATTCTATTTTTATTTATTTATTTATTTAGTAATATATGTAACCACAGGCTTAAACCCCAGTGGCCAGAGGTGTTTACACTTCCCACTATATGGAGCCCCGGTGGGTTTTCTCTTAAGGATGTGGGTTTGAGCCTCGGCTGACACAATCCTTGGGTTTCCCATCTAGGAATTTTTCACAAGGAGGGGGGCTGAGAGACTGCAGCTTATGCTCAGCATCTCGCGATGTCCAACGATGGTTGGTTAAAATTGTCTCCAGCCACGTCTAAGTCAAAATACACCTTTCAAAATAAATTATTTAGTAATATATGTGATTATTTCAAGATGAAATAGAGGGGGGAAAAGATAAAGTGGAGAAATTTGCATTTTCATGGGTTAATTTATGGCATTTCCAATGAAGTTTTTACAAACCTTTTTATAAAGTGTTTTTATATAAGCTTTTTTTATTTTATTGGTATGAAATTTTTTTATGAATAGGTTAAGATCGTCAAGTCTTTAAAAGAATTTAATACCCTCTTTGCTCAAACTTATTTGCTTTCATGATAGGCCGGGTTGGGCAACATCCGCCTGAAATGTAGTACGCCCATTGCCTCCTATCTCTCTTTGGTTGAGATTTACATTTTTAACCAGTTGATAATGGTTTTCAAGCCATATAATGATTCTCTTTTTGCAAAATTTGAACATTCAAGGGGTTTCAAGGTCAATAAAAAATACATGACAGTCGCGTGGCACCATGACGTGGTAAAAAAAAAAAAAAAAACTAACATCTAGCTTGAATACAGTGGATTAGTGAGACTCCATACATGGATAACATGATAGTAAGGAGCAGATTATATTGAATGCTACTTCCTATGAAGCCACACAGAGATGGTGGTGGTGGCGGTGGGGTATGGTTATTAATGTAAATGTAATTGATATAAATAAGGATAGAGTAGTTATTTTAAATAATAATCTTAAAGATATTATAAATATATTAGATGACGAATAAAAAAATAGTTGTTTAGGTATATTAAAAAGTGAAAGTTGAAAAAGGGAGACTGGTGGTTTGTAGGAGTAAAGATTTGTTGTTTACTACTCGTAATATTTAGTTAAATTTTTGCTATTTATCATACTTTTAATTGTTTCTTTAAATTTATTTGTTAGTTGTATTAGAATACCATTTTAAGAAAACTTACATCCAAGACCTCACAGAAAATTGTTTATTTTAAATTCATGTATTGATGATTGGTTCATGATCAGATAACTTTAAAAGAAAATTAACATATTCAAATATTCAAGAGACGTTGTACATTGATCGTAGATCTTTGATTATAGATATGGCTTAGAAGACTTAATTTGGTAACTATGTGGTTAAAAGCCCATAACTGAGCGGAGTGGCTCCGACTTCCTCCGACTCTCGCCCCTTGTCACCCAAAGTCGCCCCCCACACCACCCCCTTAGCCGACTTTGCTCTCGCCTGACCTCCACAGCTCGCCCCTCCCCCCTTTGACCATCACACTTTCCCACCTTCTTTTCCGGTCCCCTATGCAAATGGCTATAATTTAAAAAAAAATTTCATTTTTTTTACATGTGGTGTATATATATATATATATGTTGGGTGTATGGTGAAGAAGATGAAAGGTGTACAATGTTTATATATTGAGTCATCATCATCATCGCAGCAACTCCGGCGAGTTTCTTGGCGATTTTTCCCGGCAAGGAAGTCGTTGTAGGTAGGAAGGGGATGTGATTTTTTTTGGTATTGGTAGTAGGTAGGAAGGGGATGGATGATATTCTTTTTGATCGGCTGGGAAGTGGGCAAATGGCATATATGGTGTGTTGTTATAATTTATTTTTATTTGTTATAAGGATTATGTTTAATGTTTAAAAAAAATAAAAAATAAAAATCAATCATTGGAAGTACCACATGGCGCAAGTCACCCCACTCTAAAAACTCATCCATTACCACCTTTTTTTGAAGGGCAACTCTTTCTACCTTACATACCACATGGCGCAAGTCGCGTCCCTCTCCCTTCCTTCCCACACCTCTTAGTCTAAGTTACCATCATCATAAAATAACAGTAGTAAGGAATTTAGAAAGGAGTAATCCATTGTCTACATTAATGCTTTTTAAAACAGAAATCAAGGTTTATACCATAAAAGAAAACACATCCACAAAAACATCAACTGTGAGTCTTAAATTTGTAGATGATCATTTAACCAGTGTCATCATCTTTATTTCTTTGATTCTTTCCATCCTAGCTCTTCATTCTTCAAAACATACTAGAAGATGCAGCAAATACAGGAAACTTGGTTTAGGACCAAATGTGTCTCAATTAACAAACAAACTGCTAAAAGTCTAAACGGGCTGAACCCTACTTTTCCTGCTACTTGCACGAGTTCCAGCTATCTAAATGTGAGACGCCTATTACAGGTAGCTATTCAAGTGAAAGATAGTAGCCTGATTGCATCATCAGCAAGTAGTGTGTGTTGAGATGGAGACTGCTGCCTGTGGTTTCTACTGAATCTATCTGTTTTCTATTATTCAGTGACACGAAAGAAGCCAATGTGAAGTATATGGGCCAGGAAGAACGACTTAAACGGTTGAGCTTTTACCTGAGTGAAGTTAGGGGAAATTCATAATGAGTTGGATGTAATGACAAACCACCTACATATGAAATCCTTGATTTCATCAAACCAAATTTTCTTCATGTTGATTTCATTTGTATCATCATGAAATCTGCACCATTATTAAATAATGTGATGATAATAGGATCTTGTGACTTGTACCCTTTACATATTTGATCATATATCCAACACTACTCGCACTTCTTTCATTTAATTTATGCTATCATCGATCGTTGATCTCAACTCTAAAACAAGACTATATTTCAAAATAGCAAGTAAGAGACGTTTAATTCTGGTGCAGGAAATAGAGGGATTTCAGAGTTGAGTCTGTTACACCTATTTCATCACAAAGTATGTAACATTCAATAGTCCTAACTACACTTAACAAGAAAAGTCATCAATGAACAAGACATATGGATCTGTACTTCCCATTTCATGTACTTCAGCTATCTAAGACAGAATCAAGTCATCCATTGTCTACATTTCAAGAATATCAGCTATCAAAAACAACATCAAGTATTCTGCAGTCACAAACCGCATGGTTTTCATCAAATGGAAAATGATAGCTCAAACACACTCAACTTTCAATGTGTACAACATTTGAACTTTCAATGTGTATAGTATTTGGTAATTAATAGCTTTGTGTATTTGATCTTCATCAAAGTGTCAAAAGCACTGATTCTATGTGAATCGAAAAGTTCTTCCAACTTTGTTATCTGAACTAGTTTAACTAGCTCAATATTTTTGTCACAATCAAGTATCCTGATTCACTACTATTATAACTTTCAAGAAAAAATTTATTAATGAACATGACAAGCATTTCATATAGTTCAGCTATCAAAACAGAATTCACTAATCCAGTGCCAACATTTCAAGTATATCAGCTTTCAAAAACTCACATCTGCTGTCAAATGTACCCTAAAAGAAATCACAACAAAAACTGGCATCGAATTGAGATGTTAAACTCTTCCCTCATTTACCTGCAACAAGTTGTAAGCCCAGACTTGACGGATTTTTGCGCGTTCCACTACCACCTCCATCGCTATCATCTGTGTCATCATCATCATTTGTACCCTTTTTAATTCTTTTACAAGCTTCCTCTGAATCAGTTTCTGAACCTTGAAAAACATCAAATTCTTCCTTGTTTGCTTTGCCTTTCTGTTTATTTAGCCCCACAACATCAGCATTTTTTGGGCCTTCATGTTCAGAGTCTGAAGAAGATAAAGTCATACCAAGCTCATTCAACCCTGATACTAGTGACAACGACTTCCTAAGACCGCCTTGTGCTCTCTTTCTTCTCTTTCCAGCAGCAGAAGAAGCGAATGCTCCTTTGGATTTACCAGTTTTCATCTCTGACTTCTTAGCTTCTTCAGTTACAATTCCTTTGTCTTTACCAGTTTCTGACTTTTTAGCCTTTTCGATTACAATTCCTTTAGCTTTTCGTGCTATGAAATCCATAGCATCCATGCACTTATTCCCTTCCTCTTCATTACTACTGGCACTGGTAGTTGAACTGCTTTTTTCCTCAGATTTTGACTCTGACCCTGTCTCTTTTTTCTCTTCAGATTCAGGATCTGAATTCGGTTCCTTGTCCTCTCTTGGTTGATTTGAATCCATTTTGTTTAACTCTTGTTTAGCCAGAAAAGTTTGAAGACTGTTGTTAGACCTGTTCATCCAAGACTGTTTTAATTTAATTACTAAACAATTGCCTGAACTAAAACAGTTCCTAAGTATCATAGAAAGTTCAACACAAAAGATACAATTCTGAAATTCAATCTTTTTTCTGATCATAAACAAACAGTGCGAAAACCGATATTTCCAAACATCTGCCAAATCAGCAAACATAAACATACTTAGATAGACGCCTACCAAATCATCGATCTAACTTTTGAACAAAATCAGAAAAAAATAACTACAATACTAAAATTATTAATGCCTATTACGAACTTGTACATTGAAACAAATCTAATCAAATCGATCATACAGTCCAATTATTTAACAGTGCCGTCAACAAAAACAGAGATAAGTACGGATTAGCAGTAATTTAATGATGAAATTTCTTACAGAAAGTTTAAATAATAAACGTTTCGTATCTCTTGTTTAGTGTTCTCTAACTGTTAATTATGGAGATTATCCATACGAATTTAATCGATGTTTTTAGTTAGTTACATCATCTAAATATCGATCACCGGCCGTGCTAAAATATATGTTAATCGGTAAAACTGTAATCGAAGTTTCGAGAACACTAAAGTATAAGATACATACATGCATTTCACAACAGTTAAATTAAAGAACATTAACTAATTACGTAACTAATCGATACAATCGTACCTGTAGCAGTATTTGATTACGAGCAGTTAGAAGAAGATTGAACTCTCTTCGATATCACCAGCGAAAACCGATCATCGAACCCTAACATTTACAGACAGATTATCAATTAATTGCAAGTAATAATAATACATACATATATTCATATATCTATTTATAATGCAACTAATTGAGAAAGAAATTGAACCTATAGATACAAGGAGTGAATGTATCAGAGAAAGTTGATTGAAGTTTGAGTGAAGTGATTAAGCGGTTGACAGGAAATTGGAGGTTAACATATAGAAGAGAAAGAAAGTGTGATCAATTGGTTTGTTATATGTGTGTGTAACAGATTCCTAAAATTACGGGATTAGTTATTCAAGGCGGGAAATTTCGAATTGTAAACGTGGCCTCAATGTATTGGAGTAACAGGTGAGCGTGGAAGTTTCAGAAACCAATGGGGTTAGTTTAGTAATCGAACCATGAATCGAGATGTTTTAAAAGCTTTATCAAAATAATATATACATTCATCGAAACGTATTTGGTAAATCTATATGGAAATTAATATATCTTTTCAAAATTTGAGCTTATTACTCTTCTTGATTTATCAAAATTTAATATGTATAATCTTTATTTTAATTTATTTTTTCATGTCGCCTCATGTATTTATGTGATTGGAAGGATTATTGTAAAGATGAATTCATTACCCAATCCATATATATCTATACTACTATATAAAAATTATAACCCCTATGTTGAAATTTTACATAAATGGGACATGCGAATTAACCAAAATACTCTTAATGAATTAAATCACCATCAACTCTTAATATTAAATTACACCATTAGTCCATTATATTAGAAAATATCTCTACCAACCCCTTTAAATCAAATACTTTTATCTACACCAATAAATGTCGCCACCACCGTCATCGCTGACTCGCCGCCGCATTGCGTGGGTACCATGCTCGTATAAGGTAATGATGCAAAGAAGGTGAAATGTAAATAATAGAAGAGAAAATTGAATCATTAATTGATCTTTGTGGTCATGGAAGCACATTTTTTAACTAATTAAATCCCGTTTCAAAAATACCAAATATGGTGCCTTTTAATTTCTCACATTTAAATTTCGGGTAATGATCAATCTTTTTAATTGTTTAGCCTAAAAATCCTCCTAATTAATAGGATCGTGACATGTGGAACATCAGGGTTGAAATTAAGAAAGAGAATTAGTGGATTACATGTGTTAACAAGTGGATATATTAGGAGGATTGGTTAGGAGAATTTATTATTTTCTTTAAATTTCTATTTTGGATAATGATAAATGGATCATACATGATACATCTATACTATATTATAAAGCAGATTTTCTTTAAATTTTAACATTTAACTTAAATTTTCAATATTGATTTTAAATTCTCAAAATGTCTCTTCCATCTATTTTATATTTACCTAAAATAACTATAATACACTTTCTCTCTCCTCAAATCTCAACTAATCATTTTTTTTTCTCATCCATAAATCATTTTGTTCTTCTAATTCATTCAAAATCTTATATTCCAAAAAACCGTACAACGATAAATTATAAAAATTATATGGGTGTTCCTAAAATTTCATGCTCTTTCATTAGATTGGTCATTCAGAATACTTTCGACGAATTTTTAAATCCGAAGGCGGGGCCCGTCAGGTAGATCACCCCATCACCGCCACCGCCGCCATTACATCACCACCTCGTCATCATCTCCATTACCGCCGCAACGCGCGGATACCATTTTTGTTTTGGCAAATATACAAGATTTTATCTATACTCTTTATTAAAAAGAATAGACCCCCTGTTGAAAGTTACAGGGGAGAAAATGTCAGAATTGCCCTCCATCAAAACAATACCTCCTAAATACGATACTCCACTCTAAATGAAACAAAAACACCATTAGTCCCTCAACCTTTAAAATAACTATACTAACCATTATATTAATTAGATTTACATAATAGCCCACACTACTCGTAGTCACCACCGTCAGTCGCCGCCACCGCCCGTCACCATCGCATTGTGGCCACCGCCGCCGCATTTGCGCAGGTACCATGCTAGTAGCATACTGTATAAATATGTAATATATTTATTTTACTTTTTACAATTATATTTACTTGGAGTAAATTCAGTAATATTCATTTTACTCCCTACCCAGTATTTCCATTTAATTTTAACTTTACCTTAATCTTTTTTAATTTTTATTTTGACACTTAGGTACTTGACTCTTTTTCATCTTTTACCTTCCAACTTTTTCTTTACGGGATATTCATCAATTAACCTAATACCAAATACGAGTAAAAATAAACTTTCATATCAATCAAAAATCATTAGCTGTCCCCATAATCCTGATCTCAAAGACACATGAAAACTTGTTGCATATAAATACAGAGAGTTGGATAACATTAAAAGCTATACATCAGTACATCAGTACATGATTACTTCCAAGATACACGTACACCCTATATGTTACACAATGATGGTATTTCTGGGTTAGGTCGAATACGCAGCAACAAACCACCATATTATGAATCTAATTATTTTTGTAAACAGAGTTTAATGATACTTCAATTACCAAACACTCTTTCTTTCTAATAGTTTCAAGTTAACAACAGATATACAAAATGCCAACAACAAAGCAAATAAGGATCTTTGACCCTAAAAGGAAACCATACCCCTAAAGAGAACATATCTCACAACACAAACTTTAGTAGTCAAGCATAGGACCAGATGATACAAATAGAATAAAAAATTTCTCCTATTAACAAACTCATCCTTGATTTGCACCAAAACCATGTATTTACGTACCCTCGTTGCCTAAGTTCAACGAACCATCTTTGAACAATCTCAAACTTAGGTTATTGTATCGCTCTCTCGAATACTGTCTTGATGCTTTTCTCCAATCAGTTCCTGCCTTCATCATAGCTTCAAATTCTTCATAGCTAATTCGTCCATCCTGACGTCATCAAAATATTTGAATTCATTATTCATAGGATTAATACATCTGGGAATGTGATTTTTCTGCAAATAAAGAAAAGAGAAATATTCTGAACAAACCTTGTCTGTGTCAACATCATGAATGATAGCAGCAATGACTTCTTCATAGTTGGATTCAATTTCATCAGCCAAGGCTTCCCTAATCTCTTCAACCTCTATGTAACCGTTTTTATTTTTATCAAAAAACTCAAATGCTTCTTTAAGATGATCATCATTCCCTATTTTCCTCAAGTGGACAGAAATTGCAACAAATTCAGCGTAGTTCAAGTACCCGTCTTTGTCAACATCACCCTGTGCCAACATTTTGCCATTAACCCTTTAGTTATTACATGTACCTTGCATAATATATGAGGGAAAATTACAAATAGTACTTACAGCATCCATAAGCATTTGAACATCAGAATCAGGGATCTGATGACCAAGCTTCTGTAAACCCGCTTTCAACTCAACAACGTTTATCTTCCCTTGCTTGTTAGTGTCCATTAAATCAAATCCTTGTTTTATCCCCGCCACTTCCTCAGCAGATAAACTCTCAGCAATTACCTATAGTTTCATGATCGATAAATGCTAATGCAAATAAATACAAAAATAAAGGATAATAACAAATGAAGCTCTTCATTACCTGTAGAGCTCTTTTCTTAAGCTTGTTCATGAACGAGAATTGCTTCAATCTTGCTTTAACATTTTCACCTAAAGAGACGTTTGGAGCCTTCTTAGCATTCTGTATCCAAGGGTGATCTGTGGTGGATAAAACAAAAATTCAAATTTAGAAATACTTGGTGAATATTAATGGGAAAAAAAAGGACTAAAATGTATAAAGAAACACTACCTAAAACTTCTTGAGCTGTAAGACGTGCACTAGCGTCAGGATTGAGCATCTTCTTTACAAGGTCTTTTGCGTTATCAGATACTTTGGGCCATGGATCCCTTTTAAAATCTACAACAGATCTAATGATTGCTTGTGCAACTCCTTGCTCGGTTTCTGCATTGAAAACAAATTGTAGGATATGATTAAGTCCAGACCATTATGAACTACATAATTTTGGGAGTTAGAAGAGGAAAGGCAAACTGACCAGCCCAAAACGGTGGGACACCACAAAGCAATATGTATAAGATTACACCAGCACTCCAGACATCTATTTCAGGACCATAGTTACGTTTCAGGACCTCAGGAGCCATGTAGTATGGACTGCCTACAATCTCGTCAAATCGTTCGCCTGCTCAAGATTTAAAAGTCACCACTCAGTGCAAATGTCCAAAGGATCAAGAAATAATTCTGCCATGTGAAAGAAATAATAGTTAGGTTGACTGTTGACAGTTGTTACCTGGTTTGAAGATAACTGATAAGCCAAAATCAATAACCCTCAAAGCTGATGTTTCTTTTTTGTTTGCATACAGAAAATTCTCAGGCTTAAGATCCCGATGCATAACACCATGTTTGTGGCACATCTGAAGAATGTTAAAAATAAAATTACTTATTAAGTTCATCTTGTAGACATCCGGAAAAAACTCAAAAAGGAGACATAATCTTTGACAACCGCAACTAACTCAAAAAGAATTATGATTGCAGTCAGCAGTCGATTCAAATTGAAATGATAAAGACAATATACCAAAATGATAAATGAGTAAAAGTATATAATACTAAAACAACACCGCCCAATCTCGTCAAAGGCGGCGGTACATGGGGGAGATGGGATGTAGACAATCATACCTCCACCAGAGGGTAGAGAGACTGCTTCCAAAGATATTATAATAGTAGATTAAAAATCATGTTGGCAGAAAAATGGAACTGTGAGCTAGTAACAAAAGCAGAGTAAACGCGAGTAACTTCTATCCCGAAAGAGTTATGAGCCCCATTAACGGATCAGGCAAGTTGGGTACCAAATCAAAGGGGTCCATCCACTTGACCCGATAACACTTTTTCATTCTTTTTTTAAAAAATTATCAATAATGAATGCATTAAATATATACAACAACAACATCGGTACTTAAAATTGATATCTTGGAATAAAACAACACATGATGTTCGGTCATAGGTGCATAATAATACACACTAGGAAACTGTCGACCCTTTTGACTTGTTCCCCTTATAGATGCATAATAATATATGAAATTTAGTTGACCCGTTTGAGTTTTTTGAAATAAACCAAACTGACCCATTCCCACAAAGTTTATCATTGTTTTGGGCCCGGATTTTAAACATTTTCAATTTCTAAGGACTTTCTCAATACTAATTTATTGTGTTCAATTTATAAAATGTAAGTCACGTAACTGCGTTCTATGTGTAAAATTGTAATTCACAAGAATTGAGAATATTATGTTAATCACCAACCATATCAATGTTTCAGCCAAAACTTTGTCTTCTGAGCTTAACTTTAAGGCTATGGCCTAAAAGACAATTCTAAAAGATATTATATCCCCCTCAAAGCAATGAAGCATGCATTCTCTGTTGTTCGCTACAAGCCTACAAACTTCTATAGCAAGCTTCCATTCAGTGTCATATTAGGTTTTGCTAACAAATGTGGCAAGGCATAAGCATAAACCTATTGGAATCTTCTCGATCTAGTTACATCTCAAACAAATTTGGAAAGTGAGTGACATTGTTGATTACTTAAGTTGTTGGTAAATCACATTTGGAAAGTGTGTGACATTGTTAACTAATAAAGTTAGTTGGTAAAATCAAAATTCTTTCCCTATGCCAAAGCAATGTAATAAAGCATTTTAATGAACTTAAGATATGATCAACCAAACAATTAAACTAAAACAAAAACCATAACAAATAAATTTACAGCCCTGGCAAGTTAATTAGCACCATCAACTACATAAATAAACATATACTTAACCACTAACAACTGTACATAAAGATATAGATAAAACCTCACCAGAATGACTTCAACGATGGTGCGAATGACACCAGCAGCGGCCCTCTCGGTGTAATGCCCTCTAGCAACGATCCGATCAAAAAGTTCCCCACCCTCACACAACTCCATAACCAAATGAACAGCACTATCATCTTCATAAGTATCCTTCAAGCTCACAATATTTGGATGAGGTGGCAAATGTTTCATAATCTCAACCTCTCTCCTAACATCCTCAATATCAACCCGAGTTCTTAACTTCTTTTTCGATATCGATTTACAAGCCAAAACTTCACCAGTGGTTTTATCAGTACACATATATGTAATCCCAAATTCCCCTCTACCCATCTCTTTACCAAGTACATAAGTTTTCTCTATTTCAGTTCCAGTTGGATTGTCCAACACATGTGGCCTATATCCTACATGTTTAGGCCCACCATAATCTAATGAAAATGGGTTTGGTTTATTTTTACCTTTTTTACTGTCTGTATCAGTTGTAGATGGTGTAGCACAACAATTACCCATATGGTCAAATCAAAAAAAAAAAAATCCAAACTTTTTCTTGCTTAGAAAATAACAAAAAATCACAATTGCTTCAAGGTTCAAGCGGGTATGATAGATATGAATAGTTAGCTGAAAATTAAAGTCAGAAAAAGGTGGTACCTTTAAGCTAATCAGATCTTGTGATGATGATTTGATTAGTAAGCTGAAATGGGCTTTTATGAACAGGATAGGGTTGGGAAAAAGGGGGGGTTGAAAGAGAGGATGGTGGTAGGAATTTTCAGGGTATTATTGAGGGAGATGGAGAGAATAGTCAATGCTCCATCACTAGCTAAATTTAATTTTAATTTTGATTTAATTAAATTAAAAAACATTATATCTAATTCTTTATTTTCTTTATTGTTGTTTACCAACCAATTAAGAAAAAAAAACGAAAATAATAAATTTTCATAATGTATCCATTTAAGTATTTAACCATTCAGATGTAACTTCTAAACTAGTCATAACTTCATTACATTTTTTTTATGGAAGAAAAAATTTGTAACACTTATTAAAATTGATATAAACATCCAGAGATGAATTCTGGTACGCTTTAAAACAAAAATAAATTGTTCTTTATGCATTGTCATGAAGAGTTTCAACTCTAAAAAATAAGAGATGTTGTATATTTGATATATAATATAATATTAATATAACATTTAATCGTATGTCATATATAACAATAGTTATATTAATGTAATGACTGGCACTTTGGTAACAACTAGACGCGCAATCCTGTAGATAGCGGTGTGGCGGCGTCAGTTGAGTAGTGGTGACGGCAACGACGGCGACGTTGCAATATAAAGTGATTTATTACTATTCAAAAGACCATAAATCGTAATCATGAGTATGCAATTTTTATATCTTTATACGGTTAATAACCACCTTTTTATTGAAAATAAAATTTGTAAAATGATTCGTTTGTCTTTAAAATGGATATATTTATTAAATTTAAAATTAACAAAAATATATAGAATATAAGTGATGAAATATCAAGTCATTAATTTTTCTCGTACATTCTTAAGCTCCTAACATTAAATATTTAAAGTTACCAACAATAAAAATTTAAACATACCTAAGAGATTGATTGTCACCCTATTATTAAGTTGTTAAGAAGTATTATTAAGTTGAATTTTGAAGTATATCATATATTTTCCGTATCTATATACGATATCTTTTCTCTTTTGTGTTTTAAATTCATATTTCAGTAAGTGTTATACGTTAGAGTTTTATCTGTTACTTAAGCTCGCCTGGCCTATTGTTGTATATGTTATATAAAAATGATAAATATATGGAAAAGGATAATATTAATATAACCTCTTTTGGTTAATAGTGGCAAATTTGGTGGTGAGTGATTGGTTGAACGGGTGATAACCAAAGTTTGAAATATTATAAATTTTATTTTGATGATTTTTTTAGCATGTTGTAATTTTTATTTTGCCTTGGAAATGTGAAGCCCTTGTTTAACACTCATTGACAGTTATCCTTGAACGAATGATATGATTAATTTTGTCCATTTTAAAACGTGTGATTCTTGCTTTGACTATTACCAAGTCACATATGGCCAGCATATATATTCCATTCCAAGACTTTTGGTACCTAGCTTCTTAATTAGTCCAAACAAAGTCAAAAACAATAGAGACCTTTTTCTATAAAGAGTCCTTGAAATACCAAGAATCGGCCAAAGTTTGGTCCAAGATACAAGGCATGAAAATTACTCGTAAATTATTAGCCTACAAGATACTAGAATTGAGTCTCGTAAACGATATGAAATGGCATGTGTGTTTCGAAGATCTTTCATTGGATATTCAACATAAAGTTGACATAACAGAGAAAATGTATATAAATCAATAATAAATCATGAAGAAATTTCCAATTTTGGGAGAAACCCATGTATAATTAGTTTATATAATAAATTAATATAACTTGTATTAAAAATGTTGGCTTCGGTTGCATCATGGACTTAGAGTGAAGAAAAAATCGGGACACCGGGTAAGGTAGCACCTGCATCGACAATGAAGATATTGCCACTTACGTATTGAGACGAGTCGTGGATCAAATACCTTGCTAATCTGGTCAAGGCTGGATCAGCTGTGCCGAATGTTCTCAAAGGACAACTTCTTTTGGCCACATTGTCGAGCCAATTTTTTTCCATTAAACCTTCGGTAATCTCAGACCTAAAAAGCCCCGGATTGATTGAGTTCACCCTGATTTTGTACATACCCAATTCGATAGCCATTACCTTAGTCAATGCATTAACACCTGTCTTTGAAGCAGAATAAGCTAAACTTCCAGGTAGTTGACCACGATCAAGACCCGCAATAGATGAGATATTTATGATTGAACCTCCTTGTTTGGCATCACGCATGCATCTACAAACGTACTTGGATACCAACCATGTTCCGGTTAGGTTTGTTCCCATGGTACTGTCCCATTCTTCTTCAGATAAGTCCAATGGACTATGAACGGTACCTAAAAAACCATAAGTACAAAAACTTACTTACATTCTACCTTAGTAATATAATGCTTTTTGGTAGACTTGATTTATATACTAATTAATCGAACTAAAATCATTTATTAGAAAAACACAACAAAAAGAAAATTTTTTGGAAATTAATACCAAAAATCATCATCACATGTTACGAATAATATTTGTGAATGATCCGTAGTTCGTGAGGTGGGTGCCTTATCCACGAAATTAAGGTTCAATTCGATGGGTTTTTTTAAAAAAATTGATGCAAATAAGTTTGGGCTCCGTAAAACACTGTTAGGTCACCTTGAACGGAATTTTGGGCTTTGAAGTTCGTTAGACCGTTAAAAAAAAATTTAATACAGATTAAGATTATTTTTGTGCAACTGTCCAACCAAGTTTGTCCCGTAGCAAATGGCATAAAAACGTTTTCACGATAGACGCATAGTTGACTAGGCACGTGTCTCAGATTTTACTTTGATTTTTTATTCATTTTTTTTTCTTTTCTTTAATCTATATTATATTATAATAAGAATAACTTTTTTATTTTTGGTAATGTTGAAAATATGTAATATTTTCATTTGGCACTCCTTAAAATACTTTCACATACACTACCTCCTTAACATTAATAATTAAATTACACTATCAAACTTTTATGTTTTAAAATACGTCCATTAACCCTTTACATCAATTATATACACAACTCAACGTTGCTCCATCACCAACCGTCATCCAACCATCACACCGTCACGGCCACGACTACCGTCGCATCGCGCGGTTACTGTGTTAGTGTAAACTAAACAAACTACGGGTTGAACATTTAATTGCTAACATATTACAAATATTATAAAAATGATTTTTTAAATCTCGATGACTTTTACCATTTCATATTATATTCAAAAAAAAAACAATGGAATAATTTTTTTAAAATCTCGATGACTTTTACCATTTCATATTTCAAATCAAGAAATTATTACTACTAGAAGTTATTATGACGGCTATATCGTACGTGTATGATGTTAAGTTTATTCCATACGCAAATAAATAAACACATAGATGTCAAACAACGGAAGTGGTTGAAAGTAATAAATAATGACATACCTCTAACCCCTGCATTATTTATCAAACCATCAATATGACCAAATGCCTCCCACGCCTTTTTCACCGCTGCCTCAATGTGGGGACCTTTTGCACTCACATCCAGTTCAACCGCCACCGCTCGAACATTATCCGACGACATTCTATTTATCTCGTCGCATAAAGACACAAGTCTGTCTTTCCTCCGAGCAGCCGCCACAATTTTGCAACCGGCTTTAGCCAAGTCTAGACAGAAATCTCGACCAAGCCCAGATGATGCTCCCGTGACCATCACAACTTTATCTTGTATGTTATGCCACGGCTCCATTGAATTGGAAGCTACACTACTTATTATTGGAATATTGGCCATATATATATGGGTTTAATATTTCTTTTTTGAAAGACAATATATATAAAGAGTGAATGTATATATGTGGGTGTCCAGGGAAGAAATGGTAAGGAAAAGGTGAAGAAAAAACAAGTGAATATATATAATAACGACTGACTGCCTGTGAGACCGATCCACTAGGTAGGGAAGGATAGACTAGCAAGTTTGAAACAGCCGTTTTACACGTAACAAAGATATGAGCTAAGCACGTGGATGGGTCAACCATCTAACCATAATCAATTACTGACTAGATATTATTATTCATTGTATATATATTGGATATTCCAAAAAGTAAATGAATCGGATATTATGGAAGTGATGGAACGTATATTTTCGTATCTTCTATCTTTATATATTTTCGTATCTTCTATCTTTATACAGTATTTCTTTTACTTTCTCATCAACGTTCCGTATCTATATTGGGAAACGATAATCTTAAGACATTTTTTTTTTTTTGAAAATGCAATGTATGGTATATATATATTCACAATGTCTTTGCAAAACACAAACGACCTGAAAATTTATAGTACAACATTATTAACAAACATCAAATTTGTACCACTTCTCCCAACTAATTCCTTTCCTTTGTGACCTACTCTTAAACCATAAAAAACCAAGACTTTTGATGTTGTGAATAATCTCCACTGGGTTAGCCTCAATCTCATTGAATCTTCTATCGTTCTTAGCTTTCCAAATACACCAACACGTCGTCCAAACAATGCCTTTCAAGATCTTCCTTTTCTCTTTCCCTGCACCAACATGTTTGTGTATGTCCACAATATCTTTTACATCGAAGAAGAAAATTGGTGCTGTGTGACACCAAAAGCTCACCGCGTTCCATACCTCAATGGCGATATGGCAATGACATAACAAATGATCAATACTTTCCGGCCCCATGTTACACATCCCACAGTTCACATCCCCCGTAAAACAGTTACGAGCCTGGAGTGAAACCATGGTAGGGACTCTATCCATTACCGCTTTCCACACAAAGATATTACACTTCTTCGGAACCCATCTAACCCATTTAAAGATCAATTTATCACTAAAATCCTTTTCCTTGATCAAAAGCTTTTTCATGCCTTTGACCGAGAACCCATGTTTCTCGTCACCCCTCCACTTCCAGCTATCCGTATTTGAGTTTAAAGAAACTTCATCCAGAAGTCTACATAACCTTCTCCATTCCTTAATTTCAGCTTCACTTCTGGGTCTCCTGTACCAGTCCCAACGGCCCTCGAATCCAACCCTTTTAGCAACTAGGCAACTTTTTCTTTTTTCCAAAGCGAACAGTAATGGGAACCCCATCAGAAGTGGTTCTGGTAAGACCCAAGGATCAAGCCAAAACTTCACAGCCCGCCCGTTACCAACCACAACTTTAAATAGCAGATTCAAACTAACCCCCTGAACCTTATTATTTTCTAGTTCTTTCACCATAGACAACCAGGTTCCAGTAATGTACCTGTTATGCATAATCTTAAGACATAATTTGATAAATTTACCATTGTTATGCATTGTATATTTGTAAAATATGCTGATGGATTTATCAAGTTATCATTACCCAATTATATTTATGTGTACTTTTAGAAAAAAAAATCATTCATTTATATCTACGAGCATGGTACTCGCGCAATGCGGTGATGGTGGGAAATGCGGTCTAGTAGTGTCAGTAATTGTACTGTTGGTGGTGGTGACGGTGTCAAGTGGTGTAGGTTGATATAATTGTGATAGTGAAAATTTTTAGAAGATAAAGGCTTAAAGTGTTAATTATTACTGTAAAATTAAGGTTTTGAGTGTAAATTAATTCATTAAGGGCTAAACATAAAAAGTCAAGGGTAATTCTGATAATTTAAAGATATAATTACCTAAAATAAAAAGAGTCTTTTACTTTATAAAGGAATATAGATATCAGTAGGATATCTTAATAACTTTTTCAATGAAAATAACACACGTACCACTTTAGAGTGCGTTATAAACATCTTCATCTTCATCATCAATATATACTCATAGGTTATACCATCTTTTTATATGGAGTCACCATATTTCATAGTTTATGAAATAGAAAATTATTTTTCTAAACATGTATAAAACTTTTGGTTTTTGCTAAACAAAGCCTTAATGGCTTTTGTTAAGACGCATTAAATAGTTGCACACTTATCATAAAATTCAAGGATAGACTCTTAATATTAAAAGGTATAATTTTTTTAATTTTCTTATACATGTTAAGTGAAACCCTAAAGGCTTCATTTAACATTTTTCTAAAATTTTTAATACTTTCCATATTAAATTAAAATTATGATAAAACAACAATTATTTTAAGCATATGAGGTGTTACAAAATGAGTATGAAAGTTCACATTAAAAAGTGTAAATTTTAAGTTCTACACACTTTTTAGTGTGGAGAAATTTATTCACACTTATATTTCTATATATTTTTACACATAAAAAGCGTGACAAAACTTTTAATTTGTTCACAATCACTAAAAGTGTGAAAAATGCAATATTTTCTAAAATCTCTGTATCCTTTTTGGTTTTTGTTTTGGTTTGTTGTTACACCCTGTACTCGTATTCTTGTACTTGTATCGTCGTGTACTCCTAACATCTTACTAGTTTTCTTTTTTTCTAATAAAGTTTTGAATGTTCGAAAAAAAATATATAGCTTTTTTATTTGGATAGAATTTTGTGGCTATTTCTTGCTAGCAGATTTTTTTATCTTTATATATAATGATAAATAATGATATATATATATATACTAGCACGGTACCCGCGCTATGCGGCGGTATTCGTGGCGGCGACGGTGTTAGTGGGTGACGACTATTCGTAGTAGAGGCGGCGTCGAGTGGTATAGATAATTGATGTAAAAGTTTTTAATGTAAAGAGTTAATTGAGATATTTTAAAAGATTAAGGACTAATAGTGTAATATATAATTAAGGATATTTTAGATATTTCCTCCCTTGTAACTTTCAACATGGACTATTTTTTTTATAATATAATATAGATATATATAATTAACAAAGGATATAAAAAATCTTATGTGATACATTTGTTTGAATGATGAATAAGATTTTTGTTTATTTGTTATCATTTAAATTCATTCTATCCACTAATGGTAAATCAGATCAAATTGATGCTCAATGGATTTGTTTGATGTTTATCGGATCGAATCACTAGCATTGTCATGTCTAGGTTATTAAATTGTTAGTTAATAATTAGTACAATATGATGTTTTATTTTAGAAAGTGTATATGTTTAGAAATAAGTAATTGTTGAAAAGGATGGTAGAATCACTATATCAGTTAAATCTTTTTTATTAATAGAAAATTAGAAGGGATATGTGTTTTTGGAGAAACCTAGTAGCACTTAGGTTTGGTACTATGATTTTCATTTTTGTGTGTATGGAAAGACGTAGTAAAATTTAGGTTTGGTACTATCATTTCATTTTTGTGTATATTGATCAGTTTGGTAATGTTTTGGTTCAAAAAGTAAGATTGAATTTAGAGATGGAAAGGCGGAAAACAAAACTACCTAAGACATCTCTATGGTGGCAAGAGAAGCAAAATTTGGCACGTTTGCCTCCTCCCACTAATGTGTTTGTGTTTTTAATTTTGATGCTAATAACTTATCATCTTTTTTCCATCTATGAAAATTATATTTTGAACCATATATGCAAATGTACAATCAGTTATTTATCTAATTGGTCATGTTATTTATCTAAGAACGAATTGCATTTTTGGTCTCTGTGGTATCATACCATTTACAAGTTTCATATAAATGTATGCAAAGTGGTGTTCATCGTCCCTGTGATATCACATCAGTTGCATTCTTGGTCCAAAACTAACGGGCCGTTTATTTTTCCTCGTTAGTGAGCCCATGTTCCACGCACGTGATGGCCAATAGCGTCTTTTCGTATAAACAAGGACAATTCTTGCAAAGTAACTCGAATTTTTATTTTTATCTTTCTTTATTCTTTGTTCATATGTTTACAATCATCATTATCATCATCATCAAAAAAGACAACATATTTATCTACTCTACTCCAAAGTTAATAAAAAAATTTATTTGTCAATATGAGAATTGTTTTACAAAATACAAATATGATATAAATTAGAAAAATAAAGTACATACCCACCTACAAAACACAACAAAATCCGGCAAAGAGATTGGGCGAATTGAAGGAAGCTCCAGTGAAAAAGATATGGCCAAGAAAACTGGCCATAAACCCAATAACAAGATCCGACTACAAACCCAATAACAAGATCCGACTACAAACCTAATAAAAAGGTTCTTTGTGTATCAAGAATGGGTTGTGGAAAATCCGAACGTAGCGGCAGTGGTAGAACTCAAGCGCGACAACGGATTTGAAGGGTGGTGGCGGTGGAGGATACGAAAGGTGGCGGTGGTGGTGACAACAGATATGACGGGTGACGGCAACGACGGTGGTCTATCTAAAGGATCACTCACGATAGAAGAGATTGATTAAAGATTAATAATAATTTGGATTTAGGCGGATTGAAGTAAGAAATTGAAGTGATCTATTGATGGGGAAATAAGATGAGACGATTATTCATATACAATCTGTAAGGAATTAAAGGGGATTTAACAGATTAATTAATGTATTTTTATTTTTAGTTTTCAGTAATTTTATACTCTCTCCGTCCCATATTAAGTGTCATAGTTTGACTTTTTGAGTCTTTTTCTTTCAACTTTGACTGTAAATACTTTGGTTTGTGTTATATAACACTTGATATAACATATATGAATTGATTGAGTTTTACATGTACTTTTCATTGATATAACTTTCATCAACTAATATATAACACAAACAAAGATATTTATGGTCAAAGTCGGAAGAAAAAGACTTGACTGGTCAAAACTGAACAACTAAAATAAGACGGAGGGAGTATTTGATATAAAACTGAGGGTTTTTTTTTTTGAACAGGTAATATAAAACTAAGTATTAATCGGCTTAGTTTGCAAAATGGTCCTTGTTTGAATTAAAATATTGGCCATCATGTGCGTTGCACATAGGCTCACTAACGGGGAAAAATAAACGGTCCATTAGCTTTGGACCAAGGATGCAACTGGTGTGATATTTACAGGAACCACACCACTTTGAATACATTTGTATGAAACTTGTAAATGGTATGATAACATAGAGACCAAAAATGCAATTGGTTCTTTATCTAATTAAACACAACTTGAGAATCTCTAGATGTTATCATCCGTAACTTATTAACGCGTATGTATATCGATATGTTTAGAATCTTTTAATCGAAAATATTACAGTAGTATTACTTCATATCAAAAGTTTTAAAATGTTATACGTACTATATTATATTTACGTAAAATCTGTGTATATAGTGGATTAAATTAACAAAAATATATATTAGTTAAAAAAAAAATTTAAGAAAATTATCTGGATGTATACGCAGGACCAAAATTTAGCTACAATTATACCACCAATTATTTTACTGTTTCTTTTTTTAGTTTTGTAAAGTGTATTTTGATAATTTGATCTTACCTTGAATTGAATTGAATTTTAGTATCGAATCTTGAGTAAAATGGTCAAACATAGAATCTGTTCTATATAATTAAATAAATCATTTGCGACGTCGTTAGAATATAATATACGTCTTCTTCAATCGTGTTTGTTACTATTTATAATTAGGATATTTTATATGACTTCCAAAATATGGAGTTGGTCGTGTAAACATCAAAGTAAACTTCAACTACTCTCGTCTCTCGGTCGGCCTTTCATAGTAGCATTTTTCTTTTTCACTAAACATGTATGCAATCGTAATCAACTCATGATCATCAAAATCTATAAAAAAAATGGGAATACTTTAATTAACTCAAAAATATTTGGTTAAGCAGTATGGTTGGATCAATGGTAAACACTCTTGCCTCTGGAAACAGAGGTCATGGGTTCGATCCTCATCTCATGCAAAAGTTGGAGGGTCTTTTCTACCATTTAGGTAGAAACTGAAAGCAGCCTCTAGGTCTGCCTACATCTTAACCTCCCCCATACACCATCGAAGTATTAGGGCTTAAAACTCACGAAAGACGGCACTAAGCAGTTACTTTCTAATTCAAAAAATATTATGGTTCTTACTTGACTTTGGGTTTTTTGCCGCTTCAAATGATATTTTTGTAATAAATTAAAGAGACTATCTATCTTTAAAAAATAAATAAATTCTTTTCTTATGCACATTATGAAACTTTCCTTTTTAACTAGCAAGTTCGCATGCCGTTCGATGTTTGAAGCGTGTTACGATACGTAGAGACACTTTTGACATGTAAATTTGTTATCTTGCATTTTTATACAATCGTTTGAAAAATCTTACACGGTCGGGTTGGAACTAATGTTTTATGTTAACATGATGCAAAGCAAAAAGGGAAAAACAACTGGAAAAGATATATGTGAAACCAAATATTACAAACAAAAAAAAATTAAAAAGGAAATAAAAGCTTCAGAAAACCCAAAAACTATAAAATTAATGGTTAGAAAACAAAATTTAGGAATTGAGATTTGAAGACCTTATCAATAAATCATCAATCCATTTACAAAAAAATTAATAAAAAAATACAAGAGAACAAAAGGCTACCAAAAAATTGTAGGTGTCAAAAAAGAATATTTTAATTTTCAAAAGAACAAAATATCAAAATACCAATAAAATTTGTTTAAAAGAAAACAATTAAACCAAAACTTTATATACCATTTATATTAAATATAAAACTTTGAAGTTATATATGTGAATGTTTTAAAGGAAAACATGTGAACTTGATGCGAAAAAAAAATGGAAAGGGCTCGTTTGGAACTTGGTGCCTCTACACAATCCTCAAGAAAAGGGGCATACCATTCCATTCAATGTAACTTTGTGTACATATGTTTCACAAATCTATTATTTGTTAAAAATACATGTGAAAACGAAAACAAAATAAGAGTATCCATAACTTGCTCCGTAATGGTATTGTAATGTAATGTATTTATCTTATATGAGTTGATCTGGATAATTTATTTAATTCCGTATAGAGTATAGATGTAGCCATGTCCTATTTTATTTATTTATTTTTTCTCTTCTCTTTATCCGTTAATGAAAAGGGAATGCTATCTTGGTTATAAGTAAATAAGTAATGATGGTACAAAACTACAAATAATGTTATATGATTATACTAGTCTTAATACCCGTATGATATACGGTAATTATATAGATTGATTTATTAAAAAAACTCGAATATGCCTCATACATGATTCGTGAGTATGAAATAAATCGTGGTTAAGGTAAATCAATGATCAGGGCTAAATTATAATAAATAGTAATGAAATATATAATATATGTTTAGTTAGATTTTTGGATTTATCTTAAATTTTTAGAAACACATCAAAATCGAAAGTTAAAAACATAGTGTATGATGATAAATAGCCTTGTGATTTCATATTGTAAACTCAACTTTTTGAAGTCTTTACATTAATAACTTATTATAATTAATATAAATAATAGGAGTTGAAGAATTGAGAAAGAAAAAAAGAAAATTTATATCAAATTAGGTTGTAATGTCTTTTGTATTAATAAGGCAAGAGTTAAAGTTTAATTATAAGTCTAATAAGGAAATTGAATTTATATACAACTAAAAAAAGCTACTTTAACAAAATAAATAAACTAAAAAGACACATGTCGATCAAGGATTCCGCCACGTGTCATTTCAAGAATATGTCAATCCTATTTTAGTTTATTGGTAGATGATGTTGTTTTGTAAAGTATATAGTACCCGTAGGACGGAATACTTGGTTAACAAGTAATTGGATGTATGTAATAGCAATTTTAATGGATACTTTAAGCAGTTTCTTATAAAGCTTATCAAGACTAACACAACAAAAAAACTGGAAAATAAGTAGAATTCCTGATTCTGTAAAAAACTCATATGGTATAGCCATGGTCACTTCAAAATAATATTGATTACTGGATATGATATATAAAATTAATAAGTTCATATTATACTTGGTTAAATATAAATTCACAAAAGCAAAGAAAAATTAACTAATAAATAGAAAATAAAAATTACTGCGTAGTTACAAAATAAACTGTAAATAAACCAAATATTCCGTTAAACTATATCTTAAAAAATGTAAAAAAATTATTATATTTTGTAACAAAAGAGTATACAATATCTCAATTTTTATTTTTTATACTTTGAAAATCAAAAAACAATAAATTCCAGTTAGTTGGGCGTAAATGAGTTTCTTTAAAAGACAATCATTTCATTGTGGACACGACCGATGGCCCATAAACATACTAATTAGCAGCTGCAGGCCTGCACTACTGTAGAGTTTTATGGCCTAATCTGCATTCTTATTAGTCGTGTCCGAAATCTAAAACCGACCCGACCCTGAACAGGGTTTGAAGATGGAATGAAAAAGCAGGTTTTACCAAACAATAACAATTATTAAGTATGTGCCATAAGCCCATAACTATAATGAAAAAATTTAATCAGGCCCGTTAGCATAACATAAAGAAAGTGATATGTTTTAAACCTGTAAATTAAATAGTCTGCTTGTATGTCACATCAGCTACGTTCGTTGATGCCGGCCTGAACGAGAAACACATGTGGTTGGTAAATGAACCTTTTCATTTGGATATATACAAGTCACAACATCATGACATTAAAATTAAATTTTAAAACTTAATTTATATGTTTTTTCAAGAATAATAACGCAAATTAAATAAATTTCTTTGATGATCCCTTTAACGCTATTTTGGTATTTTATTCCCATAACTTGGGAAAAGAAACATTTCAAATCATTTGACATACGTACTCTAAATAAAATCGATGTACACGCGACTACGCAAGATGGTTTCGAGCACAAGCCCAACTTATTTAGCCTCTATCGCGCAAAAGGGACTCCACAGGTATCGTTACATTAATGCGACATATTCTTTTTTCATGAATAAGAGTTTTTTATTACTTAAATGTGCATAGTCTAGCTGAAATATCCATAAATATATTTATCGGAAGCAATCTCGATCTGTTCACCTTTAAAATTGTATAGCGGGATTCAATTCGCGTATGAGATTTTATAAAAGAGACCAAGAATGAAAGATGCATATATGTTAACCATTGAGCTAGACACCTTAAAACGTGATTAAATAGATGTATGTATTGATTGTATCAAATTTTCAAGTACTTGGAGATGACAACAGTCTCTTTCTTTTAGACTATGTTACTGAAAAATGTTTCAAAGTATTTTTTTTCATGTTTTGTCATTGGAGAATAGCTTTATAAAAAGCCTTTTTATAATAGTAGTTGACAAAGAATTTTTAAAAACTTTCATTGAAGATGCTCGTGAGCTCGTATTCAAGGCCGGCCATGAGGAGGCTCATGAGGTGCAAATAAGCCAGGCCGGCCCATATATAATTTTCTTTATATATATGGTATGTGGCTTTTTGATGATCTGGTAACGAAAGACTCGTAAAACTCAGTATTTGCTTTGACAAAATAGTGTATAAATTTACTTTTTTATCCAACCATATCCGAATCCCCATCAATTTGTTTTAATTGGTTTTAGCATGAACATAGAAAGAATTAAGATTCCCTTTTGTTTAAATTTCGTTTATAACTTTCCGTTCTTTGAATATTTATACATTTATATTTTACCAATTAAATCTAACTTAATTATATTTTGTTTAAGGGAAATGTTAAATATAGCCCTAAAGGCTGTATTTATTGTCATACGTGTTTAGCTTGTTAAACTTTGTTTTTATTGTCATAAACATTTATTGTTATAATATTATATTATGTTATATTAGTTCGCTATTTTAAAGGCCCGTTTTTTATTCTGCCAGATCTTAAAATATTTTTTATATTTTTAAAGGCGACACTTCTCGTCTTCAACTTTGGTTTAGATTTTAATTGAATATATATTGTAGATAAATAACTTTAAACAAATCAAGAACGCGTTTTCTCAATCTAGCTAGCTATATATTCATTTACTAATTGTTTTTCTAGAAAGAAGAAACATTTGCTAATGCCCCACACTACTATACAAATCAGTTTAATTCATAGGTTCCAATCGCATTTCATAACTTTTAGATAGAAAACGACATTAATATTTTTTTGATATTAAAAAGGAAGCATCCGGGAAAGATTGTATAATTAATTAATACATACATGATACATAAATCCAAGTCAAGTTTTTAAACATTTCACTTATTTTTGTCACCATGCATGCATGTATATATATATACATCCACGTTTCTAATGTATTTGTATCATATATATCACCCCAAAATAAATAACTTTCGTAAAGCAAATATTGAGATAGATGTCTAACTATCTAGGAGGAGTTACAAGTGCTAGAAGTGTAGATGATCAAAATTCTAATAATATTAATGGTGAAGAAAGTTTCACTAGGGATATTCATGCCTTGACCCCGACGTCATCCATTATTTCCCCTCCGCCACCGATTCATCATCGTCTTGCCTCGTCTCTATCTATTGCTACAAGTGATGATTTTTCTACTACTAATAATAGTACGTTAGTGGTGGCGGGATCAACAGTTGATGGTGGAAGCAACCGTGTGATTGAGGAATTAGATTATGAAGTTATCGATGATCTTGGTATGATGTTGCATGATCCTAATAATAATTCGTTGTCTCCACCACCGTTACAATATGGTAGAAATAATCAGACAGGGGTGTTGGTGCCGGCGGTGAGTAATGTAAAAAAAGAAGAAGTTGAATGGAAGATAAGTGCATGGAAAAATGCTAAGATTGCGGAGATCACAAATAGGTTTAAGTGTGAAGATGCGATAATAAAAGGGTGGGAAAATGAGCAGGTTCAAAAGGCGACTTTGAAGATGAAGCAAGTCGAAGTAAATTAATTAATACATATCACCCTTAATCTTAATAATGTTCCAACATATTACGTACTTTTTTTTTGTTAAAGCTAGCTAGGTTAATTTATATTAATTATTAATTGTTTTGGTTGATTAATCAATTAGAGGAAACTGGAGGAGAAGAAAGCGAGAGCGATGGAAAAGATGGAAAACGAGATAGCAAAAGCTCATCAAAAAGCCGAAGAAAAGAGAGCATCGGAGGAATCAAAGAGAGGAACGAAGATAGCGAGAGTTCTTGAAGTGGCTAACTTAATGAAAGCTGTTGGAAGATCTCCTGTTAAGAATTTCTTTTAATCGATATATCAATTATATATATGTGTCATTTCAATTATTAGTTGATTAATTTCAAGAGGCCAGGGTTTTGTTTGTTTGTTTGTGGGAATTTGAAGTGTAATAAGGACCCCAAATTAAACCGTAAAGCTTCTTCACCTTTTTTTAGATGAAGTGTACCCTGGTCTTATAAGCTAGCTAAGTAGTAGTTGTAGTTCACTTTTGTAATTAATTAATTATATTTAGCAACTAGCAAGCAACGCCAATGTGTTGAGAATTCGTTCTTTGTTTTTTTCTTTGACTTTAAGTGTGTGCATAATTTTGAAAGTATTGTTTGTTTGGTTGATCTGATTATTGTTTTTTATGTTAATGTAATGTATATTAAGGTTAAAAGGACTAAAAATAATCAGATCAACCAATTTCATCATTCATATGTCTCGTATATGTTTGTTTTTGTTTTGTTTTGTTTTCTTTTTTTTAAACACCAAAAGCAAATATATATATATATATATATTAATATACAGGTCAACGCATATAATTACAGTATTAATATACAAGCAAAAGCAAGTACATAATATAAATACATGTGTACGTGGCCTGTAATGTGTATAATACGGATGAGTGATTTAAAGTTTTCAAGACCCGCTCAACCCGCTTGAATATGTTAGTAAGTTCAAGAGTTATCTCCATAGTTTTCTGCTCGTAAATCTCGACTCGACTCGACTCGAAATTTGATTTTTTGACTCGTGACTTAAAACGTGACTTTAATCGTAACAGTCAGGATATTTGAAAATATGGTATTTTTATAATTATGTGCAAGTATTTATCGTAGACATATTGTAATATGTTAATGTATTAAGCTAAAAATTTAAGATACTATTAAAATCAAATCAAATTTAAAAGCATATAATAGAGTTATGTTTTAAAAAACAAAAAATTTAAATAAAAATTTAAAGATTATTTTGTGATTCGTGACTCGTGACTCGACTCATGACTCGTAACATGACTCGGACCGACTCTCACCACAAAACACGAGTCATGTTACGAATCTGGAGTAAAGCGAGTTATCCCATCGAGTTGCCTCGTTTACCCTTTGTTTTGACTCGACTCGTACGAGTCAACTCGTGACTCGTACGAGTTTGATAACTATGGTTATCTCTCTATATAATTAAGAGAGGATATAAAATATCCTATGTGGCACCTTCTTTTAGATGACAAATGAGATTTTTGCTTACTTGTCACAACCATAAAATTTTTGTTTTATTTTTGGTTATTTTAAAAAACTTAATTTAGTTTGATATCTAATACTTAATTTAATATTTAGTATTAATAATTTGTAATTAATATTTAATGTTAAAAACGTGATCTAATGAAGTTTTTAAATACTCGGTTGGTATATTTATTTCTATCCATTCTTATAGATATACTAAACAAAATAAAGATATTTTATTTTTGATGTATAATTAATTGTATATTTATCTTTACACATAACAATATTTTTAAATTATATATATAAATTATATTTATATTTATATTTATTTATTATTATCTTCATATAATTAAGAGATGACATGTTTTTTTCCTATGTGATATTTTTAGTTTTTTGTCACATTGGAACTTTAATGATCTTAATCATCAAATTTTTATATTTATGTTGTCATTTATTATCTTAATTATCAAATCTAATCCTAATTATCAATTATAATCCTAACCATTAATATTAATTTTTTATTTTTTTTATGTGTACAAAAATGTTTTTATACATTATACTATTTTTTTTATTAGTTTAATGATAATTTTTATTTTCAAATGAGATTGTTTATTATATTATGATTAGTTTTTTTGGAATATTTATTATTATATTTAACAAATATATATCATTAAAAATATTTTATGATTTAAAAATATTTATGTTTCATTAGTCATGCTTTAACATATTCGACGTATATCATATATTCATAAATTCTAATTTTATTGTTTGCTTCAGTCATAACTTAACAATTTTTTTTATATTATTATAGATTATAAATGTAATTATCAGTTATTGTATTTTTTTTATTTATATTCTCAGTAAGCCCTGCACAACGTGCAGGTTTAATCTAGTAATTTATAAATAAGACCGACATGCTTACTTGTAATTTTTAAGTTTAATTATGTACAAATTTATTAAATAAATCACCCAATCAAACCCAATTCAATAGATTTAGGCATGGATTGCGAGGGTTAATTTTCATTGAAGCAGAAAATATATAGTTAGAGTATGCAATAATACATACTTTAGCTTCTAGAGTATGATCGATGTGAAAAACTTATAAAAATCCATGTATTTTCCTATTTTGTTTCCCGTTAGTTTATTTTTATTATTTATTTTTTATTTTTTTGGCACGGTTCATTATTGCATAGTTTCAGGCTTTGTAGCCTATAATCCATGTGCAAACATAGATTAATTGGGCTTTAGAGAAAATGGTTACAAAGGGCCTACCAAGTTGGGTGAATCCGTTATCCGTCTCCATATAGTAGCTTTAAATTTATTTGATTGATGTTTACTATCTTCTTTTCAGAAATGGTTGATTGATTCTTATATTATAATAGTCATATATCTTCAAATATGGTTATTTCGACGGCATCCCCTGAAAAGTCTCAACTAATTAATAACTATATTGTATCTCTTTACTTGATCTATTTTCTAACAAGCCGAAAGCCATTTTCAATTCAGAGATTATAGATTGAATAAATTTTTTTCTTGAGTTTTTTACGTATGGTGTTTGAGTTTAACTTTTTGAAGAGTTTGATTAATCGTTTAGTTATATCATCTTATAAAGTTATTAATTTTTTTTCCCGATACGACATCAGGGAAATCTCACTATATAATGGTGAAACTTTATACATACTCAAGACAACAAGATATTGATCATGGTTCGTTACAAGTATTCGGAATAAAACCCTAAGACTTTCAAAAGGTGTAGCTTGGAGAGAACACCCCGATCCCCGGAACCGCAATGGTTTCGATATGAGCAGGCCGCACAACCCGTATCCCTGTGAAACCCCTCCACCAAATACCCCAGAATGGAATAAATCCTCATGTGTGCAGACCATGATTCAAACTTGCGACCCATTTATCCAATAGGGTATCACATTGCGGGCCTCGGCTTTGCAGGGGGCGGCTGGCCACTGGGCTAATACCTAGTTGTTAAAACTCCAAGACTTGTCATCCATGAACATCGAACTCAAGACTTTAGCTAAAACCGAAAGTGTTTTTAACTAGAAATCATTGGCTTTATAGTTATTAATAATTAGTTGAGCCTTGATAATGTTTGGATGAGCTATTAATATGGCTTATAAATACTGGAATACGGAAGCTATTAAGCATGAGCTTAATTTGCCAAACTCCGCCAGCTGATATGTAATCACGCATGACTAAATATGACCATGTGTCAATTTCGAGATGATTTGGTCCTATCAAAACTTAACCAATATAGAACTGATAAATTTGTTGCCAAAGTTATCATAGATTCATAATCAAATTGCCAATAGTAGTTTTTAAATCTTCAATTTCTTGTTAAAAAAACATTTTTGGGCTTTGAGCAACGAATAGGCCCAACTGAACAAATTGGAATATACAAATCCATTGAGATAGATGGTATCGCCGTTAAAAAATAATAATTCCTATTACAATATTCATAGGCTGGTCACAACTCACAAGTCACAGCAGAATGTTTTTGTTTTTGAAGAAAGATACATGTGGATTTTTTTTTATAACAATTAGTCGGTATTTGACATTAGGAAAGACCTCATCGTATAATGGTGAAACCTTATACGTACTCTAGATTATGAGATGTAAACCATAAGCTATTACATTTGATTCAGGGAAAAACGCCTACAAACTTGTCACTCTTAAGAGTCAAACCCAAGACCTGTGGGAAAACCAAATATGCATCTATCAATTGAGCTAGCTTTATTTGGTAAGATACATGTGGATTGTTGACCTCCCTTCAAAAGGTTATCTGGTCATATATGTCGGCACATCTGCCAAACCTGGCACCTAAATATTGAAATTCCTACGAGGATATTAATTAAATCATATTAATAGTATTACGATATCAATCCAAATTAGGGATGGAAACGGGAGAATTTTAAACTCATGGATATATATACTAGTTCTAATCACCGTACGATGTACGATAATATTAATTATATTATAAATAAATTCGAATACATGTTTCGTGAATATGAAATAAATTATGGTTAAAATAAATCGACGATCGAAACTAAATTATAATAAACAGTAATGATAAATATAATATACGTTTGGTTATAATTTTGGATTTACCTTAAATTTTTAGAATCACATCAAAATCGGAACTTGTAAACATAGTGGATGACGATAAATAACCTTGTGATTTCGATCGTAAACTCAAAATTTTAAAGTCTTTATGTTAATGACTTATTATAATTAATATAAGTAATAAGAGTTAGAAAATTGAGAAAGAAAAAGAAACAGTTTATTAATGAGAAAACAATCAATCAAATATGGTTATAATGTCTTTTGTTATTAATAAGCCAAGAGTTAAAGTTTAATTCTAAATCTAATAAGGAAATTGAATTTGTATACAATTAAAAAAGCTAAATGACACATGTCGATCAAGGATTATGTCACTTATCGTTTTAAAAACATCTCAATCCTGTTTTATTTTATTGGTATATATATATATATTATGTGTTTTACCTGCACGATGTGCGGTTATTAAATTTATTTTTTGAAAATAATTTTGACACGGATAGTAAAAAGAATTGGTTTAATGATAAAAAATTTATTTATAAATTACCGAGTATAATTTATATGTGTGAGTAACAAACAAACTTACATGTTAATAATTTTCTTGAACCTGATTAAGTTGACTATACATGTAAAAATCTAAATAATATTTTTTTTTTCAAAATCAAACGATGACCATAAAAAATTCCATAAACCCCAAAATAGTTTATTAATATTTATTTTTGATGAAAATTTATTAAAATATCTTTGTCATATATAGAATTTTTGGAATTCATTAAATATGTTTAAATAAGATAACTATTATAAAAATTTATAAAAATGACACATGGGATAAAAGCTTATGTGTCAATTTTTAAAAATAGCTTTAAATTGAAAGAAGTTTTAAAATGTTAAGATAACTACTCTCTTAATAGATATATATATTTATGGGCAATTAAAACTTGTTAAGTTTTGTCTTTTTCTTCATATTACCTTTAACTTTAGTACATATTTTGAGTTTATTATTAAATTTAAACATATATACTATCTAATAAAGCAAATCATTTTTTTCCCCTAAACTTTTTGTTTTTAAAAACCAAAAATACCTGTATCTTTTATTCATTAATTTAAACATTTCTATCTAATATACATATGATACCCTTAATAAAATAATATACAATATAGATCACTCAACATTTAAAATACCCATATTGTCATTTTTAACCTCAATTACTTTTACATTCACCACCATCGCCGACTCCACCGCCGTTCCCACCGTCGTCCCCGTTGCCGCCCCCACCACCGTCATTACTACCCCACCGACGCCATATTGTGCGGACATAAGCCTAAGCCTTGTAAATCCCTATTTGAAGTTTGTCGATCATTTTTATATATACTGTGTTATTATGTCATCTAGACAAAGGCTAAAGCAAATAAATAAGTGATACTGTAGACTACAACTTACAAAGATCACATAATCCAAGATGATATGATCCATGACATTGCAAAATAAGAATTAACGTATGGTACATTGGTACGTGATGACCAAGAACAAGTTAAAAGTAGTCAACATACGCGTCAAGTTGTATATATCTTTTTTTTTTCTTAAGTTTTTCGTACATATCATATATTTGAAACAAAAAGGAACATGTGAAACACAGTCCAAACCCCTATGAAATTGACACATTAATAATTTATAAGGAGAGGGATATGTCACATAGTTATCCAAAAACTCATTATATGACCAACCTTTGTTATGTCCATTGAATTGAATAAAAAATATTTTGTTAGTTTAATTACCTGACTAACTAAAAGATGAATGACACAAGATAAACAACGAAGTAATAATAGGTGAGATGGAAAAAAAAGTTCCAACTATTGCATAATTAATTATAGGGTTATATATATATATATATACTTCCTATTAAAAATTATATGGGGTGTTGAAAAGTTTTCATGTTTGGGACATGCAATTTTACCCTTTTACCATTTCACTTAAAACAAAACTAATTATCCTCATTTTCTCTTTCTCTCTCCAAAACAACACACAAAATATTCTTTCTTTATATATACCAAAACAATACACAACCCCTTTATTTTCGTGAATAACCACCGCCGTCGTCCATCATCAGCCACCGTCGTCCATAATATCCGTTTTAGAAATATATTTAGTAAATGATATAATGGGTTTGTTTTTGTAAAAATAGACAATTAGTAATTAGTGTATATTCGAACCAAATAGATATAGTAATATAAACAATTAAATGAATACGTGATAAAAATTGTAAATGAAGTTAGCTCAAATGGCAGATGTATCTCTGGTTTTTTCCACAAATTTTGGGTTCGACTCTTAGGAGTGATAAGTCTGTGGGTTTTTTCCCTGAATCACCTGTAACGGCTTATGGTCTACATCTCGTAGTTTAGAGTACGTGCAAGGCTTCACCATTATACAGTGAGGTATTCCCTGATGTCGAATACCGACTAACTGTTAAAAAAATACGTGATAAAAAAGTAGTTAACCAAACAATCATAACCAAACTATTAAAATGATACGAGTAGTTACATGCTTTACATGGTGTGTTAGTTGTTGCAGCTCACGTGAGACCCCACACATACACGGTACGTCGGTACCGGGCGCTGTCTGCAGTGAAGAATGGGGGGAATTTAAATTAGAATTGGTCTTTGGGTCAATTTGTAGTTGGACTTGGACCAATTGTCCACACACGCAATCTCTCGCGGACTGGATACGGGCTCCAACCCATTTTTTACTTTATACTTTTTTACTCTTTGCTAAAAAATCTTTCATGTATGTTGAGTCAATACTCAATATCTAGTTAATTGAACATAATTGAATAAATTATCATATAAATAAATAGTGTCAAGTATTTAGAAAAACATCCATGTCACATGATACGTTTTTCCACTCCTCAATGTACAATAAACAATGTCTAATGTACAACTATTTATTGCACATTAAAGAAGTGTATATAGAAAAAAAGAGGTGAAAATAGATACCACAAACCAGGGCCGGCTCAGAGTGTGTGCAAAGGGTGCCACTGAGCCGGGTCTACTCCTTCTGAGGGCCCACTACCTTCAAGTGGTAGTGGTGATGCCGGAACCTACGACGGTGAACGGAAAGAGACGATCATTAAAAAAGAAATAGAAAGTGATGAGTTGAAATGTTATTTTGGTCATCAAAAAGTGAGTCACAATGGATTTCGACTAAGCAGGTGTGTGGAAGTAAAACTGAGGAAGAAGACGGCCGCGTAGGCATACTCAGGAAGAAGACGACTGTATAGAAGTATAACTTCTTCTATATTTTTCATGTTAGTCCTTCAAGTATTAAAAGATTTTCATCAAATTATATAAGTTTGTATTAGCTACAGTTCGCCCCCTGATCTCATAGAAATTCTACAACTACTAGACTTAAAATATATAGATCGTCGCGTAACTGTGGAAGAAAGTTTAATAAAAAAAGGTACTTATTTAAAGTAAAGTAACGTGATCTTTTTATTGATAACTGAACCTTTTATTTTTAAGGTTTTGATTTAAAAATAATATAATTAATGATATCAAAACTCTGAATTTAGTATATATAACTCTTAATGTATATTTTGTTTTATGATTTAAAATTTTATATGCCGTTAAATTGGCTAGTCTAGAGGGCCCATTTTATATTTACGAGTCAGGTCTTTGAAATTTTTTACATTTTCGGAGACGGCACTTCCACAAACATAAATAATTGTTGGTTTTTTTTTTTTTTTTTTGATTCGTCTACATCCAGAGGCATAGTTTGATGGCAGGTTAAATAAGTGCAACGTCATATCAAGGGTGACATGTTGCGACTTGCGAGACGCCAAATCTAAGGGAGTATATCAAAGTTTTTTAGTCAAAGTGTATTTGGGCCAGAGTTGTACCAAATATGATTTCCTTTTCAACAATTAAAGTATGGTCGTCAAGCATGAAGTTGTGCAACACTACAACTGAGTCCATGGGCAAAACACATGACATAATGCTAATCTAGCTAATGTGGCTATCTATTTGGAAGACCAATTGTAAGGGGTTGGTTAAGTAAATGGTGATATATGTCACGTAATAGGTGAACTTGTTATTACATGTAGGTGAAGACACTAGGTAATCGGTATATCGGTGAATGCAATCACCGACTCATTTTCTAGTTTGTGGGCCATAAGAGGAATCTTTTCAAGGTTTGACCAATATATAATTTTCATTGTGAATAATTCTTGGGTAGCATGACACTTTACAAATTTAACAGAATATATTCATATCTATATTAAATATATTACTTTGAAATAAAAGGTACGTATTGTGTTTTTATTTAAATAAAAGTGGGGTCCCAATGATAGGTGAATGGTTAAGGAGAAAAGGAGAAGGTAAAAGATATAAGAACGTGATGCTGATATGACAGGAAAAAGTGTAGGTAAAAGGATGAACGGTTATGAATAGTATAAATATGACAAAATGAATCTCTTTTAAAAATTTTGGTAGAAAATGTGATGAAAAATCTTTCTATTCAACTAACAACCATACATGGTTTTCATTCAATTATCATTAACCAAAGTTTAAAAGCGTGGCAACATAATACCACGTGTGACGTTTTAGTAAAAAAATCACCGGTTAAAAACGCATTTATTAACATTTGCCGATTACAAAACACACATCCGAGTATAAATCTTCTTGCTCCATAGCTATGATAAATCGAAGCTGCTACCTAAAATACCTTATTATACGTCACATTTCATCAACGTTGTCATTGTATACCGTTGACATATCGTCTTTTCTAGTCTATTTTTTTCCTCACGTTAAGTCAGGTAGTTATTTTAAGTTAGTTTGTCAATTTACAAATATATTCGAGATTGAAAGTAATTATTTCATATTTATCAAATTTGGCATGAACGAACACCCTCCAAACACTATCTTGGATTCTCGGTGTAATAATTTCAAAAGAACACTCATCGCTCAAAGGCTCGTTGTAAGAAAAACCTCATTGACTCAAGGTAAGTAGGGCCGTAGGGGTGACAAGACCGTGGTACCCAAGCTTCTCTCATTGTTTTAATATCACTTGATAAATCTAAGAACACATTTATATATATACCACTTTTTAAATATACGTGTATATTTTTTTACGAGTGAAAATTGAAAAAATCATAAAGTTATCTGTTAAATTATATTTAAAATTATTCAGAAAATTCAAAATCAAATAATATTTTCACAAATCCTCACATTTTAACGGATTGTATATAATCGGTTTATTTAGTTTTCACATTTCACAATTTAATGGATATATCCAAGTGGTGGGATACCCTACTTTCCTCCTCTACATAAACTTTTTCTATGGGCCACCAAAGAATCTTCCTAGTTCTTCACAAATAAATACAACCGCCCCATAAAAAATATTGGAGTAATATTTTTATTTTATTTTTTTTCAAAATACAAATCTTTCAAAACAAAACTATTACAAGAAATAAAATAAAATAAAAATAGATATATACATCCAATATGAAAATGATAAATACAAAAGTTGCAAAACTTTAACCCAATATAAAAAAAATAAACACAAAAAAATTTAAAAACGTTAGTCTAGAAAATCTAATAATCTATAAGTCTATAGTCAAATTTTATTTTATTTAAAAAAAAAAGAAAGAAAGAAAAAGGGCAAGAAAAAGTATACAAATTTCTTTGTTGAACCAAATGAGACCAAAGAAAACATCCCCCCTTTCTCCCCCCTCAATCTCCCTTTTCCTATTTCTCTCCACAAATATAAATAAAAAATAAATAAAAATATGTATGCATCTCTATACAAAATACATTCTCTTCTTCTTATATATATCATCACTTCTTTCTTCCGCCATCTTCACTTTCATAATCCTAAGTTACATATATTCTTTTTATATTATTGAGATCTTGCTTTTATAATCCTCTATCACACTCAATCTTTGCCACTTTATTAACCTATTTTCAGATTTTGTTCAAGCCTATTAATATTGCTCAAATTCAGGTAATACTCATAAACTTTTTGCTTTTTTAGCTTCATTTCCAGCTAATTTTTGGTGGGTTATTGAAAAGTTTTGATTTTTATATGTGGGTTGTCTGGGTTTCAAATCAAAATTTGTTTTGTAGGCTGTTTGTATATTTTTCATGAATTGCCATTTTTAATGCTTATATTCATAGTTTTGTATCTGTTTATCTTTAATTTGTGTTCATTGCATTGTTGGGATATATATATTTTAGGTTTTGGGTTTTTTTTATGTTCATACATACATATATGTTAATATTTAAATTAATTATTTATGCATTGAGCCCACCGGAATGCCAGTTTAGACCCAGATGTACGCCGCCTATCTTGTATTACATGTTGGAATTTAGATATAGTTGTCCAAACAAACAAATAAGAAAAATACTTTTTGTATGTAGTTTCCTTGAAAGATCTTGAAAATGTCCAAGTGGGCATGTGTTTTTTTGTCTATTTATTTAAATGCTAATAGTTCATTTCATCAGGTTGAATCTTTAGTCTTGAAGAACTTGTATTAATGGTGAGTGGAATCTCTATGATGAGTCTTTTTATGAAATTATGTTCAAAGTTTTTAACTTTTCTATTGGTTGATTTTGAAATTAGGGAGAAGCTCCAGCTTTTTTTCTTGATGATATGCAAAAGAGATATTTGAGTGGGTTTGATCTGAAACTCACTGACTGCGAAACAGCCGTTGTTATTGGAAACAAAATAGTATGATATTGACATAAACTCTGTTGCATTTTAGTTTTCTTTAAATGCCCCTTGTCCCAAGTTTTAGACATATTTCCTATTCTGTAATCAGTATGTCATTGGTGGCACTGATGATCCAACATCTAGTGGAATGCGTATACTCGACAAGTCAACCAGTAAATGGTGAGTTTTTGAGTACCTTTTTTTTACCTTTGAATTTGCTTCATATTGAATTGTAATAGTGACAATTTCATGCCATTAAGATCTTGCTGTTTGTCATGTATAGGGTGATTCCAACCGTTCTAGGAACTAAACCAAAGACACTTAAAGGTCATTCAAGTTTGCTTTTGAATAAAGATAGAATCTTGATCACCAAACATGATTCGAAATCTAATGAATCTGTTTGGTTTCTTGAGGTTGGTGTTTCTTAAATACTGTGTGGTTTACAAGTTTTTTGATTTTTTAAAGTTAATGTTTGTTTTGCTTTATAAGGTGGATACACAATTCATACGGGACCAAAAGAAGAAATTTGAAACAGAAGTAGTTGCTTGGAGCAAGGGTGTTATTGGTGATACTGAGCGACCCGTTGTGATCAGTGGGCCTTCTGGGGTTGGTAAAGGTACACTGATTAATATGTTGATGAAAGATTTCCCGACATTGTTTGGATTCTCGGTTAGCCACACAACTCGTGCTCCAAGGGAGAAGGAGCAAAATGGGGTGCATTATCATTTCACCGGACGCAACGTTATGGAGGAAGAAATCAAATCTGGGAAATTTCTAGAATTTGCAGCAGTCCACGGAAATCTTTATGGGACTAGTATAGAAGCTGTTGATGTAGTTGCTGATGCTGGAAAGGTGTCTATATTTCTTGTGTTTATCAACTTGTTTTCACTATTGTTTATAAATATGAGATTATACATACCTAATGAACAGACACAATAAAGATACAAGCATCCATGTATGTTTAATCTTTTGAGTTTTGTTTTCTGTAGAGATGCATTCTTGATATCGATGTTCAAGGAGCAAGGTCTGTGAGGGCGAGTTCACTTGAAGCTATATTCATCTTTGTTAGTCCACCTTCTTTTGAAGAGCTTGAGAAGCGACTTCGTGCAAGGTTTGAGCTTTATTATTGGACATGTTGACAAACCAGGGCTGTTCTTTTGTTCGTTTTTCACTAAACAAGTTCTTTGATTTGGTCAACAGAGGAACTGAAACGGAAGAACAAATCCAGAAAAGACTTAGAAATGCCAAGGCTGAACTTGAACAAGGAAACACTTCAGGACTTTTTGATCATATATTGGTGAACGATGATCTTGAAGCTTGTTATGAGAGACTTAAGGTGAATATACATTCAAGCTCTTTAATACAATGATTTAAATATTTGTTTAATTTACTTAAACATTTGAGATATTGTTGTAGAATGTCTTGGGTCTTAGTGAGAAAATGAATGCTGCCCCAGAAACTAGTAAGTGTATGAAGATTTAGACATTTGGTTATATGCTATTGCTTATGCAAATTTATATGGCACTTATGGGGTATTGCATTGTAATTACAGCTACTAAGGTGTTTGATTTGCCTGTGGACCTCTCGTTGTCCCAAATCAATGAAAAGATTGTGATAAACCGTGGGACTGCTGAACAAAAGTAAGTATATAATGCAACACGCTGGTTCTAAACGAGTTTAAATGTATCAGAAATAACATATGTGCAGTCACTTCACAAAAGTCAGTATATCATATCAAGACTTGGTAACTAATAAATGGACGTTTTCGTACAGGATTGTCCTTGATTTATCTTCAATGAAAGGAGGTGCGCCTGGGCGGACGAGAGGACTAGATATTTATGCTCTTGATAAGCTGACATAAGCTGTAAACAACTGAAGTTTCTAAACGTATACGATTGAGACAAACTTAAGTCATTAATTTACCAAATTTATTTTAATGAAGACGAATCAAAGCAACTCTTAGTTAGACTCTTTTTTTTTTTTTTTTTGTGGTTTTTATAATCATTTAATTTAGGATGTAGTAACTTCTGATATTATCAAATTTTGATTTGAAGAATGAAAAATGAGAAAAGATATGAATCTTAGCCATATATCTTGATCCTGCATATATAAGTTAGCTGCAATCTGAATTATGAATGTTTCTGTTTTGAAGTCGTTAATTTTTTATATTCTTTTATTGTGCAAACGTGACATGAACTAATTTACTTTTGGCCTTTCAATTCTAATTATATTCCCCCAATTTATATGTGATTTTTAAAATCATTTACCTGAAAAACAGTATTTTATTATTTAGTACTACGAGTATTTTTTTTGTATGTGTTTGAAAAAGGCGATTTGTTTGATGAACTGCATAGATCTTGCAATCTATTAAGCAATAAATTATGTAAAAGGCATGATAAGAAGACAAACAAGGACCCAGCAGGCCAGAACACCAAGATCTTTTGTCTGTTGGTGTGTTGGACCTTAAAAATGCTGACTAGGCATTCTGGAATTGGTCAGACTTCATATATACTGGCAGTTGGCTGCTTTCAACTGTTAAACATGTGACCGGAGAACAAAAAATTGATGCTTCACCAATCACAACACGCATATATACATGTAAATCAGTTATCTTATCTTGATGGATGACTGTTTATTTGAAATTACTGGTCTTGATTTAACCTGATTTTGTCTTGTAGTGGGTGGGTCTACATTGGGACAGTCCTAAAGTAGTGAAATTACTTGTGATTTGTGTTATGACCCGTATTCGATGAGAAATTCAACTTGTGAAAATGAATATCATTAATCTATTTTTCATTGTTCAGAAAACTTAAAATGAAATTTACGTTTCAACTTTGGAAAGTGCACGGGGAACATAGGTTCTTTAACAAGGTGTAGTGGTAACGTACTACCAAACGAACACCGGAAGTAGTTCAATAAGAGCTCTAGCAGAGTTGCGGTGTCACCATGTGGCACTCGTGGCCGGCCTGTTTTCACCATCACCACCAGGCAACTCCATTGGGTGTGGCTAGTGGTCCGCTCATATTGAAGCCATCGGTGGTTGCATCCATGAGTTGTGTTAGAGTGTTTTTTTTATTTCTATCTATACTCTCTATATAAACAAACTACCCTTCTCCAAATTAAACACTCTACCTTTAAATTCCTTATTTTACCATTTTAATATACTCCCTATATAAACAAACTACCCATCTCCAAATTAAACACTCTACCTTTAAATTCCCTATTTTACCCTTTTAATATACTCTCTATATAAACAAACTACCCATCTCCAAATTAAATACTCTACCTTTAAATTCCCTATTTTACCCTTTTAAATTCCCTATTCCCTCTCCAAATTAACCAGCTTTTTTTCCTATGTCCCGCCACATCGTGCGGATACAAAACTAGTTTAATTTATATTCAATTGCCTAGTTTATATGAAAAATGTATATAAAAGGAAGCAACAATCAAAGTCATCACAATTAAGACAGTCGATCACTATTCACCCATTATATACTTTATTTCTATCATTATTTCATCACTATTCATTCATTATATAGTTATTTTAACGTCGGAGTCTAATCAAGGAAAAAATTATCATTTCCTTGGTCAGACTAATAATATCGTTCTAAATCCATGTAAATTAGGCACCTACTATGAAGAGACGTGTGAAGAACAGGAAATCTACTCCTTAAACAATGGTGCCTATATGGCCAAATCCACGAGACTTGAACAACAAAGTCCAAGTTTTTATTTAACATGGACCTTTTTGGTGTTTCAGAAGTTGAAGTACCGAATAACACCCAAAAGTTTGGCAACGTTAACAAGGCCACAAGGGCGACTAAAGAGTTACTAGAAAATCAATATACAATTTTTGTTTTTTTTTTTGTTTTTTTTTTTTTTTTTTTTTTTGTATTTAATGAATTAAAAAAATTAGTATATGATGTGGTTTTCTATCAAACAAAAAACAGCACCATCACCATTCTTCCTTTGATAATTTTGCTAAATGCTTATTTTGTTAGAAACATATTTTCTTAACAAGAAACATAGTTGCTTTCAATTAAAAGTATAGTTAGTTAATAGAGATTTCTGTTTCACTTATTAGATAAAAACTTCAACATAATTAAAGAAAAAAAAGTAATCGCACATTAAATTAAATAAATTTAGCATACATATCGATAGATGTAGTTTAGAAAAAAAATGAAATAACATAATTACTTTTCGTATCGTGGTCACATATATGCCGAATATCCCACTCCCGACCCATAGTGATCCACGTGTACAAAACTTTTCAAAATTATTCTGATATACCCTTCAAATCAAAAGTGTGTCAATAAAAGTGAAAATTAAGAGGTAAAACTGTAAAAGTATAGACCAAAAGTGTACAAAGCCCAAGGCTTGACTGGTGTGCTTCTAGAAGATTCAACGGGTGTAGTCCACGTGTACAAATCAATATACAGTAACTAGATTTCCCGCTCTAAATTCTGTTAGACCGTTTGTAACTGACATAACCGCCCCCCACTCACACTCTTTCTTTCTTTCTTCCCCCCTCAAATACATCACACATATACTTACATCTAATAACTGTAAATACATATAGATATATATACGTTCTGTTACAATTCACAGTATATATAAAATCTTCAACTGTTGCAGTTACATTCTTTCATTCTTCAATCACAGGTAATCAATACTATCTCTCAACTCTGATCTATTTTCATTATTCTTGTTTAATTGAATAATCTTTATATCTATATCTATATCTATATATATATTCTGTTTATATAACTGACACGAATGTTTCTTTGATAATGCAAGATACAACATATATATACTTGGAGAGTTCGATTTGGAAATGTTGGCGATATAAGACTGCTACATTTAATCGTCATCTGTAGGATCGGCAGGTACTCGATCTCTCTACTTTTCTTGATCAATTACTTGCATAATGTTATGTTGTTTGAATTTCGTGTCCTGGCTTTCGATTTCTATATGGATTCATAATTTCATAAATTCAGTTTTGTTTTAGAGTAGTTTAATAAGTTTTTCCTTTTTGTTTTGGACTCTTTCAGAAATATTGAATATATGGATTGAGAATTTGTAGTTCTGATTGGATTTTGTGAGATTTTTGTGAAAATGAACATGTTGTTGACCCGTTCTGATTTCCTTTCTACGTTCATCGTTACCAGTATGTTACTTGTGTTATTTAATTACCGTAGGCATATTCTGCGCGCAGATACATGAATCTTTTTGGGTAATAACAATGTTTATTTGGATTGTTGACCCGATTTGGTGTTCAAAATTTGACCAAGATGATGAATCTTGGACATTTGAGTTTCATTTACTATACAGTAGCAGTTTGATATAGGATTTAAATGTTCAATGATCAAGAATTAAAAAAATATTTGCAGTTAGGATTTCAATTCTCAGTTTTCAAATCCAATGTCTAAGACCACATAACATGTAATCCTCATATTTCCAGGATCAACCTTTCGTATTCTCTTTCTATGTGAATTTTAGGCAGAGAAAACGTTTTTATAGTTGGTATTTTTCAGTAAATTTTAGGCTTAATTGACATCAACATCATCTTAAATACGAAGGTTTTAAAATAGTTTGAAGATATAGTAGTTATTAAGATATTTGATTAACCGTTGCTGCTTATTAAAATGCTAATGAAGATTTTTAGGCATTTTGATATCTTTTCTGCATTCTTTGTCACTACTTGAAAACTTTACGGTGTTACATCCATTCTGCAGTTTCTTTATTGGACTCTGATTCTTTTATCCATCATGTTTTATGTTTGTCAGTGGTTTATCTAAGTTGAGATCCTATTATAAGTTTTAGTTTGTTGAGTATCTTTTAAGTTTCTGCATATAAAAACTCTTACTGTTTTCTAATTCTTGTTTTTAGCTATCTTTATCCAAAGGAATTATAACGAACGATCTCTGTAAGGAAATACCGAATAATACTTCCAGCAACATTGATTCACTGTTAATATCGAGCATTTGATCTTCCACTGTTGGTAATCTACTAAAGCTACATTCATTCGGCATCCATAGCATAAGCACTCTATTTCTGTACTAATCGTAGTCTTGCTTTCTGTGTTATTTTGTTGTTTGTCGCTCTTTTAGGAATCCTGAATTTGCCATTAGATGTTAATGAAGATCTTAATCCACTATCATTAATTCTCTGTGTCTTTCTTTACTAATGCATATTAGCGATTCCCAATTTTCGTTGCCACGTTATGCAGATACTTGAAATGTTTGGGGTATAATATGTTTTACGCAGTTCAATTGCTTGATCTGCTTTGATTCCATAACTGTGTGCTTTCATTCTACATTTATATTTCATCTCATGTTCTTATAATTCATGCTTTATTTGTTTCTTCAACTTCTTACGATCCTTAGTACTGTTTCAGGAATAATAGTGGTTCAAGCTGTTTCAATAAAAATTCAAGATTTTTTCATAATAGTAAAGAAAGTGTTGGAAGAAAATGGACTCAGACGATACTGACAGCGGAGAGAAGAAAAACACACTGCGAGAGTTAAGATCTGGTGCAGATCTGGCCAAGGAAAAAGCCAGAGGTAAGAGGCCCGTGGAAGCTAAAAAGCAGAAGCAGAGCAAAAAGGATAGTCCGGCTATTGATGAGGTGGAACTCAAAATTCAGAGAATGAAGGATAGTCCGATTAAGGATGAGGTGGAGTCGATAACACAAAAAGCTAAAGGAATTACAATAAAGGAATCTGCTAAAAGAGGCATGGGAGGATGGAAAGATAATGTTGTCATTAGTCATTATTCTCTAAGGTCAGGAAGCAAAGTGAGGGAGGTGGATGTTGCTTTGGAGTCTGAATCAGCAAACGCTAACAAAAAACGCAAAGGAATGGCCAAAACAAGTGATGTTTCTGAAGGTTTGGAAGCAGATACAGAGGAAGTGTGTAAGAGACTTAAGGGAAGGAAAAAAGATGACACAGATAAGGATGGAGCTGGTGCTGGAACTGGAACTCGAGCAAGTAGCAGGAAAAGGAGGCTTCAGTCCGTTTAGACTTTTGTCAGTTTGTTTGTTATTTGAGACCCATGTGGTCCTAAACCAGGTTTCCTGTAGTCGCTGCATCAGTGCATCTTCTACTATATTTTGAAGAGTTAGGATGGTAATAATGATGATGACACTGGTTATACGAATCATCTACAAATAGTCGTAACAAGCTATATGCTTTAGGTGTGGAAGAATTTCTGACTCACAATATGATGTTTTAGTGGCTGTGCTTTCTTTTATCGTATAAACCATGCGTTTTGTGACTTCAGAATATTTGATTCTGTTTTTGATAGCTGATATTCTTGAAATGTAGACAATGGATGACTTGATTCTGTCTTAGATAGCTGAAGTACATGAAAAATGGGAAATACAGATCCATATGTCTTGTTCATTGATGGCTTTTCTTGTTAAGTGTAGTTCGGACTATTGAATGTTACATACATTGTGATGAAATAGGTGTAACATCAAAAATCTTGTAGGTTATTGTATTGAATTATGATAATGAGGATTACAAGAGGTTATATTTATAGAGTCTACTAACCTAATACATGGAAACTAATAATATGTAAACTAATACTATCTTAATACGTCCCCTCAAGCTAAGGCCGTTGTGCGACTCTTAGCTTGGATCGCAACAACATGAACCGATCTGAAGATAAGGCCTTCGTAAAAAACATACCATGTGAAGATATTAACTTTACTGATAAATTCCCTTAAGCTTGTAGTCTTTCTAATTGAGATACCAGGAAGATGACGATCCAAACTGATTAGAGCTCAACAACCATGAAACTAGACTAGATACTGAATGGGGAGGCAGGGTAAGACTAGGTGTGACTAATCTGAATCATCGTCTTCTCATGAACCTTCTGCTTCTTCTGCTGCTTCCATTTGTATGCTTTGCTCTAAAATTTTTAAATTTGACGCTTCCGATTCTTCCAGGAATATGTAGTCAATATATTCCTCATACCCAGAAGGACCATCATTCATCTCTAATTGCCTTTTCTTTTTTAGTTTCTTGGGAAGTTTGACACGCACCATCTCTCTGTCACCCAAATCACCAAAAGTGCTTTCCATATTTAGCCACTCCTCAAGTAACATGGCTCTCTCATCTTTCAGCTAAGATGTTCTATAATAGTTAATTGCATTTTCAAATACAATTCTGGCACGCTCAATGCAAAGTTTCCTCTGCTCATTGAGGACATCTTCATGTAGATCTTCCTGTTCTTTTGCCTCTTCCATGGCAGATGCTTCAAACTTTGCATAGCTGATCCATACCTTCAAATGTTTTGTTCGATCCAAAAGCCTCTCGTATAGCTGTCTGGTTCTTCAATATAATGGACTATTGGAGTACCCTCATTCATTCTACTTGTATAACCCTTAACATGTTTGTGCTGTAAGTAAATCATTACTGAATCAAGTATCCATTTGACTTCCATATTTAGAATCATGTACAAAGAAAGTTAGTAAATCATGATTGAATCAAGTTTCCATTTGACTTCCATATTTAGAATCATGTACAAAGAAAATTGCTTTCTGCATAATGTTGTACTAGACTTCTTTTCTGTTGCACAGGTTTGTCTTTTATTTATGTTCTGATTCAGTTTCAGTTACATATTTACATCAGGTGTGAACCAAAAACTTGGACCGATTTGAATTGGTTCTTCCCAAGTCGGGTCATACCACGAGTTTAACTTGAGATTCACATATAAGTATATGTTATAGAAACCAACAAAAGTATTGAATAGATGGAGAATGCATTTCAAGTTATTAAACATAAAAGAATAATGAAAACAGGTCAACTTTCCCCCATGTCAATTGTGGATCCTCAAAATTGCAATGGTAAGAGACATACATAAAACGGCTATCAAAAAACCTTAACGCTGAAATCAGACATTGCAACACAAGAGTAAAAGAAAGGTGATGTATCTAAGGATCGGCAATGGTAACTTCAACCTCAACACCAGGTTCAATGGTTATGGAGGTAATTTGCTTCACAACATCTGGCGAACTGAAAAGATCAATAACCCGCTTGTGGACGCGAAGCTCAAATCTATCCCATGTGTTTGTTCCTAAAGACAAGAAAAAAGATGTATTAATTGAAACAGAGAGCAGCTGTACAACTCTAGGTTGAGATTGTTTATGTAACTTTTTCGTTCTGATTTTCAATAACAAATGCTCCTTGAAAGCTACTTATCTAGTTGTTTTATTATGACATGAATATAATAACATTTATTCTGGTGAGCATTTGGTCACAGGTTGATAACTTGAGACACTTGTAAGAAAACTCATATCATTTTCCGTATCCAACTCTTCTACTGATTGCAAAATCTTCTAATAAAGGGCAAATTTTCGTACAATTCATCCAACACAAATCTAAAGCCGTGAATAGTTTACGACAACGACAAATAATCTACAAAACAATTAGCAAAGCCATGATTGGAAAAAGGTAATACCTTTTTCAAGATAATTCTGAACATTCTTTGATGAAAGAGTGATCCTGATCTTGTGGGCCTGTTCTAGTGGCTCTCCTCACCTTCCTTGGTTTCATCGCTGCCATATTTGTTTTGCTTCTTTATACTAAAAGTTTAAAAAAAAAAAAAACAATAATGTGTCAATCATTTCTTGTCAAAAAATCCGCTGCTGGTTATACCAACATCAATTCACTAAATTATGGAATCTCAACAACTACATAAAATGGGCATAACAGTTTTTACCATCATTAAATATTAACAGTCAAAAAGCTATGGGCTTTATTTTCACATGTATACAAATATTATAGTTACATATGATAAACATGATTATCAGTACAATGAGTAAGCAACAAATCAACTATTATCAGTACAACTATTATTTGATAAACATGATTATCACTAAATTAATGTGGAGGCAAGGTAAGACTAGGTGTGACTAATCTGAATCATCATCTTCTCATGAACCTTCTGCTTAGTCACACCTAGTCTTACCTTGTATGCTTGGTCTAAAATTTTTAAATTTGACGCTTCCGATTCTTCTGGGAATATGTAGTCAATGTATTCGTCATACCCAGAAGGACCATCATTCATCTCTAATTGCCTTTTCTTTTTTAGTTTCTTGGGAAGTTTGACACGCACCAGCTCTCTGTCACCCAAATCACCAAAAGTGCTTTCCATATTTAGCCACTCCTCAAGTAACATGGCTCTCTCATCTTTCAGCTCAGATGTTCTATAATAGTTTATTGCATTTTCAAATACAGTTCTGGCACGCTCAATGCAAAGTTTCCTCTGCTCATTGAGGACATTTTCAGGTAGATCTTCCTGTTCTTTTGCCTCTTCCATGGCAGATGCTTCAAACTTTGCATAGCTAATCCACACCTTCAAATGTTTTGTTCGATCCAAAAGCCTCTCATATAACTGCAACTCTGATATGATGTTGAGAAACATATTTTGTCGTATAATAGCCTTATCATCCTATATCTCCATCATGTTAAGGAGTTCTGTTGGGTTATATAACTAATTATCACAACAAATCACAAAGCACGCAACGGAAAACAAGATCTATGTAGTTTAATTAATTAACCAAAGTATAGAATTTGTACCTTATAATGGAGAGATTGAAGATAAGAACAAGGTTTAACTTAACCTCTCTACGATTGCACACTCAATGTTGGAACGTATGTATGCTAGTACTTGATCACGAACCGAACAACCCTTTGTTTTTGCTCTTGAATTTCGACCCAAACAAAACCCAAAAACCCTTTGTTTTCTTGTGGTAGTCGACCGAAACAAGAGAGAGGAGGAGAGAAGAGATTTTTAGGGTTTTAGAAAACCTAATTAATTGTGTGTGAAAAACAATTAACCTAGGCTTCTATTTATAGGCTTATGAAACTTAATGGCCAAGTCTTGAGGGTTTTAGAACCCTTTGGTCGACCGTCCCCCCCCCCCCCCCCCCCCCAAGAACATTCTAGAGGGGTTTCCTAATTCCAACTCTTCTCCGTTAAGTCCGTTAATTAAGTACCGTTAACTTTTAACTCTTTTAACGAACCTCCGTTAGTTTTTCGTGATCAAATTAATTAATAAACTACATTTAATATATTAATCAATTTATAGTTACATTCGCGTTGAGGTGTGACCCCGTAGGCTTATATACTTTTCGGACATACGTTCATTTTACGTGATCATATTCCAACAAGTTCCTCATAAGGTTCAGCCAGTACAACAACCTATTTTTGATGTATCATTCAAAAAATGTGGGAGGGTGAAACTTGACAAGCTGGCTAATACTTCTAACTTTATATACCAGAAAACAACAAATAAGATGTACACAATTCAAAGTAATTCCTACTTTAAAAAACACGGAGTATAACTAGAATGAAGTACAAGTGAAATATGTAACATTTGTGAAGAAAGTTTGGGTTCAAACGATGAAACCAGGATGTCTGGGCTGATATTCGTGTATAACCAATGATAAGCTTTTTTATGATTTGCCTCTTTTTTTTTTTCATTCTCGAATTCATAGGGCTAAGTGTGCTTATAGTCACTTCTAAATATATCTTCCGATGTGCATTTGTTGTAGTTCTTTGGCATCAATTGTAAGTCCCTAAACTTGTTAGTATTCACCAATATGGGTCTATAATCTAGATGACGGCTCAACAATTACAAAATGGTACAATACTTTTGCTCAACATTTGGGTCTTTGGCTAGAGTAAAATTGTACATATCATGACTTGTGCTTGTTTGGAAAACAATTTGATTATCAGCCAACATTATGTTTGTTTTGATCCTACGATAATCATGATGGGACTCAACAATGTCATTTTACAATGTTTCCATGATATAGACAAGCTTATTGTTCAATCAAAACGAGAGCTTGTATTCGATGATGTCTGTGCCTTGTGCTTGTTTAGTTGTCAAATTGGCTTGAATCTCTTTTTCCGTTCAAAACATTTTCACCTATGAGCACTTGTGTGTCCCCTTACCACTTGGATAGTCTCATGAGTCTTGATGTAATACCTGTAGGTGCATTGATCATCTGATTTGTTGGTCACATTTTGCATTACTAATTTTCTAACTACAACTTGAAGTAGGATCAGAACATTTCGCATCTTATGTAAACTTATTGTTTCTTTTGTTTTGTTTAAATTTGCAGGTTACCTTCGCTTTTTGTTGCTTGTACTGCATATTGAACTGATGAAGGCTGAGGATGCTAGGGAACTCCTATTCCAATGCCATAAATAATTGAATTTTGTTGTACTACATTTTGGACTGGTGAAGGTTGAGGATGCTAGGGAACCTCTATTCCAATGCCATAAATAAATGAATTTTGTGTTGGGTTATATAACTATTTATCGAATCAAATCACAAAGCATGCAACGGAAGACAAGATCTATACAGTTTAATTAATTAACCAAAGTATAGAATATGTACCTTATATTGGAGAGATTAAAACAAGAACAAGGTTTAAAATAACCTCTCTACGATTGCACACACAACGTTGGAACGTACGTATGCTAGTACTTGATCACGAACAAACAACCCTTTGTTAATACCCTTTCACACGAACCAAACAAAACCCGAAACCCTTTGTTTTTGTGAGGAACGGCCGAAGCCAAGAGAGAGGGAGGAGGAGAGAATTTTAGGGTTTTAGAAAACCTTAATAATTGTGTGTATGAAAAACTTAAGAAAAAGGTTTGTATTTATAGCCAAAGTTTAACTTGAAAAACAAGTTTAGGGTTTTCTAAAAATCCTTATGTTTTGGCCGTCCCCCTCTAGGAAGCTTCTAGAGGGTTTCTTAATTTTTCATTTAATCACAATTGTCTCCTCCGTTAAGTCCGTCAGTTAAGTACCGTTAACTATTAACATTTAACAGATGACCGTTAGTTTTTCGTGATCAAATTAATTAATAAATTACATTTAATATATTAATTAATTATAGTTACATTCACGTTGAGGTGTGACCCCGTAGGCTTAAATACTTTTCAGACATATGTTCATTTTACGTGATCATATTCTAACAGCTCCCACTTGAGCTCGTAACAAATGAAGGTAATAACATTGGTTAGCGTCTAGCAACACGCCAATGCTCCCGAAAACATTTAAGTATAGTTTTAAATAGTTAAGGCATTTATTATCAATTTGTTCAGATACCTTATGAATATGGATCAAGGTCATTTCATAATTTAACAATTATGTTTCTCATTCTATCACTAATTAATGATTACCAAATATAATCGAGAACCATCTGGATTTATTTGGGTACGGCCATGCAAACATCTTAATTAGTCCTAATGAGGGCGCCAAATGGTATCATGTTTCAACTTTTAAATTAAAGGAACAAATCCTATATTGACTACACGTGTCAGTCATCATATTTCACGACGCTTTCTGAAAATAGCCCTTTATGTACTCCCTTATTCAGGTGAGTTAGAACTACATCTAGTAAGTGAGATTCATACATGCTGACCTACTTGTATCTCAAGTCAAAGGATCAATAAAAGTAACCATTTACGAATTTCACTTAATGACGACGATCCATAAAGTGATAATTCGTTAGTGGGGTATTCTGATATGCATCCACTATGGATATCATGTGAGTTTGGTGGGAACCATCCATTACATATTCCAAGAATATAACCAATCACTCACATTTGTCTTCGTTTAATTATATTCCCATATAATTAATCGACAATGGACAATTTAGAATATTTAATAATATATAAAAATATTAAATAAAATATTCAAGGATTAAACATGTAAATATATGACACAATTTAATATTGAATGAAATCAAATATATCAAGTCCTTTATTTCATTATAGAAAATATAAATTGTTTTCAATATCCCTTATCCAAATACTGAAACAACAGATTTACATGAAATAACTAGCTAATTTAAGTCCTATGCCCTCGGCATGCCTTTCAAGCTCGGGACTAGACAAAGCTTTTGTGAAAGGATCAGCTAAGTTAAAATCTTGTGAACTTTGAGTAAATTGATCTCCCCTAGTTCGATCTGCTCACGAACATAGTGATATCGTCTAGCATAATGTCTAGCCCCTTTCTGAACTCCGGGTTCGTTGGCAATGATTAATGCACCGGTATTATCACAGTACAAATCAGTGGGTAATTCATTTGAGGGGATCACGTCAAGCCCACTAATGAACTTCCTTATCCGGACTGCTTCCATTGCGGCTTCTGAGACGGCAATGTACTCAGACTCTGTTGCAGACATGGCAACTGTGGTTTGCTTCTTGCTTTTCCAGTCCACAGCTCCTCCGTTTAGAACGAAGACGAATCCTGATTGAGACTTCGTGTCATCTTTATCAGTTTGAAATCCAGCATCACAGTATCCGGTCACTTTGAGCTCTAAGTCTGGATTTCCTCCATACACCAAAAATATATCTTTAGTAGCTCGTAGGTACTTCAGAATTTTTTTAACAGCAATCCAGTGACTTTCACCAGGATTCTGTTGATATCGGCTAACGATGTTTTGCACGAACGTCACATCGGGTCTAGTGCATCTAACCGCATACATAATAGATCCCACAACCGAAGCATAAAGAATTCTACTCTTACGCTCCACCTCACTAGGCGTAGTAGCACCTTGTTTGACAGATAAACTAAGTCCTTCTTGCATAGGTATAGACCCACGCTTGGAGTTCTCCATCTTGAATCGCTTCAACATCTTATCAATATAAGCACTTTGACTTAGGGATGTGCACGGGTCAAAACCCGGACCGACCCGGCCTGAACCGTGGTGACCCGTGACCCGAGATTGCATAAAAATTGGAACCGTGACCCGACCCGTTAACCTCACGGGCGGGTCGGTTCGGGCCCGGGTTTTACCGGGTCGGGCTCGGGTTGTAAGGGTTGACCCGAAATATTTAGTAAGCTACACAACCAGACAAACTGCTGTCATATAGGCATGAAAAAGAGAAGAAAGATGAAGATAAAAGCATGAGAACGATGATATGAAATTTCCTTTTTGTTTCTTACTTTAGTGGGTTTATGTGTTCTTCTTTTATCTCCTGGTTAGATGTAAACATATATTTGTAGATGTGTGTGAAAGTGAAACTAATGTTAAAGTATGAAATGGTATATAAAGAAGAAAAAGGCGTAAGGTTTAGGTGATGATAGTGATGGTCCTTTGTCTTTATATCATAAATATAATAAATTAAATATTACCTTTCCCAGAAAAATAAATTAAATATTAGGGAACTTTATCTCTCCAGCTGTATAATGGAATGGATATACTAAAAAGTCATATTGAATATTAAATATTAAATATCATCACATTTTTTTAACTTTTCCATTGACATTAGTACGGTTATCCTTATGATATAAAATATCATCACCCACACCTTCATCTTCTTCCATAAACTCATCAAAGTGGTTAACACAACATCATATCGATCTCTGTCTACAATGATAATATACAAGCTCTTCATTTTTCTCTTTCGTAAACCCCTTTTAATATTTAAAAGGCTTTCCACACCATGATAAAAAATTCATTCAAGGTTTGTATTATCCTCTTTATGTTTATACAAACACCGATACAAATTGAAGAACAGATTTTACTTAAATACATATATGTATACACCATATTTTGTATCACTCGTATATGATGTATATTGTGTCACGGGTTTACCGGATCAAACCAGCAAATTATGGTTCTGACCCGAACCGGCCCGAGAACCGAGAATCATCAACATCATGAATCGTAAACCGGCCCGTTTGGGTGCCGGGCGGGTCGGGCACGGGCGGGTTAGTGGCGGGTCTCTGGTCCAAATTCTCATCCCTACTTTGACTTAGTCCAATTAATCGCCTTGATCTATCTCAATAGATCTTGATTCCAAGAATAAATGTCGCTTCTCCTAAATCTTTCATGGCAAAACACTTTCCAAGATGGGATTTAACATCTTGCAACATTGGAATGTGTTTTCCTATGATTAATATGTCATCGACATATAAGACAAGGAAATTAACATTACTCCCACTAGCTTTGCGATATACACATGGCTCATCGGGATTTTGAACAAAACCAAACCTTTTGATTTCTTCATCAAACCGTTTATTCCAACTTCTTGATGCTTGCTTTAGTCCATAAATGGACCTTTGAAGCTTGCATACTTGTTGGGATGTTTCGGATCAATAAAACCTTCCGGTTGATCCATATAAACTTCTTCATCCAAGTAACCATTTAAGAAGGCAGTCTTAACATCCATTTGCCATATCTCAAAGTCATAGTACGCTGCTATGGCTAAGATGATCCTAATAGCTCTAATGTCCGCAACTGGAGAAAAGGTTTCATCATAATCAACACCGAAACGTTGAGTATAACCTTTCGCCACGAGACGAGCTTTATAGGTGTGTACATTTCCATCCATGTCCGTCTTCTTCTTGAAGATCCACTTACACCCAACAGTTTGAGCATTTTGTGGAAGATCAACCAAGCTCCAGACTTGATTGTCTTTCATGGATTTCATTTCCACCTTCGTAGTTTCAAGCCATTTGTCAAATTCTGGATCTAATAATGCAGCTTTAGAATTCGGAGGCTCATCGAGATCTCCAACAACGTCTTCTTCTACCATCAGACATAGTCTTTCGGTAGGACGTCTTGTCCTTTCGGACCTACGAAGTGGAATCGCTTCATTATCATCGACTTGAGGTTCATCACTTTGAACATTCCCCCCCCCCCCCCCAAGTTGATGATTGTTAGTTTCTTCAGAAGGTGACACATCTTCCTCTTGAGTCTCATCAAGTTCTACAACCCTCCCACTGTTCTCTTGAACTAACTTCTTTTCAAAGAACTCAGCATATCGAGCAACACGAACAG